>NC_090407.1:15814111-16414111 GCF_036365525.1 Heterodontus francisci | reverse complement strand
TAGAACTGTACCCCAGGATAGAATCAGTGCCTGTAGAACTGTCCTCCAGGATAGAATCAGTGCCTGTAGAACTGTACTCCAGGATAGAATCAGTGCCTGTAGATCGGAACCCCAGGATAGAAGCAGTGCCTGTAGAACTGTGCTCCAGAATGGAGTCAGTGCCTGTAGATCGGAACCCCAGGATGGAGTTAGTGCCTGTAGCACTGTACCGCACAATGGAGTCAGCACCTGCAGAACTGTACCCCAGAATAGAATCAGTGCCTGTAGAACTGTAACCCAGAATGGAGTCAGTGCCTGTAGCACTGTACCCCAGAATAAAATCAGTGCCTGTAGCACTGAACCCCAGACTGGAGTCAGTGCCTGTAGAACTGTACCCCAGGATGGAGTTAGTGCCAGCAGCACTGTATCCCAGAATGGAGTCAGCCCCTGTAGAACTGCACCCTAGAATGGAGTCAGTGCCTGAAGAACTGTACCCCAGAATGGAGTCAGCACCTGTAGAACTGTACCCCAGAATAGAATCAGTGCCTGTAGCACTGAACCCCAGACTGGAGTCAGTGCCTGTAGAACTGTACCCCAGGATGGAGTTAGTGGCAGCAGCACTGTATCCCAGAATGGAGTCAGCCCCTGTAGAACTGTACCCCAGAATGGAGTCAGTGCCTGAAGAACTGTACCCCAGAATGGAGTCAGTGCCTGCAGAACTGTACCCCAAGATGGAGTCAGCACCTGTAGAACTGTACCGCAGAATGGAATCAGTGCCTGTAGAACTGTACCCCAGAATGGAGTCAGTGCCTGTAGAACTGTACCCCAGGATGGAGTTAGTGCCTGTAGAACTGTACCCCAAGATGGAGTCAGCATCTGTAGAACAGTACCCCAGAATGGAGTCAGTGCCTGTAGAACTGGACCGCAGAATGGAATCAGTGCCTGTAGAACTGTACCCCAGATTGGAGTCAGCACCTGTAGAACTGTACCCCAGAATGGAGTTAGTGCCTGTAGAACTGTACCCCAGAATGGAGTCAGTGCCTGTAGAACTGGACCCCAGAATGGTGTCCGTGCCTTTAGAACTGTACCCCAGAATGGAGTCAGCACCTGTAGAACTGTACCCCAGAATGGAGTCAGTGCCTGTAGAACTGTACCCCAGGATGGAGTTAGTGGCAGCAGCACTGTATCCCAGAATGGAGTCAGCCCCTGTAGAACTGTACCCCAGAATGGAGTCAGTGCCTGAAGAACTGTACCCCAGAATGGAGTCAGTGCCTGCAGAACTGTACCCCAAGATGGAGTCAGCACCTGTAGAACTGTACCGCAGAATGGAATCAGTGCCTGTAGAACTGTACCCCAGAATGGAGTCAGTGCCTGTAGAACTGTACCCCAGGATGGAGTTAGTGCCTGTAGAACTGTACCCCAAGATGGAGTCAGCATCTGTTGAACAGTACCCCAGAATGGAGTCAGTGCCTGTAGAACTGGACCGCAGAATGGAATCAGTGCCTGTAGAACTGTACCCCAGATTGGAGTCAGCACCTGTAGAACTGTACCCCAGAATGGAGTTAGTGCCTGTAGAACTGTACCCCAGAATGGAGTCAGTGCCTGTAGAACTGGACCCCAGAATGGTGTCCGTGCCTTTAGAACTGTACCCCAGAATGGAGTCAGCACCTGTAGAACTGTACCCCAGAATGGAGTTAGTGCCTGTAGAACTGTACCCCAGAATGGAGCCAGCACATGTAGAACTGTACCCCAGAATGGAGTCAGTGCCTGTAGAACTGTACCCCAGAATGGAGCCAGCACCTGTCGAATTGTACCCCAGGATGGAGTTAGTGCCTGTCGCACTGTACCCCAGAATGGAGTCAGCACCTGTAGAACTGTACCCCAGAATGGAGTCAGCACCCGTAGAACTGTACCCCAGACTGGAGTCAGTGCCTTTTGCACTGTACCCCAGGATGGAGTTAGTGCCTGTAGAACTGTACCCCTGAATGGAGTCAGTGCCTGAAGAACTGCACCCCAGAATGGAATTAGTGCCTGTAGAACTGTACCCCAGAATGGAGTCCGTACCTATAGAACTGTACCCCAGAATGGAGTTAGTGCCTGTAGAACTGTACCCCACGATGGAGTTAGTGCCAGTAGCATTATACCCCAGATTGGAGTCAGTGCCTGGAGAACAGTACCCCAGAATGGAGTCAGTGCCTGTGGAACAGTACCCCAGAATGGAATCAGTGCCTGTTGAACTGTACCCCGGATGGAGTTAGTGCCTGTAGAACTGTACCCCTGGATGGAGTCAGTGCCTGTAGAACTGTACCCTAGGATGGAGTTAGTGCCTGTGGCACTGTACCCCAGGATGGAGTCAGTGCCTGTAGAACTGTACCCCAGGATGGAGTCAGTGCCTGTAGAACTGTACCCCAACTTGGAGTTAGTGCCTGTTACACTGTACCCCAGAATGGAGTCTGTGCCTTTAGCACTGTACCCCAGTATGGGGTCAGTGCCTGTACAACTGTACCCCAGGATGGAGTCAGTGCCTGTAGAACTGTACCCCAGGATGGGGTCAGTGCCTGTAGAACTGTACCCCAGGATGGGGTCAGTGCCTGTACAACTGTACCCCAGGATGGAGTCAGTGCCTGTAGAACTGTACTCCAGGATGGATTCAGTGCCTGTACAACAGTACCCAAAGATGGAGTCAGTGCCTGAAGAACTGTACCCCAGGATGGAGTTAGTGCCTGTAGAACTGTACCCCAGGATGGAGTTAGTGCCTGCAGAACAGTGCCCCAGGATGGAGTAAGTGCCTGTAGAACTGGACCCCAGAATGGAGTCAGTGCCTGTGGAGCAGTACCCCAGGATGGAGTTAGTGCCTATAGAACAGTACCCCAGGATGGAGTCAGCACCTGTAGAACAGTCCCCCAGGATGGAGTCAGTGCCTGCTGAACTGTACCCCAGGATGGAGTCAGTGCCTGTAGAACTGTACCCCAGAATGGAATCAGTGCCTGTAGAACTGTACCCCGAATGGAGTTAGTGCCTGTACAACTGTACCCAAAGATGGAGTCAGTGCCTGTTGAACAGTACCCAGGATGGAGTCAGTGCCTGGAGAACAGTCACCCAGGATGGAGTCAGTGACATTTGAACTGTACCCCGGATGGAGTTAGTGCCTGTTGAACTGCACCCCAGAATGGAGTCGGTGACTGTGGAACAGCACCCCAGGATGGAGTTAGTGCCTATAGAACTGTACGCCAGGATGGAGTTAGTGCTTGTAGAACTGTACCCCAGATTGGAGTTAGTGCCTGTTGAACAGTACCCCAGAATGGAGTCAGTGCCTGTTGAACTGTACCCCGGGATGGAGTCAGTGCCTGTTGAACTGTACCCCAGGATGGAGTCAGTGTCTGTAGAACTGTACCCCAGAATTTATTCAGTGCCTGTAGAACTGTACCCCAGGATGGAGTCAGTGCCTGTGGAACTGTACCCCAGGATGGAGTCAGTGCCTGTAACACTGAACCCCAGAAGGGAGTCAGTGCCTGTTGCACTGTATCCCAGGATGGGGTCAGTGCCTGTAGAACTCTACCCCAGGATGGAGTCAGTGCTTGTAAACAGGACCCCAGTATGGAGTCAGTGCCTGTAGAACAGTACCCCAGGTTGGAGTTAGTACCTGGAGAACAGTACCCCAGGATGGAGTCAGTGCCTGTAACACTGAACCCCAGAAGGGAGTCAGTGCCTGTAGCACTGTACCCCAGGATGGGGTCAGTGCCTGTAGAACTCTACCCAAGGATGGAGTCAGTGCCTGTAAACAGGACCGCAGGATGGAGTCAGTGCCTGTAGAACAGTACCCCAGCATGGAGTTAGTGCCTGTAGAACTGTACCCCAGATTGGAGTTAGTGCCTGTTGAACAGTACCCCAGGATGGAGTCAGCACCCGTAGAACTGTACCCCAGACTGGAGTCAGTGCCTTTTGCACTGTACCCCAGGATGGAGTTAGTGCCTGTAGAACTGTACCCCAGAATGGAGTCCGTACCTATAGAACTGTACCCCAGAATGGAGTTAGTGCCTGTAGAACTGTACCCCACGATGGAGTTAGTGCCAGTAGCATTATACCCCAGATTGGAGTCAGTGCCTGGAGAACAGTACCCCAGAATGGAGTCAGTGCCTGTAGAACAGTACCCCAGAATGGAATCAGTGCCTGTTGAACTGTACCCCGGATGGAGTTAGTGCCTGTAGAACTGTACCCCAGGATGGAGTCAGTGCCTGTAGAACTGTACCGCAGGATGGAGTCAGTGCCTGTAGAACTGTACCCCAACTTGGAGTTAGTGCCTGTTACACTGTACCCCAGAATGGAGTCTGTGCCTTTAGCACTGTATCCCAGTATGGGGTCAGTGCCTGTACAACTGTACCCCAGGATGGAGTCAGTGCCTGTAGAACTGTACCCCAGGATGGGGTCAGTGCCTGTAGAACTGTACCCCAGGATGGGGTCAGTGCCTGTAGAACTGTACCCCAGGATGGAGTCAGTGCCTGTAGAACTGTACTCCAGGATGGATTCAGTGCCTGTACAACAGTACCCAAAGATGGAGTCAGTGCCTGAAGAACTGTACCCCAGGATGGAGTCAGTGCCTGTAGAACTGTACCCCAACTTGGAGTTAGTGCCTGTTACACTGTACCCCAGAATGGAGTCTGTGCCTTTAGCACTGTACCCCAGTATGGGGTCAGTGCCTGTACAACTGTACCCCAGGATGGAGTCAGTGCCTGTAGAACTGTACCCCAGGATGGGGTCAGTGCCTGTAGAACTGTACCCCAGGATGGGGTCAGTGCCTGTACAACTGTACCCCAGGATGGAGTCAGTGCCTGTAGAACTGTACTCCAGGATGGATTCAGTGCCTGTACAACAGTACCCAAAGATGGAGTCAGTGCCTGAAGAACTGTACCCCAGGATGGAGTTAGTGCCTGTAGAACTGTACCCCAGGATGGAGTTAGTGCCTGCAGAACAGTGCCCCAGGATGGAGTAAGTGCCTGTAGAACTGGACCCCAGAATGGAGTCAGTGCCTGTGGAGCAGTACCCCAGGATGGAGTTAGTGCCTATAGAACAGTACCCCAGGATGGAGTCAGCACCTGTAGAACAGTCCCCCAGGATGGAGTCAGTGCCTGCTGAACTGTACCCCAGGATGGAGTCAGTGCCTGTAGAACTGTACCCCAGAATGGAATCAGTGCCTGTAGAACTGTACCCCGAATGGAGTTAGTGCCTGTACAACTGTACCCAAAGATGGAGTCAGTGCCTGTTGAACAGTACCCAGGATGGAGTCAGTGCCTGGAGAACAGTCACCCAGGATGGAGTCAGTGACATTTGAACTGTACCCCGGATGGAGTTAGTGCCTGTTGAACTGCACCCCAGAATGGAGTCGGTGACTGTGGAACAGCACCCCAGGATGGAGTTAGTGCCTATAGAACTGTACGCCAGGATGGAGTTAGTGCTTGTAGAACTGTACCCCAGATTGGAGTTAGTGCCTGTTGAACAGTACCCCAGAATGGAGTCAGTGCCTGTTGAACTGTACCCCGGGATGGAGTCAGTGCCTGTTGAACTGTACCCCAGGATGGAGTCAGTGTCTGTAGAACTGTACCCCAGAATTTATTCAGTGCCTGTAGAACTGTACCCCAGGATGGAGTCAGTGCCTGTGGAACTGTACCCCAGGATGGAGTCAGTGCCTGTAACACTGAACCCCAGAAGGGAGTCAGTGCCTGTTGCACTGTATCCCAGGATGGGGTCAGTGCCTGTAGAACTCTACCCCAGGATGGAGTCAGTGCTTGTAAACAGGACCCCAGTATGGAGTCAGTGCCTGTAGAACAGTACCCCAGGTTGGAGTTAGTACCTGGAGAACAGTACCCCAGGATGGAGTCAGTGCCTGTAACACTGAACCCCAGAAGGGAGTCAGTGCCTGTAGCACTGTACCCCAGGATGGGGTCAGTGCCTGTAGAACTCTACCCAAGGATGGAGTCAGTGCCTGTAAACAGGACCGCAGGATGGAGTCAGTGCCTGTAGAACAGTACCCCAGCATGGAGTTAGTGCCTGTAGAACTGTACCCCAGATTGGAGTTAGTGCCTGTTGAACAGTACCCCAGGATGGAGTCAGCACCCGTAGAACTGTACCCCAGACTGGAGTCAGTGCCTTTTGCACTGTACCCCAGGATGGAGTTAGTGCCTGTAGAACTGTACCCCAGAATGGAGTCCGTACCTATAGAACTGTACCCCAGAATGGAGTTAGTGCCTGTAGAACTGTACCCCACGATGGAGTTAGTGCCAGTAGCATTATACCCCAGATTGGAGTCAGTGCCTGGAGAACAGTACCCCAGAATGGAGTCAGTGCCTGTAGAACAGTACCCCAGAATGGAATCAGTGCCTGTTGAACTGTACCCCGGATGGAGTTAGTGCCTGTAGAACTGTACCCCAGGATGGAGTCAGTGCCTGTAGAACTGTACCCCAGGATGGAGTCAGTGCCTGTAGAACTGTACCCCAACTTGGAGTTAGTGCCTGTTACACTGTACCCCAGAATGGAGTCTGTGCCTTTAGCACTGTATCCCAGTATGGGGTCAGTGCCTGTACAACTGTACCCCAGGATGGAGTCAGTGCCTGTAGAACTGTACCCCAGGATGGGGTCAGTGCCTGTAGAACTGTACCCCAGGATGGGGTCAGTGCCTGTACAACTGTACCCCAGGATGGAGTCAGTGCCTGTAGAACTGTACTCCAGGATGGATTCAGTGCCTGTACAACAGTACCCAAAGATGGAGTCAGTGCCTGAAGAACTGTACCCCAGGATGGAGTTAGTGCCTGTAGAACTGTACCCCAGGATGGAGTTAGTGCCTGCAGAACAGTGCCCCAGGATGGAGTAAGTGCCTGTAGAACTGGACCCCAGAATGGAGTCAGCACCTGTAGAACAGTCCCCCAGGATGGAGTCAGTGCCTGCTGAACTGTACCCCAGGATGGAGTCAGTGCCTGTAGAACTGTACCCCAGAATGGAATCAGTGCCTGTAGAACTGTACCCCGAATGGAGTTAGTGCCTGTGCAACTGTACCCAAAGATGGAGTCAGTGCCTGTTGAACAGTACCCAGGATGGAGTCAGTGCCTGGAGAACAGTCACCCAGGATGGAGTCAGTGCCTTTTGAACTGTACCCCGGATGGAGTTAGTGCCTGTTGAACTGCACCCCAGAATGGAGTCGGTGACTGTGGAACAGCACCCCAGGATGGAGTTAGTGCCTATAGAACTGTACCCCACGATGGAGTTAGTGCCAGTAGCATTATACCCCAGATTGGAGTCAGTGCCTGGAGAACAGTACCCCAGAATGGAGTCAGTGCCTGTAGAACAGTACCCCAGAATGGAGTCAGTGCCTGTTGAACTGTACCCCAGGATGGAGTCAGTGCCTGTAGAACAGTACCCCAGAATGGAGTCAGTGCCTGTTGAACTGTACCCCAGGATGGAGTCAGTGCCTGTTGAACTGTACGCCAGGATGGAGTTAGTGCCTGTTGAACAGTACCCCAGAATGGAGTCAGTGCCTGTTGAACTGTACCCCAGGATGGAGTCAGTGCCTGTTGAACTGTACCCCAGGATGGAGTCAGTGTCTGTAGAACTGTACCCCAGAATTTATTCAGTGCCTGTAGAACTGTACCCCAGGATGGAGTCAGTGCCTGTGGAACTGTACCCCAGGATGGAGTCAGTGCCTGTAACACTGAACCCCAGAAGGGAGTCAGTGCCTGTTGCACTGTATCCCAGGATGGGGTCAGTGCCTGTAGAACTCTACCCCAGGATGGAGTCAGTGCTTGTAAGCAGGACCCCAGTATGGAGTCAGTGCCGGTAGAAAAGTACCCCAGGTTGGAGTTAGTACCTGGAGAACAGTACCCCAGGATGGAGTCAGTGCCTGTAACACTGAACCCCAGAAGGGAGTCAGTGCCTGTAGCACTGTACCCCAGGATGGGGTCAGTGCCTGTAGAACTCTACCCAAGGATGGAGTCAGTGCCTGTAAACAGGACCGCAGGATGGAGTCAGTGCCTGTAGAACAGTACCCCAGCATGGAGTTAGTGCCTGTAGAACTGTACCCCAGATTGGAGTTAGTGCCTGTTGAACAGTACCCCAGGATGGAGTCAGTGCCTGTAGAACTGTACCCCAGAATTTATTCAGTGCCTGCAGAACTGTACCCCAGGATGGAGTCAGTGCCTGTGGAACTGTACCCCAGGATGGAGTTAGTGCCTGTAGTACTGTACCCCAGGATGGAGTCAGTGCCTGTAACACTGAACCCCAGAAGGGAGTCAGTGCCTGTAGCACTGTACCCCAGGATGGGTTCAGTACTTGTAGAACTCTACCCCAGGATGGATTCAGTGCCTGTAGAACTGTACCCCAGTATGGAGTCAGTGCCTGTAGAACAGTACCCCAGGATGGAGCAAAAACAAGAAATGCTGGATTCACTCAGCAGGTCTGGCAGCATCTGTGGAAAGAGAAGCAGAGTTAACGTTTCGGGTCAGTGACCCTTCTTCCGAAGAAGGGTCACTGACCCGAAACGTTAACTCTGCTTCTCTTTCCACAGATGCTGCCAGACCTGCTGAGTGAATCTAGCATTTCTTGTTTTTGTTTCAGATTTCCAGCATCCGCAGTATTTTGCTTTTATCACCCCAGGATGGAGTCTGTGCCTGTAGAACAGTACCCCAGGACAGAGTTAGTACCTGGAGAACAGTACCCTAGGATGGAGTTAGTGCCTGTAGAACTTTACCCCAGGATGGAGTTAGTGCCTGGAGAACTGTACTCTAGGATGGTGTCAGCACTTCATAGAAGAGGTGAGGAAATTAAAGAGAAACACAGCAGAGAATGAAACAGGGTGCTAATTTGGAAAATCAGAAGGGTAAAGAGGGAAGGTAAGTGGGAAGAATATATTGGAAGGGTATATAACCAGTGCAAACTTTAAACTTTGCGTGCCTGGGGAAAATGTTTCTTTTGGTTTGAAATTATAAGAATGTGAGAAGTTTGTCAGAGAATCTAAACAGAAGAAATACCAAACTCTGTGTGAGACACAGAGCTGCACATCTGCAAAAGGTTTACAATCTCTCCCAGGGAGTGGCAGGGCTTTTTATGATTTGGCGGGGGACTGGTTGCAATTTATTGCAATCATTACACAGACCAGCCTTCTCCCACCCCTGTACTCAGGAGGACCGAGTCACTGTGCACAGGTTAAAAGAGAAACAATGACCAGATGTGCTGCTGCAATGAATATATCAGGATGTTAGGCTTGAAGTGGACAGTGGGAATGGGAGACGTGGGGGAGGGAGGGAAAGGAGGAAAGCAGCAGCGAACTGGACAGTGCAAGTTGACATTGTGATATGTTTATTGTGACTTTCAGCACACATGTGCAAACCTGGCAAGCATGCAAGCAAATCTTTTCATTACACACAGGATTTTGTTGCTTTTTGAATTCTGTCTGTAGAGCGACAGGAGGATTATAAATTCATTAAAATAAATCTCTCCCTCCCCCACCTCTCCGCTCCCCTCCACTCATCTCCCAAAGGCTGGGCCTTCGCTTGCCTATGTCCAGCCGCCCATTTTTCATGCACAAGCTTTGACAGGCCATTCGACTGCATGGGCGAGGAAAGTGAACACTTTCTGAGCCCAATACTGTCCACAGCTGCCGGTCACACATGGGCACGTTCCAGCAGGGGGCACTGAAGAGTCATAGGTCAGTGAGGAGCACGGCAGATGGTCAACCTCCCAAGCTCAGGGACACTCCAGCCGTTTGTAGTGACCATGTGAACACAAACCATCCCCACTACACCTGTGAGGCATTTGTGTTCAGGAGACTGTGTTTTCACTGTGCTCAGTCATCTGGAGCTTGTGTTCAAGTGACTGTGTTTACACTGTGCTCTGTGATCTGCAGTATCTGTTCAGGAGAGTGTGTTTACAATGTGTTCAGTGATCTGGAGTATGTGTTCAGGAGACTGTGTTCACACAGTGCTCTGTGATCTGAGGTTTGTGTTCAGGAGACTGTGTTTACACTGTGCACTGTGATCTGAGGTTGGTGTTCAGGAGACTGTGTTTACACTGTGCACTGTGATCTGAGGGTGGTGTTCAGGAGACTGTGTTTTCACTGTGTTCTGTCATCTGCAGTTTGTGTTCAGGAGAGTGTGTTTACACTGTGCTCAGAAATCTGAGGTTTGTGTTCAGGAGACTGTGCTAACACTGGGCTCCATCATCTGGAGTTTGTGTTCAGGAGATTGTGTTTACACAGTGCTCAGAAATCTGAGGTTTGTGTTCATGAGAATGTGTTTACACTGCACAGGGGTCTGAGGTTTGTGTTCGGGAGACTGTGTTTACACTGTGCTCAGTGATCTGGAGTTTGTGTTCAGGAGACGGTGTTTACACTGTGCTCTGTGATCTGGAGTTTCTGTTCAGGATAGTGTGTTTAGACTGTGCTCAGTGATCTGGAGTTTGTGTTCAGGAGAGTGTGTTTACATTGTGCTCAGTGATCTGGAGTTTGTGTTCAGGTGAGTGTGTTCTCACTGTGCTCTGTGATCTGGAGTTTCTGTTCAGGATAGTGTGTTAAGACGATACTCAGTGATCTGGAGTTTGTGTTCAGGAGAAGGTGTTTACGCTGTGCTCAGTGATCTGGAGTTTGTGTTCAGGAGACTGTGTTTACACTGTGCTCAGTGATCTGGAGTTTGTGTTCAGGAGAGTGTGTTTGCACTGTGCTCTGTGATCTGAGGTTTGTGTTCAGGAGACTGTGTTTACACTGTGCTCAGAAATCTGAGGCTTGTGTTCATGAGAGTGTGTTTACACTGTGCTCTGTGTTCTGAAGTTTGTGTTCAGGAGAGTGTGTTTACACTGTGCTCAGTGATTTGGAGTTTGTGTTCAGGACACTGTGTTGACACTGTGCTCAGAAATCTGAGGTCTGTGTTCATGAGAGTGTGTTTACACTGTGCACAGTGGTCTGAGGTTTGTGTTCAGGAGACTGTGTTTACACTATGATCAGTCATCTGGAGTTTGTGTTCAGGAGACGGTATTTACACTGTGCGCTGTGATCTGGAGTTTGTGTTCAGGAGACTGTGTTTCCACTGTGCTCTATCAACTGAGGTTTGTGTTCCGGAGACTGTGTTTACACTGTGCTCTGTGATTTGGAGTTTGTGATCAGGACACTGTGTTTACACTGTGCTCAGTGATCTGAGGTTTGTGTTCAGGAGAGTGCATTTACACTGTGCTCAGTGATCTGGAGTTGGTGTTCATGGGAGCCTATTTACACTGTGCTCAGCAATCTGAGGTTTGTGTTCAGGAGCTTGTGTTTATGCTGTGTTCAGTGATCTGAGGTTTGTGTTCTGCAGACTGTGGTTACACTGTGCTCAGTGATCTGGAGTTTGTGTTCAAGAGACCGTGTTTACGCTGTGCACTGTGATCTGGAGTTTGTGTTCACGAGAGTGTGTTTACAATGTGCTCAGTGATCTGGAGTTTGTGTTCAGGAGACTGTATTGACACAGTGCTCTGTGATCTGAGGTTTGTGTTCAGGAGACTGTCTTTGCTCTGTGCTCTGTGATCTGCAGTTTGTATTCACGAGAGTGTGTTGACACTGTGCTCTGTGATCTGAGGTTTGTGTTCAGGAGGCTGTGTTTACACTGTGCTCAGTGATCTGGAGTTTGTGTTCAGGAGATTGTGTTTACACTGTGCTCAGTCATCTGGAGTTTGTGTTCAGGAGATGATATTTACACTGTGCGCTGTGATCTGGAGTTTGTGTTCAGGAGACTGTGTTTACACTGTGCTCTATGATCTGAGGTTTGTGTTCAGGAGACTGTGTTTACACTGTGCTCTGTGATTTGGAGTTTGTGTTCAGGACACTGTGTTTACACTGTGCTCAGTGATCTGAGGTTTGTGTTCAGGAGAGTGCGTTTACACTGTGTTCAGTGATCTGCAGTATCTGTTCAGGAGAGTGTGTTTACACTGCTCAGTGATCTGGAGTTTGTGTTCAGGAGAGTGTGTTAAGACTGTGGTCAGTGATCTGGAGTTTGTGTTCAGGAGAGTGTGTTTACACTTTGCTCAGTGATCTGGAGTTTGTGTTCAGGAGACTGTGTTTACACTGTGCTCAGTGATCTGGAGTATCTGTTCAGGAGAGTGTGTCAAGACTGTGGTCAGTGATCTGGAGTTTGTGTTCAGGAGAATGTGTTTACACTGTGCTCAGTGATTTGGAGTTTGTGTTCAGCAGAGTGTGTTTACACTATGCTCAGTGATCTGGGGTTTGTGTTCAGGAGACTGTGTTTACACTGTGCTCAGTGATCTGGAGTTTGTGTTCTGGAGAGTGTGTTAGACTGTGGTCAGTGATCTGGAGTTTGTGTTCAGGAGAGTGTGTTTACACTGTGCTCAGTGATCTGGAGTTTGTGTTCAGGAGACGGTGTTTACACTGTGCTCTGTGATCTGGAGTTTCTGTTCAGGATAGTGTGTTTAGACTGTGCTCAGTGATCTGGAGTTTGTGTTCAGGAGAGTGTGTTTACATTGTGCTCAGTGATCTGGAGTTTGTGTTCAGGTGAGTGTGTTCTCACTGTGCTCTGTGATCTGGAGTTTCTGTTCAGGATAGTGTGTTAAGACGATACTCAGTGATCTGGAGTTTGTGTTCAGGAGAGGGTGTTTACGCTGTGCTCAGCGATCTGGAGTTTGTGTTCAGGAGACTGTGTTTACACTGTGCTCAGTGATCTGGAGTTTGTGTTCAGGAGAGTGTGTTTGCACTGTGCTCTGTGATCTGAGGTTTGTGTTCAGGAGACTGTGTTTACACTGTGCTCAGAAATCTGAGGCTTGTGTTCATGAGAGTGTGTTTACACTGTGCTCTGTGTTCTGAAGTTTGTGTTCAGGAGAGTGTGTTTACACTGTGCTCAGTGATTTGGAGTTTGTGTTCAGGACACTGTGTTGACACTGTGCTCAGAAATCTGAGGTCTGTGTTCATGAGAGTGTGTTTACACTGTGCACAGTGGTCTGAGGTTTGTGTTCAGGAGACTGTGTTTACACTATGATCAGTGATCTGGAGTTTGTGTTCAGGAGACGGTATTTACACTGTGCGCTGTGATCTGGAGTTTGTGTGCAGGAGACTGTGTTTCCACTGTGCTCTATCAACTGAGGTTTGTGTTCCGGAGACTGTGTTTACACTGTGCTCTGTGATTTGGAGTTTGTGATCAGGACACTGTGTTTACACTGTGCTCAGTGATCTGAGGTTTGTGTTCAGGAGAGTGCATTTACACTGTGCTCAGTGATCTGGAGTTGGTGTTCATGGGAGCCTATTTACACTGTGCTCAGCAATCTGAGGTTTGTGTTCAGGAGCTTGTGTTTATGCTGTGTTCAGTGATCTGAGGTTTGTGTTCTGCAGACTGTGGTTACACTGTGCTCAGTGATCTGGAGTTTGTGTTCAAGAGACCGTGTTTACGCTGTGCACTGTGATCTGGAGTTTGTGTTCACGAGAGTGTGTTTACAATGTGCTCAGTGATCTGGAGTTTGTGTTCAGGAGACTGTATTGACACAGTGCTCTGTGATCTGAGGTTTGTGTTCAGGAGACTGTCTTTGCTCTGTGCTCTGTGATCTGCAGTTTGTATTCACGAGAGTGTGTTGACACTGTGCTCTGTGATCTGAGGTTTGTGTTCAGGAGGCTGTGTTTACACTGTGCTCAGTGATCTGGAGTTTGTGTTCAGGAGATTGTGTTTACACTGTGCTCAGTCATCTGGAGTTTGTGTTCAGGAGATGATATTTACACTGTGCGCTGTGATCTGGAGTTTGTGTTCAGGAGACTGTGTTTACACTGTGCTCTATGATCTGAGGTTTGTGTTCAGGAGACTGTGTTTACACTGTGCTCTGTGATTTGGAGTTTGTGTTCAGGACACTGTGTTTACACTGTGCTCAGTGATCTGAGGTTTGTGTTCAGGAGAGTGCGTTTACACTGTGTTCAGTGATCTGCAGTATCTGTTCAGGAGAGTGTGTTTACACTGCTCAGTGATCTGGAGTTTGTGTTCAGGAGAGTGTGTTAAGACTGTGGTCAGTGATCTGGAGTTTGTGTTCAGGAGAGTGTGTTTACACTTTGCTCAGTGATCTGGAGTTTGTGTTCAGGAGACTGTGTTTACACTGTGCTCAGTGATCTGGAGTATCTGTTCAGGAGAGTGTGTCAAGACTGTGGTCAGTGATCTGGAGTTTGTGTTCAGGAGAATGTGTTTACACTGTGCTCAGTGATTTGGAGTTTGTGTTCAGCAGAGTGTGTTTACACTATGCTCAGTGATCTGGGGTTTGTGTTCAGGAGACTGTGTTTACACTGTGCTCAGTGATCTGGAGTTTGTGTTCTGGAGAGTGTGTTAGACTGTGGTCAGTGATCTGGAGTTTGTGTTCAGGAGAGTGTGTTTACACTGTGCTCAGTGATCTGGAGTTTGTGTTCAGGAGACTGTGTTTACACTGTGCTCAGTGATCTGGAGTTTGTGTTCTGGAGAGTGTGTTAGACTGTGGTCAGTGATCTGGAGTTTGTGTTCAGGAGAGTTTGTTTACTCTGTGATCTGTGATCTGGAGTTTGTGTTCAGGAGACTGTGTTTACACTGTGCACTGCGATCTGAGGGTGCTGTTCAGGAGAGTGTGTTTACACTGTGCTCTGTTATCTGCAGTATCTGTTCAGGAGATTGTGTTTACACTGTGCTCAGTGATCTGGAGTTTGTGTTCAAGAAACTGTGTTTACACTGTGCTCTGTGAGCTGGAGTTTGTGTTCAGGAGAGTGTGTTAGACTGTGGTCAGTGATCTGGAGCTTGTGTTCAGGAGAGTTTGTTTACACTGTGCTCTGTGATCTGCAGTATCTGTTCAGGAGAGTGTGTTTAGACTATGCTCAATGATCTGGAGTTTGTGTTCAGGAGAGTGTATTAAGACTGTGGTCAGTGATCTGGAGTTTGTGTTCAGGAGAGTGTGTTTACACTGTGCTCAGTGATCTGGAGTTTGTGTTCAGGAGACTCTGTTAACACTGTGCACTGTGATCTGAGGTTGGTGTTCAGGAGACTGTGTTTACACTGTGCGCTGCGATCTGAGGGTGGTGTTCAGGAGACTGTGTTTTCACTGTGTTCAGTCATCTGCAGTTTGTGTTCATGAGATTGTGTTTACACTGTACTCAGTGATCTGGAGTTTGTGTTCAGGAGAGTGTGTTTCCACTGTGCTCTGTGATCTGGAGTTTATGTTCAGGAGCGTGTGTTTAGACTATGCTCAGTGATCTGGACTTTGTGTTCAGGAGAGTGTGTTTACACTGTGCTCAGTGATCTGGAGTTTGAGTTCAGGAGAGTGTGTTTACACCGTGCTCAGTGATCTGGAGTTTGTGTTCAGGAGTGTGTGTTTACACTGTGCTCTGTGATCTGGCGTTTGTGTTCAGGAGACTGTGCTTACACTGTGCTCCGTGATCAGGAGTTTGTGTTCAGGAGAGTGTGTTTACACTGTGCTCAGTGATCTGAGGGTCGTGTTCAGGAGACTGTGTTTTCACTGTGTTCAGTCATCTGCAGTTTGTGTTCAGGCGAGTGTGTTTACACTGTGCTCAGAAATCTGAGGTTTGTGTTCAGCAGACTGTGCTAACACTGGGCTCCATCATCTGGAGTTTGTGTTCTGGAGATTGTGTTTACACAGTGCTCTGTGATCTGAGGTTTGTGTTCAGGAGACTATGTTTACACTGTGCTCAGAAATCTGAGGTTTGTATTAATGAGAGTGTGCTTACACATGTGCTCTGTGGTCTGAGGTTTGTGTTCAGAAGACTGTATTTACACTGTGCTCTGTGATTTGTAGTTTGTGTTCAGGAGACTGTGTTGACACAGTGCTCTGTGATCTGAGGTTTGTGTTCAGGAGACTGTGTTTACACTGTGCACTGTGATCTGAGGGTGGTGTTCAGGAGACTGTGTTTTCACTGTGTTCAGTCATCTGCAGTTTGTGTTCAGGCGAGTGTGTTTACACTGTGCTCAGAAATCTGAGGTTTGTGTTCAGCAGACTGTGCTAACACTGGGCTCCATCATCTAGAGTTTGTTTTCTGGAGATTGTGTTTACACAGTGCTCAGAAATCTGAGGTTTGTGTTCAGGAGACTGTGCTAACCCTGGGCTCCATCATCTGGAGTTTGTGTTCAAGAGACTGTGTTTACACTGTGCTCAGTGATCTTGAGTATCTGTTCAGGAGAGTGTGTTAAGACTGTGGTCAGTGATCTGGAGTTTATGTTCAGGAGAGTGTGTTTAGACTATGCTCAGTGATCTGGAGTTTGTGTTCAGGAGAGTGTGTTTACACTGTGCACTGTGATCTGGAGTTTGTGTTCAGGAGAGTGTGTTTCCCCTGTGCTCTGTGATCTGGAGTTTGTGTTCAGGAGAGTGTGTTTACACTGTGCTCTGTGATCTGGAGTTTGTGTTCAGGAGAGTGTGTTTACACTGTGCTCCGTGATCAGTAGTTTGTGTTCAGGAGAGTGTGTTTACAGTGTGCTCAGTGATCTGCAGTTTGTGTTCAGGAGAGTGTGTTTACACTGTGCTCAGTGATCTGGATTTTGTGTTCAGGAGAGTGTGTTTAGACTATGCTCAGTGGTCTGCAGTTTGAGTTCAGGAGAGTGTGTTTACACCGTGCTCAGTGATTTGGAGTTTGTGTTCTTGAGACTGTGTTTACACTGTGCTCTGTGATCTGGCGTTTGTGTTCAGGAGACTGTGCTTACACTGTGCTCAGTGATCAGGAGTTTGTGTTCAGGAGAGTGTGTTTACACTGTGCTCAGTGATCTGGAGTTTGTGTTCAGGAGAGTGAGTTTACACTGCTCAGTGATTTGGAGTTTGTGTTCAAGAGACTGTGTTTACACTGTGCTCTGTGATCTGGAGTTTGTGTTCAGGAGACTGTGTTTACACTGTTCCCAGTGGTCTGGAGTTTGTGTTCAGGAGAGTGTGTTTACACTGTGTTCAGTGATCTGGAGTTTGTGTTCTGGAGAGTGTGTTTACACTGTGCTCAGTGATTTGGAGTTTGTGCTCTGGAGAGTGTGTTTACACTGTGCTCAGTGATCTGAGGTTGGTGTTAAGGAGACTGTGTTTACACTGTGCTCTGTGATTTGGGGTTGTGTTCCGGAGTGTGTGTTGAGATTGTGGTCAGTGATCTGGAGTTTGTGTTCAGGAGAGTGTGTTTGCACTGTGCTCAGTGATCTGGAGTTTGCATTCAGGGGAGTGTGTTTGCACTGTGCTCCGTGATTTGGAGTTTGTGTTCTTGAGACTGTGTTGACACAGTGCTCTGTGATCTGAGGTTTGTGTTCAGGAGACTGTGTTTACACTGTGCTCAGTGATCTGAGGTTGGTGTTCAGGAGACTGTGTTTACACTGTGCTCCGTGATTTGCAGTTTGTGTTCATGAGACTGTGTTGAGACAGTGCTCTGTGATCTGAGGCTTGTGTTCAGGAGACTGTGTTTACACTGTGCTCAGTGATCTGAGGTTGGTGCTCAGGAGACTGTGTTTACACTGTGCACTGTGATCTGAGGGTGGAGTTCAGGAGACTGTGCTAACACTGGGCTCCATCATCTGGAGTTTGTGTTCAGGAGATTGTGTTTACACAGTGCTCAGAAATCTGAGGTTTGTGTTCAGGAGAGTGTGTTTACACTGTGCACAGTGGTCTGAGGTTTGTGTTCGGGAGACTGTGTTTACACTGTGCTCAGTCATCTGGAGTTTGTGTTCAGGAGACGGTGTTTTCACTGTGCTCTTTGATCTGGAGTTTGTGTTCAGGAGAGTGTGTTTACACTGTGCTCTGTGATCTGGAGTTTCTGTTCAGGGTAGTGTGTTCAGGCTATGCTCAGTGACCTGGGTTTTGTGTTCAGGAGAGTGTGTTTACACTGTGCTCAGTGATCTGGAGTTTGCATTCAGGAGAGTGTGTTTGCACTGTGCTCCGTGATTTGGAGTTTGTGTTCATGAGACTGTGTTGACACAGTGCTCTGTGATCTGAGGTTTGTGTTCAGGAGACTGTGTTTACACTGTGCTCTGTGATCTGGAGTTTCTGTTCAGGACAGTGTGTTTCGACCATGCTCAGTGATCTGGAGTTTGTGTTCAGGAGAGTGTGTTTACACCGTGCTCAGTGATCTGGAGTTTGTGTTCTGGAGTGTGTGTTTACACTGTGCTCTGTGATCTGCAGTTTGTGTTCGGGAGAGTGTGTTTTCACTGTGCTCAGTGATCTGGAGTTTCTGTTCAGGTTAGTGTGTTTAGACTATGCTCAGTGATCTGGAGTTTGTGTTCAGTAGTGTGCGTTAAGACTGTGGTCAGAGATCTGCAGTTTGTGTTCAGGTGAGTGTGTTTACACTGTGCTCATTGATCTGGAGTTTGTGTTCAAGAGACTGTGTTTACACTGTGGTCAGTGATCTGGAGTGTCTGTTCAGGAGAGTGTATTTATACTGCTCAGTGATCTGATGTTTGTGTTCAGGAGACTGTGTTTACACTGTGCTCAGTGATCTGAGGTTTGTGTTCAGGAGAGTGTGTTTACACTGTGCTCAGAAATCTGTGGTTTGTATTAATGAGAGTGTGTTTACACATGTGCTCTATGTTCTGAGGTTTGTGTTCAGGAGACTGTATTTACACTGTGCTCAGTGATCTGCAGTTTGTGTTCAGGAGAGTGTATTTACACTGTGCTCAGTGATCTGGAGTTTGTGTTCAGGAGAGTGTGTTTACACTGTGCTCAGTGATCTGGAGTTTGTGTTCAGGAGAGTGTGTTTACACTGTTCTCTGTGATCTGGAGTTTGTGTTCCGGAGAGTGTGTTAAGACTGTGGTCAGTGATCTGGAGTTTATGTTCAGGAGAGTGTGTTTACACTGTGCTCAGTGATCTGGAGTTTGTGTTCAGGAGAGTGTGTTTACACCGTGCTCTGTGATCTGGAGTTTGTGTTCAGGAGTGTGTGTTTACACTGTGCTCAGTCATCTGGAGTTTGTGTTCAGGAGACGGTGTTTTCACTGTGCTCTTTGATCTGGAGTTTGTGTTCAGGAGAGTGTGTTTACACTGTGCTCAGTGATCTGGAGTTTGTGTTCAGGAGAGTGTGTTTACACTGTTCTCTGTGATCTGGAGTTTGTGTTCCGGAGAGTGTGTTAAGACTGTGGTCAGTAATCTGCAGTATCTGTTCAGGAGAGTGTGTTTACAAAGTGCTCAGTGATCTGGAGTTTGTGTTAAGGAGACTATGTTTACACTGTGCTCTGTGATCTGGAGTTTGTGTTCAGGAGAGTGTGTTTACACTGTGCTCTGTGATCTGGAGTTTGTGTTCAGGAGACTGTGTTTACACTGTTCTCAGTGGTCTGGAGTTTGTGTTCAGGAGAGTGTGTTTACACTGTGCTCTGTGATCTGGAGTTTGTGTTCAGGAGAGTGTGTTTACACTGTGCTCTGTGATTTGGGGTTGTGTTCCGGAGTGTGTGTTGAGATTGTGGTCAGTGATCTGGAGTTTATGTTCAGGAGAGTGTGTTTGCACTGTGCTCATTGATCTGGAGTTTGTGTTCAAGTGACTGTGTTTACACTTTGCTCAGTGATCTGGAGTGTCTGTTCAGGAGAGTGTGTTAAGGCTGGTCAGTGATCTGCAGTTTGTGTTCAGGAGAGTGTATTTACACTGCTCAGTGATCTGGAGTTTGTGCTCAGGAGAGTGTGTTTACACTGTGCTCTGTGATCTGGAGTTTGTGTTCAGGAGAGTGTGTTAAGACTGTGGTCAGTGATCTGGAGTTTATGTTCAGGAGAGTGTGTTTACACTGTGCTCAGTGATCTGGAGTTTGTGTTCAGGAGAGTGTGTTTACACTGTGCTCAGTGATCTGGTGTTTGTGTTCAAGAGACTGTGTTTACACTGTGCTCAGTGATCTGGAGTTTGTGTTCAGGAGAGTGTGTTTACACTGTGCACATTGATCTGGAGTTGGTGTTCAAGAGACTGTGTTTACACTGTGCTCAGTGATCTGGAGTGTCTGTTCAGGAGAGTGTCTTAAGACAGTGCTCAGTGATCTGGAGTTCATGTTCAGGAGAGTGTATTTACACTGCTCAGTGATCTGGAGTTTGTGCTCAGGAGAGTGTGTTTACACTGTGCTCAGTGATCTGAGGTTTGTGTTCAGGAGACTGTGTTTACACTGTGCTCAGAAATCTGAGGTTTGTCTGAATGAGAATGTGTTTACACATGTGCTCTATGTTCTGAGGTTTGTGTTCAGGAGACTGTGTTTACACTGTGCTCAGAAATCTGAGGTTTGTCTGAATGAGAGTGTGTTTACACATGTGCTCTATGTTCTGAGGTTTGTGTTCAGGAGACTGTATTTACACTGTGCTCCGTGATTTGGAGTTTGTGTTCAGGAGACTGTGTTGACACAGTGCTCTGTGATCTGAGGTTTGTGTTCAGGAGAATGTGTTTACACTGTGCACTGTGATCTTAGGTTGGTGTTCAGGAGACTGTGTTTACACTGTGCACTGTGATCTGAGGGTGGTGTTCAGCAGACTGTGTTTTCACTGTGTTCAGTCATCTGCAGTTTGTGTTCAGGCGAGTGTGTTTACACTGTGCTCAGAAATCTGAGGTTTGTGTTCAGCAGTCTGTGCTAACACTGGGCTCCATCATCTGGAGTTTTTGTTCTGGAGATTATGTTTACACAGTGCTCTGTGATCTGAGGTTTGTGTTCAGGAGACTGTGTTTACACTGTGCTCAGAAATCTGAGGTTTGTATTAATGAGAGTGTGCTTACACATGTGCTCTGTGTTCTGAGGTTTGTGTTCAGAAGACTGTATTTACACTGTGCTCCGTGATTTGGAGTTTGTGTTATGGAGATTGTGTTTACACAGTGCTCAGAAATCTGAGGTTTGTGTTCAGGAGACTGTGCTAACCCTGGGCTCCATCATCTGGAGTTTGTGTTCAAGAGACTGTTTCCACTGTGCTCAGTGATCTGGAGTATCTGTTCAGGAGAGTGTGTTAAGACTGTGGTCAGTGATCTGGAGTTTGTGTTCTGGAGATTGTGTTAAGACTGTGGTCAGTGATCTGGAGGTTGTGTTCAGGAGAGTGTGTTGACACTCTGCTCAGTGATCTGTAGTTTGTGTTCAAGAGACTGTGTTTACACTGTGCTCAGTGATCTGGAGTATCTGTTCAGGAGAGTGTGTTAAGACTGTGGTCAGTGATCTGGATTTTGTATTCAGGAGGGTGTGTTTACACTGTGCTCTGTGATCTGAGGTTTGTGTTCAGGAGACTGTGTTTACACTGTGCGCTGTGATCTGAGGTTTATGTTCAGGAGAGTGTGTTTACACTGTGCTCAGAAATCTGAGGTTTGTATTAATGAGAGAGTGTTTACGCTGTGCTCTGTGTTCTGAGGTTTGTGTTCAGGAGACTGTATTTACACTGTGCTCCGTGATTTGGAGTTTGTGTTCAGGAGACTGTGTTTACACAGTGCTCTGTGTTCTGCAGTTTGTGTTCAGGAGACTGTGTTCACACTGTGCACTGTCAACTGAGGTTGGTGTTCAGGAGACTGTGTTTGCACTGTGCACTGTGATCTGAGGGTGGAGTTCAGGAGACTGTTTTCACTGTGTTCAGTCATCTGCAGTTTGTGTTCAGGAGAGTGTGTTTACACTGTGCTCAGAAATCTGAGGTTTGTGTTCAGGAGACTGTGCTAAAACTGGGCTCCATCATCTGGTGTTTGTGTTAAGGAGATTGTGTTTACACAGTGCTCAGAAATCTGAGGTTTGTGTTCATGAGAGTGTGTTTACACTGTGCACAGTGGTCTGAGGTTTGTGTTCGGGAGACTGTGTTTACACTGTGCTCTGTGATCTGGAGTTTGTGTTCAGGAGAGTGTGTTTACACTGTGCTCAGTGATCTGGAGTTTGTGTTCAGGAGACTGTGTTTACACTGTGCTCTCTGATCTGGAGTTTGTGTTCCGGAGACTGTGTTAAGACTGTGCTCAGTGATCTGGAGTTCATGTTCAGGAGAGTGTGTTTAGACTATGCTCTGTGATCTGGAGTTTGTGTTCAGGAGAGTGTGTTTACACTGTGCTCAGTGATCTGGAGTTTGTGTTCAGGAGAGTGTGTTTGCACTGTGCTCAGTGATCTGGAGTTTGTGTTCAGGAGAGTGTGTTTACACTGTTCTCAGTGATCTGGAGGTTGTGTTCAGGAGAGTGTGTTCACACTGTGCTCTGTGATCTGGAGTTTGTGTTCAGGAGAGTGTGTTTACACTGTGCTCTGTGATCTGGAGTTTGTGTTCAGGAGAGTATGTTTACACTGTGCTCAGTGATTTGGAGTTTGTGTTCAGGAGAGTGTGTTTACACTGTGCTCAGTGATCTGGAGTTTGTGTTCAAGAGACTGTGTTTACACTGTGCTCAGTGATCTGCAGTTTGTGTTCAAGAGACTGTGTTTACACGAAGGCTGGTGGAAATCTGGACCTCACTCTCCCCCGAAAGGATGTCAATTCTGGGGGACAACTGAAGCTTTCAAGGTGTATGGAGTGAAAGCTGCTTTTTTTTCATTTGGTCCTGGGATGTGGGCGCGCTGGCTCGGCCAGCATTTATTGCCCATCCCTAATTGCCCTTGAGAAGATGGTGGTGAGCTGCCTTCTTGAACCGCTGCAGTCCATGTGGGGTAGGTACACCCACAGTACTGTTAGGAAGGGAGTTCCAGGATTTTGACCCAACAACAGTGAAGGAGCTGTGATGTAGTTCCAAGTCAGGATGGTGTGTGACTTGGACGGGAACTTTCCCATGCATCTGCTGCTCTTGTCCTTCTAGTTGGTAGAGGTCGCGGGTTTAAAAGGTGCTGTCAAAGGAGCCTTGGTGAGTTGCTGCAGTGCATCTTGTAGATGGCACACTGCTGCTACTGTGCGTCGGTGGTGAAGGGAGTGAATATTTGTCGATGGGGTGCCAATCAAGTGGGCTGCTTTGTCCTAGATGGTGTCGAGCTTCTTGAGTGTTGTTGGAGCTGCACTCATTCAGGCAAGTGGAGAGTATTCCATCACACTCCTGACTTGTGCCTTGTAGATGGTGGACAGGCTTTGGGGAGTCAGGAGGTGAGTTACTCGCCTCAGGATTCCTAACCTTGACCTGCTCTTGTCACCACGGCATTTGTATGGCTACTGCAGTTCAGTTTCTGGTCAATGGTAACCCCCAGGCTGTTGATAGTGGGGGATTCAGCGATCATTGCCAGGCACTTGTGTGGTCTGAATGTTACTTGCCACTTATCAGCCCCAGCCTGGATGTTGTCCAGGTTTTGCTGCATCTGGGCACAAGCTACTAATCTGTTAATTGTGTATCAATTGTTTGATTATTTGCAGGTGGAGGGTGTTAATTGGGGTCTTGCTTGAGCACTTATAAGCAGACACTCACTGAAACTTGGTGGAGGGTTTTGAGTGATAAGCGACATGTTTGTAATCCTTTATTTCTGCACAATAAATGTGAAACTGAGTAAAGATAGGCTCCAGCATTATCCTTCCATAACATGCTTTCTGGAATTTAGCATGGGCTGCTTCAATATCTAAAGAGTCGTAAATGATGCTGAACATTGTGCAATCATCAGCAAATAATCCCACTTTTTATCTTATGATGGAGGGAAGGTCATTGATGAAGCAACTGAAGATGGTTGTGCCTAGGACACTCCCCTGAGGAACTTCTGCAGCGATGTCGTGGTACTGAGATGATAGACGTCCAACAACCACAACCATCTTCCTTTGCACTTGGTTTGACTACAGCCAGCGGAGAGTTTTCCCCCTGATTCCCATTGACTCCAATTTTGCTGGGTCTCCTTGATGCCATACTCGGTCAAATGCTGCCTTGATGTCAAGGGCAGTCACTCGCAGTCTCACCTCTGGAGTTCAGCTCTTTTGCCCATGTTTGAACCAAGGCTGTAATGAGGTCAGAAGCTGAGTGGCCCTGGCGGAACCCAAATTGAGCATCAGTGCGCAGATTATTGCTGTGAAAGTGCGACTTGATAGCACAGTCGTCGACCTCTTCCATCACTTTACTGATGATCGAGAGTATACTGATGGGGCGGTAATTGGCAGGGTTGGATTTCTCCTGCTTTTTGTGAAGCTAGATGTCACGATGCAGATCAGACTTGATCTAACTGAAGGACACTGCAGGCTCAAGGCGTTTAAAGGTCTCCTTCTGTTCCAAATGTTCCTACCTGTAGCACCATATGCCAGGATAGAATTAGTGCCTGTAGAACTGTACCCCAGGATAGAATCAGTGCCTGCAGAACTGTACCCCAAAATAGAAGCAGTGCCTGTAGAACTGTCCTCCAGGATAGAATCAGTGCCTGTAGAACTGGACCCCAGGATAGAATCAGTGCCTGAAGAACTGTACTCCAGAATGGAGTCAGCGCCTGTAAAACTGTACCCCAGGAAAGAATCAGTGCCTGCAGAACTGTGCTCCAGAATGGAGTCAGTGCCTGTAGAACTGTACCCCAGAATGGAGTCAGTGCCTGTAGAACTGTACCCCATAATGGAGTCAGCGCCTGTAAAACTGTACCCCAGGATAGAATCAGTGCCTGTAGAACTGTGCTCCAGAATGGAGTCAGTGCCTGTAGAACTGTACCCCAGAATGGAGTCAGTGCCTGTAGAAATGTACCCCATAATGGAGTCAGTGCCTGCAGAACGGTACCCCAGAATGGAGTCAGTGCCTGTCGCACTATACCCCAGAATGGAGTCAGCACCTGTAGAACTGTACCCCATAATGGAGTCAGTGCCTGTAGAACTGTACCCCAGGATGGAGTTAGTGCCTGTAGCACTATACCCCAGATTGGAGTCAGTGCCCGTAGAACTGTACTGCAGAATGGAGCCAGCACCTGTAGAACTGTACCCCATAATGGAGTCAGTGCCTGTAGAACTGTACCCCAGGATGGAGTTAGTGCCTGTAGCACTATCCCCCAGGATGTAGTTAGTGCCTGTAGAACTGTACCCCAGGATGGAGTCAGTGCCTGTGGAGCTGTCCCCCAGGATGGAGTTAGTGCCTGTAGAACAGTACCCCAGAATGGAGTCAGCACCTGTAGAACAGTACCCCAGGATGGAGTCAGTGCCTGCTGAACTGCAGCCCAGAATGGAGTCAGTGCCTGTAGAACTGTACCCCAGAATGGATTTAGTGCCTGTAGAACTGTACCCCAGAATGGAATCAGTGCCTGTAGAACTGTACCCCGAATGGAGTTAGTGCCTGTACAACTGTACCCGAGGATGGAGTCGGTGCCTGTAGAACTGTACCCCAGGATGGAATCAGTGCCTGTAGAACAGTAACCCAGGATGGAGTCAGTGCCTGTTGAACTGTACCCCGGATGGAGTTAGTGCCTTTAGAACTGTACTGCAGAATGGAGCCAGCACCTGTAGAACTGTACCCCATAATGGAGTCAGTGCCTGTAGAACTGTACCCCAGGATGGAGTTAGTGCCTGTAGCACTATCCCCCAGGATGTAGTTAGTGCCTGTAGAACTGTACCCCAGGATGGAATCAGTGCCTGTAGAACAGTAACCCAGGATGGAGTCAGTGCCTGTTGAACTGTACCCCGGATGGAGTTAGTGCCTTTAGAACTGTTCCCCAGGATGGAGTCAGTGCCTGTTGAACTGTCCCCCAGAATGGAATCGGTGCCTGTGGAAGAGTACCCCAGGATGGAGTCAGTGCCTATAAAGCTGTACGCCAGGATGGAGTTAGTGCCTGTAGCACTATCCCCCAGGATGTAGTTAGTGCCTGTAGAACTGTACCCCAGGATGGAGTCAGTGCCTGTGGAGCTGTACCCCAGGATGGACTTAGTGCCTGGAGAACAGTACCCCAGAATGCAGTCAGCACTTGTAGAACAGTACCCCAGAATGGAGTCAGTGCCTGCTGAACTGTAGCCCAGAATGGAATCAGTGCCTGTAGAACTGTACCCCAGAATGGATTGAGTGCCTGTAGAACTGTACCCCAGAATGGAATCAGTGCCTGTAGAACTGTACCCCGAATGGAGTTAGTGCCTGTACAACTGTACCCAAGGATGGAGTCACTGCCTGTTGAACAGTACCCAGGATGGAATCAGTGCCTGTAGAACAGTAACCCAGGATGGAGTCAATGCCTGTTGAACAGTACCCAGGAAGGAATCAGTGCCTGTCGAACAGTAACCCAGGATGGAGTCAGTGCCTGTTGAACTGTACCCCAGGATGGAGTCAGTGCCTTTTGAACTGTACCCCGGATGGAGTTAGTGCCTTTAGAACTGTTCCCCAGGATGGAGTGAGTGCCTGTTGAACTGTCCCCCAGAATGGGTTCGGTGCCTGTGGAACAGTACCCCAGGATGGAGTCAGTGCCTGCAGAACAGTACTTATGGATGCAGTAAGTGCTTGTAGAACTGTACCCCAGAATGGAGTCAGTGCCTGTTGAACTGTACCCCAGGATGGAGTCAGTGCCTGTAGAACTGTACCCCAGAATTTAATCAGTGCCTGCTGAACTGTACCCCAGGATGGAGTCAGTGCCTGTGGAACTGTACCCCAGGATGGAGTTAGTGCCTGTAGCACTATCCCCCAGGATGTAGTTAGTGCCTGTAGAACTGTACCCCAGGATGGAATCAGTGCCTGTAGAACAGTAACCCAGGATGGAGTCAGTGCCTGTTGAACTGTACCCCGGATGGAGTTAGTGCCTTTAGAACTGTTCCCCAGGATGGAGTCAGTGCCTGTTGAACTGTCCCCCAGAATGGAATCGGTGCCTGTGGAAGAGTACCCCAGGATGGAGTCAGTGCCTATAAAGCTGTACGCCAGGATGGAGTTAGTGCCTGTAGCACTATCCCCCAGGATGTAGTTAGTGCCTGTAGAACTGTACCCCAGGATGGAGTCAGTGCCTGTGGAGCTGTACCCCAGGATGGACTTAGTGCCTGGAGAACAGTACCCCAGAATGCAGTCAGCACTTGTAGAACAGTACCCCAGAATGGAGTCAGTGCCTGCTGAACTGTAGCCCAGAATGGAATCAGTGCCTGTAGAACTGTACCCCAGAATGGATTGAGTGCCTGTAGAACTGTACCCCAGAATGGAATCAGTGCCTGTAGAACTGTACCCCGAATGGAGTTAGTGCCTGTACAACTGTACCCAAGGATGGAGTCACTGCCTGTTGAACAGTACCCAGGATGGAATCAGTGCCTGTAGAACAGTAACCCAGGATGGAGTCAATGCCTGTTGAACAGTACCCAGGAAGGAATCAGTGCCTGTCGAACAGTAACCCAGGATGGAGTCAGTGCCTGTTGAACTGTACCCCAGGATGGAGTCAGTGCCTTTTGAACTGTACCCCGGATGGAGTTAGTGCCTTTAGATCTGTTCCCCAGGATGGAGTGAGTGCCTGTTGAACTGTCCCCCAGAATGGGTTCGGTGCCTGTGGAACAGTACCCCAGGATGGAGTCAGTGCCTGCAGAACAGTACTTATGGATGCAGTAAGTGCTTGTAGAACTGTACCCCAGAATGGAGTCAGTGCCTGTTGAACTGTACCCCAGGATGGAGTCAGTGCCTGTAGAACTGTACCCCAGAATTTAATCAGTGCCTGCTGAACTGTACCCCAGGATGGAGTCAGTGCCTGTGGAACTGTACCCCAGGATGGAGTTAGTGCCTGTAGCACTGTACCCCAGGATGGAGTCAGTGCTCATAACACTGAACCCCAGAAGGGAGTAAGTGCCTATAGCACTGTACACCAGAATGGGGTCAGTGCCTGTACAACTGTGCCGCAGGATGGAGTCAGTGCCTCTAGCACTGTACCCCAGAATGGAGTAAGTGCCTGTAGAACTGTAACCCAGGATGGAGTCAGTGCCTGTAGAATTGTACCCCAGGATGGAGTCTGTGCCTGTAGAACAGTACCCCAGAATGGAGCCAGCACCTGTAGAACTGTACCCCAGAATGGAGTCAGTGCCTGTAGAACTGTACCCCAGGATGGAGTTAGTGCCTGTAGAACTGTACCCCAGGATCGAGTTAGTGCCTGTTGCAGTGTACCCCAGAATGGAGTGAGTGCCTGTGGAACAGTACCCCAGGATGGAGTTTGTGCCTGTCGCACTGTACCCCAGGATGGAGTTAGTGCCTGTCGCTCTGTAACCAAGACTGGAGTTAGTGCCTGTTGAACTGTACCCCGGATGGAGTTAGTGCCTGCAGAACTGTACTCCTGGATGGAGTCAGTGCCTGTTGAACAGTACCCCAGAATGGAGCCAGCACCTGTAGAACTGTACCCCAGAATGGAGTCAGTGCCTGTAGAACTGTACCCCAGGATCGGGTTAGTGCCTGTAGCACTGTACCCCAGAATGGAGTGAGTGCCTGTGCAACTGTACCCAGGATCGAGATAGTGCCCTGTCGCACTGTAACCCAGGATGGAGTTAGTGCCTGTAGCACTGTACCCTAGACTGGAGTCAGTGCCTGTAGAACTGTACCCCAGGATGGAGTTAGTGCCTGTCGCACTATCCCCCAGATTGGAGTCAGTGCCTGTCGAACAGTACCCCAGAATGGAGTCAGTGCCTGTTGAACAGTACCCCAGAATGGAATCAGTCCCTGTTGAACTGTACCCCGGATGGAGTTAGTGTCTGTAGAACTGTACTCCTGGATGGAGTCATTGCCTGTTGAACAGTACCCCAGAATGGAGCCAGCACCTGTAGAACTGTACCCCAGAATGGAGTCAGTGCCTGTAGAACTGTACCCCAGGATGGAGTTAGTGCCTGTTGCACTGTACCCCAGAATGGAGTGAGTGCCTGTGGAACAGTACCCCAGGATGGAGTTAGTGCCTGTCGCACTGTACCCCAGGATGGAGTTAGTGCCTGTAGCTCTGCAACCCAAAATGGAGTCTCTGCCTGGATAACTGTACCCCAGGATGGAGCCAGCACCTGTAGAACTGTACCCCAGAATGGAGTTAACGCCTGTAGAACAGTACCCCAGGATAGAGTTAGTTCCTGGAGAACGGTACCCCAGGATGGAGTTAGTACCTGGAGAACAGTACCCCAGGATGTAGTTACTGCCTGTAGAACTGTACCCCAGGATGGAGTGAGTGCCTGTGGAACAGTACCCCAGGATGGAGTTTGTGCCTGTCGCACTGTACCCCAGGATGGAGTTAGTGCCTGTAGCTCTGTAACCCAGACTGGAGTCAGTGCCTGTAGAACTTTACCCCAGGATGGAGTTAGTGCCAGCAGCACTGTATCCCAGAATGGAGTCAGCCCCTGTAGAACTGTACCCCAGAATGGAGTCTCTGCCTGTAGAACTGTACCCCAGGATGGAGTCAGTGCCTGTAGAACAGTACCCCAGAATGGAGCCAGCACCTGTAGAACTGTACCCCAGAATGGAGTTAACGCCTGTAGAACAGTACCCCAGGATAGAGTTAGTTCCTGGAGAACGGTACCCCAGGATGGAGTTGGTACCTGGAGAACAGTACCCCAGGATGTAGTTAGTGCCTGTAGAACTGTACCCCAGGATGGAGTCAGTGCCTGCTGAACTGTAGCCCAGAATGGAGTCAGTGCCTGTAGAACTGTACCCCAGGATGGAATCAGTGCCTGTAGAACTTACCCCGAATGGAGTTAGTGCCTGTACAACTGTACCCGAGGATGGAGTCAGTGCCTATTGAACAGTACCCAGGATGGAATCAGTGCCTGTAGAACAGTAACCCAGGATGGAGTCAGTGCCTGTTGAACAGTACCCAGGATGGAATCAGTGCCTGTAGAACAGTAACCCAGGATGGAGTCAGTGCCTGTTGAACTGTACCCCTGGATGGAGTCAGTGCCTTTTGAACTGTACCCCGGATGGAGTTAGTGCCTTTAGAACTGTTCCCCAGGATGGAGTCAGTGCCTGTTGAACTGTCCCCCAGAATGGAGTCGGTGCCTGTGGAACAGTACCCCAGGATGGAGTCAGTGCCTATAAAACTGTACCCCAGGATGGAGTTAGTGCCTGTAGAACAGTACCCCAGGATGCAGTTAGTGCTTGTAGAACTGTACCCCAGATTGGAGTTAGTGCCTGTTGAACTGTACCCCAGAATGGTGTCAGTGCCTGTTGAACTATACCCCAGGATGGAGTCAGTGCCTGTGGAACTGTACCCCAGAATTTATTCAGTGCCTGCTGAACTGTACCCCAGGATGGAGTCAGTGCCTGTGGAACTGTACCCCAGGATGGAGTTAGTGCCTGCAGCACTGTACCCCAGGATGGAGTCAGTGCCTGTAACACTGAACCCCAGAAGGGAGTAAGTGCCTATAGCACTGTACACCAGAATGGGGTCAGTGCCTGTACCACTGTGCCACAGGATGGAGTCAGTGCCTCTGGCACTATACCCCAGAATTGAGTATGTGCCTGTAGAACTGTAACCCAGGATGGAGTCAGTGCCTGTAGAAGAGTACCCCAGGATGGAGTCAGTGCCTGTAGAATTGTACCCCAGGATGGAGTCTGTGCCTGTAGTACAGTACCCCAGGATGGAGTCAGTGCCTGTCGCACAGGATGGAGTCAGTGCCTGTAGAACAGTACCCCAGGATGGAGTCAATGCCTGTAGAATTGTACCCCAGGATGGAGTCTGTGCCTGTCGAACAGCACCCCAGGATGGAGACAGTGCCTGTAGAATTGTACCCCAGGATGGAGTCAGTGCCTGTGGAACAGTACCCCAGGATGGAGTCAGTGCCTGTCGAATTGTACCCCAGGATGGAGTCTGTGCCTGTCGAACAGCACCCCAGGATGGAGTCAGTGCCTTTAGTACTGTACCCCAGGATGGAGTTTGTGCCTGTAGAACTGTACCCCAGGATGGAGTCAGCACCTGTAGAACTGTACCCCAGAATGGAGTCAGTGCCTGTAGAACAGTACCCTAGAATGGAGTCAGTGCCTGTGGAACAGTACCCCAGAATGGAGTCAGAACCTGTAGAACTGTACCCCAGAATGGAGTTAGTGTCTTGAGAACTGTACCCCAGAATGGAGTCAGTGCCTGTAGAACAGTACCCTAGAATGGAGTCAGTGCCTGTGGAACTGTACCCCAGAATGGAGTCAGCACCTGTAGAACTGTACCCCAGAATGGAGTTAGTGCCTTTAGAACTGTACCGCAGTATGGAGTCAGTGCCTGTTGAATGTACTCCAGACTGGAGCCAGCACCTGTAGAACTGTACCCCAGAATGGAGTTAGTGCCTGTAGAACTGTACCCCAGAATGGAGTCAGTGCCTGTCGAACAGTCCCCCAGAATGGACCCAGCACCTGTAGAACTGTACCCCAGAATGGAGTCAGTGCCTGTAGAACTGTACCCCAGAATGGAGTCAGTGCCTATAGAACTGTACCCCAGAATGGAATCAGTACCTGTTGAACTGTACCCCAGAATGGAGTTAGTGCCTGTAGAACTGTACCCCACGATGCAGTTAGTGCCTGTAGCACTATACCCCAGATTGGAGTCAGTGCCTGTAGAACAGTACCCCAGAATGGAGTCAGTGCCTGTTGAACAGTACCCCAGAATGGAAACAGTGCCTGTTGAACTGTACCCCGGATGGAGTTAGTGCCTGTAGAACTGTACCCCAGAATGGAGTCATTGCCTGTAGAACAGTAACCCAGAATGAAGTCAGTGCCTTTTGAACTGTCCCCCAGGATGGAGTCAGTGCCTGTAGAACTGTACTCCTGGATGGAGTCCATGCCTGCAGAACAGTAACCCAGAATGAAGTCAGTGCCTGTAGAATTGTACCCCAGGAAGGAGTCTGTGCCTGTAGTACAGTACCCCAGGATGGAGTCAGTGCCTGTCGAATTGTACCCCAGGATGGAGTCTGTGCCTGTCGAACAGCACCCCAGGATGGAGTCAGTGCCTTTAGAACTGTACCCCAGGATGGAGTTTGTGCCTGTAGAACTGTACCCCAGGATGGAGTCAGCACCCGTAGAACTGTACCCCAGAAAGGAGTCAGTGCCTGTGGAACAGTACCCGAGAATGGAGTCAGTGCCTGTGAAACTGTACCCCAGAATGGAGTCAGCACCTGTAGAACTGTACCCCAGAATGGAGTTAGTGCCTTTAGAACTGTACCCCAGAATGGAGTCAGTGCCTGTAGAACAGTACCCGAGAATGGAGTCAGTGCCTGTGGAACTGTACCCCAGAATGGAGCCAGCACCTGTAGAACTGTACCCCAGACTGGAGTCAGTGCCTGTAGAACTGTACCCCAGAACGGAGTCAGTGCCTGTCGAACAGTCCTCCAGAATGGAGCCAGCACCTGTAGAACTGTACCCCAGGATGGAGTTAGTGCCTGTCGCACTGTACCCCAGAATGGAGTCAGCACCTGTAGAACTGTACCCCAGACTGGAGTCAGTGCCTTTCGAACTGTACCCCAGAATGGAGTCAGTGCCTGTAGAACAGTACCCGAGAATGGAGTCAGTGCCTGTAGAACTGTACCCCAGAATGGAGTCAGCACCTGTAGAACTGTACCCCAGACTGGAGTCAGTGCCTTTGGCACTGCACCCCAGGATGGAGTTAGTGCCTGTAGAACCGTACCCCAGAATGGAGTCAGTGCCTGCAGAACTGTACCCCAAAATGGAGTCAGTGCCTATAGAACTGTACCCCAGAATGGAATCAGTACCTGTTGAACTGTACCCCAGAATGGAGTTAGTGCCTGTAGAACTGTACCCCACGATGCAGTCAGTGCCTGTAGCACTATACCCCAGATTGGAGTCAGTGCCTGTAGAACAGTACCCCAGAATGGAGTCAGTGCCTGTTGAACAGTACCCCAGAATGGAAACAGTGCCTGTTGAACTGTACCCCGGATGGAGTTAGTGCCTGTAGAACTGTACCCCTCAATGGAGTCCGTGCCTGCAGAACAGTAACCCAGAATGAAGTCAGTGCCTGTTGAACTGTACCGCAGGATGGAGTCAGTGCCTGTAGATCTGTACCCCAGGATGGAGTTAGTGCCTGTGGCACTGTACCCCAGGATGGAGTCAGTGCCTGTAGAACTGTACCCCAGGATGGAGTCAGTGCCTGTAGAACTATACCCCAGAATGGAGTTAGTGCCTGCAGAACTGTACCCCATGATGGAGTTAGTGCCTGTTGCACTATACCCCAGATTGGAGTCAGTGCCTGTCGAACAGTACCCCAGAATGGAGTCAGTGCCTGTTGAACAGTACCCCAGAATGGAATCAGTGCCTGTTGAACTGTACCCCAGAATGGAGTTAGTGCCTGTAGAACTGTACCCCAGAATGGCGTTAGTGCCTGTCGCACTATCCCCCAGATTGGAGTCAGTGCCTGCAGAACAGTACCCCAGAATGGAATCAGTACCTCTTGAACTGTACCCCAGAATGGAGTTAGTGCCTGCAGAACTGTACCCCACGATGGAGTTAGTGCCTGTCGCACTATACCCCAGATTGGAGTCATTGCCTGTAGAACAGTACCCCAGAATGGAGTTAGTGCCTGTAGAACTGTACCCCTGGATGGAGTCAGTGCCTGTAGAACAGTAACCCAGAGTGAAGTCAGTGCCTGTTGAACTGTACCCCAGGATGGAGTCAGTGCCTGTAGAACTGTACCCCAGAATGGAGTTACTGCCTGTGGCACTCTACCCCAGGGTGGAGTCAGTGCCTGTAGAACTGTACCCCAGGATGGAGTCAGTGCCTGTAGCACTGAACCCCAACTTGGAGTTAGTGCCTGTTACACTGTACCCCAGAATGGCGTCTGTGCCTTTAGCACTGTACCCCAAGAAGGGGTCAGTGCCTGTAGAACTGTACCCCAGGATGGAGTCAGTGCCTGTAGAACATTACTCCAGGATGGTGTCAGAGCCTGTAGAACTGTACCCCGGGATGGAGTCAGTGCCTGTTGAACAGTACCCCAGAATGGAATCAGTGCCTGTTGAACTGCACCCCAGAATGGAGTTAGTGCCTGTAGAACTGTACCCCAGAATGGAGTTAGTGCCTGTCGCACTATACCCCAGATTGGAGTCAGTGCCTGTAGAACAGTAACCCAGAGTGAAGTCAGCGCCTGTTGAACTGTACCCCAGGATGGAGTCAGTGCCTGTAGAACTGTACCCCAGGATGGAGTTACTGCCTTTGGCACTGTACCCCAGGATGGAGTCAGTGCCTGTAGAACTGTACCCCAGGATGGAGTCAGTGCCTGTAGCACTGTACCCCAACTTGGAGTTAGTGCCTGTTACACTGTACCCCAGAATGGAGTCTGTGCCTTTAGCACTGTACCCCAGGAAGGGGTCAGTGCCTGTGCAACTGTACCCCAGTATGGAGTCAGTGCCTGTAGAACTGTGCCCCAGGATGGAGTCAGTGCCTGTAGAACATTACTCCAGGATGGTGTCAGTGCCTGTACAACATTACCCCAGGATGGAGTCAGTGCCTGTACAACTGTACCCCAGGATGGAGTCAATGCCTGTAGAACAGTACCCCAGGATGGACTTGTGCCTGCAGAACTGTACCCCAGGATGGGGTCAGTGCCTGTAGAACTGAACCCCAGGATGGAGTTAGTGCCTGTAGAACTGTACCCCAGGATGAGGTCAGTGCCTCTAGAACTGTACCCGAGAATGGAGTTCGTGCCTGTAGAACAGTACCCCAGGATGGAGTTAGTGCCTGTTGAACTGTACCCCAGGATGGAATTAGTGCCTGTAGAACAGTACCCCAGGATGGAGTTAGTGCCTGTGGAACTGTACCCCAGGATGGAGTCAGTGCCTGTGGAGCTGTACCCCAGGATGGAGTTAGTGCCTGTCGAACAGTACCCCAGGATGTAGTCAGTGCCTGTAGAACTGTACCCAAGGATGGAGTCAGTGCCTGTAGAACTGTACCCCAGAATGGAATCAGTGCCTGTAGAACTGTACTCCGAATGGAGTTAGTGCCTGTACAACTGTACCCGAGGATGGAGTCAGTGCCTGTTGAACAGTATCCAGGATGGAGTCAGTGCCTGTAGAACAGTAACCCAGGATGGAGTCAGTGCCTGTTGAACTGTACCCCAGGATGGAGTCAGTGCCTTTTGAACTGTACCCCAGGATCGGGTTAGTGCCTGTAGCACTGTACCCCAGAATGGAGTGAGTGCCTGTGCAACTGTACCCCAGGATCGAGATAGTGCCCTGTCGCACTGTAACCCAGGATGGAGTTAGTGCCTGTAGCACTGTACCCTAGACTGGAGTCAGTGCCTGTAGAACTGTACCCCAGGATGGAGTTAGTGCCTGTCGCACTATCCCCCAGATTGGAGTCAGTGCCTGTCGAACAGTACCCCAGAATGGAGTCAGTGCCTGTTGAACAGTACCCCAGAATGGAATCAGTCCCTGTTGAACTGTACCCCGGATGGAGTTAGTGTCTGTAGAACTGTACTCCTGGATGGAGTCATTGCCTGTTGAACAGTACCCCAGAATGGAGCCAGCACCTGTAGAACTGTACCCCAGAATGGAGTCAGTGCCTGTAGAACTGTACCCCAGGATGGAGTTAGTGCCTGTTGCACTGTACCCCAGAATGGAGTGAGTGCCTGTGGAACAGTACCCCAGGATGGAGTTAGTGCCTGTCGCACTGTACCCCAGGATGGAGTTAGTGCCTGTAGCTCTGCAACCCAAAATGGAGTCTCTGCCTGGATAACTGTACCCCAGGATGGAGCCAGCACCTGTAGAACTGTACCCCAGAATGGAGTTAACGCCTGTAGAACAGTACCCCAGGATAGAGTTAGTTCCTGGAGAACGGTACCCCAGGATGGAGTTAGTACCTGGAGAACAGTACCCCAGGATGTAGTTACTGCCTGTAGAACTGTACCCCAGGATGGAGTGAGTGCCTGTGGAACAGTACCCCAGGATGGAGTTTGTGCCTGTCGCACTGTACCCCAGGATGGAGTTAGTGCCTGTAGCTCTGTAACCCAGACTGGAGTCAGTGCCTGTAGAACTTTACCCCAGGATGGAGTTAGTGCCAGCAGCACTGTATCCCAGAATGGAGTCAGCCCCTGTAGAACTGTACCCCAGAATGGAGTCTCTGCCTGTAGAACTGTACCCCAGGATGGAGTCAGTGCCTGTAGAACAGTACCCCAGAATGGAGCCAGCACCTGTAGAACTGTACCCCAGAATGGAGTTAACGCCTGTAGAACAGTACCCCAGGATAGAGTTAGTTCCTGGAGAACGGTACCCCAGGATGGAGTTGGTACCTGGAGAACAGTACCCCAGGATGTAGTTAGTGCCTGTAGAACTGTACCCCAGGATGGAGTCAGTGCCTGCTGAACTGTAGCCCAGAATGGAGTCAGTGCCTGTAGAACTGTACCCCAGGATGGAATCAGTGCCTGTAGAACTTACCCCGAATGGAGTTAGTGCCTGTACAACTGTACCCGAGGATGGAGTCAGTGCCTATTGAACAGTACCCAGGATGGAATCAGTGCCTGTAGAACAGTAACCCAGGATGGAGTCAGTGCCTGTTGAACAGTACCCAGGATGGAATCAGTGCCTGTAGAACAGTAACCCAGGATGGAGTCAGTGCCTGTTGAACTGTACCCCTGGATGGAGTCAGTGCCTTTTGAACTGTACCCCGGATGGAGTTAGTGCCTTTAGAACTGTTCCCCAGGATGGAGTCAGTGCCTGTTGAACTGTCCCCCAGAATGGAGTCGGTGCCTGTGGAACAGTACCCCAGGATGGAGTCAGTGCCTATAAAACTGTACCCCAGGATGGAGTTAGTGCCTGTAGAACAGTACCCCAGGATGCAGTTAGTGCTTGTAGAACTGTACCCCAGATTGGAGTTAGTGCCTGTTGAACTGTACCCCAGAATGGTGTCAGTGCCTGTTGAACTATACCCCAGGATGGAGTCAGTGCCTGTGGAACTGTACCCCAGAATTTATTCAGTGCCTGCTGAACTGTACCCCAGGATGGAGTCAGTGCCTGTGGAACTGTACCCCAGGATGGAGTTAGTGCCTGCAGCACTGTACCCCAGGATGGAGTCAGTGCCTGTAACACTGAACCCCAGAAGGGAGTAAGTGCCTATAGCACTGTACACCAGAATGGGGTCAGTGCCTGTACCACTGTGCCACAGGATGGAGTCAGTGCCTCTGGCACTATACCCCAGAATTGAGTATGTGCCTGTAGAACTGTAACCCAGGATGGAGTCAGTGCCTGTAGAAGAGTACCCCAGGATGGAGTCAGTGCCTGTAGAATTGTACCCCAGGATGGAGTCTGTGCCTGTAGTACAGTACCCCAGGATGGAGTCAGTGCCTGTCGCACAGGATGGAGTCAGTGCCTGTAGAACAGTACCCCAGGATGGAGTCAATGCCTGTAGAATTGTACCCCAGGATGGAGTCTGTGCCTGTCGAACAGCACCCCAGGATGGAGACAGTGCCTGTAGAATTGTACCCCAGGATGGAGTCAGTGCCTGTGGAACAGTACCCCAGGATGGAGTCAGTGCCTGTCGAATTGTACCCCAGGATGGAGTCTGTGCCTGTCGAACAGCACCCCAGGATGGAGTCAGTGCCTTTAGTACTGTACCCCAGGATGGAGTTTGTGCCTGTAGAACTGTACCCCAGGATGGAGTCAGCACCTGTAGAACTGTACCCCAGAATGGAGTCAGTGCCTGTAGAACAGTACCCTAGAATGGAGTCAGTGCCTGTGGAACAGTACCCCAGAATGGAGTCAGAACCTGTAGAACTGTACCCCAGAATGGAGTTAGTGTCTTGAGAACTGTACCCCAGAATGGAGTCAGTGCCTGTAGAACAGTACCCTAGAATGGAGTCAGTGCCTGTGGAACTGTACCCCAGAATGGAGTCAGCACCTGTAGAACTGTACCCCAGAATGGAGTTAGTGCCTTTAGAACTGTACCGCAGTATGGAGTCAGTGCCTGTTGAATGTACTCCAGACTGGAGCCAGCACCTGTAGAACTGTACCCCAGAATGGAGTTAGTGCCTGTAGAACTGTACCCCAGAATGGAGTCAGTGCCTGTCGAACAGTCCCCCAGAATGGACCCAGCACCTGTAGAACTGTACCCCAGAATGGAGTCAGTGCCTGTAGAACTGTACCCCAGAATGGAGTCAGTGCCTATAGAACTGTACCCCAGAATGGAATCAGTACCTGTTGAACTGTACCCCAGAATGGAGTTAGTGCCTGTAGAACTGTACCCCACGATGCAGTTAGTGCCTGTAGCACTATACCCCAGATTGGAGTCAGTGCCTGTAGAACAGTACCCCAGAATGGAGTCAGTGCCTGTTGAACAGTACCCCAGAATGGAAACAGTGCCTGTTGAACTGTACCCCGGATGGAGTTAGTGCCTGTAGAACTGTACCCCAGAATGGAGTCATTGCCTGTAGAACAGTAACCCAGAATGAAGTCAGTGCCTTTTGAACTGTCCCCCAGGATGGAGTCAGTGCCTGTAGAACTGTACCCCAGGATGGAGTCAGTGCCTGTAGAACTATACCCCAGAATGGAGTTAGTGCCTGCAGAACTGTACCCCATGATGGAGTTAGTGCCTGTTGCACTATACCCCAGATTGGAGTCAGTGCCTGTCGAACAGTACCCCAGAATGGAGTCAGTGCCTGTTGAACAGTACCCCAGAATGGAATCAGTGCCTGTTGAACTGTACCCCAGAATGGAGTTAGTGCCTGTAGAACTGTACCCCAGAATGGCGTTAGTGCCTGTCGCACTATCCCCCAGATTGGAGTCAGTGCCTGCAGAACAGTACCCCAGAATGGAATCAGTACCTCTTGAACTGTACCCCAGAATGGAGTTAGTGCCTGCAGAACTGTACCCCACGATGGAGTTAGTGCCTGTCGCACTATACCCCAGATTGGAGTCATTGCCTGTAGAACAGTACCCCAGAATGGAGTTAGTGCCTGTAGAACTGTACCCCTGGATGGAGTCAGTGCCTGTAGAACAGTAACCCAGAGTGAAGTCAGTGCCTGTTGAACTGTACCCCAGGATGGAGTCAGTGCCTGTAGAACTGTACCCCAGAATGGAGTTACTGCCTGTGGCACTCTACCCCAGGGTGGAGTCAGTGCCTGTAGAACTGTACCCCAGGATGGAGTCAGTGCCTGTAGCACTGAACCCCAACTTGGAGTTAGTGCCTGTTACACTGTACCCCAGAATGGCGTCTGTGCCTTTAGCACTGTACCCCAAGAAGGGGTCAGTGCCTGTAGAACTGTACCCCAGGATGGAGTCAGTGCCTGTAGAACATTACTCCAGGATGGTGTCAGAGCCTGTAGAACTGTACCCCGGGATGGAGTCAGTGCCTGTTGAACAGTACCCCAGAATGGAATCAGTGCCTGTTGAACTGCACCCCAGAATGGAGTTAGTGCCTGTAGAACTGTACCCCAGAATGGAGTTAGTGCCTGTCGCACTATACCCCAGATTGGAGTCAGTGCCTGTAGAACAGTAACCCAGAGTGAAGTCAGCGCCTGTTGAACTGTACCCCAGGATGGAGTCAGTGCCTGTAGAACTGTACCCCAGGATGGAGTTACTGCCTTTGGCACTGTACCCCAGGATGGAGTCAGTGCCTGTAGAACTGTACCCCAGGATGGAGTCAGTGCCTGTAGCACTGTACCCCAACTTGGAGTTAGTGCCTGTTACACTGTACCCCAGAATGGAGTCTGTGCCTTTAGCACTGTACCCCAGGAAGGGGTCAGTGCCTGTGCAACTGTACCCCAGTATGGAGTCAGTGCCTGTAGAACTGTGCCCCAGGATGGAGTCAGTGCCTGTAGAACATTACTCCAGGATGGTGTCAGTGCCTGTACAACATTACCCCAGGATGGAGTCAGTGCCTGTACAACTGTACCCCAGGATGGAGTCAATGCCTGTAGAACAGTACCCCAGGATGGACTTGTGCCTGCAGAACTGTACCCCAGGATGGGGTCAGTGCCTGTAGAACTGAACCCCAGGATGGAGTTAGTGCCTGTAGAACTGTACCCCAGGATGAGGTCAGTGCCTCTAGAACTGTACCCGAGAATGGAGTTCGTGCCTGTAGAACAGTACCCCAGGATGGAGTTAGTGCCTGTTGAACTGTACCCCAGGATGGAATTAGTGCCTGTAGAACAGTACCCCAGGATGGAGTTAGTGCCTGTGGAACTGTACCCCAGGATGGAGTCAGTGCCTGTGGAGCTGTACCCCAGGATGGAGTTAGTGCCTGTCGAACAGTACCCCAGGATGTAGTCAGTGCCTGTAGAACTGTACCCAAGGATGGAGTCAGTGCCTGTAGAACTGTACCCCAGAATGGAATCAGTGCCTGTAGAACTGTACTCCGAATGGAGTTAGTGCCTGTACAACTGTACCCGAGGATGGAGTCAGTGCCTGTTGAACAGTATCCAGGATGGAGTCAGTGCCTGTAGAACAGTAACCCAGGATGGAGTCAGTGCCTGTTGAACTGTACCCCAGGATGGAGTCAGTGCCTTTTGAACTGTACCCCAGGATCGGGTTAGTGCCTGTAGCACTGTACCCCAGAATGGAGTGAGTGCCTGTGCAACTGTACCCCAGGATCGAGATAGTGCCCTGTCGCACTGTAACCCAGGATGGAGTTAGTGCCTGTAGCACTGTACCCTAGACTGGAGTCAGTGCCTGTAGAACTGTACCCCAGGATGGAGTTAGTGCCTGTCGCACTATCCCCCAGATTGGAGTCAGTGCCTGTCGAACAGTACCCCAGAATGGAGTCAGTGCCTGTTGAACAGTACCCCAGAATGGAATCAGTCCCTGTTGAACTGTACCCCGGATGGAGTTAGTGTCTGTAGAACTGTACTCCTGGATGGAGTCATTGCCTGTTGAACAGTACCCCAGAATGGAGCCAGCACCTGTAGAACTGTACCCCAGAATGAAGTCAGTGCCTGTAGAACTGTACCCCAGGATGGAGTTAGTGCCTGTTGCACTGTACCCCAGAATGGAGTGAGTGCCTGTGGAACAGTACCCCAGGATGGAGTTAGTGCCTGTCGCACTGTACCCCAGGATGGAGTTAGTGCCTGTAGCTCTGCAACCCAAAATGGAGTCTCTGCCTGGATAACTGTACCCCAGGATGGAGCCAGCACCTGTAGAACTGTACCCCAGAATGGAGTTAACGCCTGTAGAACAGTACCCCAGGATAGAGTTAGTTCCTGGAGAACGGTACCCCAGGATGGAGCTAGTACCTGGAGAACAGTACCCCAGGATGTAGTTACTGCCTGTAGAACTGTACCCCAGGATGGAGTGAGTGCCTGTGGAACAGTACCCCAGGATGGAGTTTGTGCCTGTCGCACTGTACCCCAGGATGGAGTTAGTGCCTGTAGCTCTGTAACCCAGACTGGAGTCAGTGCCTGTAGAACTTTACCCCAGGATGGAGTTAGTGCCAGCAGCACTGTATCCCAGAATGGAGTCAGCCCCTGTAGAACTGTACCCCAGAATGGAGTCTCTGCCTGTAGAACTGTACCCCAGGATGGAGTCAGTGCCTGTAGAACAGTACCCCAGAATGGAGCCAGCACCTGTAGAACTGTACCCCAGAATGGAGTTAACGCCTGTAGAACAGTACCCCAGGATAGAGTTAGTTCCTGGAGAACGGTACCCCAGGATGGAGTTGGTACCTGGAGAACAGTACCCCAGGATGTAGTTAGTGCCTGTAGAACTGTACCCCAGGATGGAGTCAGTGCCTGCTGAACTGTAGCCCAGAATGGAGTCAGTGCCTGTAGAACTGTACCCCAGGATGGAATCAGTGCCTGTAGAACTTACCCCGAATGGAGTTAGTGCCTGTACAACTGTACCCGAGGATGGAGTCAGTGCCTATTGAACAGTACCCAGGATGGAATCAGTGCCTGTAGAACAGTAACCCAGGATGGAGTCAGTGCCTGTTGAACAGTACCCAGGATGGAATCAGTGCCTGTAGAACAGTAACCCAGGATGGAGTCAGTGCCTGTTGAACTGTACCCCTGGATGGAGTCAGTGCCTTTTGAACTGTACCCCGGATGGAGTTAGTGCCTTTAGAACTGTTCCCCAGGATGGAGTCAGTGCCTGTTGAACTGTCCCCCAGAATGGAGTCGGTGCCTGTGGAACAGTACCCCAGGATGGAGTCAGTGCCTATAAAACTGTACCCCAGGATGGAGTTAGTGCCTGTAGAACAGTACCCCAGGATGCAGTTAGTGCTTGTAGAACTGTACCCCAGATTGGAGTTAGTGCCTGTTGAACTGTACCCCAGAATGGTGTCAGTGCCTGTTGAACTATACCCCAGGATGGAGTCAGTGCCTGTGGAACTGTACCCCAGAATTTATTCAGTGCCTGCTGAACTGTACCCCAGGATGGAGTCAGTGCCTGTGGAACTGTACCCCAGGATGGAGTTAGTGCCTGCAGCACTGTACCCCAGGATGGAGTCAGTGCCTGTAACACTGAACCCCAGAAGGGAGTAAGTGCCTATAGCACTGTACACCAGAATGGGGTCAGTGCCTGTACCACTGTGCCACAGGATGGAGTCAGTGCCTCTGGCACTATACCCCAGAATTGAGTATGTGCCTGTAGAACTGTAACCCAGGATGGAGTCAGTGCCTGTAGAAGAGTACCCCAGGATGGAGTCAGTGCCTGTAGAATTGTACCCCAGGATGGAGTCTGTGCCTGTAGTACAGTACCCCAGGATGGAGTCAGTGCCTGTCGCACAGGATGGAGTCAGTGCCTGTAGAACAGTACCCCAGGATGGAGTCAATGCCTGTAGAATTGTACCCCAGGATGGAGTCTGTGCCTGTCGAACAGCACCCCAGGATGGAGACAGTGCCTGTAGAATTGTACCCCAGGATGGAGTCAGTGCCTGTGGAACAGTACCCCAGGATGGAGTCAGTGCCTGTCGAATTGTACCCCAGGATGGAGTCTGTGCCTGTCGAACAGCACCCCAGGATGGAGTCAGTGCCTTTAGTACTGTACCCCAGGATGGAGTTTGTGCCTGTAGAACTGTACCCCAGGATGGAGTCAGCACCTGTAGAACTGTACCCCAGAATGGAGTCAGTGCCTGTAGAACAGTACCCTAGAATGGAGTCAGTGCCTGTGGAACAGTACCCCAGAATGGAGTCAGAACCTGTAGAACTGTACCCCAGAATGGAGTTAGTGTCTTGAGAACTGTACCCCAGAATGGAGTCAGTGCCTGTAGAACAGTACCCTAGAATGGAGTCAGTGCCTGTGGAACTGTACCCCAGAATGGAGTCAGCACCTGTAGAACTGTACCCCAGAATGGAGTTAGTGCCTTTAGAACTGTACCGCAGTATGGAGTCAGTGCCTGTTGAATGTACTCCAGACTGGAGCCAGCACCTGTAGAACTGTACCCCAGAATGGAGTTAGTGCCTGTAGAACTGTACCCCAGAATGGAGTCAGTGCCTGTCGAACAGTCCCCCAGAATGGACCCAGCACCTGTAGAACTGTACCCCAGAATGGAGTCAGTGCCTGTAGAACTGTACCCCAGAATGGAGTCAGTGCCTATAGAACTGTACCCCAGAATGGAATCAGTACCTGTTGAACTGTACCCCAGAATGGAGTTAGTGCCTGTAGAACTGTACCCCACGATGCAGTTAGTGCCTGTAGCACTATACCCCAGATTGGAGTCAGTGCCTGTAGAACAGTACCCCAGAATGGAGTCAGTGCCTGTTGAACAGTACCCCAGAATGGAAACAGTGCCTGTTGAACTGTACCCCGGATGGAGTTAGTGCCTGTAGAACTGTACCCCAGAATGGAGTCATTGCCTGTAGAACAGTAACCCAGAATGAAGTCAGTGCCTTTTGAACTGTCCCCCAGGATGGAGTCAGTGCCTGTAGAACTGTACTCCTGGATGGAGTCCATGCCTGCAGAACAGTAACCCAGAATGAAGTCAGTGCCTGTAGAATTGTACCCCAGGAAGGAGTCTGTGCCTGTAGTACAGTACCCCAGGATGGAGTCAGTGCCTGTCGAATTGTACCCCAGGATGGAGTCTGTGCCTGTCGAACAGCACCCCAGGATGGAGTCAGTGCCTTTAGAACTGTACCCCAGGATGGAGTTTGTGCCTGTAGAACTGTACCCCAGGATGGAGTCAGCACCCGTAGAACTGTACCCCAGAAAGGAGTCAGTGCCTGTGGAACAGTACCCGAGAATGGAGTCAGTGCCTGTGAAACTGTACCCCAGAATGGAGTCAGCACCTGTAGAACTGTACCCCAGAATGGAGTTAGTGCCTTTAGAACTGTACCCCAGAATGGAGTCAGTGCCTGTAGAACAGTACCCGAGAATGGAGTCAGTGCCTGTGGAACTGTACCCCAGAATGGAGCCAGCACCTGTAGAACTGTACCCCAGACTGGAGTCAGTGCCTGTAGAACTGTACCCCAGAACGGAGTCAGTGCCTGTCGAACAGTCCTCCAGAATGGAGCCAGCACCTGTAGAACTGTACCCCAGGATGGAGTTAGTGCCTGTCGCACTGTACCCCAGAATGGAGTCAGCACCTGTAGAACTGTACCCCAGACTGGAGTCAGTGCCTTTCGAACTGTACCCCAGAATGGAGTCAGTGCCTGTAGAACAGTACCCGAGAATGGAGTCAGTGCCTGTAGAACTGTACCCCAGAATGGAGTCAGCACCTGTAGAACTGTACCCCAGACTGGAGTCAGTGCCTTTGGCACTGCACCCCAGGATGGAGTTAGTGCCTGTAGAACCGTACCCCAGAATGGAGTCAGTGCCTGCAGAACTGTACCCCAAAATGGAGTCAGTGCCTATAGAACTGTACCCCAGAATGGAATCAGTACCTGTTGAACTGTACCCCAGAATGGAGTTAGTGCCTGTAGAACTGTACCCCACGATGCAGTCAGTGCCTGTAGCACTATACCCCAGATTGGAGTCAGTGCCTGTAGAACAGTACCCCAGAATGGAGTCAGTGCCTGTTGAACAGTACCCCAGAATGGAAACAGTGCCTGTTGAACTGTACCCCGGATGGAGTTAGTGCCTGTAGAACTGTACCCCTCAATGGAGTCCGTGCCTGCAGAACAGTAACCCAGAATGAAGTCAGTGCCTGTTGAACTGTACCGCAGGATGGAGTCAGTGCCTGTAGATCTGTACCCCAGGATGGAGTTAGTGCCTGTGGCACTGTACCCCAGGATGGAGTCAGTGCCTGTAGAACTGTACCCCAGGATGGAGTCAGTGCCTGTAGAACTATACCCCAGAATGGAGTTAGTGCCTGCAGAACTGTACCCCATGATGGAGTTAGTGCCTGTTGCACTATACCCCAGATTGGAGTCAGTGCCTGTCGAACAGTACCCCAGAATGGAGTCAGTGCCTGTTGAACAGTACCCCAGAATGGAATCAGTGCCTGTTGAACTGTACCCCAGAATGGAGTTAGTGCCTGTAGAACTGTACCCCAGAATGGCGTTAGTGCCTGTCGCACTATCCCCCAGATTGGAGTCAGTGCCTGCAGAACAGTACCCCAGAATGGAATCAGTACCTCTTGAACTGTACCCCAGAATGGAGTTAGTGCCTGCAGAACTGTACCCCACGATGGAGTTAGTGCCTGTCGCACTATACCCCAGATTGGAGTCATTGCCTGTAGAACAGTACCCCAGAATGGAGTTAGTGCCTGTAGAACTGTACCCCTGGATGGAGTCAGTGCCTGTAGAACAGTAACCCAGAGTGAAGTCAGTGCCTGTTGAACTGTACCCCAGGATGGAGTCAGTGCCTGTAGAACTGTACCCCAGAATGGAGTTACTGCCTGTGGCACTCTACCCCAGGGTGGAGTCAGTGCCTGTAGAACTGTACCCCAGGATGGAGTCAGTGCCTGTAGCACTGAACCCCAACTTGGAGTTAGTGCCTGTTACACTGTACCCCAGAATGGCGTCTGTGCCTTTAGCACTGTACCCCAAGAAGGGGTCAGTGCCTGTAGAACTGTACCCCAGGATGGAGTCAGTGCCTGTAGAACATTACTCCAGGATGGTGTCAGAGCCTGTAGAACTGTACCCCGGGATGGAGTCAGTGCCTGTTGAACAGTACCCCAGAATGGAATCAGTGCCTGTTGAACTGCACCCCAGAATGGAGTTAGTGCCTGTAGAACTGTACCCCAGAATGGAGTTAGTGCCTGTCGCACTATACCCCAGATTGGAGTCAGTGCCTGTAGAACAGTAACCCAGAGTGAAGTCAGCGCCTGTTGAACTGTACCCCAGGATGGAGTCAGTGCCTGTAGAACTGTACCCCAGGATGGAGTTACTGCCTTTGGCACTGTACCCCAGGATGGAGTCAGTGCCTGTAGAACTGTACCCCAGGATGGAGTCAGTGCCTGTAGCACTGTACCCCAACTTGGAGTTAGTGCCTGTTACACTGTACCCCAGAATGGAGTCTGTGCCTTTAGCACTGTACCCCAGGAAGGGGTCAGTGCCTGTGCAACTGTACCCCAGTATGGAGTCAGTGCCTGTAGAACTGTGCCCCAGGATGGAGTCAGTGCCTGTAGAACATTACTCCAGGATGGTGTCAGTGCCTGTACAACATTACCCCAGGATGGAGTCAGTGCCTGTACAACTGTACCCCAGGATGGAGTCAATGCCTGTAGAACAGTACCCCAGGATGGACTTGTGCCTGCAGAACTGTACCCCAGGATGGGGTCAGTGCCTGTAGAACTGAACCCCAGGATGGAGTTAGTGCCTGTAGAACTGTACCCCAGGATGAGGTCAGTGCCTCTAGAACTGTACCCGAGAATGGAGTTCGTGCCTGTAGAACAGTACCCCAGGATGGAGTTAGTGCCTGTTGAACTGTACCCCAGGATGGAATTAGTGCCTGTAGAACAGTACCCCAGGATGGAGTTAGTGCCTGTGGAACTGTACCCCAGGATGGAGTCAGTGCCTGTGGAGCTGTACCCCAGGATGGAGTTAGTGCCTGTCGAACAGTACCCCAGGATGTAGTCAGTGCCTGTAGAACTGTACCCAAGGATGGAGTCAGTGCCTGTAGAACTGTACCCCAGAATGGAATCAGTGCCTGTAGAACTGTACTCCGAATGGAGTTAGTGCCTGTACAACTGTACCCGAGGATGGAGTCAGTGCCTGTTGAACAGTATCCAGGATGGAGTCAGTGCCTGTAGAACAGTAACCCAGGATGGAGTCAGTGCCTGTTGAACTGTACCCCAGGATGGAGTCAGTGCCTTTTGAACTGTACCCCAGGATCGGGTTAGTGCCTGTAGCACTGTACCCCAGAATGGAGTGAGTGCCTGTGCAACTGTACCCCAGGATCGAGATAGTGCCCTGTCGCACTGTAACCCAGGATGGAGTTAGTGCCTGTAGCACTGTACCCCAGACTGGAGTCAGTGCCTGTAGAATTGTACCCCAGGATGGAGTTAGTGCCTGTCGCACTATACCCCAGATTGGAGTCAGTGCCTGTCGAACAGTACCCCAGAATGGAGTCAGTGCCTGTTGAACAGTACCCCAGAATGGAATCAGTCCCTGTTGAACTGTAACCCGGATGGAGTTAGTGCCTGTAGAACTGTACTCCTGGATGGAGTCAGTGCCTGTTGAACAGTACCCCAGAATGGAGCCAGCACCTGTAGAACTGTACCCCAGAATGGAGTCAGTGCCTGTAGAACTGTACCCCAGGATGGAGTTAGTGCCTGTAGCACTGTACCCCAGGATCGAGTTAGTGCCTGTTGCACTGTACCCCAGAATGGAGTGAGTGCCTGTGGAACAGTACCCCAGGATGGAGTTAGTGCCTGTCGCACTGTACCCCAGGATGGAGTTAGTGCCTGTAGCTCTGTAACCCAGACTGGAGTCAGTGCCTGTAGAACTTTACCCCAGGATGGAGTTAGTGCCAGCAGCACTGTATCCCAGAATGGAGTCAGCCCCTGTAGAACTGTACCCCAGAATGGAGTCTCTGCCTGTAGAACTGTACCCCAGGATGGAGTCAGTGCCTGCAGAACAGTACCCCAGAATGGAGCCAGCACCTGTAGAACTGTACCCCAGAATGGAGTTAATGCCTGGAGAACATTACCCCAGGATATAGTTAGCTCCTGGAGAACGGTACCCCAGGATGGAGTTAGTACCTGGAGAACAGTACCCCAGGATGTAGTTAGTGCCTGTAGAACTGTACCCCAGGATGGAGTCAGTGCCTGTGGAGCTGTACCCCAGGATGGAGTTAGTGCCTGTAGAACAGTACCCCATGATGGAGTCAGCACCTGTAGAACAGTACCCCAGGATGGAGTCAGTGCCTGCTGAACTGTAGCCCAGAATGGAGTCAGTGCCTGTAGAACTGTACCCCAGGATGGATTTAGTGCCTGTAGAACTGTACCCCAGAATGGAATCAGTGCCTGTAGAACTTACCCCGAATGGAGTTGGTGCCTGTGCAACTGCCCCCGAGGATGGAGTCAGTGCCTGTTGAACAGTACCCAGGATGGAATCAGTGCCTGTAGAACAGTAACCCAGGATGGAGTCAGTGCCTGTTGAACAGTACCCAGGATGGATTCAGTGCCTGTAGAACAGTAACCCAGGATGGAGTCAGTGCCTGTTGAACTGTACCCCAGGATGGAGTCAGTGCCTTTTGAACTGTACCCCGGATGGAGTTAGTGCCTTTAGAACTGTTCCCCAGGATGGAGTCAGTGCCTGTTGAACTGTCCCCCAGAATGGAGTCGGTGCCTGTGGAACAGTACCCCAGGATGGAGTCAGTGCCTATAAAACTGTACCCCAGGATGGAGTTAGTGCCTGTAGAACAGTACCCCAGGATGCAGTTAGTGCTTGTAGAACTGTACCCCAGATTGGAGTTAGTGCCAGTTGAACTGTATCCCAGAATGGTGTCAGTGCCTGTTGAACTATACCCCAGGAGGGAGTCAGTGCCTGTAGAACTGTACCCCAGAATTTATTCAGTGCCTGCTGAACTGTACCCCAGGATGGAGTCAGTGCCTGTGGAACTGTACCCCAGGATGGAGTTAGTGCCTGTGGAACAGTACCCCAGGATGGAGTCAGTGCCCATAAAACTGTACCCCAGGATGGAGTTAGTGCCTGTAGAACAGTACCCCAGGATGCAGTTAGTGCTTGTAGAACTGTACCCCAGATTGGAGTTAGTGCCTGTTGAACTGTACCCCAGAATGGTGTCAGTGCCTGTTGAACTATACCCCAGGAGGGAGTCAGTGCCTGTAGAACTGTACCCCAGAATTTATTCAGTGCCTGCTGAACTGTACCCCAGGATGGAGTCAATGCCTGTGGAACTGTACCCCAGGATGGAGTTAGTGCCTGTAGCACTGTACCCCAGGATGGAGTCAGTGCTGTAACACTGAACCCCAGAAGGGAGTAAGTGCCTATAGCACTGTACTCCAGAATGGGGTCAGTGCCTGTACAACTGTGCCACAGGATGGAGTCAGTGCCTCTAGCACTGTACCCCAGGATGGAGTCTGTGCCTGTAGTACAGTACCCCAGGATGGAGTTAGTGCCTGTCGCACTGTACCCCAGGATGGAGTTAGTGCCTGTAGCTCTGTAACCCAGACTGGAGTCAGTGCCTGTAGAACTTTACCCCAGGATGGAGTTAGTGCCAGCAGCACTGTATCCCAGAATGGAGTCAGCCCCTGTAGAACTGTACCCCAGAATGGAGTCTCTGCCTGTAGAACTGTACCCCAGGATGGAGTCAGTGCCTGTAGAACAGTACCCCAGAATGGAGCCAGCACCTGTAGAACTGTACCCCAGAATGGAGTTAACGCCTGTAGAACAGTACCCCAGGATAGAGTTAGTTCCTGGAGAACGGTACCCCAGGATGGAGTTAGTACCTGGAGAACAGTACCCCAGGATGTAGTTAGTGCCTGTAGAACTGTACCCCAGGATGGAGTCAGTGCCTGTGGAGCTGTACCCCAGGATGGAGTTAGTGCCTGTAGAACAGTACCCCAGGATGGAGTCAGCACCTGTAGAACAGTACCCCAGGATGGAGTCAGTGCCTGCTGAACTGTAGCCCAGAATGGAGTCAGTGCCTGTAGAACTGTACCCCAGGATGGATTTAGTGCCTGTAGATCTGTACGCCAGAATGGAATCAGTGCCTGTAGAACTTACCCCGAATGGAGTTAGTGCCTTTAGAACTGTTCCCCAGGATGGAGTCAGTGCCTGTTGAACAGTACCCAGGATGGAATCAGTGCCTGTAGAACAGTAACCCAGGATGGAGTCAGTGCCTGTTGAACAGTACCCAGGATGGAATCAGTGCCTGTTGAACTGTACCCCAGGATGGAGTCAGTGCCTTTTGAACTGTACCCCGGATGGAGTTAGTGCCTTTAGAACTGTTCCCCAGGATGGAGTCAGTGCCTGTTGAACTGTCCCCCAGAATGGAGTCAGTGCCTGTAGAACTGTACCCCAGAATGGAGTCAGTGCCTGTCGCACTGTACCCCAGAATGGAGTCAGTGCCTGTCGAACTGTACCCCAGAATGGAGTCAGTGCCTATAGAACTGTACCCCAGAATGGAATCAGTACCTGTTGAACTGTCCCCCAGAATGGAGTTGGTGCCTGTAGAACTGTACCCCACGATGCAGTTAGTGCCTGTAGCACTATACCCCAGATTGGAGTCAGTGCCTGTAGAACAGTACCCCAGAATGGAGTCAGTGCCTGTTGAACAGTACCCCAGAATGGAAACAGTGCCTGTTGAACTGTACCTCGGATGGAGTTAGTGCCTGTAGAACTGTACCCCAGAATGGAGTCATTGCCTGTAGAACAGTAACCCAGCATGAAGTCAGTGCCTGTTGAACTGTACCCCAGGATGGAGTCAGTGCCTGTAGAACTGTACTCCTGGATGGAGTCCGTGCCTGTAGTACAGTACCCCAGGATGGAGTCAGTGCCTGTAGCACAGGATGGAGTCAGTGCCTGTAGAACAGTACCCCAGGATGGAGTCAGTGCCTGTAGAATTGTACCCCAGGATGGAGTCTGTGCCTGTCGAACAGCACCCCAGGATGGAGTCAGCGCCTTTAGAACTGTACCCCAGGATGGACTTTGTGCCTGTAGAACTGTCCCCCAGGATGGAGTCAGCACCTGTAGAACTGTACCCCAGAATGGAGTCAGTGCCTGTAGAACAGTACCCTAGAATGGAGTCAGTGCCTGTGAAACTGTACCCCAGAATGGAGTCAGCACCTGTAGAACTGTACCCCAGAATGGAGTTAGTGCCTTGAGAACTGTACCCCAGAATGGAGTCAGTGCCTGTAGAACAGTACCCTAGAATGGAGTCAGTGCCTGTGAAACTGTACCCCAGAATGGAGTCAGCACCTGTAGAACTGTACCCCAGAATGGAGTTAGTGCCTTTAGAACTGGACTGCAGAATGGAGTCAGTGCCTGTTGAACGTACCCCAGAATGGAGCCAGCACCTGTAGAACTGTACCCCAGTATGGAGTCAGTGCCTGTAGAACTGTACCCCAGAATGGAGACACTGCCTGTAGAACTGTACCCCAGAATGGAGACAGTGCCTGTCGAACAGTCCCCCAGAATGGAGCCAGCACCTGTAGAACTGTACCCCAGGACGGAGTTAGTGCCTGTCGCACTGTACCCCAGAATGGAGTCAGCACCTGTATAACTGTACCCCAGACTGGAGTCAGTGCCTTTGGCACCGTACCCCAGAATGGAGTCAGTGCCTGTAGAACTGTACCCCAGAATGGAGTCAGTGCCTATAGAACTGTACCCCAGAATGGAATCAGTACCTGTTGAACTGTACCCCAGAATGGAGTTAGTGCCGGTAGAACTGTCCCCCACGATGCAGTTAGTGCCTGCAGCACTATATCCCAGATTGGAGTCAGTGCCTGTGGAGCAGTACCCCAGAATGGAGTCAGTGCCTGTTGAACAGTACCCCAGAATGGAAACAGTGCCTGTTGAACTGTACCCCGGATGGAGTTAGTGCCTGTAGAACTGTACCCCTCAATGGAGTCATTGCCTGTAGAACAGTAACCCAGAATGAAGTCAGTGCCTGTTGAACTGTACCCCAGGATGGAGTCAGTGCCTGTAGAACTGTACTCCTGGATGGAGTCCGTGCCTGCAGAACAGTAACCCAGAATGAAGTCAGTGCCTGTTGAACTGTACCCCAGGATGGAGTCACTGCCTGTAGAACTGTACCCCAGGATGGAGTTAGTGCCTGTGGCACTGTACCCCAGGATGGAGTCAGTGCCTGTAGAACTGTACCCCAGGATGGAGTCAGTGCCTGTAGAACTATACCCCAGAATGGAGTTAGTGCCTGTAGAACTGTACCCCATGATGGAGTTAGTGCCTGTTGCACTATACCCCAGATTGGAGTCAGTGCCTGTAGAACAGTACCCCAGAATGGAGTCAGTGCCTGTTGAACAGTACCCCAGAATGGAATCAGTGCCTGTTGAACTGTCCCCCAGAATGGAGTTAGTGCCTGTAGAACTGTACCCCAGAATGGAGTTAGTGCCTGTCGCACTATACCCCAGATTGGAGTCAGTGCCTGCAGAACAGTACCCCAGAATGGAATCAGTACCTCTTGAACTGTACCCCAGAATGGAGATAGTGCCTGTAGAACTGTACCCCATGATGGAGTTAGAGCCTGTCGCACTATACCCCAGATTGGAGTCATTGCCTGTAGAACAGTACCCCAGAATGGAGTTAGTGCCTGTAGAACTGTACCCCTGGATGGAGTCAGTGCCTGTAGAACAGTAACCCAGAGTGAAGTCAGTGCCTGTTGAACTGTACCCCAGGATGGAGTCAGTGCCTGTAGAACTGTACCCCAGGATGGAGTTACTGCCTGTGGCACTCTACCCCAGGATGGAGTCAGTGCCTGTAGAACTGTACCCCAGGATGGAGTCAGTGCCTGTAGCACTGTACCCCAACTTGGAGTTAGTGCCTGTTACACTGTACCCCAGAATGGAGTCCGTGCCTTTAGCACTGTACCCCAAGAAGGGGTCAGTGCCTGTACAACTGTACCCCAGGATTGAGTCAGTGCCTGTAGAACTGTACCCCAGGATGGAGTCAGTGCCTGTAGAACATTACTCCAGGATGGTGTCAGAGCCTGTAGAACTGTACCCCGGGATGGAGTCAGTGCCTGTTGAACAGTACCCCAGAATGGAATCAGTGCCTGTTGAACTGTACCCCAGAATGGAGTTAGTGCCTGTAGATTTGTACCCCAGAATGGAGTTAGTGCCTGTCGCACTATACCCCAGATTGGAGTCAGTGCCTGTAGAACTGTACCCCAGAATGGAATCAGTACCGGTTGAACTGTACCCCAGAATGGAGTTAGTGCCTGTAGAACTGTACCCCTGGATGGAGTCAGTGCCTGTAGAACAGTAACCCAGAGTGAAGTCAGTGCCTGTTGAACTGTACCCCAGGATGGAGTCAGTGCCTGTAGAACTGTACCCCAGGATGGAGTTACTGCCTTTGGCACTGTACCCCAACTTGGAGTTAGTGCCTGTTTCACTGTACCCCAGAATGGAGTCTGTGCCTTTAGCACTGTACCCCAGGAAGGGGTCAGTGCCTGTACAACTGTACCCCAGTATGGAGTCAGTGCCTGTAGAACTGTACCCCAGGATGGAGTCAGTGCCTGTAGAACATTACTCCAGGATGGTGTCAGTGCCTGTACAACATTACCCCAGGATGGAGTCAGTGCCTGTACAACTGTACCCCAGGATGGAGTCAATGCCTGTAGAACAGTACCCCAGGATGCACTTGTGCCTGTAGAACTGTACCCCAGGATGGGGTCAGTGCCTGTAGAACAGTACCCAAAGATGGAGTCAGTGCCTGTAAAACGGAACCCCAGGATGGAGTTAGTGCCTGTAGAACTGTACCCCAGGATGAGGTCAGTGCCTGTAGAACAGTACCCCAGGATGGAGTTAGTGCCTGTTGAACTGTACCCCAGGATGGATTTAGTGCCTGTAGAACAGTACCCCAGGATGGAGTTAGTGCCTGTGGAACTGTACCCCAGGATGGAGTCAGTGCCTGTGGAGCTGTACCCCAGGATGGAGTTAGTGCCTGTCGAACAGTACCCCAGGATGGAGTCAGCACCTGTAGAACTGTACCCCAGAATGGAATCAGTGCCTGTAGAACTGTACTCCGAATGGAGTTAGTGCCTGTACAACTGTACCCGAGGATGGAGTCAGTGCCTGTTGAACAGTATCCAGGATGGAGTCAGTGCCTGTAGAACAGTAACCCAGGATGGAGTCAGTGCCTGTTGAACTGTTCCCCAGGATGGAGTCAGTGCCTTTTGAACTGTACCCCAGGATCGGGTTAGTGCCTGTAGCACTGTACCCCAGAATGGAGTGAGTGCCTGTGCAACTGTACCCCAGGATCGAGATAGTGCCCTGTCGCACTGTATCCCAGGATGGAGTTAGTGCCTGTAGCACTGTACCCCAGACTGGAGTCAGTGCCTGTAGAACTGTACCCCAGGATGGAGTTAGTGCCTGTCGCACAAGACCCCAGATTGGAGTCAGTGCCTGTTGAACAGTACCCCAGAATGGAGTCAGTGCCGGTAGAACTTTACCCCAGGATGGAGTTAGTGCCAGCAGCACAGTATCCCAGAATGGAGTCAGCCCCTGTAGAACTGTCCCCCAGAATGGAATCAGTGCCTGTAGAACTGTACTCCGAATGGAGTTAGTGCCTGTACAACTGTACCCGAGGATGGAGTCAGTGCCTGTTGAACAGTATCCAGGATGGAGTCAGTGCCTGTAGAACAGTAATCCAGGATGGAGTCAGTGCCTGTTGAACTGTTCCCCAGGATGGAGTCAGTGCCTTTTGAACTGTACCCCAGGATCGGGTTAGTGCCTGTAGCACTGTACCCCAGAATGGAGTGAGTGCCTGTGCAACTGTACCCCAGGATCGAGATAGTGCCCTGTCGCACTGTATCCCAGGATGGAGTTAGTGCCTGTAGCACTGTACCCCAGACTGGAGTCAGTGCCTGTAGAACTGTACCCCAGGATGGAGTTAGTGCCTGTCGCACAAGACCCCAGATTGGAGTCAGTGCCTGTCGAACAGAACCCCAGAATGGAGTCAGTGCCGGTAGAACTTTACCCCAGGATGGAGTTAGTGCCAGCAGCACTGTATCCCAGAATGGAGTCAGCCCCTGTAGAACTGTCCCCCAGAATGGAGTCTCTGCCTGTAGAACTGTACCCCAGGATGGAGTCAGTGCCTGTAGAACAGTACCCCAGAATGGAGCCAGCACCTGTAGAACTGTACCCCAGAATGGAGTTAACGCCTGTAGAACTGTGCCCCAGGATGGAGTCAGTGCCTGTGGAACTGTACCCCGGATGGAGTTAGTGCCTGTAGAACTGTACCCCTCAATGGAGTCATTGCCTGTAGAACAGTAACCCAGAATGAAGTCAGTGCCTGTTGAACTGTACCCCAGGATGGAGTCAGTGCCTGTAGAACTGTACTCCTGGATGGAGTCCGTGCCTGCAGAACAGTAACCCAGAATGAAGTCAGTGCCTGTTGAACTGTACCCCAGGATGGAGTCACTGCCTGTAGAACTGTACCCCAGGATGGAGTTAGTGCCTGTGGCACTGTACCCCAGGATGGAGTCAGTGCCTGTAGAACTGTACCCCAGGATGGAGTCAGTGCCTGTAGAACTATACCCCAGAATGGAGTTAGTGCCTGTAGAACTGTACCCCATGATGGAGTTAGTGCCTGTTGCACTATACCCCAGATTGGAGTCAGTGCCTGTAGAACAGTACCCCAGAATGGAGTCAGTGCCTGTTGAACAGTACCCCAGAATGGAATCAGTGCCTGTTGAACTGTACCCCAGAATGGAGTTAGTGCCTGTAGAACTGTACCCCAGAATGGAGTTAGTGCCTGTCGCACTATACCCCAGATTGGAGTCAGTGCCTGCAGAACAGTACCCCAGAATGGAATCAGTACCTCTTGAACTGTACCCCAGAATGGAGATAGTGCCTGTAGAACTGTACCCCATGATGGAGTTAGTGCCTGTCGCACTATACCCCAGATTGGAGTCATTGCCTGTAGAACAGTACCCCAGAATGGAGTTAGTGCCTGTAGAACTGTACCCCTGGATGGAGTCAGTGCCTGTAGAACAGTAACCCAGAGTGAAGTCAGTGCCTGTTGAACTGTACCCCAGGATGGAGTCAGTGCCTGTAGAACTGTACCCCAGGATGGAGTTACTGCCTGTGGCACTCTACCCCAGGATGGAGTCAGTGCCTGTAGAACTGTACCCCAGGATGGAGTCAGTGCCTGTAGCACTGTACCCCAACTTGGAGTTAGTGCCTGTTACACTGTACCCCAGAATGGAGTCCGTGCCTTTAGCACTGTACCCCAAGAAGGGGTCAGTGCCTGTACAACTGTACCCCAGGATTGAGTCAGTGCCTGTAGAACTGTACCCCAGGATGGAGTCAGTGCCTGTAGAACATTACTCCAGGATGGTGTCAGAGCCTGTAGAACTGTACCCCGGGATGGAGTCAGTGCCTGTTGAACAGTACCCCAGAATGGAATCAGTGCCTGTTGAACTGTACCCCAGAATGGAGTTAGTGCCTGTTGAACTGTACCCCAGAATGGAGTTAGTGCCTGTCGCACTATACCCCAGATTGGAGTCAGTGCCTGTAGAACTGTACCCCAGAATGGAATCAGTACCTGTTGAACTGTACCCCAGAATGGAGTTAGTGCCTGTAGAACTGTACCCCTGGATGGAGTCAGTGCCTGTAGAACAGTAACCCAGAGTGAAGTCAGTGCCTGTTGAACTGTACCCCAGGATGGAGTCAGTGCCTGTAGAACTGTACCCCAGGATGGAGTTACTGCCTTTGGCACTGTACCCCAACTTGGAGTTAGTGCCTGTTTCACTGTACCCCAGAATGGAGTCTGTGCCTTCAGCACTGTACCCCAGGAAGGGGTCAGTGCCTGTACATCTGTACCCCAGTATGGAGTCAGTGCCTGTAGAACTGTACCCCAGGATGGAGTCAGTGCCTGTTGAACATTACTCCAGGATGGTGTCAGTGCCTGTACAACATTACCCCAGGATGGAGTCAGTGCCTGTACAACTGTACCCCAGGATGGAGTCAATGCCTGTAGAACAGTACCCCAGGATGCACTTGTGCCTGTAGAACTGTACCCCAGGATGGGGTCAGTGCCTGTAGAACAGTACCCAAAGATGGAGTCAGTGCCTGTAAAACGGAACCCCAGGATGGAGTTAGTGCCTGTAGAACTGTACCCCAGGATGAGGTCAGTGCCTGTAGAACAGTACCCCAGGATGGAGTTAGTGCCTGTTGAACTGTACCCCAGGATGGAATTAGTGCCTGTGGAACTGTACCCCAGGATGGAGTCAGTGCCTGTGGAGCTGTACCCCCGGATGGAGTTAGTGCCTGTCGAACAGTACCCCAGGATGGAGTCAGCACCTGTAGAACTGTACCCCAGAATGGAATCAGTGCCTGTAGAACTGTACTCCGAATGGAGTTAGTGCCTGTACAACTGTACCCGAGGATGGAGTCAGTGCCTGTTGAACAGTATCCAGGATGGAGTCAGTGCCTGTAGAACAGTAACCCAGGATGGAGTCAGTGCCTGTTGAACTGTTCCCCAGGATGGAGTCAGTGCCTTTTGAACTGTACCCCAGGATCGGGTGAGTGCCTGTAGCACTGTACCCCAGAATGGAGTGAGTGCCTGTGCAACTGTACCCCAGGATCGAGATAGTGCCCTGTCGCACTGTATCCCAGGATGGAGTTAGTGCCTGTAGCACTGTACCCCAGACTGGAGTCAGTGCCTGTAGAACTGTACCCCAGGATGGAGTTAGTGCCTGTCGCACAAGACCCCAGATTGGAGTCAGTGCCTGTCGAACAGTACCCCAGAATGGAGTCAGTGCCTGTAGAACTTTACCCCAGGATGGAGTTAGTGCCAGCAGCACTGTATCCCAGAATGGAGTCAGCCCCTGTAGAACTGTCCCCCAGAATGGAGTCTCTGCCTGTAGAACTGTACCCCAGGATGGAGTCAGTGCCTGTAGAACAGTACCCCAGAATGGAGCCAGCACCTGTAGAACTGTACCCCAGAATGGAGTTAACGCCTGCAGAACTGTGCCCCAGGATGGAGTCAGTGCCTGTGGAGCTGTAGCCCAGGATGGAGTTAGTGCCTGTAGAACAGTACCCCAGGATGGAGTCAGCACCTGCAGAACAGTACCCCAGGATGGAGTCAGTGCCTGCTGAACTGTAGCCCAGAATGGAGTCAGTGCCTGCAGAACTGTACCCCAGGATGGATTTAGTGCCTGTAGAACTGTATCCCAGAATGGAATCAGTGCCTGTAGAACTTACCCCGAATGGAGTTAGTGCCTGTACAACTGTACCCGAGGATGGAGTCAGTGCCTGTTGAACAGTACCCAGGATGGAATCAGTGCCTGTAGAACAGTAACCCAGGATGGAGTCAGTGCCTGTAGAACTGTAACCCAGGATGGAATCAGTGCCTGTAGAACAATAACCCAGGATGGAGTCAGTGCCTGTTGAACTGTACCCCAGGATGGAGTCAGTGCCTTTTGAACTGTACCCCGGTTGGAGTTAGTGCCTTTAGAACTGTTCCCCAGGATGGAGTCAGTGCCTGTTGAACTGTCCCCCAGAATGGAGTCGGTGCCTGTGGAACAGTACCCCAGGATGGAGTCAGTGCCTATAAAACTGTACCCCAGGATGGAGTTAGTGCCTGTTGAACTGTACCCCAGAATGGTGTCAGTGCCTGTTGAACTATACCCCAGGATGGAGTCAGTGCCTGTAGAACTGTACCCCAGAATTTATTCAGTGCCTGCTGAACTGTACCCCAGGATGGAGTCAGTGCCTGTGGAACTGTACCCCAGGATGGAGTTTGTGCCTGTAGCACTGTACCCCAGGATGGAGTCAGTGCCTGTAACACTGAACCCCAGAAGGGAGTAAGTGCCTACACACTGTACACCAGAATGGGGTCAGTGCCTGTACAACTGTGCCGCAGGATGGAGTCAGTGCCTCTAGCACTGTACCCCAGAATTGAGTATGTGCCTGTAGAACTGTAACCCAGGATGGAGTCAGTGCCTGCAGAAGAGTACCCCAGGATGGAGTCAGTGCCTGTCGTATTGTACCCCAGGATGGAGTCTGTGCCTGTAGTACAGTACCCCAGGATGGAGTCAGTGCCTGTAGCACAGGATGGAGTCAGTGCCTGTAGAACAGTACCCCAGGATGGAGTCAGTGCCTGTAGAATTGTACCCCAGGATGTAGTCAGCACCTGTAGAACTGTACCCCAGAATGGAGTCAGTGCCTGCAGAACAGTACCCTAGAATGGAGTCAGTGCCTGTGGAACTGTACCCCAGAATGGAGTCAGCACCTGTAGAACTGTACCCCAGAATGGAGTTAGTGCCTTTCGAACTGTACCCCAGAATGGAGTCAGTGCCTGCAGAACAGTACCCTAGAATGGAGTCAGTGCCTGTGGAACTGTACCCCAGAATGGAGTCAGCACCTGTAGAACTGTACCCCAGAATGGAGTTAGTGCCTTTAGATGTGTACCGCAGAAAGGAGTCAGTGCCTGTTGAACGTACCCCAGAATGGAGCCAGCACCTGCAGAACTGTACCCCAAAATGGAGTCAGTGCCTGTAGAACTGTACCCCATAATGGAGTCAGTGCCTGTAGAACTGTACCCCAGAATGGAGTCAGTGCCTGTCGAACTGTACCCCAGAATGTAGTCAGTGCCTGTAGAACTGTACCCCAGAATGGAGTCAGTGCCGATAGAACTGTACCCCAGAATGGAATCAGTACCTGTTGAACTGTACCCCAGAATGGAGTTAGTGCCTGTAGAACTGTACCCCACGATGCAGTTAGTGCCTGTAGCACTATACCCCAGATTGGAGTCGGTGCCTGTAGAACAGTACCCCAGAATGGAGTCAGTGCCTGTTGAACAGTACCCCAGAATGGAAACAGTGCCTGTTGAACTGTACCCCGGATGGAGTTAGTGCCTGTAGAACTGTACCCCTCAATGGAGTCATTGCCTGTCGAACAGTAACCCAGAATGAAGTCAGTGCCTGTTGAACTGTACCCCAGAATGGTGTCAGTGCCTGTTGAACTATACCCCAGGATGGAGTCAGTGCCTGTAGAACTGTACCCCAGAATTTATTCAGTGCCTGCTGAACTGTACCCCAGGATGGAGTCAGTGCCTGTGGAACTGTACCCCAGGATGGAGTTAGTGCCTGTAGCATTGTACCCCAGGATGGAGTCAGTGCCTGTAACACTGAACCCCAGAAGGGAGTAAGTGCCTACAGCACTGTAAACCAGAATGGTGTCAGTGCCTGTACAACTGTGCCGCAGGATGGAGTCAGTGCCTCTGGCACTGTACCCCAGAATTGAGTATGTGCCTGTAGAACTGTAACCCAGGATGGAGTCAGTGCCTGTTGAACTGTACCCCAGGATGGAGTCAGTGCCTATAAAACTGTACCCCAGGATGGAGTTCGTGCCTGTTGAACTGTACCCCAGAATGGTGTCAGTGCCTGTTGAACTATACCCCAGGATGGAGTCAGTGCCTGTAGAACTGTACCCCAGAATTTATTCAGTGCCTGCTGAACTGTACCCCAGGATGGAGTCAGTGCCTGTGGAACTGTACCCCAGGATGGAGTTAGTGCCTGTAGCACTGTACCCCTGGATGGAGTCAGTGCCTGTAACACTGAACCCCAGAAGGGAGTAAGTGCCTATAGCACTGTACACCAGAATGGGGTCAGTGCCTGTACAACTGTGCCGCAGGATGGAGTCAGTGCCTCTAGCACTGTACCCCAGAATTGAGTATGTGCCTGTCGAACTGTAACCCAGGATGGAGTCAGTGCCTGCAGAAGAGTACCCCAGGATGGAGTCAGTGCCTGTAGAATTGTACCCCAGGGTGGAGTTAGTGCCTGTAGAACTGTACCCCACGATGCAGTTAGTGCCTGTAGCACTATACCCCAGATTGGAGTCGGTGCCTGTAGAACAGTACCCCAGAATGGAGTCAGTGCCTGTTGAACAGTACCCCAGAATGGAAACAGTGCCTGTTGAACTGTACCCCGGATGGAGTTAGTGCCTGTAGAACTGTACCCCTCAATGGAGTCATTGCCTGTCGAACAGTAACCCAGAATGAAGTCAGTGCCTGTTGAACTGTACCCCAGAATGGTGTCAGTGCCTGTTGAACTATACCCCAGGATGGAGTCAGTGCCTGTAGAACTGTACCCCAGAATTTATTCAGTGCCTGTGGAACTGTACCCCAGGATGGAGTTAGTGCCTGTAGCATTGTACCCCAGGATGGAGTCAGTGCCTGTAACACTGAACCCCAGAAGGGAGTAAGTGCCTACAGCACTGTAAACCAGAATGGGGTCAGTGCCTGTACAACTGTGCCGCAGGATGGAGTCAGTGCCTCTGGCACTGTACCCCAGAATTGAGTATGTGCCTGTAGAACAGTAACCCAGGATGGAGTTCGTGCCTGTTGAACTGTACCCCAGAATGGTGTCAGTGCCTGTTGAACTATACCCCAGGATGGAGTCAGTGCATGTAGAACTGTACCCCAGAATTTATTCAGTGCCTGCTGAACTGTACCCCAGGATGGAGTCAGTGCCTGTGGAACTGTACCCCAGGATGGAGTTAGTGCCTGTAGCACTGTACCCCTGGATGGAGTCAGTGCCTGTAACACTGAACCCCAGAAGGGAGTAAGTGCCTATAGCACTGTACGCCAGAATGGGGTCAGTGCCTGTACAACTGTGCCGCAGGATGGAGTCAGTGCCTCTAGCACTGTACCCCAGAATTGAGTATGTGCCTGTCGAACTGTAACCCAGGATGGAGTCAGTGCCTGCAGAAGAGTACCCCAGGATGGAGTCAGTGCCTGTAGAATTGTACCCCAGGGTGGAGTCTGTGCCTGTAGTACAGTACCCCAGGATGGAGTCAGTGCCTGTAGCACAGGATGGAGTCAGTGCCTGTAGAACAGTACCCCAGGATGGAGTCAGTGCCTGTAGAATTGTACCCCAGGATGGAGTCAGTGCCTGTCGAACAGCACCCCAGGATGGAGTCAGTGCTTTTAGAACTGTACCCCAGGATGGAGTTTGTGCCTGTAGAACTGTACCCCAGGATGGAGTCAGCACCTGTAGAACTGTACCCCAGAATGGAGTCAGTGCCTGTAGAACAGTACCCTAGAATGGAGTCAGTGCCTGTGGAACTGTACCCCAGAAAGGAGTCAGCAACTGTAGAAATGTACCCCAGAATGGAGTTAGTGCCTTTAGAACTGTACCGCAGAATGGAGTCAGTGCCTGTTGAACGTACCCCAGAATGGAGCCAGCACCTGTAGAACTGTACCCCAGAATGGAGTCAGTGCCTGTAGAACTGTACCCCAGAATGGAGTCAGTGCCTGTAGAACTGTACCCCAGAATGGAGTCAGTGCCTGTCGAACAGTCCCCCAGAATGGAGCCAGCACCTGTAGAACTGTACCCCAGGATGGAGTTAGTGCCTGTCGCACTGTACCCCAGAATGGAGTCAGTGCCTGTAGAACTGTACCCCAGAATGGAGTCAGTGCCTATAGAACTGCACCCCAGAATGGAATCAGTACCTGTTGAACTGTACCCCAGAATGGAGTTAGTGCCTGCAGAACTGTACCCCACGATGCAGTTAGTGCCTGTAGCACTATACCCCAGATTGGGGTCGGTGCCTGTAGAACAGTACCCCAGAATGGAAACAGTGCCTGTTGAACTGTACCCCGGATGGAGTTAGTGCCTGTAGAACTGTACCCCTCAATGGAGTCATTGCCTGTAGAACAGTAACCCAGAATGAAGTCAGTGCCTGTTGAACTGTACCCCAGGATGGAGTCACTGCCTGTAGAACTGTACTCCTGGATGGAGTCCGTGCCTGCAGAACAGTAACCCAGAATGAAGTCAGTGCCTGTAGAATTGTACCCCAGGATGGAGTCTGTGCCTGTCGTACAGTACCCCAGGATGGAGTCAGTGCTTGTAGCACAGGATGGAGTCAGTGCCTGTAGAACAGTACCCCAGGATGGAGTCAGTGCCTGTAGAATTGTACCCCAGGATGGAGTCTGTGCCTGTCGAACTGCACCCCAGGATGGAGTCAGTGCCTTTAGAACTGTACCCCAGGATGGAGTTTGTGCCTGTTGCACTGTACCCCAGGATGGAGTCAGCACCTGTAGAACTGTACCCCAGAATGGAGTCAGTGCCTGTGGAACTGTACCCCAGAATGGAGTCAGCACCTGTAGAACTGTACCCCAGAATGGTGTTAGTGCCTTTAGAACTGTACCGCAGAATGGAGTTAGTGCCAGCAGCACTGTATCCCAGAATGGAGTCAGCCCCTGTAGAACTGTACCCCAGAATGGAGTCTCTGCCTGCAGAACTGTACCCCAGGATGGATCAGTGCCTGTAGAACAGTACCCCAGAATGGAGCCAGCACCTGTAGAACTGTACCCCAGAATGGAGTCTCTGCCTGCAGAACTGTACCCCAGGATGGAGTCAGTGCCTGTAGCACTATACCCCAGATTGGAGTCGGTGCCTGTAGAACAGTACCCCAGAATGGAGTCAGTGCCTGTTGAACAGTACCCCAGAATGGAAACAGTGCCTGTTGAACTGTACCCCGGATGGAGTTAGTGCCTGTAGAACTGTACCCCTCAATGGAGTCATTGCCTGTCGAACAGTAACCCAGAATGAAGTCAGTGCCTGTTGAACTGTACCCCAGAATGGTGTCAGTGCCTGTTGAACTATACCCCAGGATGGAGTCAGTGCCTGTAGAACTGTACCCCAGAATTTATTCAGTGCCTGTGGAACTGTACCCCAGGATGGAGTTAGTGCCTGTAGCATTGTACCCCAGGATGGAGTCAGTGCCTGTAACACTGAACCCCAGAAGGGAGTAAGTGCCTCCAGCACTGTAAACCAGAATGGGGTCAGTGCCTGTACAACTGTGCCGCAGGATGGAGTCAGTGCCTCTGGCACTGTACCCCAGAATTGAGTATGTGCCTGTAGAACAGTAACCCAGGATGGAGTTCGTGCCTGTTGAACTGTACCCCAGAATGGTGTCAGTGCCTGTTGAACTATACCCCAGGATGGAGTCAGTGCCTGTAGAACTGTACCCCAGAATTTATTCAGTGCCTGCTGAACTGTACCCCAGGATGGAGTCAGTGCCTGTGGAACTGTACCCCAGGATGGAGTTAGTGCCTGTAGCACTGTACCCCTGGATGGAGTCAGTGCCTGTAACACTGAACCCCAGAAGGGAGTAAGTGCCTATAGCACTGTACGCCAGAATGGGGTCAGTGCCTGTACAACTGTGCCGCAGGATGGAGTCAGTGCCTCTAGCACTGTACCCCAGAATTGAGTATGTGCCTGTCGAACTGTAACCCAGGATGGAGTCAGTGCCTGCAGAAAAGTACCCCAGGATGGAGTCAGTGCCTGTAGAATTGTACCCCAGGGTGGAGTCTGTGCCTGTAGTACAGTACCCCAGGATGGAGTCAGTGCCTGTAGCACAGGATGGAGTCAGTGCCTGTAGAACAGTACCCCAGGATGGAGTCAGTGCCTGTAGAATTGTACCCCAGGATGGAGTCAGTGCCTGTCGAACAGCACCCCAGGATGGAGTCAGTGCTTTTAGAACTGTACCCCAGGATGGAGTTTGTGCCTGTAGAACTGTACCCCAGGATGGAGTCAGCACCTGTAGAACTGTACCCCAGAATGGAGTCAGTGCCTGTAGAACAGTACCCTAGAATGGAGTCAGTGCCTGTGGAACTGTACCCCAGAAAGGAGTCAGCAACTGTAGAAATGTACCCCAGAATGGAGTTAGTGCCTTTAGAACTGTACCGCAGAATGGAGTCAGTGCCTGTTGAACGTACCCCAGAATGGAGCCAGCACCTGTAGAACTGTACCCCAGAATGGAGTCAGTGCCTGTAGAACTGTACCCCAGAATGGAGTCAGTGCCTGTAGAACTGTACCCCAGAATGGAGTCAGTGCCTGTCAAACAGTCCCCCAGAATGGAGCCAGCACCTGTAGAACTGTACCCCAGGATGGAGTTAGTGCCTGTCGCACTGTACCCCAGAATGGAGTCAGTGCCTGTAGAACTGTACCCCAGAATGGAGTCAGTGCCTATAGAACTGCACCCCAGAATGGAATCAGTACCTGTTGAACTGTACCCCAGAATGGAGTTAGTGCCTGCAGAACTGTACCCCACGATGCAGTTAGTGCCTGTAGCACTATACCCCAGATTGGGGTCGGTGCCTGTAGAACAGTACCCCAGAATGGAAACAGTGCCTGTTGAACTGTACCCCGGATGGAGTTAGTGCCTGTAGAACTGTACCCCTCAATGGAGTCATTGCCTGTAGAACAGTAACCCAGAATGAAGTCAGTGCCTGTTGAACTGTACCCCAGGATGGAGTCACTGCCTGTAGAACTGTACTCCTGGATGGAGTCCGTGCCTGCAGAACAGTAACCCAGAATGAAGTCAGTGCCTGTAGAATTGTACCCCAGGATGGAGTCTGTGCCTGTCGTACAGTACCCCAGGATGGAGTCAGTGCTTGTAGCACAGAATGGAGTCAGTGCCTGTAGAACAGTACCCCAGGATGGAGTCAGTGCCTGTAGAATTGTACCCCAGGATGGAGTCTGTGCCTGTCGAACTGCACCCCAGGATGGAGTCAGTGCCTTTAGAACTGTACCCCAGGATGGAGTTTGTGCCTGTTGCACTGTACCCCAGGATGGAGTCAGCACCTGTAGAACTGTACCCCAGAATGGAGTCAGTGCCTGTGGAACTGTACCCCAGAATGGAGTCAGCACCTGTAGAACTGTACCCCAGAATGGTGTTAGTGCCTTTAGAACTGTACCGCAGAATGGAGTTAGTGCCAGCAGCACTGTATCCCAGAATGGAGTCAGCCCCTGTAGAACTGTACCCCAGAATGGAGTCTCTGCCTGCAGAACTGTACCCCAGGATGGATCAGTGCCTGTAGAACAGTACCCCAGAATGGAGCCAGCACCTGTAGAACTGTACCCCAGAATGGAGTCTCTGCCTGCAGAACTGTACCCCAGGATGGAGTCAGTGCCTGTAGAATTGTACCCCAGGGTGGAGTTAGTGCCTGTAGAACTGTACCCCACGATGCAGTTAGTGCCTGTAGCACTATACCCCAGATTGGAGTCGGTGCCTGTAGAACAGTACCCCAGAATGGAGTCAGTGCCTGTTGAACAGTACCCCAGAATGGAAACAGTGCCTGTTGAACTGTACCCCGGATGGAGTTAGTGCCTGTAGAACTGTACCCCTCAATGGAGTCATTGCCTGTCGAACAGTAACCCAGAATGAAGTCAGTGCCTGTTGAACTGTACCCCAGGATGGAGTCACTGCCTGTAGAACTGTACTCCTGGATGGAGTCCGTGCCTGCAGAACAGTAACCCAGAATGAAGTCAGTGCCTGTAGAATTGTACCCCAGGATGGAGTCTGTGCCTGTCGTACAGTACCCCAGGATGGAGTCAGTGCTTGTAGCACAGGATGGAGTCAGTGCCTGTAGAACAGTACCCCAGGATGGAGTCAGTGCCTGTAGAATTGTACCCCAGGATGGAGTCTGTGCCTGTCGAACTGCACCCCAGGATGGAGTCAGTGCCTTTAGAACTGTACCCCAGGATGGAGTTTGTGCCTGTTGCACTGTACCCCAGGATGGAGTCAGCACCTGTAGAACTGTACCCCAGAATGGAGTCAGTGCCTGTGGAACTGTACCCCAGAATGGAGTCAGCACCTGTAGAACTGTACCCCAGTATGGTGTTAGTGCCTTTAGAACTGTACCGCAGAATGGAGTTAGTGCCAGCAGCACTGTATCCCAGAATGGAGTCAGCCCCTGTAGAACTGTACCCCAGAATGGAGTCTCTGCCTGCAGAACTGTACCCCAGGATGGATCAGTGCCTGTAGAACAGTACCCCAGAATGGAGCCAGCACCTGTAGAACTGTACCCCAGAATGGAGTTAACGCCTGTAGAACAGTACCCCAGGATAGAGTTAGTTCCTGGAGAACGGTACCCCAGGATGGAGTTAGTACCTGGAGAACAGTACCCCAGGATGTAGTTCGTGCCTGTAGAACTGTACCCCAGGATGGAGTCAGTGCCTGTGGAACTGTACCCCAGGATGGAGTTAGTGCCTGTAGCACTGTACCCCTGGATGGAGTCAGTGCCTGTAACACTGAACCCCAGAAGGGAGTAAGTGCCTACAGCAATGTACACCAGAATGGGGTCAGTGCCTGTACAACTGTGCCGCAGGATGGAGTCAGTGCCTCTAGCACTGTACCCCAGAATTGAGTATGTGCCTGTCGAACTGTAACCCAGGATGGAGTCAGTGCCTGCAGAAGAGTACCCCAGGATGGAGTCAGTGCCTGTAGAATTGTACCCCAGGGTGGAGTCTGTGCCTGTAGTACAGTACCCCAGGATGGAGTCAGTGCCTGTAGCACAGGATGGAGTCAGTGCCTGTAGAACAGTACCCCAGGATGGAGTCAGTGCCTGTAGAATTGTACCCCAGGATGGAGTCAGTGCCTGTCGAACAGCACCCCAGGATGGAGTCAGTGCCTTTAGAACTGTACCCCAGGATGGAGTTTGTGCCTGTAGAACTGTACCCCAGGATGGAGTCAGCACCTGTAGAACTGTACCCCAGAATGGAGTCAGTGCCTGTAGAACAGTACCCTAGAATGGAGTCAGTGCCTGTGGAACTGTACCCCAGAAAGGAGTCAGCAACTGTAGAAATGTACCCCAGAATGGAGTTAGTGCCTTTAGAACTGTACCGCAGAATGGAGTCAGTGCCTGTTGAACGTACCCCAGAATGGAGCCAGCACCTGTAGAACTGTACCCCAGAATGGAGTCAGTGCCTGTAGAACTGTACCCCAGAATGGAGTCAGTGCCTGTAGAACTGTACCCCAGAATGGAGTCAGTGCCTGTCGAACAGTCCCCCAGAATGGAGCCAGCACCTGTAGAACTGTACCCCAGGATGGAGTTAGTGCCTGTCGCACTGTACCCCAGAATGGAGTCAGTGCCTGTAGAACTGTACCCCAGAATGGAGTCAGTGCCTATAGAACTGCACCCCAGAATGGAATCAGTACCTGTTGAACTGTACCCCAGAATGGAGTTAGTGCCTGCAGAACTGTACCCCAGAATGGAGTCAGCACCTGTAGAACTGTACCCCAGAATGGAGTTAGTGCCTTTAGAACTGTACCCCAGAATGGGGTCAGTGCCTGCAGAACAGTACCCTAGAATGGAGTCAGTGCCTGTGGAACTGTACCCCAGAATGGAGTCAGCACCTGTAGAACTGTACCCCAGAATGGAGTTAGTGCCTTTAGATGTGTACCGCAGAAAGGAGTCAGTGCCTGTTGAACGTACCCCAGAATGGAGCCAGCACCTGTAGAACTGTACCCCAAAATGGAGTCAGTGCCTGTAGAACTGTACCCCATAATGGAGTCAGTGCCTGTAGAACTGTACCCCAGAATGGAGTCAGTGCCTGTCGAACTGTACCCCAGAATGTAGTCAGTGCCTGTAGAACTGTACCCCAGAATGGAGTCAGTGCCGATAGAACTGTACCCCAGAATGGAATTAGTACCTGTTGAACTGTACCCCAGAATGGAGTTAGTGCCTGTAGAACTGTACCCCACGATGCAGTTAGTGCCTGTAGCACTATACCCCAGATTGGAGTCGGTGCCTGTAGAACAGTACCCCAGAATGGAGTCAGTGCCTGTTGAACAGTACCCCAGAATGGAAACAGTGCCTGTTGAACTGTACCCCGGATGGAGTTAGTGCCTGTAGAACTGTACCCCTCAATGGAGTCATTGCCTGTAGAACAGTAACCCAGAATGAATTCAGTGCCTGTTGAACTGTACCCCAGAATGGTGTCAGTGCCTGTTGAACTATACCCCAGGATGGAGTCAGTGCCTGTAGAACTGTACCCCAGAATTTATTCAGTGCCTGCTGAACTGTACCCCAGGATGGAGTCAGTGCCTGTGGAACTGTACCCCAGGATGGAGTTAGTGCCTGTAGCATTGTACCCCAGGATGGAGTCAGTGCCTGTAACACTGAACCCCAGAAGGGAGTAAGTGCCTACAGCACTGTAAACCAGAATGGGGTCAGTGCCTGTACAACTGTGCCGCAGGATGGAGTCAGTGCCTCTGGCACTGTACCCCAGAATTGAGTATGTGCCTGTAGAACTGTAACCCAGGATGGAGTCAGTGCCTGTTGAACTGTACCCCAGGATGGAGTCAGTGCCTATAAAACTGTACCCCAGGATGGAGTTCGTGCCTGTTGAACTGTACCCCAGAATGGTGTCAGTGCCTGTTGAACTATACCCCAGGATGGAGTCAGTGCCTGTAGAACTGTACCCCAGAATTTATTCAGTGCCTGCTGAACTGTACCCCAGGATGGAGTCAGTGCCTGTAACACTGAACCCCAGAAGGGAGTAAGTGCCTATAGCACTGTACACCAGAATGGGGTCAGTGCCTGTACAACTGTGCCGCAGGATGGAGTCAGTGCCTCGAGCACTGTACCCCAGAATTGAGTATGTGCCTGTCGAACTGTAACCCAGGATGGAGTCAGTGCCTGCAGAAGAGTACCCCAGGATGGAGTCAGTGCCTGTAGAATTGTACCCCAGGGTGGAGTCTGTGCCTGTAGTACAGTACCCCAGGATGGAGTCAGTGCCTGTAGCACAGGATGGAGTCAGTGCCTGTAGAACAGTACCCCAGGATGGAGTCAGTGCCTGTAGAATTGTACCCCAGGATGGAATCAGTGCCTGTCGAACAGCACCCCAGGATGGAGTCAGTGCTTTTAGAACTGTACCCCAGGATGGAGTTTGTGCCTGTAGAACTGTACCCCAGGATGGAGTCAGCACCTGTAGAACTGTACCCCAGAATGGAGTCAGTGCCTGTAGAACAGTACCCTAGAATGGAGTCAGTGCCTGTGGAACTGTACCCCAGAAAGGAGTCAGCAACTGTAGAAATGTACCCCAGAATGGAGTTAGTGCCTTTAGAACTGTACCGCAGAATGGAGTCAGTGCCTGTTGAACGTACCCCAGAATGGAGCCAGCACCTGTAGAACTGTACCCCAGAATGGAGTCAGTGCCTGTAGAACTGTACCCCAGAATGGAGTCAGTGCCTGTAGAACTGTACCCCAGAATGGAGTCAGTGCCTGTCGAACAGTCCCCCAGAATGGAGCCAGCACCTGTAGAACTGTACCCCAGGATGGAGTTAGTGCCTGTCGCACTGTACCCCAGAATGGAGTCAGTGCCTGTAGAACTGTACCCCAGAATGGAGTCAGTGCCTATAGAACTGCACCCCAGAATGGAATCAGTACCTGTTGAACTGTACCCCAGAATGGAGTTAGTGCCTGCAGAACTGTACCCCACGATGCAGTTAGTGCCTGTAGCACTATACCCCAGATTGGAGTCGGTGCCTGTGTAACAGTACCCCAGAATGGAAACAGTGCCTGTTGAACTGTACCCCGGATGGAGTTAGTGCCTGTAGAACTGTACCCCTCAATGGAGTCATTGCCTGTAGAACAGTAACCCAGAATGAAGTCAGTGCCTGTTGAACTGTACCCCAGGATGGAGTCACTGCCTGTAGAACTGTACTCCTGGATGGAGTCCGTGCCTGCAGAACAGTAACCCAGAATGAAGTCAGTGCCTGTAGAATTGTACCCCAGGATGGAGTCTGTGCCTGTCGTACAGTACCCCAGGATGGAGTCAGTGCTTGTAGCACAGGATGGAGTCAGTGCCTGTAGAACAGTACCCCAGGATGGAGTCAGTGCCTGTAGAATTGTACCCCAGGATGGAGTCTGTGCCTGTCGAACTGCACCCCAGGATGGAGTCAGTGCCTTTAGAACTGTACCCCAGGATGGAGTTTGTGCCTGTTGCACTGTACCCCAGGATGGAGTCAGCACCTGTAGAACTGTACCCCAGAATGGAGTCAGTGCCTGTGGAACTGTACCCCAGAATGGAGTCAGCACCTGTAGAACTGTACCCCAGAATGGTGTTAGTGCCTTTAGAACTGTACCGCAGAATGGAGTTAGTGCCAGCAGCACTGTATCCCAGAATGGAGTCAGCCCCTGTAGAACTGTACCCCAGAATGGAGTCTCTGCCTGCAGAACTGTACCCCAGGATGGATCAGTGCCTGTAGAACAGTACCCCAGAATGGAGCCAGCACCTGTAGAACTGTACCCCAGAATGGAGTTAACGCCTGTAGAACAGTACCCCAGGATAGAGTTAGTTCCTGGAGAACGGTACCCCAGGATGGAGTTAGTACCTGGAGAACAGTACCCCAGGATGTAGTTCGTGCCTGTAGAACTGTACCCCAGGATGGAGTCAGTGCCTGTGGAACTGTACCCCAGGATGGAGTTAGTGCCTGTAGCACTGTACCCCTGGATGGAGTCAGTGCCTGTAACACTGAACCCCAGAAGGGAGTAAGTGCCTACAGCACTGTACACCAGAATGGGGTCAGTGCCTGTACAACTGTGCCGCAGGATGGAGTCAGTGCCTCTAGCACTGTACCCCAGAATTGAGTATGTGCCTGTCGAACTGTAACCCAGGATGGAGTCAGTGCCTGCAGAAGAGTACCCCAGGATGGAGTCAGTGCCTGTAGAATTGTACCCCAGGGTGGAGTCTGTGCCTGTAGTACAGTACCCCAGGATGGAGTCAGTGCCTGTAGCACAGGATGGAGTCAGTGCCTGTAGAACAGTACCCCAGGATGGAGTCAGTGCCTGTAGAATTGTACCCCAGGATGGAGTCAGTGCCTGTCGAACAGCACCCCAGGATGGAGTCAGTGCCTTTAGAACTGTACCCCAGGATGGAGTTTGTGCCTGTAGAACTGTACCCCAGGATGGAGTCAGCACCTGTAGAACTGTACCCCAGAATGGAGTCAGTGCCTGTAGAACAGTACCCTAGAATGGAGTCAGTGCCTGTGGAACTGTACCCCAGAAAGGAGTCAGCAACTGTAGAAATGTACCCCAGAATGGAGTTAGTGCCTTTAGAACTGTACCCGAGAATGGAGTCAGTGCCTGTTGAACGGACCCCAGAATGGAGCCAGCACCTGTAGAACTGTACCCCAGAATGGAGTCAGTGCCTGTAGAACTGTACCCCAGAATGGAGTCAGTGCCTGTAGAACTGTACCCCAGAATGGAGTCAGTGCCTGTCGAACAGTCTCCCAGAATGGAGCCAGCACCTGTAGAACTGTACCCCAGGATGGAGTTAGTGCCTGTCGCACTGTACCCCAGAATGGAGTCAGTGCCTGTAGAACTGTACCCCAGAATGGAGTCAGTGCCTATAGAACTGCACCCCAGAATGGAATCAGTACCTGTTGAACTGTACCCCAGAATGGAGTTAGTGCCTGCAGAACTGTACCCCACGATGCAGTTAGTGCCTGTAGCACTATACCCCAGATTGGAGTCGGTGCCTGTAGAACAGTACCCCAGAATGGAAACAGTGCCTGTTGAACTGTACCCCGGATGGAGTTAGTGCCTGTAGAACTGTACCCCTCAATGGAGTCATTGCCTGTAGAACAGTAACCCAGAATGAAGTCAGTGCCTGTTGAACTGTACCCCAGGATGGAGTCACTGCCTGTAGAACTGTACTCCTGGATGGAGTCCGTGCCTGCAGAACAGTAACCCAGAATGAAGTCAGTGCCTGTAGAATTGTACCCCAGGATGGAGTCTGTGCCTGTCGTACAGTACCCCAGGATGGAGTCAGTGCTTGTAGCACAGGATGGAGTCAGTGCCTGTAGAACAGTACCCCAGGATGGAGTCAGTGCCTGTAGAATTGTACCCCAGGATGGAGTCTGTGCCTGTCGAACTGCACCCCAGGATGGAGTCAGTGCCTTTAGAACTGTACCCCAGGATGGAGTTTGTGCCTGTTGTACTGTACCCCAGGATGGAGTCAGCACCTGTAGAACTGTACCCCAGAATGGAGTCAGTGCCTGTGGAACTGTACCCCAGAATGGAGTCAGCACCTGTAGAACTGTACCCCAGAATGGAGTTAGTGCCTTTAGAACTGTACCGCAGAATGGAGTTAGTGCCAGCAGCACTGTTTCCCAGAATGGAGTCAGCCCCTGTAGAACTGTACCCCAGAATGGAGTCTCTGCCTGCAGAACTGTACCCCAGGATAGAGTTAGTTCCTGGAGAACGGTACCCCAGGATGGAGTTAGTACCTGGAGAACAGTACCCCAGGATGTAGTTCGTGCCTGTAGAACTGTACCCCAGGATAGAGTCAGTGCCTGTGGAGCTGTACCCCAGGATGGAGTTAGTGCCTGTAGAACAGTACCCCAGGATGGAGTCAGCACCTGTGGTACAGTACCCCAGGATGGATTCAGTGCCTGCTGAACTGTAGCCCAGAATGGAGTCAGTGCCTGTAGAACTGTACCCCAGGATGGATTTAGTTCCTGTAGAACTGTAACCCAGAATGAAGTCAGTGCCTGTTGAACTGTACCCCAGAATGGTGTCAGTGCCTGTTGAACTATACCCCAGGATGGAGTCAGTGCCTGTAGAACTGTACCCCAGAATTTATTCAGTGCCTGCTGAACTGTACCCCAGGATGGAGTCAGTGCCTGTGGAACTGTACCCCAGGATGGAGTTAGTGCCTGTAGCACTGTACCCTAGGATGGAGTCAGTGCCTGTAACACTGAACCCCAGAAGGGAGTAAGTGCCTATAGCACTGTACACCAGAATGGGGTCAGTGCCTGTACAACTGTGCCGCAGGATGGAGTCAGTGCCTCTAGCACTGTACCCCAGAATTGAGTATGTGCCTGTCGAACTGTAACCCAGGATGGAGTCAGTGCCTGCAGAAGAGTACCCCAGGATGGAGTCAGTGCGTGTAGAAGTGTACCCCAGGATGGTGTCTGTGCCTGTAGTACAGTACCCCAGGATGGAGTCAGTGCCTGTAGCACAGGATGGAGTCAGTGCCTGTAGAACAGTACCCCAGGATGGAGTCAGTGCCTGTAGAATTGTATCCCAGGATGGAGTCTGTGCCTGTCCAACAGCACCCCAGGATGGAGTCAGTGCCTTTCGAACTGTACCCCAGGATGGAGTCAGCACCTGTAGAACTGTACCCCAGAATGGAGTCAGTGCCTGTAGAACAGTACCCTAGAATGGAGTCAGTGCCTGTGGAACTGTACCCCAGAATGGAGTCAGCACCTGTAGAACTGTACCCCAGAATGGAGTTAGTGCCTTTAGAACTGTACCCCAGAATGGAGTCAGTGCCTGTAGAACAGTACCCGAGAATGGAGTCAGTGCCTGTGGAACTGTACCCCAGAATGGAGTCAGCACCTGTAGAACTGTACCCCAGAATGGAGTTAGTGCCTTTAGAACTGTACCGCAGAATGGAGTCAGTGCCTGTTGAACGTACCCCAGAATGGAGCCAGCACCTGTAGAACTGTACCCCAGAATGGAGTCAGTGCCTGTAGAACTGTACCCCAGGATGGAGTTAGTGCCTGTCGCACTGTACCCCAGAATGGAGTCAGTGCCTGTAGAACGGTACCCCAGAATGGAGTCAGTGCCTATAGAACTGTACCCCAGAATGGAATCAGTACCTGTTGAACTGTACCCCAGAATGGAGTTAGTGCCTGTAGAACTGTACCCCACGATGCAGTTAGTGCCTGTAGCACTATACCCCAGATTGGAGTCGGTGCCTGTAGAACAGTACCCCAGAATGGAGTCAGTGCCTGTTGAACAGTACCCCAGAATGGAAACAGTGCCTGTTGAACTGTACCCCGGATGGAGTTAGTGCCTGTAGAACTGTACCCCTCAATGGAGTCATTGCCTGTGGAACAGTAACCCAGAATGAAGTCAGTGCCTGTTGAACTGTACCCCAGGATGGAGTCAGTGCCTGTTGAACTGTACCCCAGGATGGAGTCAGTGCCTGTAGAACTGTACTCCTGGATGGATTCCGTGCCTGCAGAACAGTAACCCAGAATGAGGTCAGTGCCTGTACAATTGTACCCCAGGATGGAGTCTGTGCCTGCAGGACAGTACCCCAGGATGGAGTCAGTGCTTGTAGCACAGGATGGAGTCAGTCCCTGTAGAACAGTACCCCAGGATGGAGTCAGTGCCTGTAGAATTGTACCCCAGGATGGAGTCTGTGTCTGTCGAACAGCACCCCAGGATGGAGTCAGTGCCTTTAGAACTGTTCCCCAGGATGGAGTTTGTGCCTGTAGAACTGTACCCCAGGATGGAGTCAGCACCTGTAGAACTGTACCCCAGAATGGAGTCAGTGCCTGTAGAACAGTACCCTAGAATGGAGTCAGTGCCTGTGAAACTGTACCCCAGAATGGAGTCAGCACCTGTAGAACTGTACCCCAGAATGGAGTCAGTGCCTGTAGAACTGTACCCCAGAATGGAGTCAGTGCCTGTAGAACTGTACCCCATAATGGAGTCAGTGCCTGTAGAACTGTACCCCAGAATGGAGCCAGCACCTGTAGAACTGTACCCCAGGATGGAGTTAGTGCCTGTCGCACTGTACCCCAGAATGGAGTGAGCACCTCTAGAACTGTACCCCAGACTGGAGTCAGTGCCTTTCGCACTGTACCCCAGGATGGAGTTAGTGCCTGTAGAGCTGTACCCCAGAATGGAGTCAGTGCCTATAGAACTGTACCTCAGAATGGAGTCAGTGCCTATAGAACTGTACCCCATAATGGAATCAGTACCTGTTGAACTGTACCCCAGAATGGAGTTAGTGCCTGTAGAACTGTACCCCAGATTGGAGTCAGTGCCTGTAGAACAGTACCCCAGAATGGAGTCAGTGCCTGTTGAACAGTACCCCAGAATGGAAACAGTGCCTGTTGAACTGTACCCCGGATGGAGTTAGTGCCTGTAGAACTGTACCCCTCAATGGAGTCATTGCCTGTCGAACAGTAACCCAGAATTAAGTCAGTGCCTGTTGAACTGTACCCCAGGATGGAGTCAGTGCCTGTAGAACTGTACTCCTGGATGGAGTCCGTGCCTGCAGAACAGTAACCCAGAATGAAGTCAGTGCCTGTTGAACTGTACCGCAGGATGGAGTCACTGCCTGGAGAACTGTACCCCAGGATGGAGTCAGTGCCTGTGGCACTGTACCCCAGGATGGAGTCAGTGCCTCTAGAACTGTACCCCAGGATGGAGTCAGTGCCTGTAGAACTATACCCCAGAATGGAGTTAGTGCCTGTAGACTTGTACCCCATGATGGAGTTAATGCCTGTTGCACTATACCCCAGATTGGAGTCAGTGCCTGTAGAACAGTACCCCAGAATGGAGTCAGTGCCTGTTGAACAGTACCCCAGAATGGAATCAGTGCCTGTTGAACTGTACCCCAGAATGGAGTTAGTGCCTGTAGAACTGTACCCCAGAATGGATTTAGTGCCTGTCGCACTATACCCCAGATTGGAGTCAGTGCCTGTAGAACAGTACCCCAGAATGGAATCAGTACCTCTTGAACTGTGCCCCAGAATGGAGTTAGTGCCTGTAGAACTGTACCCCACGATGGAGTTAGTGCCTGTCGCACTATACCCCAGATTGGAGTAAGTGCCTGTAGAACAGTACCCCAGAATGGAGTTAGTGCCTGTAGAACTGTACCCCAGGATGGAGTCAGTGCCTGTTGAACTGTACCCCAGGATGGAGTCAGTGCCTGTTGAACTGTACCCCAGGATGGAGTTACTGCCTGTGGCACTCTACCCCAGGATGGAGTCAGTGCCTGTAGAACTGTACCCCAGGATGGAGTCAGTGCCTGTAGCACTGTCCCCCAACTTGGAGTTAGTGCCTGTTACACTGTACCCCAGAATGGAGTCCATGCCTTTCGCACTGTACCCCAAGAAGGGGTCAGTGCGTGTACAATTGTACCCCAGGATGGAGTCAGTGCCTGTAGAACTCTACCCCAGGATGGAGTCAGTGCCTTTAGAACATTACTCCAGGATGGTGTCAGAGCCTGTAGAACTGTACCCCGGGATGGAGTCAGTGCCTGTTGAACAGTACCCCAGAATGGAATCAGTGCCTGTTGAACTGTACCCCAGAATGGAGTTAGTGCCTGTAGAACTGTACCCCAGAATGGAGTTAGTGCCTGTCGCACTATACCCCAGATTGGAGTCAGTGCCTGTAGAACAGTACCCCAGAATGGAATCAGTACCTGTTGAACTGTACCCCAGAATGGAGTTAGTGCCTGTAGAACTGTACCCCTGGATGGAGTCAGTGCCTGTAGAATAGTAACCCAGGATGGAGTTACTGCCTTTGGCACTGTACCCCAGGATGGAGTCAGTGCCTGTAGAACTGTACCCCAGGATGGAGTCAGTGCCTGTAGCACTGTACCCCAACTTGGAGTTAGTGCCTGTTACACTGTACCCCAGAATGGAGTCCGTGCCTTTCGCACTGTACCCCAGGAAGGGGTCAGTGCCTGTACAACTGTACCCCAGTATGGAGTCAGTGCCTGTAGAACTGTACCCCAGGATGGAGTCAGTGCCTGTAGAACATTACTCCAGGATGGTGTCAGTGCCTGTACAAGATTACCCCAGGATGGAGTCAGTGCCTGTACAACTGTACCCCAGGATGGAGTCAATGCCTGTAGAACAGTACCCCAGGATGGACTTGTGCCTGTAGAACTGTACCCCAGGATGGGGTCAGTGCCTGTAGAACAGTACCCAAAGATGGAGTCAGTGCCAGTAGAACTGAACCCCAGGATGGAGTTAGTGCCTGTAGAACTGTACCCCAGGATGAGGTCAGTGCCTGTAGAACTGTACCCTAGAATGGAGTTCGTGCCTGTAGAACAGTACCCCAGGATGGAGTTAGTGCCTGTTGAACTGTAACCCAGGATGGAATTAGTGCGTGTGGAGCTGTACCCCAGGATGGAGTTAGTGCCTGTCGAACTGTACCCCAGTATGGAGTTAACGCCTGTAGAACAGTACCCCAGGATAGAGTTAGCACCTGGAGAACAGTATCCAGGATGGAGTCAGTGCCTGTAGAACAGTAACCCAGGATGGAGTCAGTGCCTGTTGAACTGTACCCCGGATGGAGTTAGTGCCTGTTGAACTGTACCCCAGAATGGGATTGGTGCCTGTGGAACAGTACCCCAGGATGGAGTTAGTGCCTATAGAACTGTACTCCAGCTTGGAATTAATGCCTGCTGAACAGTACCCCAGAATGGAGTTAGTGCCTTTAGAACTGTACCCCAGAATGGAGTCAGTGCCTGTAGCACTGTACCCAAGGATGGAGTAATGCCTGTAACACTGAACCCCAGAAGGGAGTCAGTGCCTGTAGCACTGTACCCCAGTATGGAGTTAACGCCTGTCGAACAGTACCCCAGGATAGAGTTAGTACCTAGAGAACAGTACCCCAGGATGGAGTTAGTACTTGGAGAACAGTACCCCAGGATGGTGTTAGTGCCTGTACAACAGTACCCCAGGATGGATTTAGTGCCTGTAGAACAGTACCCCAGAATGGAGCCAGCACCTGTAGAACTGTACCCCAGAATGGAGTTAACGCCTGTCGAACAGTACCCCAGGATAGAGTTAGTTCCTAGAGAACGGTACCCCAGGATGGAGTTAGTACCTGGAGAACAGTACCCCAGGATGTAGTTCGTGCCTGTAGAACTGTACCCCAGGATGGAGTCAGTGCCTGTGGAACTGTACCCCAGGATGGAGTTAGTGCCTGTAGCACTGTACCCCTGGATGGAGTCAGTGCCTGTAACACTGAACCCCAGAAGGGAGTAAGTGCCTACAGCAATGTACACCAGAATGGGGTCAGTGCCTGTACAACTGTGCCGCAGGATGGAGTCAGTGCCTCTAGCACTGTACCCCAGAATTGAGTATGTGCCTGTCGAACTGTAACCCAGGATGGAGTCAGTGCCTGCAGAAGAGTACCCCAGGATGGAGTCAGTGCCTGTAGAATTGTACCCCAGGGTGGAGTCTGTGCCTGTAGTACAGTACCCCAGGATGGAGTCAGTGCCTGTAGCACAGGATGGAGTCAGTGCCTGTAGAACAGTACCCCAGGATGGAGTCAGTGCCTGTCGAACAGCACCCCAGGATGGAGTCAGTGCCTTTAGAACTGTACCCCAGGATGGAGTTTGTGCCTGTAGAACTGTACCCCAGGATGGAGTCAGCACCTGTAGAACTGTACCCCAGAATGGAGTCAGTGCCTGTAGAACAGTACCCTAGAATGGAGTCAGTGCCTGTGGAACTGTACCCCGGAAAGGAGTCAGCAACTGTAGAAATGTACCCCAGAATGGAGTTAGTGCCTTTAGAACTGTACCGCAGAATGGAGTCAGTGCCTGTTGAACGGACCCCAGAATGGAGCCAGCACCTGTAGAACTGTACCCCAGAATGGAGTCAGTGCCTGTAGAACTGTACCCCAGAATGGAGTCAGTGCCTGTAGAACTGTACCCCAGAATGGAGTCAGTGCCTGTCGAACAGTCCCCCAGAATGGAGCCAGCACCTGTAGAACTGTACCCCAGGATGGAGTTAGTGCCTGTCGCACTGTACCCCAGAATGGAGTCAGTGCCTGTAGAACTGTACCCCAGAATGGAGTCAGTGCCTATAGAACTGCACCCCAGAATGGAATCAGTACCTGTTGAACTGTACCCCAGAATGGAGTTAGTGCCTGCAGAACTGTACCCCAGAATGGAGTCAGCACCTGTAGAACTGTACCCCAGAATGGAGTTAGTGCCTTTAGAACTGTACCCCAGAATGGGGTCAGTGCCTGCAGAACAGTACCCTAGAATGGAGTCAGTGCCTGTGGAACTGTACCCCAGAATGGAGTCAGCACCTGTAGAACTGTACCCCAGAATGGAGTTAGTGCCTTTAGATGTGTACCGCAGAAAGGAGTCAGTGCCTGTTGAACGTACCCCAGAATGGAGCCAGCACCTGTAGAACTGTACCCCAAAATGGAGTCAGTGCCTGTAGAACTGTACCCCAAAATGGAGTCAGTGCCTGTAGAACTGTACCCCATAATGGAGTCAGTGCCTGTAGAACTGTACCCCAGAATGGAGTCAGTGCCTGTTGAACTGTACCCCAGAATGTAGTCAGTGCCTGTAGAACTGTACCCCAGAATGGAGTCAGTGCCGATAGAACTGTACCCCAGAATGGAATCAGTACCTGTTGAACTGTACCCCAGAATGGAGTTAGTGCCTGTAGAACTGTACCCCACGATGCAGTTAGTGCCTGTAGCATTATACCCCAGATTGGAGTCGGTGCCTGTAGAACAGTACCCCAGAATGGAGTCAGTGCCTGTTGAACAGTACCCCAGAATGGAAACAGTGCCTGTTGAACTGTACCCCGGATGGAGTTAGTGCCTGTAGAACTGTACCCCTCAATGGAGTCATTGCCTGTCGAACAGTAACCCAGAATGAATTCAGTGCCTGTTGAACTGTACCCCAGAATGGTGTCAGTGCCTGTTGAACTATACCCCAGGATGGAGTCAGTGCCTGTAGAACTGTACCCCAGAATTTATTCAGTGCCTGCTGAACTGTACCCCAGGATGGAGTCAGTGCCTGTGGAACTGTACCCCAGGATGGAGTTAGTGCCTGTAGCATTGTACCCCAGGATGGAGTCAGTGCCTGTAACACTGAACCCCAGAAGGGAGTAAGTGCCTACAGCACTGTAAACCAGAATGGGGTCAGTGCCTGTACAACTGTGCCGCAGGATGGAGTCAGTGCCTCTGGCACTGTACCCCAGAATTGAGTATGTGCCTGTAGAACTGTAACCCAGGATGGAGTCAGTGCCTGTTGAACTGTACCCCAGGATGGAGTCAGTGCCTATAAAACTGTACCCCAGGATGGAGTTCGTGCCTGTTGAACTGTACCCCAGAATGGTGTCAGTGCCTGTTGAACTATACCCCAGGATGGAGTCAGTGCCTGTAGAACTGTACCCCAGAATTTATTCAGTGCCTGCTGAACTGTACCCCAGGATGGAGTCAGTGCCTGTAACACTGAACCCCAGAAGGGAGTAAGTGCCTATAGCACTGTACACCAGAATGGGGTCAGTGCCTGTACAACTGTGCCGCAGGATGGAGTCAGTGCCTCGAGCACTGTACCCCAGAATTGAGTATGTGCCTGTCGAACTGTAACCCAGGATGGAGTCAGTGCCTGCAGAAGAGTACCCCAGGATGGAGTCAGTGCCTGTAGAATTGTACCCCAGGGTGGAGTCTGTGCCTGTAGTACAGTACCCCAGGATGGAGTCAGTGCCTGTAGCACAGGATGGAGTCAGTGCCTGTAGAACAGTACCCCAGGATGGAGTCAGTGCCTGTAGAATTGTACCCCAGGATGGAGTCAGTGCCTGTCGAACAGCACCCCAGGATGGAGTCAGTGCTTTTAGAACTGTACCCCAGGATGGAGTTTGTGCCTGTAGAACTGTACCCCAGGATGGAGTCAGCACCTGTAGAACTGTACCCCAGAATGGAGTCAGTGCCTGTAGAACAGTACCCTAGAATGGAGTCAGTGCCTGTGGAACTGTACCCCAGAAAGGAGTCAGCAACTGTAGAAATGTACCCCAGAATGGAGTTAGTGCCTTTAGAACTGTACCGCAGAATGGAGTCAGTGCCTGTTGAACGTACCCCAGAATGGAGCCAGCACCTGTAGAACTGTACCCCAGAATGGAGTCAGTGCCTGTAGAACTGTACCCCAGAATGGAGTCAGTGCCTGTAGAACTGTACCCCAGAATGGAGTCAGTGCCTGTCGAACAGTCCCCCAGAATGGAGCCAGCACCTGTAGAACTGTACCCCAGGATGGAGTTAGTGCCTGTCGCACTGTACCCCAGAATGGAGTCAGTGCCTGTAGAACTGTACCCCAGAATGGAGTCAGTGCCTATAGAACTGCACCCCAGAATGGAATCAGTACCTGTTGAACTGTACCCCAGAATGGAGTTAGTGCCTGCAGAACTGTACCCCACGATGCAGTTAGTGCCTGTAGCACTATACCCCAGATTGGAGTCGGTGCCTGTAGAACAGTACCCCAGAATGGAAACAGTGCCTGTTGAACTGTACCCCGGATGGAGTTAGTGCCTGTAGAACTGTACCCCTCAATGGAGTCATTGCCTGTAGAACAGTAACCCAGAATGAAGTCAGTGCCTGTTGAACTGTACCCCAGGATGGAGTCAGTGCCTGTAGAACTGTACTCCTGGATGGAGTCCGTGCCTGCAGAACAGTAACCCAGAATGAAGTCAGTGCCTGTAGAATTGTACCCCAGGATGGAGTCTGTGCCTGTCGTACAGTACCCCAGGATGGAGTCAGTGCTTGTAGCACAGGATGGAGTCAGTGCCTGTAGAACAGTACCCCAGGATGGAGTCAGTGCCTGTAGAATTGTACCCCAGGATGGAGTCAGTGCCTGTCGAACTGCACCCCAGGATGGAGTCAGTGCCTTTAGAACTGTACCCCAGGATGGAGTTTGTGCCTGTTGCACTGTACCCCAGGATGGAGTCAGCACCTGTAGAACTGTACCCCAGAATGGAGTCAGTGCCTGTGGAACTGTACCCCAGAATGGAGTCAGCACCTGTAGAACTGTACCCCAGAATGGAGTTAGTGCCTTTAGAACTGTACCGCAGAATGGAGTTAGTGCCAGCAGCACTGTATCCCAGAATGGAGTCAGCCCCTGTAGAACTGTACCCCAGAATGGAGTCTCTGCCTGCAGAACTGTACCCCAGGATGGATCAGTGCCTGTAGAACAGTACCCCAGAATGGAGCCAGCACCTGTAGAACTGTACCCCAGAATGGAGTTAACGCCTGTAGAACAGTACCCCAGGATAGAGTTAGTTCCTGGAGAACGGTACCCCAGGATGGAGTTAGTACCTGGAGAACAGTACCCCAGGATGTAGTTCGTGCCTGTAGAACTGTACCCCAGGATGGAGTCAGTGCCTGTGGAACTGTACCCCAGGATGGAGTTAGTGCCTGTAGCACTGTACCCCTGGATGGAGTCAGTGCCTGTAACACTGAACCCCAGAAGGGAGTAAGTGCCTACAGCACTGTACACCAGAATGGGGTCAGTGCCTGTACAACTGTGCCGCAGGATGGAGTCAGTGCCTCTAGCACTGTACCCCAGAATTGAGTATGTGCCTGTCGAACTGTAACCCAGGATGGAGTCAGTGCCTGCAGAAGAGTACCCCAGGATGGAGTCAGTGCCTGTAGAATTGTACCCCAGGGTGGAGTCTGTGCCTGTAGTACAGTACCCCAGGATGGAGTCAGTGCCTGTAGCACAGGATGGAGTCAGTGCCTGTAGAACAGTACCCCAGGATGGAGTCAGTGCCTGTAGAATTGTACCCCAGGATGGAGTCAGTGCCTGTCGAACAGCACCCCAGGATGGAGTCAGTGCCTTTAGAACTGTACCCCAGGATGGAGTTTGTGCCTGTAGAACTGTACCCCAGGATGGAGTCAGCACCTGTAGAACTGTACCCCAGAATGGAGTCAGTGCCTGTAGAACAGTACCCTAGAATGGAGTCAGTGCCTGTGGAACTGTACCCCAGAAAGGAGTCAGCAACTGTAGAAATGTACCCCAGAATGGAGTTAGTGCCTTTAGAACTGTACCCGAGAATGGAGTCAGTGCCTGTTGAACGGACCCCAGAATGGAGCCAGCACCTGTAGAACTGTACCCCAGAATGGAGTCAGCACCTGTAGAACTGTACCCCAGAATGGAGTCAGTGCCTGTAGAACAGTACCCTAGAATGGAGTCAGTGCCTGTGGAACTGTACCCCAGAAAGGAGTCAGCAACTGTAGAAATGTACCCCAGAATGGAGTTAGTGCCTTTAGAACTGTACCGCAGAATGGAGTCAGTGCCTGTTGAACGTACCCCAGAATGGAGCCAGCACCTGTAGAACTGTACCCCAGAATGGAGTCAGTGCCTGTAGAACTGTACCCCAGAATGGAGTCAGTGCCTGTAGAACTGTACCCCAGAATGGAGTCAGTGCCTGTCGAACAGTCCCCCAGAATGGAGCCAGCACCTGTAGAACTGTACCCCAGGATGGAGTTAGTGCCTGTCGCACTGTACCCCAGAATGGAGTCAGTGCCTGTAGAACTGTACCCCAGAATGGAGTCAGTGCCTATAGAACTGCACCCCAGAATGGAATCAGTACCTGTTGAACTGTACCCCAGAATGGAGTTAGTGCCTGCAGAACTGTACCCCACGATGCAGTTAGTGCCTGTAGCACTATACCCCAGATTGGAGTCGGTGCCTGTAGAACAGTACCCCAGAATGGAAACAGTGCCTGTTGAACTGTACCCCGGATGGAGTTAGTGCCTGTAGAACTGTACCCCTCAATGGAGTCATTGCCTGTAGAACAGTAACCCAGAATGAAGTCAGTGCCTGTTGAACTGTACCCCAGGATGGAGTCAGTGCCTGTAGAACTGTACTCCTGGATGGAGTCCGTGCCTGCAGAACAGTAACCCAGAATGAAGTCAGTGCCTGTAGAATTGTACCCCAGGATGGAGTCTGTGCCTGTCGTACAGTACCCCAGGATGGAGTCAGTGCTTGTAGCACAGGATGGAGTCAGTGCCTGTAGAACAGTACCCCAGGATGGAGTCAGTGCCTGTAGAATTGTACCCCAGGATGGAGTCAGTGCCTGTCGAACTGCACCCCAGGATGGAGTCAGTGCCTTTAGAACTGTACCCCAGGATGGAGTTTGTGCCTGTTGCACTGTACCCCAGGATGGAGTCAGCACCTGTAGAACTGTACCCCAGAATGGAGTCAGTGCCTGTGGAACTGTACCCCAGAATGGAGTCAGCACCTGTAGAACTGTACCCCAGAATGGAGTTAGTGCCTTTAGAACTGTACCGCAGAATGGAGTTAGTGCCAGCAGCACTGTATCCCAGAATGGAGTCAGCCCCTGTAGAACTGTACCCCAGAATGGAGTCTCTGCCTGCAGAACTGTACCCCAGGATGGATCAGTGCCTGTAGAACAGTACCCCAGAATGGAGCCAGCACCTGTAGAACTGTACCCCAGAATGGAGTTAACGCCTGTAGAACAGTACCCCAGGATAGAGTTAGTTCCTGGAGAACGGTACCCCAGGATGGAGTTAGTACCTGGAGAACAGTACCCCAGGATGTAGTTCGTGCCTGTAGAACTGTACCCCAGGATGGAGTCAGTGCCTGTGGAACTGTACCCCAGGATGGAGTTAGTGCCTGTAGCACTGTACCCCTGGATGGAGTCAGTGCCTGTAACACTGAACCCCAGAAGGGAGTAAGTGCCTACAGCACTGTACACCAGAATGGGGTCAGTGCCTGTACAACTGTGCCGCAGGATGGAGTCAGTGCCTCTAGCACTGTACCCCAGAATTGAGTATGTGCCTGTCGAACTGTAACCCAGGATGGAGTCAGTGCCTGCAGAAGAGTACCCCAGGATGGAGTCAGTGCCTGTAGAATTGTACCCCAGGGTGGAGTCTGTGCCTGTAGTACAGTACCCCAGGATGGAGTCAGTGCCTGTAGCACAGGATGGAGTCAGTGCCTGTAGAACAGTACCCCAGGATGGAGTCAGTGCCTGTAGAATTGTACCCCAGGATGGAGTCAGTGCCTGTCGAACAGCACCCCAGGATGGAGTCAGTGCCTTTAGAACTGTACCCCAGGATGGAGTTTGTGCCTGTAGAACTGTACCCCAGGATGGAGTCAGCACCTGTAGAACTGTACCCCAGAATGGAGTCAGTGCCTGTAGAACAGTACCCTAGAATGGAGTCAGTGCCTGTGGAACTGTACCCCAGAAAGGAGTCAGCAACTGTAGAAATGTACCCCAGAATGGAGTTAGTGCCTTTAGAACTGTACCCGAGAATGGAGTCAGTGCCTGTTGAACGGACCCCAGAATGGAGCCAGCACCTGTAGAACTGTACCCCAGAATGGAGTCAGCACCTGTAGAACTGTACCCCAGAATGGAGTCAGTGCCTGTAGAACAGTACCCTAGAATGGAGTCAGTGCCTGTGGAACTGTACCCCAGAAAGGAGTCAGCAACTGTAGAAATGTACCCCAGAATGGAGTTAGTGCCTTTAGAACTGTACCGCAGAATGGAGTCAGTGCCTGTTGAACGTACCCCAGAATGGAGCCAGCACCTGTAGAACTGTACCCCAGAATGGAGTCAGTGCCTGTAGAACTGTACCCCAGAATGGAGTCAGTGCCTGTAGAACTGTACCCCAGAATGGAGTCAGTGCCTGTCGAACAGTCCCCCAGAATGGAGCCAGCACCTGTAGAACTGTACCCCAGGATGGAGTTAGTGCCTGTCGCACTGTACCCCAGAATGGAGTCAGTGCCTGTAGAACTGTACCCCAGAATGGAGTCAGTGCCTATAGAACTGCACCCCAGAATGGAATCAGTACCTGTTGAACTGTACCCCAGAATGGAGTTAGTGCCTGCAGAACTGTACCCCACGATGCAGTTAGTGCCTGTAGCACTATACCCCAGATTGGAGTCGGTGCCTGTAGAACAGTACCCCAGAATGGAAACAGTGCCTGTTGAACTGTACCCCGGATGGAGTTAGTGCCTGTAGAACTGTACCCCTCAATGGAGTCATTGCCTGTAGAACAGTAACCCAGAATGAAGTCAGTGCCTGTTGAACTGTACCCCAGGATGGAGTCACTGCCTGTAGAACTGTACTCCTGGATGGAGTCCGTGCCTGCAGAACAGTAACCCAGAATGAAGTCAGTGCCTGTAGAATTGTACCCCAGGATGGAGTCTGTGCCTGTCGTACAGTACCCCAGGATGGAGTCAGTGCTTGTAGCACAGGATGGAGTCAGTGCCTGTAGAACAGTACCCCAGGATGGAGTCAGTGCCTGTAGAATTGTACCCCAGGATGGAGTCTGTGCCTGTCGAACTGCACCCCAGGATGGAGTCAGTGCCTTTAGAACTGTACCCCAGGATGGAGTTTGTGCCTGTTGTACTGTACCCCAGGATGGAGTCAGCACCTGTAGAACTGTACCCCAGAATGGAGTCAGTGCCTGTGGAACTGTACCCCAGAATGGAGTCAGCACCTGTAGAACTGTACCCCAGAATGGAGTTAGTGCCTTTAGAACTGTACCGCAGAATGGAGTTAGTGCCAGCAGCACTGTTTCCCAGAATGGAGTCAGCCCCTGTAGAACTGTACCCCAGAATGGAGTCTCTGCCTGCAGAACTGTACCCCAGGATAGAGTTAGTTCCTGGAGAACGGTACCCCAGGATGGAGTTAGTACCTGGAGAACAGTACCCCAGGATGTAGTTCGTGCCTGTAGAACTGTACCCCAGGATAGAGTCAGTGCCTGTGGAGCTGTACCCCAGGATGGAGTTAGTGCCTGTAGAACAGTACCCCAGGATGGAGTCAGCACCTGTGGAACAGTACCCCAGGATGGATTCAGTGCCTGCTGAACTGTAGCCCAGAATGGAGTCAGTGCCTGTAGAACTGTACCCCAGGATGGATTTAGTTCCTGTAGAACTGTAACCCAGAATGAAGTCAGTGCCTGTTGAACTGTACCCCAGAATGGTGTCAGTGCCTGTTGAACTATACCCCAGGATGGAGTCAGTGCCTGTAGAACTGTACCCCAGAATTTATTCAGTGCCTGCTGAACTGTACCCCAGGATGGAGTCAGTGCCTGTGGAACTGTACCCCAGGATGGAGTTAGTGCCTGTAGCACTGTACCCTAGGATGGAGTCAGTGCCTGTAACACTGAACCCCAGAAGGGAGTAAGTGCCTATAGCACTGTACACCAGAATGGGGTCAGTGCCTGTACAACTGTGCCGCAGGATGGAGTCAGTGCCTCTAGCACTGTACCCCAGAATTGAGTATGTGCCTGTCGAACTGTAACCCAGGATGGAGTCAGTGCCTGCAGAAGAGTACCCCAGGATGGAGTCAGTGCGTGTAGAAGTGTACCCCAGGATGGTGTCTGTGCCTGTAGTACAGTACCCCAGGATGGAGTCAGTGCCTGTAGCACAGGATGGAGTCAGTGCCTGTAGAACAGTACCCCAGGATGGAGTCAGTGCCTGTAGAATTGTATCCCAGGATGGAGTCTGTGCCTGTCCAACAGCACCCCAGGATGGAGTCAGTGCCTTTCGAACTGTACCCCAGGATGGAGTCAGCACCTGTAGAACTGTACCCCAGAATGGAGTCAGTGCCTGTAGAACAGTACCCTAGAATGGAGTCAGTGCCTGTGGAACTGTACCCCAGAATGGAGTCAGCACCTGTAGAACTGTACCCCAGAATGGAGTTAGTGCCTTTAGAACTGTACCCCAGAATGGAGTCAGTGCCTGTAGAACAGTACCCGAGAATGGAGTCAGTGCCTGTGGAACTGTACCCCAGAATGGAGTCAGCACCTGTAGAACTGTACCCCAGAATGGAGTTAGTGCCTTTAGAACTGTACCGCAGAATGGAGTCAGTGCCTGTTGAACGTACCCCAGAATGGAGCCAGCACCTGTAGAACTGTACCCCAGAATGGAGTCAGTGCCTGTAGAACTGTACCCCAGGATGGAATCAGTACCTGTTGAACTGTACCCCAGAATGGAGTTAGTGCCTGTAGAACTGTACCCCACGATGCAGTTAGTGCCTGTAGCACTATACCCCAGATTGGAGTCGGTGCCTGTAGAACAGTACCCCAGAATGGAGTCAGTGCCTGTTGAACAGTACCCCAGAATGGAAACAGTGCCTGTTGAACTGTACCCCGGATGGAGTTAGTGCCTGTAGAACTGTACCCCTCAATGGAGTCATTGCCTGTGGAACAGTAACCCAGAATGAAGTCAGTGCCTGTTGAACTGTACCCCAGGATGGAGTCAGTGCCTGTTGAACTGTACCCCAGGATGGAGTCAGTGCCTGTAGAACTGTACTCCTGGATGGATTCCGTGCCTGCAGAACAGTAACCCAGAATGAGGTCAGTGCCTGTACAATTGTACCCCAGGATGGAGTCTGTGCCTGCAGGACAGTACCCCAGGATGGAGTCAGTGCTTGTAGCACAGGATGGAGTCAGTCCCTGTAGAACAGTACCCCAGGATGGAGTCAGTGCCTGTAGAATTGTACCCCAGGATGGAGTCTGTGTCTGTCGAACAGCACCCCAGGATGGAGTCAGTGCCTTTAGAACTGTACCCCAGGATGGAGTTTGTGCCTGTAGAACTGTACCCCAGGATGGAGTCAGCACCTGTAGAACTGTACCCCAGAATGGAGTCAGTGCCTGTAGAACAGTACCCTAGAATGGAGTCAGTGCCTGTGAAACTGTACCCCAGAATGGAGTCAGCACCTGTAGAACTGTACCCCAGAATGGAGTCAGTGCCTGTAGAACTGTACCCCAGAATGGAGTCAGTGCCTGTAGAACTGTACCCCATAATGGAGTCAGTGCCTGTAGAACTGTACCCCAGAATGGTTTCAGTGCCTGTCGAACAGTCCCCCAGAATGGAGCCAGCACCTGTAGAACTGTACCCCAGGATGGAGTTAGTGCCTGTCGCACTGTACCCCAGAATGGAGTCAGCACCTGTAGAACTGTACCCCAGACTGGAGTCAGTGCCTTTCGCACTGTACCCCAGGATGGAGTTAGTGCCTGTAGAGCTGTACCCCAGAATGGAGTCAGTGCCTGTAGAACTGTACCCCAGAATGGAGTCAGTGCCTATAGAACTGTACCCCATAATGGAATCAGTACCTGTTGAACTGTACCCCAGAATGGAGTTAGTGCCTGTAGAACTGTACCCCACGATGCAGTTAGTGCCTGTAGCACTGTACCCCAGATTGGAGTCAGTGCCTGTAGAACAGTACCCCAGAATGGAGTCAGTGCCTGTTGAACAGTACCCCAGAATGGAAACAGTGCCTGTTGAACTGTACCCCGGATGGAGTTAGTGCCTGTAGAACTGTACCCCTCAATGGAGTCATTGCCTGTCGAACAGTAACCCAGAATTAAGTCAGTGCCTGTTGAACTGTACGCCAGGATGGAGTCAGTGCCTGTAGAACTGTACTCCTGGATGGAGTCCGTGCCTGCAGAACAGTAACCCAGAATGAAGTCAGTGCCTGTTGAACTGTACCGCAGGATGGAGTCACTGCCTGGAGAACTGTACCCCAGGATGGAGTCAGTGCCTGTGGCACTGTACCCCAGGATGGAGTCAGTGCCTCTAGAACTGTACCCCAGGATGGAGTCAGTGCCTGTAGAACTATACCCCAGAATGGAGTTAGTGCCTGTAGACTTGTACCCCATGATGGAGTTAATGCCTGTTGCACTATACCCCAGATTGGAGTCAGTGCCTGTAGAACAGTACCCCAGAATGGAGTCAGTGCCTGTTGAACAGTACCCCAGAATGGAATCAGTGCCTGTTGAACTGTACCCCAGAATGGAGTTAGTGCCTGTAGAACTGTACCCCAGAATGGATTTAGTGCCTGTCGCACTATACCCCAGATTGGAGTCAGTGCCAGTAGAACAGTACCCCAGAATGGAATCAGTACCTCTTGAACTGTGCCCCAGAATGGAGTTAGTGCCTGTAGAACTGTACCCCACGATGGAGTTAGTGCCTGTCGCACTATACCCCAGATTGGAGTAAGTGCCTGTAGAACAGTACCCCAGAATGGAGTTAGTGCCTGTAGAACTGTACCCCTGGATGGAGTCAGTGCCTGGAGAACAGTAACCCAGAGTGAAGTCAGTGCCTGTTGAACTGTACCCCAGGATGGAGTCAGTGCCTGTAGAACTGTACCCCAGGATGGAGTTACTGCCTGTGGCACTCTACCCCAGGATGGAGTCAGTGCCTGTAGAACTGTACCCCAGGATGGAGTCAGTGCCTGTAGCACTGTCCCCCAACTTGGAGTTAGTGCCTGTTACACTGTACCCCAGAATGGAGTCCATGCCTTTCGCACTGTACCCCAAGAAGGGGTCAGTGCGTGTACAATTGTACCCCAGGATGGAGTCAGTGCCTGTAGAACTCTACCCCAGGATGGAGTCAGTGCCTTTAGAACATTACTCCAGGATGGTGTCAGAGCCTGTAGAACTGTACCCCGGGATGGAGTCAGTGCCTGTTGAACAGTACCCCAGAATGGAATCAGTGCCTGTTGAACTGTACCCCAGAATGGAGTTAGTGCCTGTAGAACTGTACCCCAGAATGGAGTTAGTGCCTGTCGCACTATACCCCAGATTGGAGTCAGTGCCTGTAGAACAGTACCCCAGAATGGAATCAGTACCTGTTGAACTGTACCCCAGAATGGAGTTAGTGCCTGTAGAACTGTACCCCTGGATGGAGTCAGTGCCTGTAGAATATTAACCCAGGATGGAGTTACTGCCTTTGGCACTGTACCCCAGGATGGAGTCAGTGCCTGTAGAACTGTACCCCAGGATGGAGTCAGTGCCTGTAGCACTGTACCCCAACTTGGAGTTAGTGCCTGTTACACTGTACCCCAGAATGGAGTCCGTGCCTTTCGCACTGTACCCCAGGAAGGGGTCAGTGCCTGTACAACTGTACCCCAGTATGGAGTCAGTGCCTGTAGAACTGTACCCCAGGATGGAGTCAGTGCCTGTAGAACATTACTCCAGGATGGTGTCAGTGCCTGTACAACATTACCCCAGGATGGAGTCAGTGCCTGTACAACTGTACCCCAGGATGGAGTCAATGCCTGTAGAACAGTACCCCAGGATGGACTTGTGCCTGTAGAACTGTACCCCAGGATGGGGTCAGTGCCTGTAGAACAGTACCCAAAGATGGAGTCAGTGCCAGTAGAACTGAACCCCAGGATGGAGTTAGTGCCTGTAGAACTGTACCCCAGGATGAGGTCAGTGCCTGTAGAACTGTACCCTAGAATGGAGTTCGTGCCTGTAGAACAGTACCCCAGGATGGAGTTAGTGCCTGTTGAACTGTAACCCAGGATGGAATTAGTGCGTGTGGAGCTGTACCCCAGGATGGAGTTAGTGCCTGTCGAACTGTACCCCAGTATGGAGTTAACGCCTGTAGAACAGTACCCCAGGATAGAGTTAGCACCTGGAGAACAGTATCCAGGATGGAGTCAGTGCCTGTAGAACAGTAACCCAGGATGGAGTCAGTGCCTGTTGAACTGTACCCCGGATGGAGTTAGTGCCTGTTGAACTGTACCCCAGAATGGGATTGGTGCCTGTGGAACAGTACCCCAGGATGGAGTTAGTGCCTATAGAACTGTACTCCAGCTTGGAATTAATGCCTGCTGAACAGTACCCCAGAATGGAGTTAGTGCCTTTAGAACTGTACCCCAGAATGGAGTCAGTGCCTGTAGCACTGTACCCAAGGATGGAGTAATGCCTGTAACACTGAACCCCAGAAGGGAGTCAGTGCCTGTAGCACTGTACCCCAGTATGGAGTTAACGCCTGTCGAACAGTACCCCAGGATAGAGTTAGTACCTAGAGAACAGTACCCCAGGATGGAGTTAGTACTTGGAGAACAGTACCCCAGGATGGTGTTAGTGCCTGTACAACAGTACCCCAGGATGGATTTAGTGCCTGTAGAACAGTACCCCAGGATGGACTTAGTGCCTGTCGAACTGTACCCCAGTATGGAGTTAACGCCTGTAGAACAGTACCCCAGGATAGAGTTAGCACCTGGAGAACAGTACCCTCGGATGGAGTTAGTGCCTGTAGAATTTTCCCCCAGGATGGAGTTAGTGCCTGTAGAACTTTACCCTCGGATGGAGTTAGTGCCTGTAGAACTGTCCCCCAGGATGGAGTTAGTGCCTGGAGAACTGTACTCTCGGATGGTGTCAGCACTTCATAGAAGAGGTGAGGAAATTAAAGTGAAACACAGCAGAGAATGAAACAGGGTGCTAATTTGGAAATTCAGAAGGGGAAAGAGGGAAGGTAAGTGGGAAGAATATATTGGAAGGGTATATAACCAGTGCAAACTTTAAACTTTGCGTGCCTGGGGAAAATGTTTCTTTTGGTTTGAAATTATAAGAATGTGAGAAGTTTGTCAGAGAATCTAAACAGAAGAAATACCAAACTCTGTGTGAGACACAGAGCAGCACATCTGCAAAAGGTTTACAATCTCTCCCAGGGAGTGGCAGGGCTTTTTATGATTTGGCGGGGGACTGGTTGCAATTTATTGCAATCATTACATAGACCAGCCTTCTCCCACCCCTGTACTCAGGAGGACCGAGTCACTGTGCACAGGTTAAAAGAGAAACAATGACCAGATGTGCTGCTGCAATGAATATATCAGGATGTTAGGCTTGAAGTGGACAGTGGGAATGGGAGACGTGGGGGAGGGAGGGAAAGGAGGAAAGCAGCAGCGAACTGGACAGTGCAAGCTGACATTGTGATATGTTTATTGTGACTTTCAGCACACATGTGCAAACCTGGCAAGCATGCAAGCAAATCTTTTCATTACACACAGGATTTTGTTGCTTTTTGAATTCTGTCTGTAGAGCGACAGGAGGATTATAAATTCATTAAAATAAATCTCTCCCTCCCCCACCTCTCCGCTCCCCTCCACTCATCTCCCAAAGGCTGGGCCTTCGCTTGCCTATGTCCAGCCGCCCATTTTTCATGCACAAGCTTTGACAGGCCATTCGACTGCATGGGCGAGGAAAGTGAACACTTTCTGAGCCCAATACTGTCCACAGCTGCCGGTCACACATGGGCACGTTCCAGCAGGGGGCACTGAAGAGTCATAGGTCAGTGAGAAGCACGGCAGATGGTCAACCTCCCAAGCTCAGGGACACTCCAGCCATTTGTAGTGACCATGTGAACACAAACCATCCCCACTACACCTGTGAGGCATTTGTGTTCAGGAGACTGTGTTTTCACTGTTTTCAGTCATCTGCAGTTTGTGTTCAGGAGAGTGTGTTTACACTGTGCTCAGAAATCTGCGGTTTGTGTTCAGGAGAGTGTGTTTACACTGTGCTCTCAGATCTGAGGTTTGTGTTCAGGAGACTGTGTTTACACTGTGCTCAGTGATCTGGAGTTTGTGTTCAAGAGACTGTTTACACTGTGCTGTGTGATCTGGAGTATCTGTTCAGGAGAGTGTGTTTACACTGTGCTCTGTGATTTGGAGTTTGTGTTCAGGAGAGTGTGTTTACACTGTGCTCTGTGATCTGGAGTTTGTGTTCAGGAGAGTGTGTTTACACTGTGCTCCGTGATCAGGAGTTTGAGTTCAGGAGAGTGTGTTTACACTGTGCTGTGTGATCTGGAGTTTGTGTTCAGGAGAGTGTGTTTACACTGTGCTCTGTGATCTGGAGTTTGTGTTCAGGAGAGTGTGTTTACACTGTGCTCAGTGATCTGGAGTTTGTGTTCAGGAGAGTGTGTTAAGACTGTGCTCAGTGATCTGGAGTTTGTGTTCAGGAGACTGTGTTTACACTGTGCTCAGTGATCTGGAGTTTGTGTTCAGGAGAGTGTGTTTACACTGTGCACAGTGATCTGGAGTTTGTGCTCAGGAGACAGTGTTTACACTGTGCTCTGTGATCTGGAGTATCTGTTCAGGAGAGTGTGTTACGACTGTGCTCAGTGATCTGGAGTTTGTGTTCAGGAGAGTGTGTTTACACTGTGCTCAGTGATCTGGAGTTTGTGTTCAGGAGACTGTGTTTACACTGTGCTCAGTGATCTGGAGTTTGTGTTCAGGAGAGTGTGTTTACACTGCTCTGTGTTCTGAGGGTTGTGTTCAGGAGAGTGTGTTTACACTGTGCTCAGTGATCTGGAGTTTGTGTTCAGGAGACTGTGTTTCCACTGTGCTCTGCGATCAGGAGTATCTGTTCAGGAGAGTGTGTTAAGACTGTGGTCAGTGATCTGGAGTTTGTGTTCAAGAGACTGTGTTTACACTGTGCTGTGTGATCTGGAGTATGTGTTCAGGAGATTGTGTTTACGCTGTGCTCAGTGATCTGGAGTTTGTGTTCCGGAGAGGGTGTTAAGACTGTGCTCAGAAATCTGAGGTTTGTATTCATGAGAGTGTGTTTCTACTGTGCTCTGTAATCTGAGGTTGGTGTTCGGGAGACTGTGTTTACACAGTGCTCTGTGATCTGAGGCTTGTGTTCGGGAGACAGTGTTTACACTGTGCTCTGTGATCTGAGGTTGGTGTTCAGGAGACTGTGTTTACACTGTTCTCAGAAATCTGAGGTTTGTGGTCAGGAGACTGTGCTAACACTGGGCTCCACCATCTGGAGTTTGTGTTCAGGAGACGGTATTTACACTGTGCTCTGTGATCTAGAGATTGTGTTCAGGAGACTGTGTTTACACTGTGCTATATGATCTGAGCTTTGTGTTCTGTAGACTGTGTTTACACTGTGCTCAGTCATCTGGAGTTTGTGTTCAGGAGACTGTGTTTGCACTGTGCTCAGTGATCTGAAGTTTGTGTTCAGGAGACTGTGATTGCACTCTGCTCTGTGATCTGGAGTTTGTGTTCAGGAGAGTGTGTTTACACTGTGCTCAGTGATCTGGAGTTTGTGTTCAGGAGAGTGTGTTTATACTGTGCTCAGTGATCTGGAGTTTGTGTTCAGAAGAGTGTGTTTACACAGTGCTCACAGATCTGGAGTTTGTGTTCAGGAGATTGTGTATAAACTGTGCTCAGTGATATGGAGTTTGTGTTCAGGAGAGTGTGTTTACACTGTGCTCAGTGATCTGGAGTTTGTGTTCATGAGAGTGTGTTTATACTGTGCTCTGTGATCTGGAGTTTGTGTTACGGAGAGGGAGTTAAGACTGTGGTCAGCGATCTGGAGTTTGTGTTCAGGACAGTGTGTTTAGACTATGCTCAGTGATCTGGAGTTTGTGTAAAGGAGACTGTGTTTACACTGTGCTCCGTGATCAGCAGTTTGTGTTCAGGAGAGTGTGTTTCCACTCTGCTCAGTGATCTGGAGTTTGTGTTCAGGAGTCTGTGTTTAGACTATGCTCAGTGATTTGGAGTTTGTGTTCAGGAGAGTGTGTTTGCACTGTGCTCTGTGATCTGGAGTTTGTGTTCAGGAGAGTGTGTTTACACTGTGCTCAGTGATCTGGAGTTTGTGTTCAGGAGAGTGTGTTTACACTGTGCTCAGTGATCTGGAGTTTGTGTTCAGGAGAGTGTGTTTGCACTGTGCTCTGTGATCTGCAGTATGTGTTCAGGAGAGTGTGTTAAGACTGTGGTCAGTGATCTGGAGTTTGTGTTCAGGAGAGTGTGTTTACACTGTGATCAGTGATCTGGAGTTTGTGTTCAGGAGAGTGTGTTTACACTGTGCTCAGTGATCTGGAGTTTGTGTTCAGGAGAGTGTGTTTACACTGCTCTGTGAGCTGAGGTTTGTGTTCAAGAGACTGTGTTTACACTGTGCTCTGTGTTCTGAGGTTTGTATTCATGAGAGTGTGTTTACACTGTGCTCTGTGTTCTGAGGGTTGTGTTCAGGAGAGTGTGTTTACACTGTGCTCAGTGATGTGGAGTTTGTGTTCAGGAGAGTGTGTTTACACTGTGCTCAGTGATCTGGAGCCTGTGTTCAGGAGACTGTGTTTACACTGTGCTCAGTCATCTGGAGTTTGTGTTCAGGAGAGTGTGTTTGCACTGTGCTCAGTGATCTGGAGTTTGTGTTCAGGAGAGTGTGTTTACACTGTGCTCAGTGATCTGGAGTTTGTGTTCAGGAGACTGTGTTTACACTGTGCTCCGTGATCAGCAGTTTGTGTTCAGGAGAGTGTGTTTCCACTCTGCTCAGTGATCTGGAGTTTGTGTTCAGGAGTCTGTGTTTAGACTATGCTCAGTGATTTGGAGTTTGTGTTCAGGAGAGTGTGTTTGCACTGTGCTCTGTGTTCTGAGGGTTGTGTTCAGGAGAGTGTGTTTACACTGTGCTCAGTGATCTGGAGTTTGTGTTCAGGAGAGTGTGTTTACACTGTGCTCAGTGATCTGGAGTTTGTGTTCCGGAGAGGGTGTTAAGACTGTGCTCAGAAATCTGAGGTTTGTTTTCATGAGAGTGTGTTTCTACTGTGCTCTGTAATCTGAGGTTGGTGATCGGGAGACTGTGTTTACACAGTGCTCTGTGATCTGAGGCTTGTGTTCGGGAGACAGTGTTTACACTGTGCTCTGTGATCTGAGGTTGGTGTTCAAGAGACTGTGTTTACACTGTTCTCAGAAATCTGAGGTTTGTGGTCAGGAGACTGTGCTAACACTGGGCTCCACCATCTGGAGTTTGTGTTCAGGAGACGGTATTTACACAGTGCTCTGTGATCTAGAGATTGTGTTCAGGAGACTGTGTTTACACTGTGCTATATGATCTGAGCTTTGTGTTCTGTAGACTGTGTTTACACTGTGCTCAGTCATCTGGAGTTTGTGTTCAGGAGACTGTGTTTGCACTGTGCTCAGTGATCTGAAGTTTGTGTTCAGGAGACTGTGATTGCACTCTGCTCTGTGATCTGGAGTTTGTGTTCAGGAGAGTGTGTTTACACTGTGCTCAGTGATCTGGAGTTTGTGTTCAGGAGAGTGTGTTTATACTGTGCTCAGTGATCTGGAGTTTGTGTTCAGGAGAGTGTGTATAAACTGTGCTCAGTGATATGGAGTTTGTGTTCAGGAGAGTGTGTTTACACTGTGCTCAGTGATCTGGAGTTTGTGTTCATGAGAGTGTGTTTACACTGTGCTCTGTGATCTGGAGTTTGTGTTACGGAGAGGGAGTTAAGACTGTGGTCAGCGATCTGGAGTTTGTGTTCAGGACAGTGTGTTTAGACTATGCTCAGTGATCTGGAGTTTGTGTAAAGGAGAGTGTGGTTACACTGTGCTCCGTGATCAGCAGTTTGTGTTCAGGAGAGTGTGTTTCCACTCTGCTCAGTGATCTGGAGTTTGTGTTCAGGAGTCTGTGTTTAGACTATGCTCAGTGATCTGGAGTTTCTGTTCAGGAGAGTGTGTTTGCACTGTGCTCTGTGATCTGGAGTTTGTGTTCAGGAGAGTGTGTTTACACTGTGCTCAGTGATCTGGAGTTTGTGTTCAGGAGAGTGTGTTTACACTGTGCTCAGTGATCTGGAGTTTGTGTTCAGGAGAGTGTGTTTGCACTGTGCTCTGTGAACTGCAGTATGTGTTCAGGAGAGTGTGTTAAGACTGTGGTCAGTGATCTGGAGTTTGTGTTCAGGAGAGTGTGTTTACACTGTGCTCAGTGATCTGGAGTTTGTGTTCAGGAGAGTGTGTTTACACTGTGCTCAGTGATCTGGAGCCTGTGTTCAGGAGACTGTGTTTACACTGTGCTCAGTGATCTGGAGTTTGTGTTCAGGAGAGTGTGTTTGCACTGTGCTCAGTGATCTGGAGTTTGTGTTCAGGAGAGTGTGTTTACACTGTGCTCAGTGATCTGGAGCTTGTGTTCAGAAGACTGTGTTTACACTGTGCTCAGTGATCTGGAGTTTGTGTTCAGGAGATTGTGTTTACACTGTGCTCAGTCATCTGGAGTTTGTTGTCAAGAGACTGTGTTTACATTTTGCTGTGTGATCTGGAGTATGTGTTCAGGAGAGTGTGTTTACACTGTGCTCAGAGATCTGGAGTTTGTGTTCAGGAGAGTTTGTTTACACTGTGCTCTGTGATCTGGAGTTTGTGTTCCGGAGAGGGTGTTAAGACTGTGCTCAGAAATCTGAGGTTTGTATTCATGAGAGTGTGTTTCTACTGTGCTCTGTGATCTGAGGTTGGTGTTCAGGAGACTGTGTTTACACTGTTCTCAGAAAGCTGAGGTTTGTGTTCAGGAGACTGTGCTAACACTGGGCTCCACCATCTGGAGTTTGTGTTCAGGAGACGGTATTTACACTGTGCGCTGTGAACTAGAGTTTGTGTTCAGGAGACTGTGTTTACACTGTGCTCTATGATCTGAGCTTTGTGTTCAGGAGAGTGTGTTTACACTGTGCTCAGTGATCTGGAGTTTGTGTTCAGGAGAGTGTGTTTACACTGTGCTCAGTGATCTGGAGTTTGTGTTCAGGAGAGTGTGTTTACACTGTGCTGTGTGATCTGGAGTATGTGTTCAGGAGAGTGTGTTTACACTGTGCTCTGTGATCAGGAGTATCTGTTCAGGAGAGTGTGTTAAGACTGTGGTCAGTGATCTGGAGTTTGTGTTCAAGAGACTGTGTTTACACTGTGCTGTGTGATCTGGAGTATGTGTTCAGGAGAGTGTGTTTACACTGTTCTCAGTGATCTGGAGTTTGTGTTCAGGAGAGTGTGTTTACACTGTGCTCAGTGATCTGGAGTTTGTGTTCAGGAGAGTGTGTTTGCACTGTGCTCTGTGATCTGCAGTATGTGTTCAGGAGAGTGTGTTAAGACTGTGGTCAGTGATCTGGAGCTTGTGTTCAGGAGAGTGTGTTTACACTGTGCTCAGTGATCTGGAGTTTGTGTTCAGGAGAGTGTGTTTACACTGTGCTCAGTGATCTGGAGTTTGTGTTCAGGAGAGTGTGTTTACACTGCTCTGTGAGCTGAGGTTTGTGTTCAAGAGACTGTGTTTACACTGTGCTCTGTGTTCTGAGCTTTGTATTCATGAGAGTGTGTTTACACTGTGCTCTGTGTTCTGAGGGTTGTGTTCAGGAGAGTGTGTTTACACTGTGCTCAGTGATGTGGAGTTTGTGTTCAGGAGAGTGTGTTTACACTGTACTCAGTGATCTGGAGCCTGTGTTCAGGAGACTGTGTTTACACTGTGCTCAGTGATCTGAGCTTTGTGTTCAGGAGAGTGTGTTTACACTGTGCTCAGTGATCTGGAGTTTGTGTTCAGGAGACGGTATTTACACTGTGCGCTATGAACTAGAGTTTGTGTTCAGGAGACTGTGTTTACACTGTGCTCTATGATCTGAGCTTTGTGTTCAGGAGAGTGTGTTTACACTGTGCTCAGTGATCTGGAGTTTGTGTTCAGGAGAGTGTGTTTACACTGTGCTCTGTGATCTGGAGCTTGTGTTCAGAAGACTGTGTTTACACTGTGCTCAGTGATCTGGAGTTTGTGTTCAGGAGAGTGTGTTTACACTGTGCTCAGTCATCTGGAGTTTGTTGTCAAGAGACTGTGTTTACATTTTGCTGTGTGATCTGGAGTATGTGTTCAGGAGAGTGTGTTTACACTGTGCTCAGAGATCTGGAGTTTGTGTTCAGGAGAGTTTGTTTACACTGTGCTCTGTGATCTGGAGTTTGTGTTCAGGAGAGTGTGTTTACACTGTGCTCAGTCATCTGGAGTTTGTTGTCAAGAGACTGTGTTTACACTGTGCTCAGTGATCTGGAGTTTGTGTTCAGGAGAGTGTGTTTACACTGTGCTCAGTCATCTGGAGTTTGTTGTCAAGAGACTGTGTTTATACTGTGCTGTGTGATCTGGAGTATGTGTTCAGGAGAGTGTGTTTACACTGTGCTCTGTGATCAGGAGTATCTGTTCAGGAGAGTGTGTTAAGACTGTGGTCAGTGATCTGGAGTTTGTGTTCAAGAGACTGTGTTTACACTGTGCTGTGTGATCTGGAGTATGTGTTCAGGAGAGTGTGTTTACACTGTGCTCAGTGATCTGGAGTTTGTGTTCAGGAGAGTGTGTTTACACTGTGCTCAGTCATCTGGAGTTTGTTGTCAAGAGACTGTGTTTATACTGTGCTGTGTGATCTGGAGTATGTGTTCAGGAGAGTGTGTTTACACTGTGCTCTGTGATCAGGAGTATCTGTTCAGGAGAGTGTGTTAAGACTGTGGTCAGTGATCTGGAGTTTGTGTTCAAGAGACTGTGTTTACACTGTGCTGTGTGATCTGGAGTATGTGTTCAGGAGAGTGTGTTTACACTGTTCTCAGTGATCTGGAGTTTGGGTTCAGGTGAGTGTGTTTACACTGTGCTCAGTGATCTGGAGTTTGTGTTCAGGAGAGTGTGTTTACACTGTGCTCAGTGGTCTGGAGTTTGTGTTCAGGAGAGTGTGTTTACACTGTGCTCAGTGATCTGAAGTTTGTGTTCAGGAGACTGTGTTTGCACTGTTCTCTGTGTTCTGCAGTATGTGTTCAGGAGAGTGTGTTTACACTGTGCTCTGTGATCAGGAGTATCTGTTCAGGAGAGTGTGTTAAGACTGTGGTCAGTGATCTGGAGTTTGTGTTCAAGAGACTGTGTTTACACTGTGCTGTGTGATCTGGAGTATGTGTTCAGGAGAGTGTGTTTACACTGCTCTGTGAGCTGAGGTTTGTGTTCAAGAGACTGTGTTTACACTGTGCTCTGTGTTCTGAGGTTTGTATTCATGAGAGTGTGTTTACACTGTGCTCTGTGTTCTGAGGGTTGTGTTCAGGAGAGTGTGTTTACACTGTGCTCAGTGATGTGGAGTTTGTGTTCAGGAGAGTGTGTTTACACTGTGCTCAGTGATCTGGAGCCTGTGTTCAGGAGACTGTGTTTACACTGTGCTCAGTGATCTGGAGTTTGTGTTCAGGAGAGTGTGTTTGCACTGTGCTCAGTGATCTGGAGTTTGTGTTCAGGAGAGTGTGTTTACACTGTGCTCAGTGATCTGGAGCTTGTGTTCAGAAGACTGTGTTTACACTGTGCTCAGTGATCTGGAGTTTGTGTTCAGGAGAGTGTGTTTACACTGTGCTCAGTCATCTGGAGTTTGTTGTCAAGAGACTGTGTTTACATTTTGCTGTGTGATCTGGAGTATGTGTTCAGGAGAGTGTGTTTACACTGTGCTCAGAGATCTGGAGTTTGTGTTCAGGAGAGTTTGTTTACACTGTGCTCTGTGATCTGGAGTTTGTGTTCAGGAGAGTGTGTTTACACTGTGCTCAGTCATCTGGAGTTTGTTGTCAAGAGACTGTGTTTACACTGTGCTCAGTGATCTGGAGTTTGTGTTCAGGAGAGTGTGTTTACACTGTGCTCAGTCATCTGGAGTTTGTTGTCAAGAGACTGTGTTTATACTGTGCTGTGTGATCTGGAGTATGTGTTCAGGAGAGTGTGTTTACACTGTGCTCTGTGATCAGGAGTATCTGTTCAGGAGAGTGTGTTAAGACTGTGGTCAGTGATCTGGAGTTTGTGTTCAAGAGACTGTGTTTACACTGTGCTGTGTGATCTGGAGTATGTGTTCAGGAGAGTGTGTTTACACTGTGCTCAGTGATCTGGAGTTTGTGTTCAGGAGAGTGTGTTTACACTGTGCTCAGTCATCTGGAGTTTGTTGTCAAGAGACTGTGTTTATACTGTGCTGTGTGATCTGGAGTATGTGTTCAGGAGAGTGTGTTTACACTGTGCTCTGTGATCAGGAGTATCTGTTCAGGAGAGTGTGTTAAGACTGTGGTCAGTGATCTGGAGTTTGTGTTCAAGAGACTGTGTTTACACTGTGCTGTGTGATCTGGAGTATGTGTTCAGGAGAGTGTGTTTACACTGTTCTCAGTGATCTGGAGTTTGGGTTCAGGTGAGTGTGTTTACACTGTGCTCAGTGATCTGGAGTTTGTGTTCAGGAGAGTGTGTTTATACTGTGCTCAGTGATCTGGAGTTTGTGTTCAGAAGAGTGTGTTTACACAGTGCTCACTGATCTGGAGTTTGTGTTCAGGAGAGTGTGTATAAACTGTGCTCAGTGATATGGAGGTTGTGTTCAGGAGAGTGTGTTTACACTGTGCCCAGTGATCTGGAGTTTGTGTTCATGAGAGTGTGTTTACACTGTGCTCTGTGATCTGGAGTTTGTGTTACGGAGAGGGAGTTAAGACTGTGGTCAGCGATCTGGAGTTTGTGTTCAGGACAGTGTGTTTAGACTATGCACAGTGATCTGGAGTTTGTGTAAAGGAGACTGTGTTTACACTGTGCTCCGTGATCAGCAGTTTGTGTTCAGGAGAGTGTGTTTCCACTCTGCTCAGTGATCTGGAGTTTGTGTTCAGGAGTCTGTGTTTAGACTATGCTCAGTGATCTGGAGTTTGTGTTCAGGAGAGTGTGTTTGCACTGTGCTCTGTGATCTGGAGTTTGTGTTCAGGAGAGTGTGTTTACACTGTGCTCAGTGATCTGGAGTTTGTGTTCAGGAGAGTGTGTTTACACTGTGCTCAGTGATCTGGAGTTTGTGTTCAGGAGAGTGTGTTTGCACTGTGCTCTGTGATCTGCAGTATGTGTTCAGGAGAGTGTGTTAAGACTGTGGTCAGTGATCTGGAGTTTGTGTTCAGGAGAGTGTGTTTACACTGTGCTCAGTGATCTGGAGTTTGTGTTCAGGAGAGTGTGTTTGCACTGTGCTCAGTGATCTGGAGTTTGTGTTCAGGAGAGTGTGTTTACACTGCTCTGTGAGCTGAGGTTTGTGTTCAAGAGACTGTGTTTACACTGTGCTCTGTGTTCTGAGGTTTGTATTCATGAGAGTGTGTTTACACTGTGCTCTGTGTTCTGAGGGTTGTGTTCAGGAGAGTGTGTTTACACTGTGCTCAGTGATGTGGAGTTTGTGTTCAGGAGAGTGTGTTTACACTGTGCTCAGTGATCTGGAGCCTGTGTTCAGGAGACTGTGTTTACACTGTGCTCAGTGATCTGGAGTTTGTGTTCAGGAGAGTGTGTTTGCACTGTGCTCAGTGATCTGGAGTTTGTGTTCAGGAGAGTGTGTTTACACTGTGCTCAGTGATCTGGAGCTTGTGTTCAGAAGACTGTGTTTACACTGTGCTCAGTGATCTGGAGTTTGTGTTCAGGAGAGTGTGTTTACACTGTGCTCAGTCATCTGGAGTTTGTTGTCAAGAGACTGTGTTTACATTTTGCTGTGTGATCTGGAGTATGTGTTCAGGAGAGTGTGTTTACACTGTGCTCAGAGATCTGGAGTTTGTGTTCAGGAGAGTTTGTTTACACTGTGCTCTGTGATCTGGAGTTTGTGTTCAGGAGAGTGTGTTTACACTGTGCTCAGTCATCTGGAGTTTGTTGTCAAGAGACTGTGTTTACACTGTGCTCAGTGATCTGGAGTTTGTGTTCAGGAGAGTGTGTTTACACTGTGCTCAGTCATCTGGAGTTTGTTGTCAAGAGACTGTGTTTATACTGTGCTGTGTGATCTGGAGTATGTGTTCAGGAGAGTGTGTTTACACTGTGCTCTGTGATCAGGAGTATCTGTTCAGGAGAGTGTGTTAAGACTGTGGTCAGTGATCTGGAGTTTGTGTTCAAGAGACTGTGTTTACACTGTGCTGTGTGATCTGGAGTATGTGTTCAGGAGAGTGTGTTTACACTGTGCTCAGTGATCTGGAGTTTGTGTTCAGGAGAGTGTGTTTACACTGTGCTCAGTCATCTGGAGTTTGTTGTCAAGAGACTGTGTTTATACTGTGCTGTGTGATCTGGAGTATGTGTTCAGGAGAGTGTGTTTACACTGTGCTCTGTGATCAGGAGTATCTGTTCAGGAGAGTGTGTTAAGACTGTGGTCAGTGATCTGGAGTTTGTGTTCAAGAGACTGTGTTTACACTGTGCTGTGTGATCTGGAGTATGTGTTCAGGAGAGTGTGTTTACACTGTTCTCAGTGATCTGGAGTTTGGGTTCAGGTGAGTGTGTTTACACTGTGCTCAGTGATCTGGAGTTTGTGTTCAGGAGAGTGTGTTTACACTGTGCTCAGTGGTCTGGAGTTTGTGTTCAGGAGAGTGTGTTTACACTGTGCTCAGTGATCTGAAGTTTGTGTTCAGGAGACTGTGTTTGCACTGTTCTCTGTGTTCTGCAGTATGTGTTCAGGAGAGTGTGTTTACACTGTGCTCTGTGATCAGGAGTATCTGTTCAGGAGAGTGTGTTAAGACTGTGGTCAGTGATCTGGAGTTTGTGTTCAAGAGACTGTGTTTACACTGTGCTGTGTGATCTGGAGTATGTGTTCAGGAGAGTGTGTTTACACTGTTCTCAGTGATCTGGAGTTTGTGTTCAGGAGAGTGTGTTTGCACTGTGCTCTGTGATCTGCAGTATGTGTTCAGGAGAGTGTGTTTAGACTGTGGTCAGTGATCTGGAGTTTGTGTTCAGGAGAGTGTGTTTACACTGTGCTCAGTGATCTGGAGTTTGTGTTCAGGAGAGTGTGTTTACACTGTGCTCAGTGATCTGGAGTTTGTGTTCAGGAGAGTGTGTTTACACTGCTCTGTGAGCTGAGGTTTGTGTTCAAGAGACTGTGTTTATACTGTGCTCTGTGTTCTGAGGTTTGTATTCATGAGAGTGTGTTTACACTGTGCTCTGTGTTCTGAGGGTTGTGTTCAGGAGAGTGTGTTTACACTGTGCTCAGTGATGTGGAGTTTGTGTTCAGGAGAGTGTGTTTACACTGTGCTCAGTGATCTGCAGTATGTGTTCAGGAGAGTGTGTTTACACTGCTCAGTGATCTGGAGCTTGTGTTCAGAAGACTGTGTTTACACTGTGCTCAGTGATCTGGAGTTTGTGTTCAGGAGAGTGTGTTTACACTGTGCTCAGTCATCTGGAGTTTGTTGTCAAGAGACTGTGTTTACATTTTGCTGTGTGATCTGGAGTATGTGTTCAGGAGACTGTGTTTACACTGTGCTCTATGATCTGAGCTTTGTGTTCAGGAGAGTGTGTTTACACTGTGCTCAGTGATCTGGAGTTTGTGTTCAGGAGAGTGTGTTTACACTGTGCTCTGTGATCTGGAGCTTGTGTTCAGAAGACTGTGTTTACACTGTGCTCAGTGATCTGGAGTTTGTGTTCGGGAGAGTGTGTTTACACTGTGCTCTGTGATCTGGAGCTTGTGTTCAGAAGACTGTGTTTACACTGTGCTCAGTGATCTGGAGTTTGTGTTCAGGAGTCTGTGTTTAGACTATACTCAGTGATTTGGAGTTTGTGTTCAGGAGAGTGTGTTTGCACTGTGCTCTGTGATCTGGAGTTTGTGTTCAGGAGAGTGTGTTTACACTGTGCTCAGTGATCTGGAGTTTGTGTTCAGGAGAGTGTGTTTGCACTGTGCTCTGTGATCTGCAGTATGTGTTCAGGAGAGTGTGTTAAGACTGTGGTCAGTGATCTGGAGTTTGTGTTCAGGAGAGTGTGTTTACACTGTGATCAGTGATCTGGAGTTTGTGTTCAGGAGAGTGTGTTTACACTGTGCTCAGTGATCTGGAGTTTGTGTTCAGGAGAGTGTGTTTACACTGCTCTGTGAGCTGAGGTTTGTGTTCAAGAGACTGTGTTTACACTGTGCTCTGTGTTCTGAGGTTTGTATTCATGAGAGTGTGTTTACACTGTGCTCTGTGTTCTGAGGGTTGTGTTCAGGAGAGTGTGTTTACACTGTGCTCAGTGATGTGGAGTTTGTGTTCAGGAGAGTGTGTTTACACTGTGCTCAGTGATCTGGAGCCTGTGTTCAGGAGACTGTGTTTACACTGTGCTCAGTGATCTGGAGTTTGTGTTCAGGAGAGTGTGTTTGCACTGTGCTCAGTGATCTGGAGTTTGTGTTCAGGAGAGTGTGTTTACACTGTGCTCAGTGATCTGGAGTTTGTGTTCAGGAGACTGTGTTTACACTGTGCTCAGTGATCTGGAGTTTGTGTTCAGGAGAGTGTGTTTACACTGCTCTGTGATCTGAGGTTTGTGTTCAAGAGACTGTGTTTACACTGTGCTCAGAAATCTGAGGTTTGTATTCATGAGAGTGTGTTTACACTGTGCTCTGTGTTCTGAGGGTTGTGTTCAGCAGAGTGTGTTTACACTGTGCTCAGTGATCTGGAGTTTGTGTTCAGGAGAGTGTGTTTACACTGTGCTCAGTGATCTGGAGTTTGTGTTCAGGAGACTGTGTTTCCACTGTGCTCTGCGATCAGGAGTATCTGTTCAGGAGAGTGTGTTAAGACTGTGGTCAGTGATCTGGAGTTTGTGTTCAAGAGACTGTGTTTACACTGTGCTGTGTGATCTGGAGTATGTGTTCAGTAGAGTGTGTTTACGCTGTGCTCAGTGATCTGGAGTTTGTGTTCCGGAGAGGGTGTTAAGACTGTGCTCAGAAATCTGAGGTTTGTATTCATGAGAGTGTGTTTCTACTGTGCTCTGTAATCTCAGGTTGGTGTTCGGGAGACTGTGTTTACACAGTGCTCTGTGATCTGAGGCTTGTGTTCGGGAGACAGTGTTTACACTGTGCTCTGTGATCTGAGGTTGGTGTTCAGGAGACTGTGTTTACACTGTTCTCAGAAATCTGAGGTTTGTGGTCAGGAGACTGTGCTAACACTGGGCTCCACCATCTGGAGTTTGTGTTCAGGAGACGGTATTTACACTGTGCTCTGTGATCTAGAGATTGTGTTCAGGAGACTGTGTTTACACTGTGCTATATGATCTGAGCTTTGTGTTCTGTAGACTGTGTTTACACTGTGCTCAGTCATCTGGAGTTTGTGTTCAGGAGACTGTGTTTGCACTGTGCTCAGTGATCTGAAGTTTGGGTTCAGGAGACTGTGATTGCACTCTGCTCTGTGATCTGGAGTTTGTGTTCAGGAGAGTGTGTTTACACTGTGCTCAGTGATCTGGAGTTTGTGTTCAGGAGAGTGTGTTTATACTGTGCTCAGTGATCTGGAGTTTGTGTTCAGAAGAGTGTGTTTACACAGTGCTCACTGATCTGGAGTTTGTGTTCAGGAGAGTGTGTATAAACTGTGCTCAGTGATATGGAGGTTGTGTTCAGGAGAGTGTGTTTACACTGTGCTCAGTGATCTGGAGTTTGTGTTCATGAGAGTGTGTTTACACTGTGCTCTGTGATCTGGAGTTTGTGTTACGGAGAGGGAGTTAAGACTGTGGTCAGCGATCTGGAGTTTGTGTTCAGGACAGTGTGTTTAGACTATGCTCAGTGATCTGGAGTTTGTGTAAAGGAGACTGTGTTTACACTGTGCTCCGTGATCAGCAGTTTGTGTTCAGGAGAGTGTGTTTCCACTCTGCTCAGTGATCTGGAGTTTGTGTTCAGGAGTCTGTGTTTAGACTATGCTCAGTGATCTGGAGTTTGTGTTCAGGAGAGTGTGTTTGCACTGTGCTCTGTGATCTGGAGTTTGTGTTCAGGAGAGTGTGTTTACACTGTGCTCAGTGATCTGGAGTTTGTGTTCAGGAGAGTGTGTTTACACTGTGCTCAGTGATCTGGAGTTTGTGTTCAGGAGAGTGTGTTTGCACTGTGCTCTGTGATCTGCAGTATGTGTTCAGGAGAGTGTGTTAAGACTGTGGTCAGTGATCTGGAGTTTGTGTTCAGGAGAGTGTGTTTACACTGTGCTCAGTGATCTGGAGTTTGTGTTCAGGAGAGTGTGTTTGCACTGTGCTCAGTGATCTGGAGTTTGTGTTCAGGAGAGTGTGTTTACACTGCTCTGTGAGCTGAGGTTTGTGTTCAAGAGACTGTGTTTACACTGTGCTCTGTGTTCTGAGGTTTGTATTCATGAGAGTGTGTTTACACTGTGCTCTGTGTTCTGAGGGTTGTGTTCAGGAGAGTGTGTTTACACTGTGCTCAGTGATGTGGAGTTTGTGTTCAGGAGAGTGTGTTTACACTGTGCTCAGTGATCTGGAGCCTGTGTTCAGGAGACTGTGTTTACACTGTGCTCAGTGATCTGGAGTTTGTGTTCAGGAGAGTGTGTTTGCACTGTGCTCAGTGATCTGGAGTTTGTGTTCAGGAGAGTGTGTTTACACTGTGCTCAGTGATCTGGAGCTTGTGTTCAGAAGACTGTGTTTACACTGTGCTCAGTGATCTGGAGTTTGTGTTCAGGAGAGTGTGTTTACACTGTGCTCAGTCATCTGGAGTTTGTTGTCAAGAGACTGTGTTTACATTTTGCTGTGTGATCTGGAGTATGTGTTCAGGAGAGTGTGTTTACACTGTGCTCAGAGATCTGGAGTTTGTGTTCAGGAGAGTTTGTTTACACTGTGCTCTGTGATCTGGAGTTTGTGTTCCGGAGTGGGTGTTAAGACTGTGCTCAGAAATCTGAGGTTTGTATTCATGAGAGTGTGTTTCTACTGTGCTCTGTGATCTGAGGTTGGTGTTCAGGAGACTGTGTTTACACTGTTCTCAGAAAGCTGAGGTTTGTGTTCAGGAGACTGTGCTAACACTGGGCTCCACCATCTGGAGTTTGTGTTCAGGAGACAGTATTTACACTGTGCGCTGTGAACTAGAGTTTGTGTTCAGGAGACTGTGTTTACACTGTGCTCTATGATCTGAGCTTTGTGTTCAGGAGAGTGTGTTTACACTGTGCTCAGTGATCTGGAGTTTGTGTTCAGGAGAGTGTGTTTACACTGTGCTCTGTGATCTGGAGCTTGTGTTCAGAAGACTGTGTTTACACTGTGCTCAGTGATCTGGAGTTTGTGTTCAGGAGACTGTGCTAACACTGGGCTCCACCATCTGGAGTTTGTGTTCAGGAGACGGTATTTACACTGTGCGCTGTGAACTAGAGTTTGTGTTCAGGAGACTGTGTTTACACTGTGCTCTATGATCTGAGCTTTGTGTTCAGGAGAGTGTGTTTACACTGTGCTCAGTGATCTGGAGTTTGTGTTCAGGAGAGTGTGTTTACACTGTGCTCAGTCATCTGGAGTTTGTTGTCAAGAGACTGTGTTTACACTGTGCTCAGTGATCTGGAGTTTGTGTTCAGGAGAGTGTGTTTACACTGTGCTCAGTCATCTGGAGTTTGTTGTCAAGAGACTGTGTTTATACTGTGCTGTGTGATCTGGAGTATGTGTTCAGGAGAGTGTGTTTACACTGTGCTCTGTGATCAGGAGTATCTGTTCAGGAGAGTGTGTTAAGACTGTGGTCAGTGATCTGGAGTTTGTGTTCAAGAGCTTGTGTTTACACTGTGCTGTGTGATCTGGAGTTTGTGTTCATGAGAGTGTGTTTACACTGTGCTCTGTGATCTGGAGTTTGTGTTACGGAGAGGGAGTTAAGACTGTGGTCAGCGATCTGGAGTTTGTGTTCAGGACAGTGTGTTTAGACTATGCTCAGTGATCTGGAGTTTGTGTAAAGGAGACTGTGTTTACACTGTGCTCCGTGATCAGCAGTTTGTGTTCAGGAGAGTGTGTTTCCACTCTGCTCAGTGATCTGGAGTTTGTGTTCAGGAGTCTGTGTTTAGACTATGCTCAGTGATCTGGAGTTTGTGTTCAGGAGAGTGTGTTTGCACTGTGCTCTGTGATCTGGAGTTTGTGTTCAGGAGAGTGTGTTTACACTGTGCTCAGTGATCTGGAGTTTGTGTTCAGGAGAGTGTGTTTACACTGTGCTCAGTGATCTGGAGTTTGTGTTCAGGAGAGTGTGTTTGCACTGTGCTCTGTGATCTGCAGTATGTGTTCAGGAGAGTGTGTTAAGACTGTGGTCAGTGATCTGGAGTTTGTGTTCAGGAGAGTGTGTTTACACTGTGCTCAGTGATCTGGAGTTTGTGTTCAGGAGAGTGTGTTTGCACTGTGCTCAGTGATCTGGAGTTTGTGTTCAGGAGAGTGTGTTTACACTGCTCTGTGAGCTGAGGTTTGTGTTCAAGAGACTGTGTTTACACTGTGCTCTGTGTTCTGAGGTTTGTATTCATGAGAGTGTGTTTACACTGTGCTCTGTGTTCTGAGGGTTGTGTTCAGGAGAGTGTGTTTACACTGTGCTCAGTGATGTGGAGTTTGTGTTCAGGAGAGTGTGTTTACACTGTGCTCAGTGATCTGGAGCCTGTGTTCAGGAGACTGTGTTTACACTGTGCTCAGTGATCTGGAGTTTGTGTTCAGGAGAGTGTGTTTGCACTGTGCTCAGTGATCTGGAGTTTGTGTTCAGGAGAGTGTGTTTACACTGTGCTCAGTGATCTGGAGCTTGTGTTCAGAAGACTGTGTTTACACTGTGCTCAGTGATCTGGAGTTTGTGTTCAGGAGAGTGTGTTTACACTGTGCTCAGTCATCTGGAGTTTGTTGTCAAGAGACTGTGTTTACATTTTGCTGTGTGATCTGGAGTATGTGTTCAGGAGAGTGTGTTTACACTGTGCTCAGAGATCTGGAGTTTGTGTTCAGGAGAGTTTGTTTACACTGTGCTCTGTGATCTGGAGTTTGTGTTCCGGAGTGGGTGTTAAGACTGTGCTCAGAAATCTGAGGTTTGTATTCATGAGAGTGTGTTTCTACTGTGCTCTGTGATCTGAGGTTGGTGTTCAGGAGACTGTGTTTACACTGTTCTCAGAAAGCTGAGGTTTGTGTTCAGGAGACTGTGCTAACACTGGGCTCCACCATCTGGAGTTTGTGTTCAGGAGACAGTATTTACACTGTGCGCTGTGAACTAGAGTTTGTGTTCAGGAGACTGTGTTTACACTGTGCTCTATGATCTGAACTTTGTGTTCAGGAGAGTGTGTTTACACTGTGCTCAGTGATCTGGAGTTTGTGTTCAGGAGAGTGTGTTTACACTGTGCTCTGTGATCTGGAGCTTGTGTTCAGAAGACTGTGTTTACACTGTGCTCAGTGATCTGGAGTTTGTGTTCAGGAGACTGTGCTAACACTGGGCTCCACCATCTGGAGTTTGTGTTCAGGAGACGGTATTTACACTGTGCGCTGTGAACTAGAGTTTGTGTTCAGGAGACTGTGTTTACACTGTGCTCTATGATCTGAGCTTTGTGTTCAGGAGAGTGTGTTTACACTGTGCTCAGTGATCTGGAGTTTGTGTTCAGGAGAGTGTGTTTACACTGTGCTCAGTCATCTGGAGTTTGTTGTCAAGAGACTGTGTTTACACTGTGCTCAGTGATCTGGAGTTTGTGTTCAGGAGAGTGTGTTTACACTGTGCTCAGTCATCTGGAGTTTGTTGTCAAGAGACTGTGTTTATACTGTGCTGTGTGATCTGGAGTATGTGTTCAGGAGAGTGTGTTTACACTGTGCTCTGTGATCAGGAGTATCTGTTCAGGAGAGTGTGTTAAGACTGTGGTCAGTGATCTGGAGTTTGTGTTCAAGAGCTTGTGTTTACACTGTGCTGTGTGATCTGGAGTATGTGTTCAGGAGAGTGTGTTTACACTGTTCTCAGTGATCTGGAGTTTGGGTTCAGGAGAGTGTGTTTACACTGTGCTCAGTGATCTGGAGTTTGTGTTCAGGAGAGTGTGTTTACACTGTGCTCAGTGGTCTGGAGTTTGTGTTCAGGAGAGTGTGTTTACACTGTGCTCAGTGATCTGAAGTTTGTGTTCAGGAGACAGTGTTTGCACTGTTCTCTGTGATCTGCAGTATGTGTTCAGGAGAGTGTGTTAAGACTGTGGTCAGTGATCTGGAGTTTGTGTTCAGGAGAGTGTGTTTACACTGTGCTCAGTGATCTGAGGTTGGTGTTCAGGAGACTGTGTTTACACTGTTCTCAGAAATCTGAGGTTTGTGGTCAGGAGACTGTGCTAACACTGGGCTCCACCATCTGGAGTTTGTGTTCAGGAGACGGTATTTACACTGTGCTCTGTGATCTAGAGATTGTGTTCAGGAGACTGTGTTTACACTGTGCTATATGATCTGAGCTTTGTGTTCTGTAGACTGTGTTTACACTGTGCTCAGTCATCTGGAGTTTGTGTTCAGGAGACTGTGTTTGCACTGTTCTCAGAAATCTGAGGTTTGTGGTCAGGAGACTGTGCTAACACTGGGCTCCACCATCTGGAGTTTGTGTTCAGGAGACGGTATTTACACTGTGCTCTGTGATCTAGAGATTGTGTTCAGGAGAGTGTGTTTACACTGTTCTCAGTGATCTGGAGTTTGGGTTCAGGAGAGTGTGTTTACACTGTGCTCAGTGATCTGGAGTTTGTGTTCAGGAGAGTGTGTTTACACTGTGCTCAGTGGTCTGGAGTTTGTGTTCAGGAGAGTGTGTTTACACTGTGCTCAGTGATCTGAAGTTTGTGTTCAGGAGACAGTGTTTGCACTGTTCTCTGTGATCTGCAGTATGTGTTCAGGAGAGTGTGTTAAGACTGTGGTCAGTGATCTGGAGTTTGTGTTCAGGAGAGTGTGTTTACACTGTGCTCAGTGATCTGAGGTTGGTGTTCAGGAGACTGTGTTTACACTGTTCTCAGAAATCTGAGGTTTGTGGTCAGGAGACTGTGCTAACACTGGGCTCCACCATCTGGAGTTTGTGTTCAGGAGACGGTATTTACACTGTGCTCTGTGATCTAGAGATTGTGTTCAGGAGACTGTGTTTACACTGTGCTATATGATCTGAGCTTTGTGTTCTGTAGACTGTGTTTACACTGTGCTCAGTCATCTGGAGTTTGTGTTCAGGAGACTGTGTTTGCACTGTGCTCAGTGATCTGAAGTTTGGGTTCAGGAGACTGTGATTGCACTCTGCTCTGTGATCTGGAGTTTGTGTTCAGGAGAGTGTGTTTACACTGTGCTCAGTGATCTGGAGTTTGTGTTCAGGAGAGTGTGTTTATACTGTGCTCAGTGATCTGGAGTTTGTGTTCAGAAGAGTGTGTTTACACAGTGCTCACTGATCTGGAGTTTGTGTTCAGGAGAGTGTGTATAAACTGTGCTCAGTGATATGGAGGTTGTGTTCAGGAGAGTGTGTTTACACTGTGCTCAGTGATCTGGAGTTTGTGTTCATGAGAGTGTGTTTACACTGTGCTCTGTGATCTGGAGTTTGTGTTACGGAGAGGGAGTTAAGACTGTGGTCAGCGATCTGGAGTTTGTGTTCAGGACAGTGTGTTTAGACTATGCTCAGTGATCTGGAGTTTGTGTAAAGGAGACTGTGTTTACACTGTGCTCCGTGATCAGCAGTTTGTGTTCAGGAGAGTGTGTTTCCACTCTGCTCAGTGATCTGGAGTTTGTGTTCAGGAGTCTGTGTTTAGACTATGCTCAGTGATCTGGAGTTTGTGTTCAGGAGAGTGTGTTTGCACTGTGCTCTGTGATCTGGAGTTTGTGTTCAGGAGAGTGTGTTTACACTGTGCTCAGTGATCTGGAGTTTGTGTTCAGGAGAGTGTGTTTACACTGTGCTCAGTGATCTGGAGTTTGTGTTCAGGAGAGTGTGTTTGCACTGTGCTCTGTGATCTGCAGTATGTGTTCAGGAGAGTGTGTTAAGACTGTGGTCAGTGATCTGGAGTTTGTGTTCAGGAGAGTGTGTTTACACTGTGCTCAGTGATCTGGAGTTTGTGTTCAGGAGAGTGTGTTTGCACTGTGCTCAGTGATCTGGAGTTTGTGTTCAGGAGAGTGTGTTTACACTGCTCTGTGAGCTGAGGTTTGTGTTCAAGAGACTGTGTTTACACTGTGCTCTGTGTTCTGAGGTTTGTATTCATGAGAGTGTGTTTACACTGTGCTCTGTGTTCTGAGGGTTGTGTTCAGGAGAGTGTGTTTACACTGTGCTCAGTGATGTGGAGTTTGTGTTCAGGAGAGTGTGTTTACACTGTGCTCAGTGATCTGGAGCCTGTGTTCAGGAGACTGTGTTTACACTGTGCTCAGTGATCTGGAGTTTGTGTTCAGGAGAGTGTGTTTGCACTGTGCTCAGTGATCTGGAGTTTGTGTTCAGGAGAGTGTGTTTACACTGTGCTCAGTGATCTGGAGCTTGTGTTCAGAAGACTGTGTTTACACTGTGCTCAGTGATCTGGAGTTTGTGTTCAGGAGAGTGTGTTTACACTGTGCTCAGTCATCTGGAGTTTGTTGTCAAGAGACTGTGTTTACATTTTGCTGTGTGATCTGGAGTATGTGTTCAGGAGAGTGTGTTTACACTGTGCTCAGAGATCTGGAGTTTGTGTTCAGGAGAGTTTGTTTACACTGTGCTCTGTGATCTGGAGTTTGTGTTCCGGAGTGGGTGTTAAGACTGTGCTCAGAAATCTGAGGTTTGTATTCATGAGAGTGTGTTTCTACTGTGCTCTGTGATCTGAGGTTGGTGTTCAGGAGACTGTGTTTACACTGTTCTCAGAAAGCTGAGGTTTGTGTTCAGGAGACTGTGCTAACACTGGGCTCCACCATCTGGAGTTTGTGTTCAGGAGACAGTATTTACACTGTGCGCTGTGAACTAGAGTTTGTGTTCAGGAGACTGTGTTTACACTGTGCTCTATGATCTGAGCTTTGTGTTCAGGAGAGTGTGTTTACACTGTGCTCAGTGATCTGGAGTTTGTGTTCAGGAGAGTGTGTTTACACTGTGCTCTGTGATCTGGAGCTTGTGTTCAGAAGACTGTGTTTACACTGTGCTCAGTGATCTGGAGTTTGTGTTCAGGAGACTGTGCTAACACTGGGCTCCACCATCTGGAGTTTGTGTTCAGGAGACGGTATTTACACTGTGCGCTGTGAACTAGAGTTTGTGTTCAGGAGACTGTGTTTACACTGTGCTCTATGATCTGAGCTTTGTGTTCAGGAGAGTGTGTTTACACTGTGCTCAGTGATCTGGAGTTTGTGTTCAGGAGAGTGTGTTTACACTGTGCTCAGTCATCTGGAGTTTGTTGTCAAGAGACTGTGTTTACACTGTGCTCAGTGATCTGGAGTTTGTGTTCAGGAGAGTGTGTTTACACTGTGCTCAGTCATCTGGAGTTTGTTGTCAAGAGACTGTGTTTATACTGTGCTGTGTGATCTGGAGTATGTGTTCAGGAGAGTGTGTTTACACTGTGCTCTGTGATCAGGAGTATCTGTTCAGGAGAGTGTGTTAAGACTGTGGTCAGTGATCTGGAGTTTGTGTTCAAGAGCTTGTGTTTACACTGTGCTGTGTGATCTGGAGTTTGTGTTCATGAGAGTGTGTTTACACTGTGCTCTGTGATCTGGAGTTTGTGTTACGGAGAGGGAGTTAAGACTGTGGTCAGCGATCTGGAGTTTGTGTTCAGGACAGTGTGTTTAGACTATGCTCAGTGATCTGGAGTTTGTGTAAAGGAGACTGTGTTTACACTGTGCTCCGTGATCAGCAGTTTGTGTTCAGGAGAGTGTGTTTCCACTCTGCTCAGTGATCTGGAGTTTGTGTTCAGGAGTCTGTGTTTAGACTATGCTCAGTGATCTGGAGTTTGTGTTCAGGAGAGTGTGTTTGCACTGTGCTCTGTGATCTGGAGTTTGTGTTCAGGAGAGTGTGTTTACACTGTGCTCAGTGATCTGGAGTTTGTGTTCAGGAGAGTGTGTTTACACTGTGCTCAGTGATCTGGAGTTTGTGTTCAGGAGAGTGTGTTTGCACTGTGCTCTGTGATCTGCAGTATGTGTTCAGGAGAGTGTGTTAAGACTGTGGTCAGTGATCTGGAGTTTGTGTTCAGGAGAGTGTGTTTACACTGTGCTCAGTGATCTGGAGTTTGTGTTCAGGAGAGTGTGTTTGCACTGTGCTCAGTGATCTGGAGTTTGTGTTCAGGAGAGTGTGTTTACACTGCTCTGTGAGCTGAGGTTTGTGTTCAAGAGACTGTGTTTACACTGTGCTCTGTGTTCTGAGGTTTGTATTCATGAGAGTGTGTTTACACTGTGCTCTGTGTTCTGAGGGTTGTGTTCAGGAGAGTGTGTTTACACTGTGCTCAGTGATGTGGAGTTTGTGTTCAGGAGAGTGTGTTTACACTGTGCTCAGTGATCTGGAGCCTGTGTTCAGGAGACTGTGTTTACACTGTGCTCAGTGATCTGGAGTTTGTGTTCAGGAGAGTGTGTTTGCACTGTGCTCAGTGATCTGGAGTTTGTGTTCAGGAGAGTGTGTTTACACTGTGCTCAGTGATCTGGAGCTTGTGTTCAGAAGACTGTGTTTACACTGTGCTCAGTGATCTGGAGTTTGTGTTCAGGAGAGTGTGTTTACACTGTGCTCAGTCATCTGGAGTTTGTTGTCAAGAGACTGTGTTTACATTTTGCTGTGTGATCTGGAGTATGTGTTCAGGAGAGTGTGTTTACACTGTGCTCAGAGATCTGGAGTTTGTGTTCAGGAGAGTTTGTTTACACTGTGCTCTGTGATCTGGAGTTTGTGTTCCGGAGTGGGTGTTAAGACTGTGCTCAGAAATCTGAGGTTTGTATTCATGAGAGTGTGTTTCTACTGTGCTCTGTGATCTGAGGTTGGTGTTCAGGAGACTGTGTTTACACTGTTCTCAGAAAGCTGAGGTTTGTGTTCAGGAGACTGTGCTAACACTGGGCTCCACCATCTGGAGTTTGTGTTCAGGAGACAGTATTTACACTGTGCGCTGTGAACTAGAGTTTGTGTTCAGGAGACTGTGTTTACACTGTGCTCTATGATCTGAACTTTGTGTTCAGGAGAGTGTGTTTACACTGTGCTCAGTGATCTGGAGTTTGTGTTCAGGAGAGTGTGTTTACACTGTGCTCTGTGATCTGGAGCTTGTGTTCAGAAGACTGTGTTTACACTGTGCTCAGTGATCTGGAGTTTGTGTTCAGGAGACTGTGCTAACACTGGGCTCCACCATCTGGAGTTTGTGTTCAGGAGACGGTATTTACACTGTGCGCTGTGAACTAGAGTTTGTGTTCAGGAGACTGTGTTTACACTGTGCTCTATGATCTGAGCTTTGTGTTCAGGAGAGTGTGTTTACACTGTGCTCAGTGATCTGGAGTTTGTGTTCAGGAGAGTGTGTTTACACTGTGCTCAGTCATCTGGAGTTTGTTGTCAAGAGACTGTGTTTACACTGTGCTCAGTGATCTGGAGTTTGTGTTCAGGAGAGTGTGTTTACACTGTGCTCAGTCATCTGGAGTTTGTTGTCAAGAGACTGTGTTTATACTGTGCTGTGTGATCTGGAGTATGTGTTCAGGAGAGTGTGTTTACACTGTGCTCTGTGATCAGGAGTATCTGTTCAGGAGAGTGTGTTAAGACTGTGGTCAGTGATCTGGAGTTTGTGTTCAAGAGCTTGTGTTTACACTGTGCTGTGTGATCTGGAGTATGTGTTCAGGAGAGTGTGTTTACACTGTTCTCAGTGATCTGGAGTTTGGGTTCAGGAGAGTGTGTTTACACTGTGCTCAGTGATCTGGAGTTTGTGTTCAGGAGAGTGTGTTTACACTGTGCTCAGTGGTCTGGAGTTTGTGTTCAGGAGAGTGTGTTTACACTGTGCTCAGTGATCTGAAGTTTGTGTTCAGGAGACAGTGTTTGCACTGTTCTCTGTGATCTGCAGTATGTGTTCAGGAGAGTGTGTTAAGACTGTGGTCAGTGATCTGGAGTTTGTGTTCAGGAGAGTGTGTTTACACTGTGCTCAGTGATCTGGAGTTTGTGTTCAGGAGAGTGTGTTTACACTGTGCTCAGTGATCTGGAGTTTGTGTTCAGGAGAGTGTGTTTACACTGCTCTGTGAGCTGAGGTTTGTGTTCAAGAGACTGTGTTTATACTGTGCTCTGTGTTCTGAGGATTGTATTCATGACAGTGTGTTTACACTGTGCTCTGTGTTCTGAGGGTTGTGTTCAGGAGAGTGTGTTTACACTGTGCTCAGTGATGTGGAGTTTGTGTTCAGGAGACTGTGTTTACACTGTGCTCAGTGATCTGGAGTTTGTGTTCAGGAGAGTGTGTTTGCACTGTGCTCAGTGATCTGCAGTATGTGTTCAGGAGAGTGTGTTTACACTGTGCTCAGTGATCTGGAGCTTGTGTTCAGAAGACTGTGTTTACACTGTGCTCAGTGATCTGGAGTTTGTGTTCAGGAGAGTGTGTTTACACTGTGCTCAGTCATCTGGAGTTTGTTGTCAAGAGACTGTGTTTACATTTTGCTGTGTGATCTGGAGTATGTGTTCAGGAGACTGTGTTTACACTGTGCTCTATGATCTGAGCTTTGTGTTCAGGAGAGTGTGTTTACACTGTGCTCAGTGATCTGGAGTTTGTGTTCAGGAGAGTGTGTTTACACTGTGCTCTGTGATCTGGAGCTTGTGTTCAGAAGACTGTGTTTACACTGTGCTCAGTGATCTGGAGTTTGTGTTCGGGAGAGTGTGTTTACACTGTGCTCTGTGATCTGGAGCTTGTGTTCAGAAGACTGTGTTTACACTGTGCTCAGTGATCTGGAGTTTGTGTTCAGGAGTCTGTGTTTAGACTATACTCAGTGATTTGGAGTTTGTGTTCAGGAGAGTGTGTTTGCACTGTGCTCTGTGATCTGGAGTTTGTGTTCAGGAGAGTGTGTTTGCACTGTGCTCTGTGATCTGCAGTATGTGTTCAGGAGAGTGTGTTAAGACTGTGGTCAGTGATCTGGAGTTTGTGTTCAGGAGAGTGTGTTTACACTGTGCTCAGTGATCTGGAGTTTGTGTTCAGGAGAGTGTGTTTACACTGCTCTGTGAGCTGAGGTTTGTGTTCAAGAGACTGTGTTTACACTGTGCTCTGTGTTCTGAGGTTTGTATTCATGAGAGTGTGTTTACACTGTGCTCTGTGTTCTGAGGGTTGTGTTCAGGAGAGTGTGTTTACACTGTGCTCAGTGATGTGGAGTTTGTGTTCAGGAGAGTGTGTTTACACTGTGCTCAGTGATCTGGAGCCTGTGTTCAGGAGACTGTGTTTACACTGTGCTCAGTGATCTGGAGTTTGTGTTCAGGAGAGTGTGTTTGCACTGTGCTCAGTGATCTGGAGTTTGTGTTCAGGAGAGTGTGTTTACACTGTGCTCAGTGATCTGGAGTTTGTGTTCAGGAGACTGTGTTTACACTGTGCTCAGTGATCTGGAGTTTGTGTTCAGGAGAGTGTGTTTACACTGCTCTGTGATCTGAGGTTTGTGTTCAAGAGACTGTGTTTACACTGTGCTCAGAAATCTGAGGTTTGTATTCATGAGAGTGTGTTTACACTGTGCTCTGTGTTCTGAGGGTTGTGTTCAGCAGAGTGTGTTTACACTGTGCTCAGTGATCTGGAGTTTGTGTTCAGGAGAGTGTGTTTGCACTGTGCTCAGTGATCTGGAGTTTGTGTTCAGGAGACTGTGTTTCCACTGTGCTCTGCGATCAGGAGTATCTGTTCAGGAGAGTGTGTTAAGACTGTGGTCAGTGATCTGGAGTTTGTGTTCAAGAGACTGTGTTTACACTGTGCTGTGTGATCTGGAGTATGTGTTCAGGAGAGTGTGTTTACGCTGTGCTCAGTGATCTGGAGTTTGTGTTCCGGAGAGGGTGTTAAGACTGTGCTCAGTGATCTGGAGTTTGTGTTCAGAAGACTGTGTTTACACTGTGCTCAGTGATCTGGAGTTTGTGTTCAGGAGAGTGTGTTTGCACTGTGCTCAGTGATCTGGAGTTTGTGTTCAGAAGACTGTGTTTACACTGTGCTCAGTGATCTGGAGTTTGTGTTCAGGAGAGTGTGTTTACACTGTGCTCAGTGATCTGGAGTATGTGTTCAGGAGAGTGTGTTTACACTGTGCTCAGAGATCTGGAGTTTGTGTTCAGGAGAGTTTGTTTACACTGTGCTCTGTGATCTGGAGTTTGTGTTCCGGAGAGGGTGTTAAGACTGTGCTCAGAAATCTGAGGTTTGTATTCATGAGAGTGTGTTTCTACTGTGCTCTGTGATCTGAGGTTGGTGTTCAGGAGACTGTGTTTACACTGTTCTCAGAAAGCTGAGGTTTGTGTTCAGGAGACTGTGCTAACACTGGGCTCCACCATCTGGAGTTTGTGTTCAGGAGACGGTATTTACACTGTGCGCTGTGAACTAGAGTTTGTGTTCAGGAGACTGTGTTTACACTGTGCTCTATGATCTGAGCTTTGTGTTCAGGAGAGTGTGTTTACACTGTGCTCAGTGATCTGGAGTTTGTGTTCAGGAGAGTGTGTTTACACTGTGCTCTGTGATCTGGAGCTTGTGTTCAGAAGACTGTGTTTACACTGTGCTCAGTGATCTGGAGTTTGTGTTCGGGAGAGTGTGTTTACACTGTGCTCAGTCATCTGGAGTTTGTTGTCAAGAGACTGTGTTTACACTGTGCTGTGTGATCTGGAGTATGTGTTCAGGAGAGTGTGTTTACACTGTGCTCTGTGATCAGGAGTATCTGTTCAGGAGAGTGTGTTAAGACTGTGGTCAGTGATCTGGAGTTTGTGTTCAAGAGACTGTGTTTACACTGTGCTGTGTGATCTGGAGTATGTGTTCAGGAGAGTGTGTTTACACTGTTCTCAGTGATCTGGAGTTTGTGTTCAGGAGAGTGTGTTTACACTGTGCTCAGTGATCTGGAGTTTGTGTTCAGGAGAGTGTGTTTGCACTGTGCTCTGTGATCTGCAGTATGTGTTCAGGAGAGTGTGTTAAGACTGTGGTCAGTGATCTGGAGTTTGTGTTCAGGAGAGTGTGTTTACACTGTGCTCAGTGATCTGGAGTTTGTGTTCAGGAGAGTGTGTTTACACTGTGCTCAGTGATCTGGAGTTTGTGTTCAGGAGAGTGTGTTTACACTGCTCTGTGAGCTGAGGTTTGTGTTCAAGAGACTGTGTTTACACTGTGCTCTGTGTTCTGAGGTTTGTATTCATGAGAGTGTGTTTCCACTGTGCTCTGTATTCTGAGGGTTGTGTTCAGGAGAGTGTGTTTACACTGTGCTCAGTGATGTGGAGTTTGTGTTCAGGAGAGTGTGTTTACACTGTGCTCAGTGATCTGGAGCCTGTGTTCAGGAGACTGTGTTTACACTGTGCTCAGTGATCTGAGCTTTGTGTTCAGGAGAGTGTGTTTACACTGTGCTCAGTGATCTGGAGTTTGTGTTCAGGAGACGGTATTTACACTGTGCGCTGTGAACTAGAGTTTGTGTTCAGGAGACTGTGTTTACACTGTGCTCTATGATCTGAGCTTTGTGTTCAGGAGAGTGTGTTTACACTGTGCTCAGTGATCTGGAGTTTGTGTTCAGGAGAGTGTGTTTACACTGTGCTCTGTGATCTGGAGCTTGTGTTCAGAAGACTGTGTTTACACTGTGCTCAGTGATCTGGAGTTTGTGTTCGGGAGAGTGTGTTTACACTGTGATCAGTCATCTGGAGTTTGTTGTCAAGAGACTGTGTTTACACTGTGCTGTGTGATCTGGAGTATGTGTTCAGGAGAGTGTGTTTACACTGTGCTCTGTGATCAGGAGTATCTGTTCAGGAGAGTGTGTTAAGACTGTGGTCAGTGATCTGGAGTTTGTGTTCAAGAGACTGTGTTTACACTGTGCTGTGTGATCTGGAGTATGTGTTCAGGAGAGTGTGTTTGCACTGTTCTCAGTGATCTGGAGTTTGTGTTCAGGAGAGTGTGTTTACACTGTGCTCAGTGATCTGGAGTTTGTGTTCAGGAGAGTGTGTTTGCACTGTGCTCTGTGATCTGCAGTATGTGTTCAGGAGAGTGTGTTAAGACTGTGGTCAGTGAACTGGAGTTTGTGTTCAGGAGAGTGTGTTTACACTGTGCTCAGTGATCTGGAGTTTGTGTTCAGGAGAGTGTGTTTACACTGTGCTCAGTGATCTGGAGTTTGTGTTCAGGAGAGTGTGTTTACACTGCTCTGTGAGCTGAGGTTTGTGTTCAAGAGACTGTGTTTATACTGTGCTCTGTGTTCTGAGGTTTGTATTCATGAGAGTGTGTTTACACTGTGCTCTGTGTTCTGAGGGTTGTGTTCAGGAGAGTGTGTTTACACTGTGCTCAGTGATGTGGAGTTTGTGTTCAGGAGACTGTGTTTACACTGTGCTCAGTGATCTGGAGTTTGTGTTCAGGAGAGTGTGTTTGCACTGTGCTCAGTGATCTGGAGTTTGTGTTCAGGAGAGTGTGTTTACACTGTGCTCAGTGATCTGGAGCTTGTGTTCAGAAGACTGTGTTTACACTGTGCTCAGTGATCTGGAGTTTGTGTTCAGGAGAGTGTGTTTACACTGTGCTCAGTCATATGGAGTTTGTTGTCAAGAGACTGTGTTTACATTTTGCTGTGTGATCTGGAGTATGTGTTCAGGAGAGTGTGTTTACACTGTGCTCAGAGATCTGGAGTTTGTGTTCAGGAGAGTTTGTTTACACTGTGCTCTGTGATCTGGAGTTTGTGTTCCGGAGAGGGTGTTAAGACTGTGCTCAGAAATCTGAGGTTTGTATTCATGAGAGTGTGTTTCTACTGTGCTCTGTGATCTGAGGTTGGTGTTCAGGAGACTGTGTTTACACTGTTCTCAGAAAGCTGAGGTTTGTGTTCAGGAGACTGTGCTAACACTGGGCTCCACCATCTGGAGTTTGTGTTCAGGAGACGGTATTTACACTGTGCGCTGTGAACTAGAGTTTGTGTTCAGGAGACTATGTTTACACTGTGCTCTATGATCTGAGCTTTGTGTTCAGGAGAGTGTGTTTACACTGTGCTCTGTGATCTGGAGCTTGTGTTCAGAAGACTGTGTTGACACTGTGCTCAGTGATCTGGATTTGTGTTCAGGAGAGTGTGTTTACACTGTGCTCAGTCATCTGGAGTTTGTTGTCAAGAGACTGTGTTTACACTGTGCTGTGTGATCTGGAGTATGTGTTCAGGAGAGTGTGTTTACACTGTGCTCAGTGATCTGGAGTTTGTGTTCAGGAGACTGTGTTTCCACTGTGCTCTGCGATCAGGAGTATCTGTTCAGGAGAGTGTGTTAAGACTGTGGTCAGTGATCTGGAGTTTGTGTTCAAGAGACTGTGTTTACACTGTGCTGTGTGATCTGGAGTATGTGTTCAGGAGAGTGTGTTTACGCTGTGCTCAGTGATCTGGAGTTTGTGTTCCGGAGAGGGTGTTAAGACTGTGCTCAGAAATCTGAGGTTTGTATTCATGAGAGTGTGTTTCTACTGTGCTCTGTAATCTCAGGTTGGTGTTCGGGAGACTGTGTTTACACAGTGCTCTGTGATCTGAGGCTTGTGTTCGGGAGACAGTGTTTACACTGTGCTCTGTGATCTGAGGTTGGTGTTCAGGAGACTGTGTTTACACTGTTCTCAGAAATCTGAGGTTTGTGGTCAGGAGACTGTGCTAACACTGGGCTCCACCATCTGGAGTTTGTGTTCAGGAGACGGTATTTACACTGTGCTCTGTGATCTAGAGATTGTGTTCAGGAGACTGTGTTTACACTGTGCTATATGATCTGAGCTTTGTGTTCTGTAGACTGTGTTTACACTGTGCTCAGTCATCTGGAGTTTGTGTTCAGGAGACTGTGTTTGCACTGTGCTCAGTGATCTGAAGTTTGTGTTCAGGAGACTGTGATTGCACTCTGCTCTGTGATCTGGAGTTTGTGTTCAGGAGAGTGTGTTTACACTGTGCTCAGTGATCTGGAGTTTGTGTTCAGGAGAGTGTGTTTATACTGTGCTCAGTGATCTGGAGTTTGTGTTCAGAAGAGTGTGTTTACACAGTGCTCACTGATCTGGAGTTTGTGTTCAGGAGAGTGTGTATAAACTGTGCTCAGTGATATGGAGTTTGTGTTCAGGAGAGTGTGTTTACACTGTGCTCAGTGATCTGGAGTTTGTGTTCATGAGAGTGTGTTTACACTGTGCTCTGTGATCTGGAGTTTGTGTTACGGAGAGGGAGTTAAGACTGTGGTCAGCGATCTGGAGTTTGTGTTCAGGAGAGTGTGTTTAGACTATGCTCAGTGATCTGGAGTTTGTGTAAAGGAGACTGTGTTTACACTGTGCTCCGTGATCAGCAGTTTGTGTTCAGGAGAGTGTGTTTCCACTCTGCTCAGTGATCTGGAGTTTGTGTTCAGGAGTCTGTGTTTAGACTATGCTCAGTGATCTGGAGTTTGTGTTCAGGAGAGTGTGTTTGCACTGTGCTCTGTGATCTGGAGTTTGTGTTCAGGAGAGTGTGTTTACACTGTGCTCAGTGATCTGGAGTTTGTGTTCAGGAGAGTGTGTTTACACTGTGCTCAGTGATCTGGAGTTTGTGTTCAGGAGAGTGTGTTTGCACTGTGCTCTGTGATCTGCAGTATGTGTTCAGGAGAGTATGTTAAGACTGTGGTCAGTGATCTGGAGTTTGTGTTCAGGAGAGTGTGTTTACACTGTGCTCAGTGATCTGGAGTTTGTGTTCAGGAGAGTGTGTTTGCACTGTGCTCAGTGATCTGGAGTTTGTGTTCAGGAGAGTGTGTTTACACTGCTCTGTGAGCTGAGGTTTGTGTTCAAGAGACTGTGTTTACACTGTGCTCTGTGTTCTGAGGTTTGTATTCATGAGAGTGTGTTTACACTGTGCTCTGTGTTCTGAGGGTTGTGTTCAGGAGAGTGTGTTTACACTGTGCTCAGTGATGTGGAGTTTGTGTTCAGGAGAGTGTGTTTACACTGTGCTCAGTGATCTGGAGCCTGTGTTCAGGAGACTGTGTTTACACTGTGCTCAGTGATCTGGAGTTTGTGTTCAGGAGAGTGTGTTTGCACTGTGCTCAGTGATCTGGAGTTTGTGTTCAGGAGAGTGTGTTTACACTGTGCTCAGTGATCTGGAGCTTGTGTTCAGAAGACTGTGTTTACACTGTGCTCAGTGATCTGGAGTTTGTGTTCAGGAGAGTGTGTTTACACTGTGCTCAGTCATCTGGAGTTTGTTGTCAAGAGACTGTGTTTACATTTTGCTGTGTGATCTGGAGTATGTGTTCAGGAGAGTGTGTTTACACTGTGCTCAGAGATCTGGAGTTTGTGTTCAGGAGAGTTTGTTTACACTGTGCTCTGTGATCTGGAGTTTGTGTTCCGGAGAGGGTGTTAAGACTGTGCTCAGAAATCTGAGGTTTGTATTCATGAGAGTGTGTTTCTACTGTGCTCTGTGATCTGAGGTTGGTGTTCAGGAGACTGTGTTTACACTGTTCTCAGAAAGCTGAGGTTTGTGTTCAGGAGACTGTGCTAACACTGGGCTCCACCATCTGGAGTTTGTGTTCAGGAGACGGTATTTACACTGTGCGCTGTGAACTAGAGTTTGTGTTCAGGAGACTGTGTTTACACTGTGCTCTATGATCTGAGCTTTGTGTTCAGGAGAGTGTGTTTACACTGTGCTCAGTGATCTGGAGTTTGTGTTCAGGAGAGTGTGTTTACACTGTGCTCTGTGATCTGGAGCTTGTGTTCAGAAGACTGTGTTTACACTGTGCTCAGTGATCTGGAGTTTGTGTTCGGGAGAGTGTGTTTACACTGTGCTCAGTCATCTGGAGTTTGTTGTCAAGAGACTGTGTTTACACTGTGCTGTGTGATCTGGAGTATGTGTTCAGGAGAGTGTGTTTACACTGTGCTCTGTGATCAGGAGTATCTGTTCAGGAGAGTGTGTTAAGACTGTGGTCAGTGATCTGGAGTTTGTGTTCAAGAGACTGTGTTTACACTGTGCTGTGTGATCTGGAGTATGTGTTCAGGAGAGTGTGTTTACACTGTTCTCAGTGATCTGGAGTTTGTGTTCAGGAGAGTGTGTTTACACTGTGCTCAGTGATCTGGAGTTTGTGTTCAGGAGAGTGTGTTTGCACTGTGCTCTGTGATCTGCAGTATGTGTTCAGGAGAGTGTGTTAAGACTGTGGTCAGTGATCTGGAGTTTGTGTTCAGGAGAGTGTGTTTACACTGTGCTCAGTGATCTGGAGTTTGTGTTCAGGAGAGTGTGTTTACACTGTGCTCAGTGATCTGGAGTTTGTGTTCAGGAGAGTGTGTTTACACTGCTCTGTGAGCTGAGGTTTGTGTTCAAGAGACTGTGTTTACACTGTGCTCTGTGTTCTGAGGTTTGTATTCATGAGAGTGTGTTTACACTGTGCTCTGTGTTCTGAGGGTTGTGTTCAGGAGAGTGTGTTTACACTGTGCTCAGTGATGTGGAGTTTGTGTTCAGGAGAGTGTGTTTACACTGTGCTCAGTGATCTGGAGCCTGTGTTCAGGAGACTGTGTTTACACTGTGCTCAGTGATCTGAGCTTTGTGTTCAGGAGAGTGTGTTTACACTGTGCTCAGTGATCTGGAGTTTGTGTTCAGGAGACGGTATTTACACTGTGCGCTGTGAACTAGAGTTTGTGTTCAGGAGACTGTGTTTACACTGTGCTCTATGATCTGAGCTTTGTGTTCAGGAGAGTGTGTTTACACTGTGCTCAGTGATCTGGAGTTTGTGTTCAGGAGAGTGTGTTTACACTGTGCTCTGTGATCTGGAGCTTGTGTTCAGAAGACTGTGTTTACACTGTGCTCAGTGATCTGGAGTTTGTGTTCGGGAGAGTGTGTTTACACTGTGATCAGTCATCTGGAGTTTGTTGTCAAGAGACTGTGTTTACACTGTGCTGTGTGATCTGGAGTATGTGTTCAGGAGAGTGTGTTTACACTGTGCTCTGTGATCAGGAGTATCTGTTCAGGAGAGTGTGTTAAGACTGTGGTCAGTGATCTGGAGTTTGTGTTCAAGAGACTGTGTTTACACTGTGCTGTGTGATCTGGAGTATGTGTTCAGGAGAGTGTGTTTGCACTGTTCTCAGTGATCTGGAGTTTGTGTTCAGGAGAGTGTGTTTACACTGTGCTCAGTGATCTGGAGTTTGTGTTCAGGAGAGTGTGTTTGCACTGTGCTCTGTGATCTGCAGTATGTGTTCAGGAGAGTATGTTAAGACTGTGGTCAGTGAACTGGAGTTTGTGCTCAGGAGAGTGTGTTTACACTGTGCTCAGTGATCTGGAGTTTGTGTTCAGGAGAGTGTGTTTACACTGTGCTCAGTGATCTGGAGTTTGTGTTCAGGAGAGTGTGTTTACACTGCTCTGTGAGCTGAGGTTTGTGTTCAAGAGACTGTGTTTATACTGTGCTCTGTGTTCTGAGGTTTGTATTCATGAGAGTGTGTTTACACTGTGCTCTGTGTTCTGAGGGTTGTGTTCAGGAGAGTGTGTTTACACTGTGCTCAGTGATGTGGAGTTTGTGTTCAGGAGACTGTGTTTACACTGTGCTCAGTGATCTGGAGTTTGTGTTCAGGAGAGTGTGTTTGCACTGTGCTCAGTGATCTGGAGTTTGTGTTCAGGAGAGTGTGTTTACACTGTGCTCAGTGATCTGGAGCTTGTGTTCAGAAGACTGTGTTTACACTGTGCTCAGTGATCTGGAGTTTGTGTTCAGGAGAGTGTGTTTACACTGTGCTCAGAGATCTGGAGTTTGTGTTCAGGAGAGTTTGTTTACACTGTGCTCTGTGATCTGGAGTTTGTGTTCCGGAGAGGGTGTTAAGACTGTGCTCAGAAATCTGAGGTTTGTATTCATGAGAGTGTGTTTCTACTGTGCTCTGTGATCTGAGGTTGGTGTTCAGGAGACTGTGTTTACACTGTTCTCAGAAAGCTGAGGTTTGTGTTCAGGAGACTGTGCTAACACTGGGCTCCACCATCTGGAGTTTGTGTTCAGGAGACGGTATTTACACTGTGCGCTGTGAAATAGAGTTTGTGTTCAGGAGACTATGTTTACACTGTGCTCTATGATCTGAGCTTTGTGTTCAGGAGAGTGTGTTTACACTGTGCTCTGTGATCTGGAGCTTGTGTTCAGAAGACTGTGTTTACACTGTGCTCAGTGATCTGGATTTGTGTTCAGGAGAGTGTGTTTACACTGTGCTCAGTCATCTGGAGTTTGTTGTCAAGAGACTGTGTTTACACTGTGCTGTGTGATCTGGAGTATGTGTTCAGGAGAGTGTGTTTACACTGTGCTCAGTGATCTGGAGTTTGTGTTCAGGAGACTGTGTTTCCACTGTGCTCTGCGATCAGGAGTATCTGTTCAGGAGAGTGTGTTAAGACTGTGGTCAGTGATCTGGAGTTTGTGTTCAAGAGACTGTGTTTACACTGTGCTGTGTGATCTGGAGTATGTGTTCAGGAGAGTGTGTTTACGCTGTGCTCAGTGATCTGGAGTTTGTGTTCCGGAGAGGGTGTTAAGACTGTGCTCAGAAATCTGAGGTTTGTATTCATGAGAGTGTGTTTCTACTGTGCTCTGTAATCTCAGGTTGGTGTTCGGGAGACTGTGTTTACACAGTGCTCTGTGATCTGAGGCTTGTGTTCGGGAGACAGTGTTTACACTGTGCTCTGTGATCTGAGGTTGGTGTTCAGGAGACTGTGTTTACACTGTTCTCAGAAATCTGAGGTTTGTGGTCAGGAGACTGTGCTAACACTGGGCTCCACCATCTGGAGTTTGTGTTCAGGAGACGGTATTTACACTGTGCTCTGTAATCTAGAGATTGTGTTCAGGAGACTGTGTTTACACTGTGCTATATGATCTGAGCTTTGTGTTCTGTAGACTGTGTTTACACTGTGCTCAGTCATCTGGAGTTTGTGTTCAGGAGACTGTGTTTGCACTGTGCTCAGTGATCTGAAGTTTGTGTTCAGGAGACTGTGATTGCACTCTGCTCTGTGATCTGGAGTTTGTGTTCAGGAGAGTGTGTTTACACTGTGCTCAGTGATCTGGAGTTTGTGTTCAGGAGAGTGTGTTTATACTGTGCTCAGTGATCTGGAGTTTGTGTTCAGAAGAGTGTGTTTACACAGTGCTCACTGATCTGGAGTTTGTGTTCAGGAGAGTGTGTATAAACTGTGCTCAGTGATCTGGAGTTTGTGTTCAGGAGAGTGTGTTTACACTGTGCTCAGTGATCTGGAGTTTGTGTTCATGAGAGTGTGTTTACACTGTGCTCTGTGATCTGGAGTTTGTGTTACGGAGAGGGAGTTAAGACTGTGGTCAGCGATCTGGAGTTTGTGTTCAGGACAGTGTGTTTAGACTATGCTCAGTGATCTGGAGTTTGTGTAAAGGAGACTGTGTTTACACTGTGCTCCGTGATCAGCAGTTTGTATTCAGGAGAGTGTGTTTCCACTCTGCTCAGTGATCTGGAGTTTGTGTTCAGGAGTCTGTGTTTAGACTATGCTCAGTGATCTGGAGTTTGTGTTCAGGAGAGTGTGTTTGCACTGTGCTCTGTGATCTGGAGTTTGTGTTCAGGAGAGTGTGTTTACACTGTGCTCAGTGATCTGGAGTTTGTGTTCAGGAGAGTGTGTTTACACTGTGCTCAGTGATCTGGAGTTTGTGTTCAGGAGAGTGTGTTTGCACTGTGCTCTGTGATCTGCAGTATGTGTTCAGGAGAGTATGTTAAGACTGTGGTCAGTGATCTGGAGTTTGTGTTCAGGAGAGTGTGTTTACACTGTGCTCAGTGATCTGGAGTTTGTGTTCAGGAGAGTGTGTTTGCACTGTGCTCAGTGATCTGGAGTTTGTGTTCAGGAGAGTGTGTTTACACTGCTCTGTGAGCTGAGGTTTGTGTTCAAGAGACTGTGTTTACACTGTGCTCTGTGTTCTGAGGTTTGTATTCATGAGAGTGTGTTTACACTGTGCTCTGTGTTCTGAGGGTTGTGTTCAGGAGAGTGTGTTTACACTGTGCTCAGTGATGTGGAGTTTGTGTTCAGGAGAGTGTGTTTACACTGTGCTCAGTGATCTGGAGCCTGTGTTCAGGAGACTGTGTTTACACTGTGCTCAGTGATCTGGAGTTTGTGTTCAGGAGAGTGTGTTTGCACTGTGCTCAGTGATCTGGAGTTTGTGTTCAGGAGAGTATGTTTACACTGTGCTCAGTGATCTGGAGCTTGTGTTCAGAAGACTGTGTTTACACTGTGCTCAGTGATCTGGAGTTTGTGTTCAGGAGAGTGTGTTTACACTGTGCTCAGTCATCTGGAGTTTGTTGTCAAGAGACTGTGTTTACATTTTGCTGTGTGATCTGGAGTATGTGTTCAGGAGAGTGTGTTTACACTGTGCTCAGAGATCTGGAGTTTGTGTTCAGGAGAGTTTGTTTACACTGTGCTCTGTGATCTGGAGTTTGTGTTCCGGAGAGGGTGTTAAGACTGTGCTCAGAAATCTGAGGTTTGTATTCATGAGAGTGTGTTTCTACTGTGCTCTGTGATCTGAGGTTGGTGTTCAGGAGACTGTGTTTACACTGTTCTCAGAAAGCTGAGGTTTGTGTTCAGGAGACTGTGCTAACACTGGGCTCCACCATCTGGAGTTTGTGTTCAGGAGACGGTATTTACACTGTGCGCTGTGAACTAGAGTTTGTGTTCAGGAGACTGTGTTTACACTGTGCTCTATGATCTGAGCTTTGTGTTCAGGAGAGTGTGTTTACACTGTGCTCAGTGATCTGGAGTTTGTGTTCAGGAGAGTGTGTTTACACTGTGCTCAGTGATCTGGAGCTTGTGTTCAGAAGACTGTGTTTACACTGTGCTCAGTGATCTGAAGTTTGTGTTCCGGAGAGTGTGTTTACACTGTGCTCAGTCATCTGGAGTTTGTTGTCAAGAGACTGTGTTTACACTGTGCTGTGTGATCTGGAGTATGTGTTCAGGAGAGTGTGTTTACACTGTGCTCTGTGATCAGGAGTATCTGTTCAGGAGAGTGTGTTAAGACTGTGGTCAGTGATCTGGAGTTTGTGTTCAAGAGACTGTGTTTACACTGTGCTGTGTGATCTGGAGTATGTGTTCAGGAGAGTGTGTTTACACTGTTCTCAGTGATCTGGAGTTTGTGTTCAGGAGAGTGTGTTTACACTGTGCTCAGTGATCTGGAGTTTGTGTTCAGGAGAGTGTGTTTGCACTGTGCTCTGTGATCTGCAGTATGTGTTCAGGAGAGTGTGTTAAGACTGTGGTCAGTGATCTGGAGTTTGTGCTCAGGAGAGTGTGTTTACACTGTGCTCAGTGATCTGGAGTTTGTGTTCAGGAGAGTGTGTTTACACTGTGCTCAGTGATCTGGAGTTTGTGTTCAGGAGAGTGTGTTTACACTGCTCTGTGAGCTGAGGTTTGTGTTCAAGAGACTGTGTTTACACTGTGCTCTGTGTTCTGAGGTTTGTATTCATGAGAGTGTGTTTACACTGTGCTCTGTGTTCTGAGGGTTGTGTTCAGGAGAGTGTGTTTACACTGTGCTCAGTGATCTGGAGCCTGTGTTCAGGAGACTGTGTTTACACTGTGCTCAGTGATCTGAGCTTTGTGTTCAGGAGAGTGTGTTTACACTGTGCTCAGTGATCTGGAGTTTGTGTTCAGGAGACGGTATTTACACTGTGCGCTGTGAACTAGAGTTTGTGTTCAGGAGACTGTGTTTGCACTGTGCTCTATGATCTGAGCTTTGTGTTCAGGAGAGTGTGTTTACACTGTGCTCAGTGATCTGGAGTTTGTGTTCAGGAGAGTGTGTTTACACTGTGCTCTGTGATCTGGAGCTTGTGTTCAGAAGACTGTGTTTACACTGTGCTCAGTGATCTGGAGTTTGTGTTCGGGAGAGTGTGTTTACACTGTGATCAGTCATCTGGAGTTTGTTGTCAAGAGACTGTGTTTACACTGTGCTGTGTGATCTGGAGTATGTGTTCAGGAGAGTGTGTTTACACTGTGCTCTGTGATCAGGAGTATCTGTTCAGGAGAGTGTGTTAAGACTGTGGTCAGTGATCTGGAGTTTGTGTTCAAGAGACTGTGTTTACACTGTGCTGTGTGATCTGGAGTATGTGTTCAGGAGAGTGTGTTTGCACTGTTCTCAGTGATCTGGAGTTTGTGTTCAGGAGAGTGTGTTTACACTGTGCTCAGTGATCTGAAGTTTGTGTTCAGGAGACTGTGTTTGCACTGTGCTCTGTGATCTGCAGTATGTGTTCAGGAGAGTGTGTTAAGACTGTGGTCAGTGATCTGGAGTTTGTGTTCAGGAGAGTGTGTTTACACTGTGCTCAGTGATCTGGAGTTTGTGTTCAGGAGAGTGTGTTTACACTGTGCTCAGTGATCTGGAGTTTGTGTTCAGGAGAGTGTGTTTACACTGCTCTGTGAGCTGAGGTTTGTGTTCAAGAGACTGTGTTTATACTGTGCTCTGTGTTCTGAGGTTTGTATTCATGAGAGTGTGTTTACACTGTGCTCTGTGTTCTGAGGGTTGTGTTCAGGAGAGTGTGTTTACACTGTGCTCAGTGATGTGGAGTTTGTGTTCAGGAGACTGTGTTTACACTGTGCTCAGTGATCTGGAGTTTGTGTTCAGGAGAGTGTGTTTGCACTGTGCTCAGTGATCTGGAGTTTGTGTTCAGGAGAGTGTGTTTACACTGTGCTCAGTGATCTGGAGCTTGTTGTCAGAAGACTGTGTTTACACTGTGCTCAGTGATCTGGAGTTTGTGTTCAGGAGAGTGTGTTTACACTGTGCTCAGTCATATGGAGTTTGTTGTCAAGAGACTGTGTTTACATTTTGCTGTGTGATCTGGAGTATGTGTTCAGGAGAGTGTGTTTACACTGTGCTCAGAGATCTGGAGTTTGTGTTCAGGAGAGTTTGTTTACACTGTGCTCTGTGATCTGGAGTTTGTGTTCCGGAGAGGGTGTTAAGACTGTGCTCAGAAATCTGAGGTTTGTATTCATGAGAGTGTGTTTCTACTGTGCTCTGTGATCTGAGGTTGGTGTTCAGGAGACTGTGTTTACACTGTTCTCAGAAAGCTGAGGTTTGTGTTCAGGAGACTGTGCTAACACTGGGCTCCACCATCTGGAGTTTGTGTTCAGGAGACGGTATTTACACTGTGCGCTGTGAACTAGAGTTTGTGTTCAGGAGACTATGTTTACACTGTGCTCTATGATCTGAGCTTTGTGTTCAGGAGAGTGTGTTTACACTGTGCTCTGTGATCTGGAGCTTGTGTTCAGAAGACTGTGTTTACACTGTGCTCAGTGATCTGGATTTGTGTTCAGGAGAGTGTGTTTACACTGTGCTCAGTCATCTGGAGTTTGTTGTCAAGAGACTGTGTTTACACTGTGCTGTGTGATCTGGAGTATGTGTTCAGGAGAGTGTGTTTACACTGTGCTCTGTGATCAGGAGTATCTGTTCAGGAGAGTGTGTTAAGACTGTGGTCAGTGATCTGGAGTTTGTGTTCAAGAGACTGTGTTTACACTGTGCTGTGTGATCTGGAGTATGTGTTCAGGAGAGTGTGTTTACACTGTTCTCAGTGATCTGGAGTTTGTGTTCAGGAGAGTGTGTTTATACTATGCTCAGTGATCTGGAGTTTGGGTTCAGGAGAGTGTGTTTACACTGTGCTCAGTGATCTGGAGTTTGTGTTCAGGAGAGTGTGTTTACACTGTGCTCAGTGATCTGGAGTTTGTGTTCAGGAGAGTGTGTTTACACTGTGCTCAGTGATCTGGAGTTTGTGTTCAGGAGACTGTGTTTGCACTGTTCTCTGTGTTCTGCAGTATGTGTTCAGGAGAGTGTGTTTACACTGTGCTCAGTGATCTGCAGTTTGTGTTCAGGAGAGTGTGTTTACACTGTGCTCAGTGATCTGGAGTTTGTGTTCAGGAGACTGTGTTTAGACTGCTCTGTGATCTGAGGTTTGTGTTCAAGAGACTGTGTTTACACTGTGCTCAGAAATCTGAGATTTGTATTCATGAGAGTGTGTTTACACTGTGCTGTGTGATCTGGAGTATGTGTTCAGGAGAGTGTGTTTACACTGTTCTCAGTGATCTGGAGTTTGTGTTCAGGAGAGTGTGTTTATACTATGCTCAGTGATCTGGAGTTTGGGTTCAGGAGAGTGTGTTTACACTGTGCTCAGTGATCTGGAGTTTGTGTTCAGGAGAGTGTGTTTACACTGTGCTCAGAGGTCTGGAGTTTGTGTTCAGGAGAGTGTGTTTACACTGTGCTCAGTGATCTGAAGTTTGTGTTCAGGAGACTGTGTTTGCACTGTTCTCTGTGTTCTGCAGTATGTGTTCAGGACAGTGTGTTTACACTGTGCTCTGTGATCAGGAGTATCTGTTCAGGAGAGTGTGTTAAGACTGTGGTCAGTGATCTGGAGTTTGTGTTCAAGAGACTGTGTTTACACTGTGCTGTGTGATCTGGAGTATGTGTTCAGGAGAGTGTGTTTACACTGTTCTCAGTGATCTGGAGTTTGTGTTCAGGAGAGTGTGTTTGCACTGTGCTCTGTGATCTGCAGTATGTGTTCAGGAGAGTGTGTTAAGACTGTGGTCAGTGATCTGGAGTTTGTGTTCAGGAGAGTGTGTTTACACTGTGCTCAGTGATCTGGAGTTTGTGTTCAGGAGAGTGTGTTTACACTGTGCTCAGTGATCTGGAGTTTGTGTTCAGGAGAGTGTGTTTACACTGCTCTGTGAGCTGAGGTTTGTGTTCAAGAGACTGTGTTTATACTGTGCTCTGTGTTCTGAGGTTTGTATTCATGAGAGTGTGTTTACACTGTGCTCTGTGTTCTGAGGGTTGTGTTCAGGAGAGTGTGTTTACACTGTGCTCAGTGATGTGGAGTTTGTGTTCAGGAGACTGTGTTTACACTGTGCTCAGTGATCTGGAGTTTGTGTTCAGGAGAGTGTGTTTGCACTGTGCTCAGTGATCTGGAGTTTGTGTTCAGGAGAGTGTGTTTACACTGTGCTCAGTGATCTGGAGCTTGTGTTCAGAAGACTGTGTTTACACTGTGCTCAGTGATCTGGAGTTTGTGTTCAGGAGAGTGTGTTTACACTGTGCTCAGTCATCTGGAGTTTGTTGTCAAGAGACTGTGTTTACATTTTGCTGTGTGATCTGGAGTATGTGTTCAGGAGAGTGTGTTTACACTGTGCTCAGAGATCTGGAGTTTGTGTTCAGGAGAGTTTGTTTACACTGTGCTCTGTGATCTGGAGTTTGTGTTCCAGAGAGGGTGTTCAGACTGTGCTCAGAAATCTGAGGTTTGTATTCATGAGAGTGTGTTTCTACTGTGCTCTGTGATCTGAGGTTGGTGTTCAGGAGACTGTGTTTACACTGTTCTCAGAAAGCTGAGGTTTGTGTTCAGGAGACTGTGCTAACACTGGGCTCCACCATCTGGAGTTTGTGTTCAGGAGACGGTATTTACACTGTGCGCTGTGAACTAGAGTTTGTGTTCAGGAGACTGTGTTTACACTGTGCTCTATGATCTGTGCTTTGTGTTCAGGAGAGTGTATTTACACTGTGCTCAGTGATCTGGAGTTTGTGTTCAGGAGAGTGTGTTTACACTGTGCTCTGTGATCTGGAGCTTGTGTTCAGAAGACTGTGTTTACACTGTGCTCAGTGATCTGGAGTTAGTGTTCAGGAGAGTGTGTTTACACTGTGCTCAGTCATCTGGAGTTTGTTGTCAAGAGACTGTGTTTACACTGTGCTGTGTGATCTGGAGTATGTGTTCAGGAGAGTGTGTTTACACTATGCTCTGTGATCAGGAGTATCTGTTCAGGAGAGTGTGTTAAGACTGTGGTCAGTGATCTGGAGTTTGTGTTCAAGAGACTGTGTTTACACTGTGCTGTGTGATCTGGAGTATGTGTTCAGGAGAGTGTGTTTACACTGTTCTCAGTGATCTGGAGTTTGTGTTCAGGAGAGTGTGTTTATACTATGCTCAGTGATCTGGAGTTTGGGTTCAGGAGAGTGTGTTTACACTGTGCTCAGCGATCTGGAGTTTGTGTTCAGGAGAGTGTGTTTACACTGTGCTCAGTGATCTGGAGTTTGTGTTCAGGAGAGTGTGTTTGCACTGTGCTCAGTGATCTGGAGTTTGTGTTCAGGAGAGTGTGTTTACACTGCTCTATGAGCTGAGGTTTGTGTTCAAGAGACTGTGTTTACACTGTGCTCTGTGTTCTGAGGTTTGTATTCATGAGAGTGTGTTTACACTGTGCTCTGTGTTCTGAGGGTTGTGTTCAGGAGAGTGTGTTTACACTGTGCTCAGTGATGTGGAGTTTGTGTTCAGGAGAGTGTGTTTACACTGTGCTCAGTGATCTGGAGCCTGTGTTCAGGAGACTGTGTTTACACTGTGCTCAGTGATCTGGAGTTTGTGTTCAGGAGAGTGTGTTTGCACTGTGCTCAGTGATCTGGAGTTTGTGTTCAGGAGAGTGTGTTTACACTGTGCTCAGTGATCTGGAGCTTGTGTTCAGAAGACTGTGTTTACACTGTGCTCAGTGATCTGGAGTTTGTGTTCAGGAGAGTGTGTTTACACTGTGCTCAGTCATCTGGAGTTTGTTGTCAAGAGACTGTGTTTACATTTTGCTGTGTGATCTGGAGTATGTGTTCAGGAGAGTGTGTTTACACTGTGCTCAGAGATCTGGAGTTTGTGTTCAGGAGAGTTTGTTTACACTGTGCTCTGTGATCTGGAGTTTGTGTTCCGGAGAGGGTGTTAAGACTGTGCTCAGAAATCTGAGGTTTGTATTCATGAGAGTGTGTTTCTACTGTGCTCTGTGATCTGAGGTTGGTGTTCAGGAGACTGTGTTTACACTGTTCTCAGAAAGCTGAGGTTTGTGTTCAGGAGACTGTGCTAACACTGGGCTCCACCATCTGGAGTTTGTGTTCAGGAGACGGTATTTACACTGTGCGCTGTGAACTAGAGTTTGTGTTCAGGAGACTGTGTTTACACTGTGCTCTATGATCTGAGCTTTGTGTTCAGGAGAGTGTGTTTACACTGTGCTCAGTGATCTGGAGTTTGTGTTCAGGAGACTGTGTTTACACTGTGCTCAGTGATCTGGAGTTTGTGTTCGGGAGAGTGTGTTTACACTGTGCTCAGTGATCTGGAGTTTGTGTTCAAGAGACTGTGTTTACACTGTGCTGTGTGATCTGGAGTATGTGTTCAGGAGAGTGTGTTTACACTGTTCTCAGTGATCTGGAGTTTGTGTTCAGGAGAGTGTGTTTACACTGTGCTCAGTGATCTGGAGTTTGTGTTCAGGAGAGTGTGTTTGCACTGTGCTCTGTGATCTGCAGTATGTGTTCAGGAGAGTGTGTTAAGACTGTGGTCAGTGATCTGGAGTTTGTGTTCAGGAGAGTGTGTTTACACTGTGCTCAGTGATCTGGAGTTTGTGTTCAGGAGAGTGTGTTTACACTGTGCTCAGTGATCTGGAGTTTGTGTTCAGGAGAGTGTGTTTACACTGCTCTGTGAGCTGAGGTTTGTGTTCAAGAGACTGTGTTTACACTGTGCTCTGTGTTCTGAGGTTTGTATTCATGAGAGTGTGTTTACACTGTGCTCTGTGTTCTGAGGGTTGTGTTCAGGAGAGTGTGTTTACACTGTGCTCAGTGATGTGGAGTTTGTGTTCAGGAGAGTGTGTTTACACTGTGCTCAGTGATCTGGAGCCTGTGTTCAGGAGACTGTGTTTACACTGTGCTCAGTGATCTGAGCTTTGTGTTCAGGAGAGTGTGTTTACACTGTGCTCAGTGATCTGGAGTTTGTGTTCAGGAGACGGTATTTACACTGTGCGCTGTGAACTAGAGTTTGTGTTCAGGAGACTGTGTTTACACTGTGCTCTATGATCTGAGCTTTGTGTTCAGGAGAGTGTGTTTACACTGTGCTCAGTGATCTGGAGTTTGTGTTCAGGAGAGTGTGTTTACACTGTGCTCTGTGATCTGGAGCTTGTGTTCAGAAGACTGTGTTTACACTGTGCTCAGTGATCTGGAGATTGTGTTCGGGAGAGTGTGTTTACACTGTGATCAGTCATCTGGAGTTTGTTGTCAAGAGACTGTGTTTACACTGTGCTGTGTGATCTGGAGTATGTGTTCAGGAGAGTGTGTTTACACTGTGCTCTGTGATCAGGAGTATCTGTTCAGGAGAGTGTGTTAAGACTGTGGTCAGTGATCTGGAGTTTGTGTTCAAGAGACTGTGTTTACACTGTGCTGTGTGATCTGGAGTATGTGTTCAGGAGAGTGTGTTTGCACTGTTCTCAGTGATCTGGAGTTTGTGTTCAGGAGAGTGTGTTTACACTGTGCTCAGTGATCTGAAGTTTGTGTTCAGGAGACTGTGTTTGCACTGTGCTCTGTGATCTGCAGTATGTGTTCAGGAGAGTGTGTTAAGACTGTGGTCAGTGATCTGGAGTTTGTGTTCAGGAGAGTGTGTTTACACTGTGCTCAGTGATCTGGAGTTTGTGTTCAGGAGAGTGTGTTTACACTGTGCTCAGTGATCTGGAGTTTGTGTTCAGGAGAGTGTGTTTACACTGCTCTGTGAGCTGAGGTTTGTGTTCAAGAGACTGTGTTTATACTGTGCTCTGTGTTCTGAGGTTTGTATTCATGAGAGTGTGTTTACACTGTGCTCTGTGTTCTGAGGGTTGTGTTCAGGAGAGTGTGTTTACACTGTGCTCAGTGATGTGGAGTTTGTGTTCAGGAGACTGTGTTTACACTGTGCTCAGTGATCTGGAGTTTGTGTTCAGGAGAGTGTGTTTGCACTGTGCTCAGTGATCTGGAGTTTGTGTTCAGGAGAGTGTGTTTACACTGTGCTCAGTGATCTGGAGCTTGTGTTCAGAAGACTGTGTTTACACTGTGCTCAGTGATCTGGAGTTTGTGTTCAGGAGAGTGTGTTTACACTGTGCTCAGTCATATGGAGTTTGTTGTCAAGAGACTGTGTTTACATTTTGCTGTGTGATCTGGAGTATGTGTTCAGGAGAGTGTGTTTACACTGTGCTCAGAGATCTGGAGTTTGTGTTCAGGAGAGTTTGTTTACACTGTGCTCTGTGATCTGGAGTTTGTGTTCCGGAGAGGGTGTTAAGACTGTGCTCAGAAATCTGAGGTTTGTATTCATGAGAGTGTGTTTCTACTGTGCTCTGTGATCTGAGGTTGGTGTTCAGGAGACTGTGTTTACACTGTTCTCAGAAAGCTGAGGTTTGTGTTCAGGAGACTGTGCTAACACTGGGCTCCACCATCTGGAGTTTGTGTTCAGGAGACGGTATTTACACTGTGCGCTGTGAACTAGAGTTTGTGTTCAGGAGACTATGTTTACACTGTGCTCTATGATCTGAGCTTTGTGTTCAGGAGAGTGTGTTTACACTGTGCTCTGTGATCTGGAGCTTGTGTTCAGAAGACTGTGTTTACACTGTGCTCAGTGATCTGGATTTGTGTTCAGGAGAGTGTGTTTACACTGTGCTCAGTCATCTGGAGTTTGTTGTCAAGAGACTGTGTTTACACTGTGCTGTGTGATCTGGAGTATGTGTTCAGGAGAGTGTGTTTACACTGTGCTCTGTGATCAGGAGTATCTGTTCAGGAGAGTGTGTTAAGACTGTGGTCAGTGATCTGGAGTTTGTGTTCAAGAGACTGTGTTTACACTGTGCTGTGTGATCTGGAGTATGTGTTCAGGAGAGTGTGTTTACACTGTTCTCAGTGATCTGGAGTTTGTGTTCAGGAGAGTGTGTTTATACTATGCTCAGTGATCTGGAGTTTGGGTTCAGGAGAGTGTGTTTACACTGTGCTCAGTGATCTGGAGTTTGTGTTCAGGAGAGTGTGTTTACACTGTGCTCAGTGATCTGGAGTTTGTGTTCAGGAGAGTGTGTTTACACTGTGCTCAGTGATCTGGAGTTTGTGTTCAGGAGACTGTGTTTGCACTGTTCTCTGTGTTCTGCAGTATGTGTTCAGGAGAGTGTGTTTACACTGTGCTCAGTGATCTGCAGTTTGTGTTCAGGAGAGTGTGTTTACACTGTGCTCAGTGATCTGGAGTTTGTGTTCAGGAGACTGTGTTTAGACTGCTCTGTGATCTGAGGTATGTGTTCAAGAGACTGTGTTTACACTGTGCTCAGAAATCTGAGATTTGTATTCATGAGAGTGTGTTTACACTGTGCTGTGTGATCTGGAGTATGTGTTCAGGAGAGTGTGTTTACACTGTTCTCAGTGATCTGGAGTTTGTGTTCAGGAGAGTGTGTTTATACTATGCTCAGTGATCTGGAGTTTGGGTTCAGGAGAGTGTGTTTACACTGTGCTCAGTGATCTGGAGTTTGTGTTCAGGAGAGTGTGTTTACACTGTGCTCAGAGGTCTGGAGTTTGTGTTCAGGAGAGTGTGTTTACACTGTGCTCAGTGATCTGAAGTTTGTGTTCAGGAGACTGTGTTTGCACTGTTCTCTGTGTTTTGCAGTATGTGTTCAGGACAGTGTGTTTACACTGTGCTCTGTGATCAGGAGTATCTGTTCAGGAGAGTGTGTTAAGACTGTGGTCAGTGATCTGGAGTTTGTGTTCAAGAGACTGTGTTTACACTGTGCTGTGTGATCTGGAGTATGTGTTCAGGAGAGTGTGTTTACACTGTTCTCAGTGATCTGGAGTTTGTGTTCAGGAGAGTGTGTTTGCACTGTGCTCTGTGATCTGCAGTATGTGTTCAGGAGAGTGTGTTAAGACTGTGGTCAGTGATCTGGAGTTTGTGTTCAGGAGAGTGTGTTTACACTGTGCTCAGTGATCTGGAGTTTGTGTTCAGGAGAGTGTGTTTACACTGTGCTCAGTGATCTGGAGTTTGTGTTCAGGAGAGTGTGTTTACACTGCTCTGTGAGCTGAGGTTTGTGTTCAAGAGACTGTGTTTATACTGTGCTCTGTGTTCTGAGGTTTGTATTCATGAGAGTGTGTTTACACTGTGCTCTGTGTTCTGAGGGTTGTGTTCAGGAGAGTGTGTTTACACTGTGCTCAGTGATGTGGAGTTTGTGTTCAGGAGACTGTGTTTACACTGTGCTCAGTGATCTGGAGTTTGTGTTCAGGAGAGTGTGTTTGCACTGTGCTCAGTGATCTGGAGTTTGTGTTCAGGAGAGTGTGTTTACACTGTGCTCAGTGATCTGGAGCTTGTGTTCAGAAGACTGTGTTTACACTGTGCTCAGTGATCTGGAGTTTGTGTTCAGGAGAGTGTGTTTACACTGTGCTCAGTCATCTGGAGTTTGTTGTCAAGAGACTGTGTTTACATTTTGCTGTGTGATCTGGAGTATGTGTTCAGGAGAGTGTGTTTACACTGTGCTCAGAGATCTGGAGTTTGTGTTCAGGAGAGTTTGTTTACACTGTGCTCTGTGATCTGGAGTTTGTGTTCCGGAGAGGGTGTTCAGACTGTGCTCAGAAATCTGAGGTTTGTATTCATGAGAGTGTGTTTCTACTGTGCTCTGTGATCTGAGGTTGGTGTTCAGGAGACTGTGTTTACACTGTTCTCAGAAAGCTGAGGTTTGTGTTCAGGAGACTGTGCTAACACTGGGCTCCACCATCTGGAGTCTGTGTTCAGGAGACGGTATTTACACTGTGCGCTGTGAACTAGAGTTTGTGTTCAGGAGACTGTGTTTACACTGTGCTCTATGATCTGTGCTTTGTGTTCAGGAGAGTGTGTTTACACTGTGCTCAGTGATCTGGAGTTTGTGTTCAGGAGAGTGTGTTTATACTATGCTCAGTGATCTGGAGTTTGGGTTCAGGAGAGTGTGTTTACACTGTGCTCAGTGATCTGGAGTTTGTGTTCAGGAGAGTGTGTTTACACTGTGCTCAGTGATCTGGAGTTTGTGTTCAGGAGAGTGTGTTTACACTGTGCTCAGTGATCTGGAGTTTGTGTTCAGGAGACTGTGTTTGCACTGTTCTCTGTGTTCTGCAGTATGTGTTCAGGAGAGTGTGTTTACACTGTGCTCAGTGATCTGCAGTTTGTGTTCAGGAGAGTGTGTTTACACTGTGCTCAGTGATCTGGAGTTTGTGTTCAGGAGACTGTGTTTAGACTGCTCTGTGATCTGAGGTTTGTGTTCAAGAGACTGTGTTTACACTGTGCTCAGAAATCTGAGATTTGTATTCATGAGAGTGTGTTTACACTGTGCTGTGTGATCTGGAGTATGTGTTCAGGAGAGTGTGTTTACACTGTTCTCAGTGATCTGGAGTTTGTGTTCAGGAGAGTGTGTTTATACTATGCTCAGTGATCTGGAGTTTGGGTTCAGGAGAGTGTGTTTACACTGTGCTCAGTGATCTGGAGTTTGTGTTCAGGAGAGTGTGTTTACACTGTGCTCAGAGGTCTGGAGTTTGTGTTCAGGAGAGTGTGTTTACACTGTGCTCAGTGATCTGAAGTTTGTGTTCAGGAGACTGTGTTTGCACTGTTCTCTGTGTTTTGCAGTATGTGTTCAGGACAGTGTGTTTACACTGTGCTCTGTGATCAGGAGTATCTGTTCAGGAGAGTGTGTTAAGACTGTGGTCAGTGATCTGGAGTTTGTGTTCAAGAGACTGTGTTTACACTGTGCTGTGTGATCTGGAGTATGTGTTCAGGAGAGTGTGTTTACACTGTTCTCAGTGATCTGGAGTTTGTGTTCAGGAGAGTGTGTTTGCACTGTGCTCTGTGATCTGCAGTATGTGTTCAGGAGAGTGTGTTAAGACTGTGGTCAGTGATCTGGAGTTTGTGTTCAGGAGAGTGTGTTTACACTGTGCTCAGTGATCTGGAGTTTGTGTTCAGGAGAGTGTGTTTACACTGTGCTCAGTGATCTGGAGTTTGTGTTCAGGAGAGTGTGTTTACACTGCTCTGTGAGCTGAGGTTTGTGTTCAAGAGACTGTGTTTATACTGTGCTCTGTGTTCTGAGGTTTGTATTCATGAGAGTGTGTTTACACTGTGCTCTGTGTTCTGAGGGTTGTGTTCAGGAGAGTGTGTTTACACTGTGCTCAGTGATGTGGAGTTTGTGTTCAGGAGACTGTGTTTACACTGTGCTCAGTGATCTGGAGTTTGTGTTCAGGAGAGTGTGTTTGCACTGTGCTCAGTGATCTGGAGTTTGTGTTCAGGAGAGTGTGTTTACACTGTGCTCAGTGATCTGGAGCTTGTGTTCAGAAGACTGTGTTTACACTGTGCTCAGTGATCTGGAGTTTGTGTTCAGGAGAGTGTGTTTACACTGTGCTCAGTCATCTGGAGTTTGTTGTCAAGAGACTGTGTTTACATTTTGCTGTGTGATCTGGAGTATGTGTTCAGGAGAGTGTGTTTACACTGTGCTCAGAGATCTGGAGTTTGTGTTCAGGAGAGTTTGTTTACACTGTGCTCTGTGATCTGGAGTTTGTGTTCCGGAGAGGGTGTTCAGACTGTGCTCAGAAATCTGAGGTTTGTATTCATGAGAGTGTGTTTCTACTGTGCTCTGTGATCTGAGGTTGGTGTTCAGGAGACTGTGTTTACACTGTTCTCAGAAAGCTGAGGTTTGTGTTCAGGAGACTGTGCTAACACTGGGCTCCACCATCTGGAGTTTGTGTTCAGGAGACGGTATTTACACTGTGCGCTGTGAACTAGAGTTTGTGTTCAGGAGACTGTGTTTACACTGTGCTCTATGATCTGTGCTTTGTGTTCAGGAGAGTGTGTTTACACTGTGCTCAGTGATCTGGAGTTTGTGTTCAGGAGAGTGTGTTTACACTGTGCTCTGTGATCTGGAGCTTGTGTTCAGAAGACTGTGTTTACACTGTGCTCAGTGATCTGGAGTTTGTGTTCAGGAGAGTGTGTTTACACTGTGCTCAGTCATCTGGAGTTTGTTGTCAAGAGACTGTGTTTACACTGTGCTGTGTGATCTGGAGTATGTGTTCAGGAGAGTGTGTTTACACTATGCTCTGTGATCAGGAGTATCTGTTCAGGAGAGTGTGTTAAGACTGTGGTCAGTGATCTGGAGTTTGTGTTCAAGAGACTGTGTTTACACTGTGCTGTGTGATCTGGAGTATGTGTTCAGGAGAGTGTGTTTACACTGTTCTCAGTGATCTGGAGTTTGTGTTCAGGAGAGTGTGTTTATACTATGCTCAGTGATCTGGAGTTTGGGTTCAGGAGAGTGTGTTTACACTGTGCTCAGCGATCTGGAGTTTGTGTTCAGGAGAGTGTGTTTACACTGTGCTCAGTGATCTGGAGTTTGTGTTCAGGAGAGTGTGTTTACACTGTGCTCAGTGATCTGGAGTTTGTGTTCAGGAGACTGTGTTTGCACTGTTCTCTGTGTTCTGCAGTATGTGTTCAGGAGAGTGTGTTTACACTGTGCTCAGTGATCTGCAGTTTGTGTTCAGGAGAGTGTGTTTACACTGTGCTCAGTGATCTGGAGTTTGTGTTCAGGAGACTGTGTTTAGACTGCTCTGTGATCTGAGGTTTGTGTTCAAGAGACTGTGTTTACACTGTGCTCAGAAATCTGAGATTTGTATTCATGAGAGTGTGTTTACACTGTGCTCTGTGTTCTGAGGGCTGTGTTCAGGAGAGTGTGTTTACACTGTGCTCAGTGATCTGGAGTTTGTGTTCAGGAGAGTGTGTTTACACTGTGCTCAGTGATGTGGAGTTTGTGTTCAGGAGAGTGTGTTTACACTGTGCTCAGTGATCTGGAGCTTGTATTCAAGAGACTGTGTTTGCACTGTGCTCAGTGATCTGGAGTTTGTGTTCAGGAGAGTGTGTTTACACTGTGCTCAGTGATCTGGAGTTTGTGTTCAGGAGAGTGTGTTTACACTGTGCTCTGTGATCTGGAGCTTGTGTTCAGAAGACTGTGTTTACACTGTTCTCAGTGATCTGGAGTTTGTGTTCAGGAGAGTGTGTTTACACTGTGCTCAGTCATCTGGAGTTTGTTGTCAAGAGACTGTGTTTACACTGTGCTGTGTGATCTGGAGTATGTGTTCAGGAGAGTGAGTTTACACTGTGCTCTGTGATCAGGAGTATCTGTTCAGGAGAGTGTGTTAAGACTGTGGTCAGTGATCTGGAGTTTGTGTTCAAGAGACTGTGTTTACACTGTGCTGTGTGATCTGGAGTATGTGTTCAGGAGAGTGTGTTTGCACTGTTCTCAGTGATCTGGAGTTTGTGTTCAGGAGAGTGTGTTTACACTGTGCTCTGTGATCTGGAGTTTGTGTTCCGGAGAGGGTGTTAAGACTGTGCTCAGAAATCTGAGGTTTGTATTCATGAGAGTGTGTTTCTACTGTGCTCTGTAATCTGAGGTTGGTGTTCGGGAGACTGTGTTTACACAGTGCTCTGTGATCTGAGGCTTGTGTTCGGGAGACAATGTTTACACTGTGCTCTGTGATCTGAGGTTGGTGTTCAGGAGACTGTGTTTACACTGTTCTCAGTAATGTGAGGTTTGTGTTCAGGAGACTGTGCTAACACTGGGCTCCACCATCTGGAGTTTGTGTTCAGGAGACGGTAGTTACACTGCGCTGTGATCTAGAGTTTGTGTTCAGGAGACAGTGTTTGCACTGTGCTCAGTGATCTGGAGTTTGTGTTCAGGAGAGTGTGTTTACACTGTGCTCAGTGATCTGGAGTTTGTGTTCAGGAGAGTGTGTTTACACTGTGCTCAGTGATCTGGAGATTGTGTTCAGAAGAGTGTGTTTAGACAGTGCTCACTGATCTGGAGTTTGTGTTCAGGAGACTGTGTAAACACTGTGCTCAATGATCTGGAGTTTGTGTTCAGGAGAGTGTGTTTACACTGTGCTCAGTGAGCTGGAGTTTGTGTTCATGAGAGTGTGTTTACACTGTGCTCTGTGATCTGGAGTTTGTGTTCCGGAGAGGGTGTTAAGACTGTGGTCAGCGATCTGGAGTTTGTGTTCAGGACAGTGTGTTTAGACTATGCTCAGTGATCTGGAGTTTGTGTTCAGGAGACTGTGTTTACACTGTGCTCCGTGATCAGCAGCTTGTGTTCAGGAAAGTGTGTTTACACTGTGCTCTGTGATCTGGAGTTTGTGTTCAGGAGAGTGTGTTTACACTGTGCTCAGTGATCTGGAGTTTGTGTTCAGGAGAGTGTGTATACACTGTGCTCAGTGATCTGGAGATTGTGTTCAGAAGAGTGTGTTTACACAGTGCTCACTGATCTGGAGTTTGTGTTCGGGAGACTGTGTATACACTGTGCTCAGTGATCTAGAGTTTGTGTTCAGGAGAGTGTGTTTACACTGTGCTCAGTGATCTGGAGTTTGTGTTCAAGAGACTGTGTTTACACTGTGCTGTGTGATCTGGAGTATCTGTTCAGGAGAGGGTGTTAAGACTGTGGTCAGCAATCTGGAGGTTGTGTTCAGGACAGTGTGTTTTGACTATGCTCAGTGATCTGGAGTTTGTGTTCAGGAGACTGTGTTTACACTGTGCTCCGTGATCAGTAGCTTGTGTTCAGGAAAGTGTGTTTACACTGTGCTCTGTGATCTGGAGTTTGTGTTCAGGAGAGTGTGTTTACACTGTGCTCAGTGATCTGGAGTTTGTGTTCAGTAGAGTGTGTATACACTGTGCTCAGTGATCTGGAGATTGTGTTCAGAAGAGTGTGTTTACACAGTGCTCACTGATCTGGAGTTTGTTTTCAGGAGACTGTGTATACACTGTGCTCAGTGATCTAGAGTTTGTGTTCAGGAGAGTGTGTTTACACTGTGCTCAGTGATCTGGAGTTTGTGTTCGTGAGAGTGTGTTTACACTGTGCTCTGTGATCTGGAGTTTGTGTTACGGAGAGGGTGTTAAGACTGTGGTCAGCGATCTGGAGTTTGTGTTCAGGACAGTGTGTTTTGACTATGCTCAGTGATCTGGAGTTTGTGTTCAAGAGACTGTGTTTACACTGTGCTCCGTGATCAGCAGTTTGTGTTCAGGAGAGTGTGTTTACACTGTGCTCAGTGATCTGGAGTTTGTGTTCAGGAGAGTGTGTTTCCACTTTGCTCATTCATCTGGAGTTTGTGTTCAGGAGTCTGTGTTTAGACTATGCTCAGTCATCTGGAGCTGGTGTTCAGGAAAGTGTGTTTACACTGTGCTCTGTGATCTGGAGTTTGTGTTCGTGAGAGTGTGTTTACACTGTGCTCTGTGATCAGGAGTATCTGTTCAGGAGAGTGTGTTAAGACTGTGGTCAGTGATCTGGAGTTTGTGTTCAAGAGACTGTGTTTACACTGTGCTGTGTGATCTGGAGTATGTGTTCAGGAGAGTGTGTTTGCACTGTTCTCAGTGATCTGGAGTTTGTGTTCAGGAGAGTGTGTTTACACTGTGCTCTGTGATCTGGAGTTTGTGTTCCGGAGAGGGTGTTAAGACTGTGCTCAGAAATCTGAGGTTTGTATTCATGAGAGTGTGTTTCTACTGTGCTCTGTAATCTGAGGTTGGTGTTCGGGAGACTGTGTTTACACAGTGCTCTGTGATCTGAGGCTTGTGTTCGGGAGACAATGTTTACACTGTGCTCTGTGATCTGAGGTTGGTGTTCAGGAGACTGTGTTTACACTGTTCTCAGTAATGTGAGGTTTGTGTTCAGGAGACTGTGCTAACACTGGGCTCCACCATCTGGAGTTTGTGTTCAGGAGACGGTAGTTACACTGCGCTGTGATCTAGAGTTTGTGTTCAGGAGACAGTGTTTGCACTGTGCTCAGTGATCTGGAGTTTGTGTTCAGGAGAGTGTGTTTACACTGTGCTCAGTGATCTGGAGTTTGTGTTCAGGAGAGTGTGTTTACACTGTGCTCAGTGATCTGGAGATTGTGTTCAGAAGAGTGTGTTTAGACAGTGCTCACTGATCTGGAGTTTGTGTTCAGGAGACTGTGTAAACACTGTGCTCAATGATCTGGAGTTTGTGTTCAGGAGAGTGTGTTTACACTGTGCTCAGTGAGCTGGAGTTTGTGTTCATGAGAGTGTGTTTACACTGTGCTCTGTGATCTGGAGTTTGTGTTCCGGAGAGGGTGTTAAGACTGTGGTCAGCGATCTGGAGTTTGTGTTCAGGACAGTGTGTTTAGACTATGCTCAGTGATCTGGAGTTTGTGTTCAGGAGACTGTGTTTACACTGTGCTCCGTGATCAGCAGCTTGTGTTCAGGAAAGTGTGTTTACACTGTGCTCTGTGATCTGGAGTTTGTGTTCAGGAGAGTGTGTTTACACTGTGCTCAGTGATCTGGAGTTTGTGTTCAGGAGAGTGTGTATACACTGTGCTCAGTGATCTGGAGATTGTGTTCAGAAGAGTGTGTTTACACAGTGCTCACTGATCTGGAGTTTGTGTTCGGGAGACTGTGTATACACTGTGCTCAGTGATCTAGAGTTTGTGTTCAGGAGAGTGTGTTTACACTGTGCTCAGTGATCTGGAGTTTGTGTTCAAGAGACTGTGTTTACACTGTGCTGTGTGATCTGGAGTATCTGTTCAGGAGAGGGTGTTAAGACTGTGGTCAGCAATCTGGAGGTTGTGTTCAGGACAGTGTGTTTTGACTATGCTCAGTGATCTGGAGTTTGTGTTCAGGAGACTGTGTTTACACTGTGCTCCGTGATCAGTAGCTTGTGTTCAGGAAAGTGTGTTTACACTGTGCTCTGTGATCTGGAGTTTGTGTTCAGGAGAGTGTGTTTACACTGTGCTCAGTGATCTGGAGTTTGTGTTCAGTAGAGTGTGTATACACTGTGCTCAGTGATCTGGAGATTGTGTTCAGAAGAGTGTGTTTACACAGTGCTCACTGATCTGGAGTTTGTTTTCAGGAGACTGTGTATACACTGTGCTCAGTGATCTAGAGTTTGTGTTCAGGAGAGTGTGTTTACACTGTGCTCAGTGATCTGGAGTTTGTGTTCGTGAGAGTGTGTTTACACTGTGCTCTGTGATCTGGAGTTTGTGTTACGGAGAGGGTGTTAAGACTGTGGTCAGCGATCTGGAGTTTGTGTTCAGGACAGTGTGTTTTGACTATGCTCAGTGATCTGGAGTTTGTGTTCAAGAGACTGTGTTTACACTGTGCTCCGTGATCAGCAGTTTGTGTTCAGGAGAGTGTGTTTACACTGTGCTCAGTGATCTGGAGTTTGTGTTCAGGAGAGTGTGTTTCCACTTTGCTCAATCATCTGGAGTTTGTGTTCAGGAGTCTGTGTTTAGACTATGCTCAGTCATCTGGAGTTGGTGTTCAGGAGAGTGTGTTTACACTGTGCTCTGTGATCTGGAGTTTGTGTTCAGGAGAGTGTGTTTACACTGTGCTCAGTGATCTGGAGTTTGTGTTCATGAGAGTGTGCTTACACTGTGCTCTGTGATCTGCAGTATGTGTTCAGGAGAGTGTGTTTACAGTGTGCTCAGTGATCTGCAGTTTGTGTTCAGGAGACTGTGTTAAGACTGTGGTCAGTGATCTGGAGTTTGTGTTCAGGAGAGTGTGTTTACACTGTGCCCAGTGATCTGGAGTTTGTGTTCAGGGGAGTGTGTTTATGCTGTGCTTAGTGATCTGGAGTTTGTGTTCAGGAGAGTGTGTTTACACTGCTCTGTGATCTGAGGTTTGTGTTCAAGAGACTGTGTTTACACTGTGCTCAGAAATCTGAGGTTTGCATTCATGAGAGTGTGTTTACACTGTGCTCTGTGTTCTGAGGGTTGTGTTCAGGAGAGTGTGTATACACTGTGCTCAATGATCTGGAGTTTGTGTTCAGGAGAGTGTGTTTACACTGTGCTCAGTGATCTGGAGTTTGTGTTCATGAGAGTGTGTTTACACTGTGCTCTGTGATCTGGAGTTTGTGTTCCGGAGAGGGTGTTAAGACTGTGGTCAGCGATCTGGAGTTTGTGTTCAGGACAGTGTGTTTAGACTATGCTCAGCGATCTGGAGTTTGTGTTCCGGAGAGTGTGTTAAGGCTGTGGTCAGTGATCTGGGGTTTAGGTTCAGGAGAGTGTGTTTAGACTATGCTCAGTGATCTGGAGTTTGTGTTCAGGAGAGTGTGTTTACACTCTGCTCAGTGATCTGGAGTTTGTGTTTTGGAGAGTGTGTTAAGACTGTGGTCAGTGATCTGGAGTTTGTGTTCAGCAGAGTGTGTTTACATTGTGCTCAGTGATCTGGAGTATGTGTTCAGGAGACTGTGTTTGCTCTGTGCTCTGTGATCTGGGGTTTGTGTTCAGGAGAGCGTGTTTACTCTGTGCTCTGTGATCTGGAGTTTGTGTTCCGGAGAGTGTGTTAAGGCTGTGGTCAGTGATCTGGGGTTTACGTTCAGGAGAGTGTGTTTAGACTATGCTCAGTGATCTGGAGTTTGTGTTCAGGATAGTGTGTTTGCACTCTGCTCTGTGATCTGGAGTTGGTGTTCAGGAGAATGTGTTTACACTGTTCTCAGTGATCTGGAGTTTGTGTTCAGGAGAGTGTGTTTAGACTATGCTCAGTGATCTGGAGTTTGTGTTCAGGAGAGTGTGTTTGCACTGTGCTCTGTGATCTGGAGTTTGTGTTCAATAGACTCTGTTTACACTCTGCTCTGTGATCTGGAGTTTGTGTTCAAGAGACTGTGTTGACACTGTGCTCTGTGATCTGGAGTTTGTGTTCAGGAGAGTGTGTTTACATTCTGCTCTGTGATCTGGAGTTTGTGTTCAGGAGAGTGTGTTTACACTGTTCTCAGTGATCTGGAGTTAGTGTTCTGGAGAGTGTGTTGACACTGTGCTCCGTGATCTGTAGTTTGTGTTCAAGAGACTGTGTTTACACTGTGCTCTGTGTTCTGGAGTTTGTGTTAAAGAGGCTGTGTTTACACTGTGCTCTGTGAGCTGGAGTTTGTGTTAAAGAGGCTGTGTTTACACTGTGCTCTGTGAGCTGGAGTTTGTGTTCAAGAGACTGTGTTGACACTGTGCTCAGTGATCGGGAGTTTGTGTTCAGGAGGCTGTGTTTGCACTGTGCTCTGTGATCTGGAGTTTATGTTCAGGAGGCTGTGTTTACACTGTGCTCAGTGATCTGGAGTTTGTGTTCAGGAAACTGTGTTTGCACTGTGCTCTGTGATCTGGAGTTTGTGTTCAGCAGGCTGTGTTTGCACTGTGCTCTGTGATCTGGAGTTTGTGTTCAGCAGGCTGTGTTTCCACTGTGCTCTGTGACATAGAACATAGAACATACAGCACAGAACAGGCGCTTCGGCCCACAATGTTGTGCCGATCCTTTGTCCTCTGTCAAGGACAATTTAATCTATACCCCATCATTCTCCTTTATCCATATACCTATCCAAAAGCCTTTTGAAAGTCCCTAAAGTTTCTGACTCAACAACTTCCCCGGGCAAGGCATTCCATGCCTCGACCACTCTCTGGGTAAAGAACCTTCCCCTGACATCCCCCTTATATCTCCCACCCTTCACCTTAAATTTATGACCCCTTGTAACGCTTTGCTCCACCCGGGGAAAAAGTTTCTGACTGTCTACCCTATCTATTCCCCTGATCATCTTATAAACCTCTATCATGTCACCCCTCATCCTTCTCCGTTCTAATGAGAAGAGGCCTAGAATGTTCAGCCTTTCCTCGTAAGACTTATTCTCCATTCCAGGCAACATCCTGGTAAATCTCCTCTGCACCCTCTCCAAGGCTTCCACATCCTTCCTAAAATGAGGCGACCAGAACTGCACACAGTACTCCAAATGAGGCCTTACCAAGGTCCTGTACAGCTGCATCATCACCTCACGGCTCTTAAATTCAATCCCTCTGCTAATGAACGCTAACACCCCATATGCCTTCTTCACAGCCCTATCCACTTGAGTTGCAACTTTCAATGATCTATGCACATAGACCCCAAGGTCTCTCTGCTCCTCCACATGCCCAAGAACCCGAGCGTTAACCCAGTATTTTGCATTCATGTTTGTCCTTCCAAAATGGACGACCTCACACTTTTCAGGGTTAAACTCCATCTGCCACTTTTCAGCCCAGCACTGCAACCTATCCAAGTCCCTTTGCAGACGACAATAGCCCTCCTCGGTATCCACAACTCCACCAACCTTTGTATCATCTGCAAATTTACTGACCCACCCTTCGACTTCCTCATCCAAGTCGTTAATAAAAATCACAAACAGGAGAGGACCCAGAACTGATCCCTGCGGCACGCCACTGGTAACTGGGCTCCAGGCTGAGTATTTACCATCTAAGACCACTCTCTGCCTTCTATCAGTTAGCCAATTCTTAATCCAACTGGCCACATTCCCCACTATCCCATGCCTCCTGACTTTCTCCATAAGTCTACCATGGGGGACCTTATCAAATGCCTTACTAAAATCCATGTACACCACATCCACTGGTTTACCCTCATCCACTTGCTTGGTCACCTGCTCAAAGAATTCAATCAGGCTTGTGAGGCAAGACCTACCCCTCACAAAACCGTGCTGACTGTCCCGAATCAAGCAGTGTCTTTCCAGATGCTCAGAAATCCTATCCCTCAGCACCTTTTCCATCAACTTGCCTACCACCGAAGTAAGACTAACTGGCCTGTAATTCCCAGGGTTGTTCCTATTCCCTTTCTTGAACAGGGGCACAACATTTGCCACCCTCCAATCACCTGGTACCACCCCCGTCAGCAGAGAAGATGAAAAGATCATTGCCAGCGGCTCTGCAATTTCATCCCTTGCTTCCCATAACATCCTTGGATATACCCCGTCAGGCCCGGGAGACTTGTCTATCTTCAAGTTATTCAAAAACCCCAACACATCTTCCCTCCTAACGAGCACTTCCTCGAGCTTACCAGTCTGTTTCACACCGTCCTCTTCAGTAATACACCCCTTCTCATTCGTAAATACCGAAGAGAAGTACTCATTCAAAACCTCACTTATCTCTTCCGGCTCAACACACAGTCTCCCGCTATTGTCCTTGACCGGACCTACGGTCCCCCTAGTCATCCTCATATTTCTGACATACGCGTAAAAGGCCTTGGGGTTTTCTTTTATCCTACCCGCCAAGCATTTTTCATGCCCTCTCTTAGCTCTCCTAATCCCTTTCTTCAGATCCTTCCTGGCCATCTTGTATCCTTCCAGAGCTATGCCTGTGCCCTTTTTCCTCAACTTTATATACGCATCCTTCTTCTTCCTAACAAGACTCTCAACCTCTCTTGTCAACCTGGATACCTGGAGTATCTGTTCAGGAGAGTGTGTTAAGATTGTGGTCAGTGATCTGGAGTTTGTGTTCAGGAGAGTGTGTTTACACTCTGCTCAGTCATCTGGAGTTTGTGTTTAGGAGAGTGTGTTTGCTCTGTGCTCTGTGATCTAGGGTTTGTGTTCAGGAGAGCGTGTTTACTCTGTGCTCTGTGATCTGGAGTTTGTGTTCCGGAGAGTGTGTTGAGGCTGTGGTCAGTGATCTGGGGTTTACTTTCAGGAGAGTGTGTTTACACCATACTCAGTGATCTGGAGTTTGTGTTCAGCAGGCTGTGTTTCCACTCTGCTCTGTGACCTGGAGTATCTGTTCAGGAGAGTGTGTTAAGATTGTGGTCAGTGAATTAGAGTTTGTGTTCAGGAGAGTGTGTTTACACTGTGCTCAGTCATCTGGAGTTTGTGTTCAAGAGACTGTGTTTACACTGTGCTCTGTAATTTGGAGTTTGTGTTCTGGAGAGTGTGTTGACATTCTGCTCTGTGATCTGTAGTTTGTGTTCAAGAGGCTGTGTTTACACTGTGCTCCGTGATCTGGAGTTTGTGTTAAAGAGGCTGTGTTTACACTGCGCTCTGTGAGCTGGAGTTTGTGTTCAAGAGACTGTGTTGACACTGTGCTCTGTGATCTGGAGTTTGTGTTCCGGAGAGGGTGTTAAGACTGTGGTCAGCGATCTGGAGTTTGTGTTCAGGACAGTGTGTTTAGACTATGCTCAGTGATCTGGAGTTTGTGTTCCGGAGAGTGTGTTAAGGCTGTGGTCAGTGATCTGGGGTTTAGGTTCAGGAGAGTGTGTTTAGACTATGCTCAGTGATCTGGAGTTTGTGTTCAGGAGAGTGTGTTTACACTCTGCTCAGTGATCTGGAGTTTGTGTTCAAGAGACTGTGTTGACACTGTGCTCAGTGATCTGGAGTTTGTGTTCAGGAGAGTGTGTTTACATTCTGCTCTGTGATCTGGAGTTTGTGTTCAGGAGAGTGTGTTTACACTGTTCTCAGTGATCTGGAGTTAGTGTTCAGGAGAGTGTGTTGACACTGTGCTCTGTGATCTGTAGTTTGTGTTCAAGAGACTGTGTTTACACTGTGCTCTGTGTTCTGGAGTTTGTGTTAAAGAGGCTGTGTTTACACTGTGCTCTGTGAGCTGGAGTTTGTGTTCAAGAGACTGTGTTGACACTGTGCTCTGTGATCTGGAGTTTGTGTTCAGGAGACTGTGTTTGCACTGTGCTCAGTGATTGGGAGTTTGTGTTCAGGAGACTGTGTTTGCACTGTGCTCTGTGATCTGGAGTTTGTGTTCAGGAGGCTGTGTTTACACTGTGCTCAGTGATCTGGAGTTTGTGTTCAGGAGACTGTGTTTGCACTGTGCTCTGTGATCTGGAGTTTGTGTTCAGCAGGCTGTGTTTGCACTGTGCTCTGTGATCTGGAGTTTGTGTTCAGCAGGCTGTGTTTCCACTGTGCTCTGTGACCTGGAGTATCTGTTCAGGAGAGTGTGTTAAGATTGTGGTCAGTGATCTGGAGTTTGTGTTCAGGAGAGTGTGTTTACACTCTGCTCAGTCATCTGGAGTTTGTGTTTAGGAGAGTGTGTTTGCTCTGTGCTCTGTGATCTAGGGTTTGTGTTCAGGAGAGCGTGTTTACTCTGTGCTCTGTGATCTGGAGTTTGTGTTCCGGAGAGTGTGTTGAGGCTGTGGTCAGTGATCTGGGGTTTACTTTCAGGAGAGTGTGTTTACACCATGCTCAGTGATCTGGAGTTTGTGTTCAGCAGGCTGTGTTTCCACTCTGCTCTGTGACCTGGAGCATCTGTTCAGGAGAGTGTGTGAAGATTGTGGTCAGTGAATTAGAGTTTGTGTTCAGGAGAGTGTGTTTACACTGTGCTCAGTCATCTGGAATTTGTGTTCAAGAGACTGTGTTTACACTGAGCTCTGTGATCTGGAGTATCTGTTCAGGTGAGTGTGTTAAGATTGTGGTCAGTGATCTGGAGTTTGTGTACAGGAGAGTGTGTTTTCACTGTGCTCTGTGATCTGGAGTTTGTGTTCAAGAGACTGTGTTTACACTGTGCTCTGTAATTTGGAGTTTGTGTTCAGGAGAGTGTGTTAAGTCTGTGGCCAGAGATCTGGAGTTTGAGTTCAGGAGAGCGTATTTACACTGTGCTCAGTGATCTGGAGTTTGTGTTCCGGAGAGTGTGTTCAGGCTGTGGTCAGTGATCTGGGGTTTACGTTCAGGAGAGTGTGTTTAGACTATGCTCAGTGATCTGGAGTTTGTGCTCAGGAGAGTGTGTTTGCACTGTGCTCAGCGATCTGGAGTTTATGTTCAAGAGACTGTGTTTACACTGTGATCTGTGATCTGGAGTTTGTGTTCAAGAGACTGTGTTTACACTATGCTCTGTGATCTGGAGTTTGTGTTCAAGAGACTGTGTTGACACTGTGCTCAGTGATCTGGAGTTTGTGTTCAGGTGACTGTGTTTACATTCTGCTCTGTGATCTGGAGTTTGTGTTCAGGAGAGTGTGTTTACACTGTTCTCAGTGATCTGGAGTTTGTGTTCTGGAGAGTGTATTGACATTCTGCTCTGTGATCTGTAGTTTGTGTTCAAGAGACTGTGTTTACACTGTGCTCCGTGATCTGGAGTTTGTGTTAAAGAGGCTGTGTTTACACTGCGCTCTGTGAGCTGGAGTTTGTGTTCAAGAGACTGTGTTGACACTGTGCTCTGTGATCTGGAGTTTGTGTTCCGGAGAGGGTGTTAAGACTGTGGTCAGCGATCTGGAGTTTGTGTTCAGGACAGTGTGTTTAGACTATGCTCAGTGATCTGGAGTTTGTGTTCCGGAGAGTGTGTTAAGGCTGTGGTCAGTGATCTGGGGTTTAGGTTCAGGAGAGTGTGTTTAGACTATGCTCAGTGATCTGGAGTTTGTGTTCAGGAGAGTGTGTTTACACTCTGCTCAGTGATCTGGAGTTTGTGTTTTGGAGAGTGTGTTAAGACTGTGGTCAGTGATCTGGAGTTTGTGTTCAGCAGAGTGTGTTTACATTGTGCTCAGTGATCTGGAGTATGTGTTCAGGAGACTGTGTTTGCTCTGTGCTCTGTGATCTGGAGTTTGTGTTCAGGAGAGCGTGTTTACTCTGTGCTCTGTGATCTGGAGTTTGTGTTCCGGAGAGTGTGTTAAGGCTGTGGTCAGTGATCTGGGGTTTACGTTCAGGAGAGTGTGTTTAGACTATGCTCAGTGATCTGGAGTTTGTGTTCAGGATAGTGTGTTTGCACTCTGCTCTGTGATCTGGAGTTGGTGTTCAGGAGAATGTGTTTACACTGTTCTCAGTGATCTGGAGTTTGTGTTCAAGAGACTCTGTTTACACTCTGCTCTGTGATCTGGAGTTTGTGTCCAAGAGACTGTGTTGACACTGTGCTCTGTGATCTGGAGTTTGTGTTCAGGAGAGTGTGTTTACATTCTGCTCTGTGATCTGGAGTTTGTGTTCAGGAGAGTGTGTTTACACTGTTCTCAGTGATCTGGAGTTAGTGTTCTGGAGAGTGTGTTGACACTGTGCTCTGTGATCTGTAGTTTGTGTTCAAGAGACTGTGTTTACACTGTGCTCTGTGTTCTGGAGTTTGTGTTAAAGAGGCTGTGTTTACACTGTGCTCTGTGAGCTGGAGTTTGTGTTCAAGAGACTGTGTTGACACTGTGCTCTGTGATCTGGAGTTTGTGTTCAGGAGACTGTGTTTGCACTGTGCTCAGTGATTGGGAGTTTGTGTTCAGGAGACTGTGTTTGCACTGTGCTCTGTGATCTGGAGTTTGTGTTCAGGAGGCTGTGTTTACACTGTGCTCAGTGATCTGGAGTTTGTGTTCAGGAGACTGTGTTTGCACTGTGCTCTGTGATCTGGAGTTTGTGTTCAGCAGGCTGTGTTTGCACTGTGCTCTGTGATCTGGAGTTTGTGTTCAGCAGGCTGTGTTTCCACTGTGCTCTGTGACCTGGAGTATCTGTTCAGGAGAGTGTGTTAAGATTGTGGTCAGTGATCTGGAGTTTGTGTTCAGGAGAGTGTGTTTACACTCTGCTCAGTCATCTGGATTTTGTGTTTAGGAGAGAGTGTTTGCTCTGTGCTCTGTGATCTAGGGTTTGTGTTCAGGAGAGAGTGTTTACTCTGTGCTCTGTGATCTGAAGTTTGTGTTCCGGAGAGGGTGTTAAGACTGTGGTCAGCGATCTGGAGTTTGTGTTCAGGACAGTGTGTTTAGACTATGCTCAGTGATCTGGAGTTTGTGTTCCGGAGAGTGTGTTAAGGCTGTGGTCAGTGATCTGGGGTTTAGGTTAAGGAGAGTGTGTTTAGACTATGCTCAGTGATCTGGAGTTTGTGTTCAGGAGAGTGTGTTTACACTCTGCTCAGTGATCTGGAGTTTGTGTTTTGGAGAGTGTGTTAAGACTGTGGTCAGTGATCTGGAGTTTGTGTTCAGCAGAGTGTGTTTACATTGTGCTCAGTGATCTGGAGTATGTGTTCAGGAGACTGTGTTTGCTCTGTGCTCTGTGATCTGGGGTTTGTGTTCAGGAGAGCGTGTTTACTCTGTGCTCTGTGATCTGGAGTTTGTGTTCCGGAGAGTGTGTTAAGGCTGTGGTCAGTGATCTGGGGTTTACGTTCAGGAGAGTGTGTTTAGACTATGCTCAGTGATCTGGAGTTTGTGTTCAGGATAGCGTGTTTGCACTCTGCTCTGTGATCTGGAGTTGGTGTTCAGGAGAATGTGTTTACACTGTTCTCAGTGATCTGGAGTTTGTGTTCAAGAGACTCTGTTTACACTCTGCTCTGTGATCTGGAGTTTGTGTCCAAGAGACTGTGTTGACACTGTGCTCTGTGATCTGGAGTTTGTGTTCAGGAGAGTGTGTTTACATTCTGCTCTGTGATCTGGAGTTTGTGTTCAGGAGAGTGTGTTTACACTGTTCTCAGTGATCTGGAGTTAGTGTTCTGGAGAGTGTGTTGACACTGTGCTCTGTGATCTGTAGTTTGTGTTCAAGAGACTGTGTTTACACTGTGCTCTGTGTTCTGGAGTTTGTGTTAAAGAGGCTGTGTTTACACTGTGCTCTGTGAGCTGGAGTTTGTGTTCAAGAGACTGTGTTGACACTGTGCTCTGTGATCTGGAGTTTGTGTTCAGGAGACTGTGTTTGCACTGTGCTCACTGATTGGGAGTTTGTGTTCAGGAGACTGTGTTTGCACTGTGCTCTGTGATCTGGAGTTTGTGTTCAGGAGGCTGTGTTTACACTGTGCTCAGTGATCTGGAGTTTGTGTTCAGGAGACTGTGTTTGCACTGTGCTCTGTGATCTGGAGTTTGTGTTCAGCAGGCTGTGTTTGCACTGTGCTCTGTGATCTGGAGTTTGTGTTCAGCAGGCTGTGTTTCCACTGTGCTCTGTGACCTGGAGTATCTGTTCAGGAGAGTGTGTTAAGATTGTGGTCAGTGATCTGGAGTTTGTGTTCAGGAGAGTGTGTTTACACTCTGCTCAGTCATCTGGATTTTGTGTTTAGGAGAGTGTGTTTGCTCTGTGCTCTGTGATCTAGGGTTTGTGTTCAGGAGAGAGTGTTTACTCTGTGCTCTGTGATCTGGAGTTTGTGTTCCGGAGAGTGTGTTGAGGCTGTGGTCAGTGATCTGGGGTTTACTTTCAGGAGAGTGTGTTTACACCATGCTCAGTGATCTGGAGTTTGTGTTCAGCAGGCTGTGTTTCCACTCTGCTCTGTGACCTGGAGTATCTGTTCAGGAGAGTGTGTTAAGATTGTGGTCAGTGAATTAGAGTTTGTGTTCAGGAGAGTGTGTTTACACTGTGCTCAGTCATCTGGAGTGTGTGTTCAAGAGACTGTGTTTACACTGTGCTCTGTAATTTGGAGTTTGTGTTCAGGAGAGTGTGTTAAGTCTGTGGTCAGAGATCTGGAGTTTGTGTTCAGGAGAGCGTATTTACACTGTGCTCAGTGATCTGGAGTTTGTGTTCAGGAGACTGTGTTTGCACTGTGCTCAGTGATTGGGAGTTTGTGTTCAGGAGACTGTGTTTGCACTGTGCTCTGTGATCTGGAGTTTGTGTTCAGGAGGCTGTGTTTACACTGTGCTCAGTGATCTGGAGTTTGTGTTCAGGAGACTGTGTTTGCACTGTGCTCTGTGATCTGGAGTTTGTGTTCAGCAGGCTGTGTTTGCACTGTGCTCTGTGATCTGGAGTTTGTGTTCAGCAGGCTGTGTTTCCACTGTGCTCTGTGACCTGGAGTATCTGTTCAGGAGAGTGTGTTAAGATTGTGGTCAGTGATCTGGAGTTTGTGTTCAGGAGAGTGTGTTTACACTCTGCTCAGTCATCTGGATTTTGTGTTTAGGAGAGTGTGTTTGCTCTGTGCTCTGTGATCTAGGGTTTGTGTTCAGGAGAGAGTGTTTACTCTGTGCTCTGTGATCTGGAGTTTGTGTTCCGGAGAGTGTGTTGAGGCTGTGGTCAGTGATCTGGGGTTTACTTTCAGGAGAGTGTGTTTACACCATGCTCAGTGATCTGGAGTTTGTGTTCAGCAGGCTGTGTTTCCACTCTGCTCTGTGACCTGGAGTATCTGTTCAGGAGAGTGTGTTAAGATTGTGGTCAGTGAATTAGAGTTTGTGTTCAGGAGAGTGTGTTTACACTGTGCTCAGTCATCTGGAGTGTGTGTTCAAGAGACTGTGTTTACACTGTGCTCTGTAATTTGGAGTTTGTGTTCAGGAGAGTGTGTTAAGTCTGTGGTCAGAGATCTGGAGTTTGTGTTCAGGAGAGCGTATTTACACTGTGCTCAGTGATCTGGAGTTTGTGTTCCGGAGAGTGTGTTAAGGCTGTGGTCAGTGATCTGGGGTTTACGTTCAGGAGAGTGTGTTTAGACTATGCTCAGTGATCTGGAGTTTGTGTTCAGGAGAGTGTGTTTACACTGTTCTCAGTGATCTGGAGTTTGTGTTCAGGAGAGTGTGTTTAGACTATGCTCAGTGATCTGGAGTTTGTGTTCAGGAGAGTGTGTTTACACTGTGCTCAGCGATCTGGAGTTCATGTTCAAGAGACTGTGTTTACACTGTGATCTGTGATCTGGAGTTTGTGTTCAAGAGACTGTGTTTACACTATGCTCTGTGAGCGGGAGTTTGTGTTCAAGAGACTGTGTTGACACTGTGCTCTGTGATCTGGAGTTTGTGTTCCGGAGAGGGTGTTAAGACTGTGGTCAGCGATCTGGAGTTTGTGTTCAGGACAGTGTGTTTAGACTATGCTCAGTGATCTGGAGTTTGTGTTCCGGAGAGTGTGTTAAGGCTGTGGTCAGTGATCTGGGGTTTAGGTTCAGGAGAGTGTGTTTAGACTATGCTCAGTGATCTGGAGTTTGTGTTCAAGAGACTCTGTTTACACTCTGCTCTGTGATCTGGAGTTTGTGTCCAAGAGACTGTGTTGACACTGTGCTCTGTGATCTGGAGTTTGTGTTCAGGAGAGTGTGTTTACATTCTGCTCTGTGATCTGGAGTTTGTGTTCAGGAGAGTGTGTTTACACTGTTCTCAGTGATCTGGAGTTAGTGTTCTGGAGAGTGTGTTGACACTGTGCTCTGTGATCTGTAGTTTGTGTTCAAGAGACTGTGTTTACACTGTGCTCTGTGTTCTGGAGTTTGTGTTAAAGAGGCTGTGTTTACACTGTGCTCTGTGAGCTGGAGTTTGTGTTCAAGAGACTGTGTTGACACTGTGCTCTGTGATCTGGAGTTTGTGTTCAGGAGACTGTGTTTGCACTGTGCTCAGTGATTGGGAGTTTGTGTTCAGGAGACTGTGTTTGCACTGTGCTCTGTGATCTGGAGTTTGTGTTCAGGAGGCTGTGTTTACACTGTGCTCAGTGATCTGGAGTTTGTGTTCAGGAGACTGTGTTTGCACTGTGCTCTGTGATCTGGAGTTTGTGTTCAGCAGGCTGTGTTTGCACTGTGCTCTGTGATCTGGAGTTTGTGTTCAGCAGGCTGTGTTTCCACTGTGCTCTGTGACCTGGAGTATCTGTTCAGGAGAGTGTGTTAAGATTGTGGTCAGTGATCTGGAGTTTGTGTTCAGGAGAGTGTGTTTACACTCTGCTCAGTCATCTGGAGTTTGTGTTTAGGAGAGTGTGTTTGCTCTGTGCTCTGTGATCTAGGGTTTGTGTTCAGGAGAGCGTGTTTACTCTGTGCTCTGTGATCTGGAGTTTGTGTTCCGGAGAGTGTGTTGAGGCTGTGGTCAGTGATCTGGGGTTTACTTTCAGGAGAGTGTGTTTACACCATGCTCAGTGATCTGGAGTTTGTGTTCAGCAGGCTGTGTTTCCACTCTACTCTGTGACCTGGAGCATCTGTTCAGGAGAGTGTGTGAAGATTGTGGTCAGTGAATTAGAGTTTGTGTTCAGGAGAGTGTGTTTACACTGTGCTCAGTCATCTGGAATTTGTGTTCAAGAGACTGTGTTTACACTGAGCTCTGTGATCTGGAGTATCTGTTCAGGTGAGTGTGTTAAGATTGTGGTCAGTGATCTGGAGTTTGTGTGCAGGAGAGTGTGTTTTCACTGTGCTCTGTGATCTGGAGTTTGTGTTCAAGAGACTGTGTTTACACTGTGCTCTGTAATTTGGAGTTTGTGTTCAGGAGAGTGTGTTAAGTCTGTGGCCAGAGATCTGGAGTTTGTGTTCAGGAGAGCGTATTTACACTGTGCTCAGTGATCTGGAGTTTGTGTTCCGGAGAGTGTGTTCAGGCTGTGGTCAGTGATCTGGGGTTTACGTTCAGGAGAGTGTGTTTAGACTATGCTCAGTGATCTGGAGTTTGTGCTCAGGAGAGTGTGTTTGCACTGTGCTCAGCGATCTGGAGTTTATGTTCAAGAGACTGTGTTTACACTGTGATCTGTGATCTGGAGTTTGTGTTCAAGAGACTGTGTTTACACTATGCTCTGTGATCTGGAGTTTGTGTTCAAGAGACTGTGTTGACACTGTGCTCTGTGACCTGGAGCATCTGTTCAGGAGAGTGTGTGAAGATTGTGGTCAGTGAATTAGAGTTTGTGTTCAGGAGAGTGTGTTTACACTGTGCTCAGTCATCTGGAGTTTGTGTTCAAGAGACTGTGTTTACACTGTGCTCTGTAATTTGGAGTTTGTGTTCAGGAGAGTGTGTTAAGTCTGTGGTCAGAGATCTGGAGTTTGTGTTCAGGAGAGCGTATTTACACTGTGCTCAGTGATCTGGAGTTTGTGTTCCGGAGAGTGTGTTCAGGCTGTGGTCAGTGATCTGGGGTTTACGTTCAGGAGAGTGTGTTTAGACTATGCTCAGTGATCTGGAGTTTGTGTTCAGGAGAGTGTGTTTACACTGTTCTCAGTGATCTGGAGTTTGTGTTCAGGAGAGTGTGTTTAGACTATGCTCAGTGATCTGGAGTTTGTGTTCAGGAGAGTGTGTTTACACTGTGCTCAGCGATCTGGAGTTTATGTTCAAGAGACTGTGTTTACACTGTGATCTGTGATCTGGAGTTTGTGTTCAAGAGACTGTGTTTACACTATGCTCTGTGATCTGGAGTTTGTGTTCAAGAGACTGTGTTGACACTGTGCTCAGTGATCTGGAGTTTGTGTTCAGGTGAGTGTGTTTACATTCTGCTCTGTGATCTGGAGTTTGTGTTCAGGAGAGTGTGTTTACACTGTTCTCAGTGAACTGGAGTTTGTGTTGTGGAGAGTGTGTTGACACTGTGCTCTGTGATCTGTAGTTTGTGTTCAAGAGACTGTGTTTACACTGTGCTCCGTGATCTGGAGTTTGTGTTAAAGAGGCTGTGTTTACACTGCGCTCTGTGAGCTGGAGTTTGTGTTCAAGAGACTGTGTTGACACTGTGCTCTGTGATCTGGAGTTTGTGTTCAGGAGACTGTGTTTGCACTGTGCTCAGTGATCGGGAGTTTGTGTTCAGGAGACTGTGTTTGCACTGTGCTCTGTGATCTGGAGTTTGTGTTCAGGAGGCTGTGTTTACACTGTGCTCAGTGATCTGGAGTTTGTGTTCAGGAGACTGTGTTTGCACTGTGCTCTGTGATCTGGAGTTTGTGTTCAGCAGGCTGTGTTTGCACTGTGCTCTGTGATCTGGAGTTTGTGTTCAGCAGGCTGTGTTTCCACTGTGCTCTGTGACCTGGAGTATCTGTTCAGGAGAGTGTGTTAAGATTGTGGTCAGTGATCTGGAGTTTGTGTTCAGGAGAGTGTGTTTACACTCTGCTCAGTCATCTGGAGTTTGTGTTTAGGAGAGTGTGTTTGCTCTGTGCTCTGTGATATGGGGTTTATGTTCAGGAGAGCGTGTTTACTCTGTGCTCAGTGATCTGGAGTTTGTGTTCCGGAGAGTGTGTTTGCACTCTGCTCTGTGATCTGGAGTTGGTGTTCAGGAGAATGTGTTTACACTGTTCTCAGTGATCTGGAGTTTGTGTTCAGGAGAGTGTGTTTAGACTATGCTCAGTGATCTGGAGTTTGTGTTCAAGAGACTGTGTTTACACTGTGCTCTGTGATCTGGAGTTTGTGTTAAAGAGACTGTGTTTACACTATGCTCTGTGTTCTGGAGTTTGTTTTCAAGAGACTGTGTTGACACTGTGCTCTGTGATCTGGAGGTTGTGTTCAGGAGACTGTGTTTGCACTGTGCTCTGTGATCTGCAGTATCTGTTCAGGAGAGTGTGTTTACACTTTGCTCAGTGATCTGGAGTTTGTGTTCAGGAGAGTGTGTTTAGACTATGCTCAGTGATCTGGAGTTTGTGTTCAGGAGAGTGTGTTTACACTGTGGTCAGTGATCTGGAGTTTGTGTTCAGGAGAGTGTGTTTACACTGTGCTCTGTGATCTGTAGTTTGTGTTAAAGAGACTGTGTTTCCACTATGCTCTGTGTTCTGGAGTTTGTGTTCAAGAGACTGTGTTGACACTGTGCTCTGTGATCTGGAGGTTGTGTTCAGGAGAATGTGTTTGCACTGTGCTCTGTGATCTGGAGTATCTGTTCAGGAGAGTGTGTTTACACTTTGCTCAGTGATCTGGAGTTTGTGTTCAGGAGAGTGTGTTTACACTGTGCTCAGTGATCTGGAGTTTGTGTTCAGGGACTGTGCTTACACTGGGCTCAGTGATCTGGAGTTTGTGTTCAGGGACTGTGTTTACACTGTGCTCAGTGATCTGCAGTATCTGTTCAGGAGAGTGTGTTAAGACTGTGGTCAGTGATCTGGAGCTTGTGTTCAGGAGAGTGTATCTGCACTGTGCTCAGTGATCTGGTGTTTGTGTTCAGGAGAGTGTGTTTACACTGTGCTCCGTGCTCTGCAGTTTGTTTTCAAGAGACTGTGTTTACACTCTGCTCTGTGATCTGGAGTTTGTGTTCAAGAGACTGTGTTTACACTGTGGTCTGTGACATGGAGTTTGGGTTCAAGAGACTGTGTTTACACTGTGCTCTATGATCTGGAGTTTGTGTTCTGGAGACTGTATTAAGACTGTGCTCTGTGATCTGGAGTTTGTGTTCAGGAGACTGTGTTTACACTGTGCTCTGTGATTTGGAGTTTGTGTTCAGGAGAATGTGTTAAGTCTGTGGTCAGTGATCTGGAGTTTGTGTTCAGGAGAGTGTGTTTACACTCTGCTCTGTGATCTGGAGTTGGTGTTCAGGAGAATGTGTTTACACTGTTCTCAGTGATCTGGAGTTTGTGTTCAGGAGAGTGTGTTTAGACTATGCTCAGTGATCTGGAGTTTGTGTTCAGGAGAGTGTGTTTACACTGTGTTCAGTGATCTGGAGTTTATGTTCAAGAGACTGTGTTTACACTGTGATCTGTGATCTGGAGTTTGTGTTCAAGAGACTGTGTTTACACTATGCTCTGTGATCTGGAGTTTGTCTTCAAGAGACTGTGTTGACACTGTGCTCAGTGATCTGGAGTTTGTGTTCAGGAGAGTGTGTTTACATTCTGCTCTGTGATCTGGAGTTTGTGTTCTGGAGAGTGTGTTGACACTGTGCTCTGTGATCTGTAGTTTGTGTTCAAGAGACTGTGTTTACACTGTGCTCTGTGATCTGGAGATGGTGTTAAAGAGACTGTGTTTACACTATGCTCTGTGTTCTGGAGTTTGTGTTCAAGAGACTGTGCTACCACTGTGCTCTGTGATCTGGAGTTTGGGTTCAAGAGACTGTGTTTACACTGTGCTCTATGATCTGGAGTTTGTGTTCAAGAGACTGTGTTAAGACTCTGCTCTGTGATCTGGAGTTTGTGTTCAGGAGAGTGTGTTTACACTGTGCTCAGTGATCTGGAGTTTGTGTTCAGGAGACTGAGTTTACACTGTGCTCAGTGATCTGCAGCATCTGTTCAGGAGAGTGTGTTAAGACTGTGCTCTGTGATCTGGAGTTTGTGTTCAGGAGACTGTGTTTACACTGTGCTCTGTGATTTGGAGTTTGTGTTCAGGAGAGTGTGTTAAGTCTGTGGTCAGTGATCTGGAGTTTGTGTTCAGGAGAGTGTGTTTACACTGTGCTCAGTGATCTGAAGTTTATGTTCAGGAGACTGTGTTTACACTATGCTCTGTGCTCTGGAGTTTGTGTTCAAGGGACTGTGTTGACACTGTGCTCAGTGATCTGGAGTTTGTGTTCAGGAGAGTGTGTTTACATTCTGCTCTGCGATCTGGAGTTTGTGTTCAGGAGAGTGTGTTTACACTGTTCTCAATGATCTGGAGTTTGTGTTCTGGAGAGTGTGTTTACACTTTGCTCAGTGATCGGGAGTTTGTGTTCAGGAGAGTGTGTTTTCACTGTGCTCATTGATCTGGAGTTTGTGTTCAGGAGAGTGTGTTTACACTGTGCTCAGTGATCTGCAGTATCTGTTCAGGAGAGTGTGTTAAGCCTGTGTTCAGTGATCTGGAATTTGTGTTCAGGAGAGTTGGTTTACACTGTGCTCAGTGATCTGGAGTTTGTGTTCAAGAGACTGTGTATACACTGTGCTCAGTGATCTGTAGTATCTGTTCAGGAGAGTGTGTTAAGCCTGTGTTCAGTGATCTGGAATTTGTGTTCAGGAGAGTTGGTTTACACTGTGCTCAGTGATCTGGAGTTTGTGTTCAGGAGAGTGTGTTTACACTGTGCTCTGTGATCTGCAGTATCTGTTCAGGAGAGGGTGTTTACACTGTGCTCAGTGATCTGGAGCTTGTGTTCAGGAGAGTGTGTTAAGACTGTGATCAGTGATCTGGAGTTTGTGTTCAGGAGAGTGTGGGTGCACTGTGCTCAGTGATCTGCAGTTTGTGTTCAAGAGACTGTGTTTACACTGTGCTCAGTGATCTGGAGTATCTGTTCAGGAGAGTGTGTTTAGACTGTGGTCAGTGATCTGGAGTTTGTGTTCAGGAGGGTGTGTTTACACTGTGCTCAGTGGTCTTGAGTTTGTGTTCAGGAGATGTGTTTACACTGTGCTCAGTGATCTGGTATTTGTGTTCAGGAGAGTGTGTTACACTGTGCTGAGTGATCTGGAGTTTGTGTTCTGGGGATCGTGTTTCCAGTGTGCTCAGTGATCTGGGTGTTTGTGTTCAGGAGAGTGTGTTTACACTGTGCTCTGTGATCTGGAGTTTGTGTTCAGGAGAGTGTGTTTACATTCTGCTCTGCGATCTGGAGTTTGTGTTCAGGAGAGTGTATTTACACTGTTCTCAATGATCTGGAGTTTGTGTTCTGGAGAGTGTGTTTACACTTTGCTCAGTGATCTGGAGTTTGTGTTCAGGAGAGTGTGTTTACACTGTGCTCATTGATCTGGAGTTTGTGTTCAGGAGAGTGTGTTTACACTGTGCTCAGTGATCTGGAGTTTGTGTTCAGGAGACTGTGTTTACACTGTGCTCAGTGATCTGCAGTATCTGTTCAGGAGAGTGTGTTAAGCCTGTGTTCAGTGATCTGGAGTTTGTGTTCAGGAGAGTGTGTTTACACTGTGCTCAGTGATCTGGAGTTTGTGTTCAGGAGAGTGTGTTTACACTGTGCTCTGTGATCTGCAGTATCTGTTCAGGAGAGGGTGTTTACACCGTGCTCAGTGATCTGGAGCTTGTGTTCAGGAGAGTGTGTTAAGACTGTGATCAGTGATCTGGAGTTTGTGTTCAGGAGAGTGTGAGTGCACTGTGCTCAGTGATCTGCAGTTTGTGTTCAAGAGACTGTGTTTACACTGTGCTCAGTGATCTGGAGTATCTGTTCAGGAGAGTGTATTTAGACTGTGGTCAGTGATCTTGAGTTTGTGTTCAGGAGACTGTGTTTACACTGTGCTCAGTGATCTGGAGTTTGTGTTCAGGAGAGTGTGTTACACTGTGCTCAGTGATCTGGAGTTTGTGTTCAGGGGATCGTGTTTCCAGTGTGCTCAGTGATCTGGAGTTTGTGTTCAGGAGAGTGTGCTTTCACTGTGCTCTGTGATCTGGAGTTTGTGCTCAGGAGAGTGTGTTTACACTGTGCTCAGTGATCTGGCGTTTGTGTTCAGGAGAGTGTGTTTACACTGTGCTCAGTGATCTGGAGTTTGTGTTCAGTAGTGTGTGTTAAGACTGTGGTCAGTGATCTGGAGTTTGTGTTCAAGAGACTGTGTTTGCACTGTGCTCAGTGATCTGGAGTGTCTGTTGAGGAGAGTGTGTTAAGACTGGTCAGTGATCTGGAGTTTGTGCTCAGGTGAGTGTGTTTACACTGTGCTCTGTGATCTGATATTTGTGTTCAGGAGACTGTGTTTACACTGTGCTCAGAAATCTGAGGTTTGTATGAATGAGAGTGTGTTTACACATGTGCTCTATGTTCTGAGGTTTGTGTTCAGGAGACTGTATTTACACTGTGCTCCGTGATTTGGAGTTTGTGTTCAAGAGACTGTGTTTACACTGTGCTCAGTGATCTGGAGTTTGTGTTCAGGAGAGTGTGTTTACACTGTGCTCAGTGATCTGGAGTTTGTGTTCAGGAGAGTGTGTTTACACTGTGCTCAGTGATCTGGAGTTTGTGTTCAGGAGAGTGTGTTTACACTGTGCTCAGTGATCTGGAGTTTGTGTTCAAGAGACTGTTTACACTGTGCTCTGTGATCTGGAGTTTGTGTTCAAGAGACTGTGTTTACACTGTGCTCTGTGATTTGGAGTTTGTGTTCAGGAGAGTGTGTTTACACTATGCTCTGTGATTTGGAGTTTGTGTTCACGAGACTGTGTTTACACTGTGCTCTGTGATCTGGAGTTTGTGTTCAAGAGACTGTGTTTACACTATGCTCTGTGATCTGGTGTTTGTGTTCAAGAGACTGTGTTGACACTGTGCTCTGTGATCTGGAGTTTGTGTTCAGGAGAATGTGTTTGCACTGGGCTCAGTGATCTGGAGTTTGTGTTCAGGAGACTGTGTTTGCACTGTTCTCTGTGATCTGGAGTTTGTATTCAGCAGGCTGTGTTTACACTGTGCTCTGTGATCTGGAGTTTGTGTTCAGCAGGCTGTGTTTACACTGTGCTCAGTGATCATTGTTTGGAACCCACAACTGTTGAGGTTGCATGTCGTTCTTTCCCTGTGATGTGGAGTGTTAGATCACTGATCTGACTCCATGTTCATACTTAATCCTAAGTGTCCCAGTGAATGGCTTCTTGTCAGTGCTTTAACTTGGTGATTGAGTAGTGTGATAGTATTGCAGCAGTGTAGATACCTGAAGTGTGGATAAGTGTTGAGGAACCATCCCTTGAAAGAGGGAGAGCTGCAAGATCCACCGTCAAACTTTCACCTCCCGGGTCTCTCATATCTTACTGAGTTTGTCTTTGTTAAATGAGGTTTGGAACCAATCATTGATTAATTCGGGTAACCATGGTGAGAAGTTTCACTCTTTGGTATTGTTTTGGTGTCAGGTGTGGTGCTGTTTTTCTACTGACTTTTTCAGCATGCGGTTGAGGCACGAATGTGGGGACAACCTCTACCTTCCAATTGTTGGTGTGTTTTGTGACTGGTGTCCAAGCATGACATTGACTACAGACTGTACTGAAACCTGCTGGTGTCTACAACTGGCCGAGTAAGCTAAGGTCCACAGATTGCGGTTTCATCACCTTAAAGATAACCAGTGGGCTTTCCTCACTGCCCTCAATCATTCAGCATTTATTCTATCCCCCACTTTACCTTCAGTCTTTATCCTTTCAGATTTTCTCTTGTAGAAGATCCCACCATTGTGAGACTTCTCTGTGGCCGGTGGTCTGTGTGTGTGTATGTGTGCATTTGTCTCCATGTGTCTGTGGCTGTATGTTTGAATATCTGTCTCTTACAAATGAGTTGCAGCATTGAAACAGGCCATTTGGCCAACCTGGGCGTGTTTCTGCTCCACATGAGCCTGCTCGCACCTTGCTGCATCTAATCTCATCAGCATATCCTTCTGTTCCTCTCTTCCTCATGTACTTATCCTGCTTCCCCTTAAATGCACCTATACTGTTCACCTCAACTACTCCATGTGGTGGCAAGTCCCACATTCCAACCACTCTCTCGGTTAAGAAGCTTCTCCTGAATTTCCGACTGAATTTATCAGTGACTATCTCATATTTATGGCCCCTAGTTCCCAACTCACCCGCAAGTGGAAACATCTCTACATCTACCCTATAAAACAAGGTCATAATCTTAAAGACCTCGATCAGTTCAACCCTCAGTCTTCCCTTCTCTAGCGAAAAGAGCCCCAGACTGTTCAATGTTTCCTGTTCAGTTTAATCTCTCAGTTCTAGTATCATTCCAGTAGATATTTTGTGCACTCTCTCCAGTGCCTCTATACATTTTGCATCATAGGAAGAGCAGAGCTGTTCACAGTACTCCATGTGTGGCCCGATCAGGGTTTGCAAAACTTCACCACTTCTGAATTCGAGAACCCTAGAAATAAATCCCAGTGCTTTGTTAACATTCTTCACTTATTTACTAAACGGCAATGCTGCTTTTAATGATTTGTTCTCCTCCATCACTGGATCCCTTTGCTCTTCTACCTCATTCAATTTTTGTTTTATTTTTTGAGGTGATGTCCTTATTTTTCCTGCCAAAGTGCATCACCTAACATTTATCAATGTTGAATTGCTGGAGAGCTTCCAACAAGAGCCTGTGCCCTCAGGGAAAGAAAACTATTGGAAAAATGAAAGAACATGCATTGGCACAGTATCTTATTGCATCCTCGGGCTATCCCAACGATTTCACCACCAATTACTTTTCGAGTGCAGTCACTGTTGTTATGTAAGCAAACATAACAGCCAAAAGTTGCACAGCAAGATCCCACAAACAGCAGCTGAGATCATCTTTTTTTCCAAAAATATACTTTATTCATAAAAATCTGTAAAAAAAAATACGTTACAAAACAGTTCAAAACAGCTCCAAGTTGACATTCCAGAAAGTGCAAAGGAAATCAGTTTTCTTCAACGCAGGAGTGAGTTGCCTCACAAACCTTTCATTCAATTTTAGGTACAATGTACATTTTACAGTAAGCCCATATTTGGTGTAGACAGCCCGAGGGGTTTCCCATGGGTCCAGCCCCTCAGTTCACTTTGGTGGGAGGATCTTACACAGTGGTCTCTCCCCATTGAGCCTTTGCAGCGGCTGCCCCAAGCTTTAGTGCATCCTTCAGCACGTAGTCCTGGACCTTGGAATGTGACAGTCCATAACACTCGGTCGTGGACAACACTTTGCGCTGGAAGACCAGCAAGTTTCGGGCAGACCAAAGAGCGTCTTTCACCGAATTGATGGTCCTCCAGCCGCAGTTGATGTTTATCTCGGTGTGCGTCCCTGGGAACAGCCCGTAGAGCACAGACACCTGTGTTACAGAGCTGCTTGGAATGAACCTCAACAAAAACCACTGCATCTCTTTCCACACCTGCTTTGCAAAGACACATTCCAGGAGTAGGTGGGTAACAGTCTCTTCCTCACCACAGCCACCTCGAAGGCAGCGTGTGGAGGCGGTGAGATTCCGGGCATACAGGAAGGATCTGATGGGGAGGGTCCTTCTCACCACCAGCCAAGCTACGTCTTGGTGCTTGTTTGAGAGTTCTCGTGATAAGGCATTCTGCCAAATGACTTTGGCAGTCTGCTCGGGGAACCATCTGACAGAATCCACCATCTCCTTTTCCTGTACGGACTTGAGGACATTCCGTGCAGACCACTGCCTGATGGATTGGTGGTCAAAGGTGTTTTTCTGCACAAACTTTTTCACGAAGGATAGGTGGTACAGCACGGTCCAACTGCATGGAGCGTTCCGTGGCAATGTGACCAGGCCCATCCTTCGCAACGCCGGGGACAGATAGAATCTCAGCACGTAGTGACACTTGGTGTTTGCGTACTGGGGCTCTACGCACAGCTTGATGCAGCCACACACGAAGGTGGTCATCAGGATGAGGGCGTCATTGGGTACATTTTTCCCACCCTTATCCAAAGGTTTGAACATTGTGTCCCTCCGGACCCGGTCCATTTTGGATCTCCAGATAAAGCAGAAAATGGTTTAGGTGACCACCAAGGCGCAGGAGTGGGGTATGTGCCAGACTTGCGCCACGTACAGCAACAACGTGAGCGCCTCGCACCTGATGACCAGGTTCTTACCCACAATGGAGAGAGATCGCTTCCCCCATATGCTCAATTTATGGTGTACCATGGTTACTTGCTCCTTCCAGGTTTTGGCACACTCCCCAGCCTTTCCAAACCATATCCCCAGCACCTTCAGGTAGTCTGACCTGACGGTGAAGGGGACGAGATTGGTCGGCCCAGTTCCCAAAGAACATGGCCTCACTCTTGGCGCGAGTAACTTTGGCTCCTGAGGCCAGTTCGAACTGGTTACAGATGCTCATCAGTCTGTGAACGGACAGCAGATCCGAGCAGAAGGCACAAACGTCATCCATGTACAGGGAGGTTTTAACCTGAGTGCCTCCACTGCCTGGGATTGTCACCTCTCTTATGCCCACATCCTTCCTACTGGACTCAGCATAAGGTCCGATAAAGTAAACAAACAAGACAGGGGAGAGAGGACAACCCTGTCTGACTCCAGATTGGATCGGGAAACTTTCTGATTCCCGCCCATTGATTGAGACTGTGCTACTGATGTTTGTGTAGAGCAGTTTGATCCAATTTCAGATTCCCTCCCCCAAACCCCATTTTGGAGAGCACGTCCATCATGTAGGTGTATGATATCCTGTCAAAAGCCTTCTCCTGGTCTAGGCTGATGAGGCAGCTGAGATAAATAACCAGTTAATCTTTCTCTTGTATTGGTTGAAAGAGGAATGTTGCCCAAGGGCTGCTGTTCTTCAAATAGCACCACAGGATATCAAACAGCCACAAGAACAGGCAGACACAGCAGTGGTTTGACATTTCATTGGAAAGTTATCGAAAATTGCCCCCCCAATAGTGCAGCACTCCCTCAACACTTCCCTGGAGTGTCGGCCCAGTCAAACCCATGACCTTCTTGCTGTCCTGTGCATTATTTATCCATACATGGTATGTGAGCATTGCAAGTAAGGCCAGCATTTATTACCCATCCCTAATTGCCCTTGAGAAGGTGGTGGTGAGCCACTTGCTTAAACTGTTGCAGTCTGTGTGGTGAAGGTACACCCACTGCACTGTTAGATAGGAACTTCCAGTTTTTTGGCCCAGTGATGATGAAGAATTGGCCAATTATCCACGTCAGGATGGTGTGTGACTTGGAGACGATGACATTCCCACCCACTTGCTGCCCCAAACTCATTGAAATCTGTTCACCCTTAGAGAAGCACACTTGGTGGTGATCACCCCACAACAACAAATTGTAATTATATAGCACGTTTAACATACTAAAACATCCCAAGATACTTCACAGAAGTGTTATAAAGCAAAAATATGTCACTGAGCCATGTAAGGCGATATTAGGGCAGATGGCCAAAAGTTTCGTCAAAGAGATAGGTTTTAAGGAATGTCTTAGAGAGGCGGAGAGGTTTCAGGAGGGAATTCCAGAGTTTGGGGCTGAGGCAGATGGAGGCATGGGCACCAAGGGTGGAGCGATTAAAATCGGGGATGCTCAAGAGGCCCGAATTAGAGGAACGTCGAAATCTTGAAGGGTTGTGGGACTGAAAGGAGAGGTTACAAAGATAGGGAAGGATGAAGGGGTGAAGCCATGGAGGGATTTGAAAAGCCGGATGAAAATTTTAAAATCGAGATGTTGCTCAAACCTATGATCAAATAGGCTCCTATAATCCACTGTGTAGGCCAATGGAGAAAAAGCACCAGAGGGACAGGTTAGAACCTGTGAAAGCCAGTGAGAAAGAGTACAGAAACCAGGCCTGAGAAACAAGATGAACTTTCAAAAACAATTTAATTTTTCTGAAGGTTTAAGTTGATGAAAGCAAGTTTAAGGATAAAGAATACAGTAACAAGTGGGTGCTTAGCAATTTGAATGAAAGTGTTAGACTTTAAAGAACATTGCCCACAGGCCTTTTGAAAAACTGCAGGATGGATTTTGAAGGGTTGTGAAGAATGCATTTTAAATAGCTCAGACTTTGCAAATCAATGTAGCAGTTAAAATCTTCGTGAATAAAACCACTTTATAATCGGCAGCCAGATTGAGAGGAATGTCACTTTTATTTATGTTACTTTTATTGCACTTGGAGGTCCCTCTGATAGCTTGATCAGTGATCGGACTGTTCAGGTGTATCCAGGTGTCAGTGAGCGGACTGTCCAGGTGTATCCAGGTGTCAGTGAGCGGACTGTCCAAGTGTAACCAGGTGTCGGTGATCGGACTGTCCAAGTGTAACCAGGTGTCATTGAGCAGACTATCCAGGTGTATCCAGGTGTCGGTGATCGGACTGTCCAGGTGTATCCAGGTGTCAGTGAGCGGACTGTCCAGGTGTATCCAGGTGTCAGTGAGCAGACTGTCCAGGTGTATCCAGGTGTCGGTGAGCGGACTGTCCAGGTGTATCCAGGTGTCAGTGAGCGGACTGTCCAGGTGTATCAAGGTGTCAGTGAGCGGACTGTCCAGGTGTATCCAGGTGTCGGTGATTGGACTGTCCAAGTGTAATCAGGTGTCAGTGAGCAGACTGTCCAGGTGTATCCAGGTGTCAGTGAGCGGACTGTCCAGGTGTAATCAGGTGTCGGTGAGCGGACTGTCCAGATGTAATCAGGTGTCGGTGAGCGGACTGTCCAGGTGTAACTAGGTGTCAGTGAGCAGACTGTCCAGGTGTAATCAGGTGTCGGTGAGCGGACTGTCCAAGTGTAATCAGGTGTCAGTGAACAGACTGTCCAGGTGTAATCAGGTGTCGGTGATCGGACTGTCCAGGTGTATCCAGGTGTCAGTGAACAGACTGTCCAGGTGTAATCAGGTGTCAGTGAGCGGACTGTCCAGGTGTATCCAGGTGTCAGTGAGCGGACTGTCCAGGTGTATCCAGGTGTCAGTGAGCAGACTGTCCAGGTGTATCCAGGTGTCAGTGAGCGGACTGTCCAGGTGTATCCAGGTGTCAGTGAACAGACTGTCCAGGTGTAATCAGGTGTCGGTGAGCGGACTGTCCAGGTGTATCCAGGTGTCAGTGAGCGGACTGTCCAAGTGTAATCAGGTGTCAGTGAACAGACTGTCCAGGTGTATCCAGGTGTAAGTGAGCAGACTGTCCAGGTGTATCCAGGTGTCAGTGAGCAGACTGTCCAAGTGTAATCAGGTGTCAGTGAACAAACTGTCCAGGTGTATCCAGGTGTCAGTGAGCAGACTGTCCAGGTGTATCCAGGTGTCAGTGAGCGGACTGTCCAGGTGTATCCAGGTGTCAGTGATCAGACTGTCCAAGTGTAATCAGGTGTCGGTGAGCAGACTGTCCAGGTGTAATCAGGTGTCAGTGAGCAGACTGTCCAGGTGTATCCAGGTGTCAGTGAGCAGACTGTCCAGGTGTATCCAGGTGTCGGTGATTGGACTGTCCAAGTGTAATCAGGTGTCAGTGAGCAGACTGTCCAGGTGTATTCAGGTGTCGGTGATTGGACTGTCCAAGTGAAATCAGGTGTCAGTGAGCAGACTGTCCAGGTGTATCCAGGTGTCGGTGATCGGACTGTCCAGGTGTATCCAGGTGTCGGTGATCGGACTGTCCAGGTGTATCCAGGTGACAGTGAGAGGACTGTCCAAGTGTAATCAGGTGTCAGTGAACAGACTGTCCAGGTGTATCCAGGTGTCAGTGAGCAGACTGTCCAGGTGTATCCAGGTGTCGGTGATCGGACTGTCCAAGTGTAACCAGGTGTCATGAGCAGAATGTCCAAGTGTAACCAGGTGTCAGTGAGCAGACTGTCCAGGTGTAACCAGGTGTCAGTGATCGGACTGTCCAGGTGTAACCAGGTGTCAGTGAGCAGACTGTCCAAGTGTAATCAGGTATCGGTGAGCGGACTGCCCAGGTGTAATCAGGTGTCGGTGAGCGGACTGTCCAGGTGTAACCAGGTGTCAGTGAACAGACTGTCCAGGTGTAATCAGGTGTTGGTGAGCGGACTGTCCAGATGTATCCAGGTGTCAGTGAGCGGACTGTCCAAGTGTAATCAGGTGTCAGTGAACAGACTGTCCAGGTGTATCCAGGTGTAAGTGAGCAGACTGTCCAGGTGTATCCAGGTGTCAGTGAGCAGACTGTCCAAGTGTAATCAGGTGTCAGTGAACAGACTGTCCAGGTGTATCCAGGTGTCAGTGAGCGGACTGTCCAGGTGTATCCAGGTGTCAGTGAGCAGACTGTCCAGGTGTATCCAGGTGTCAGTGAGCGGACTGTCCAGGTGTATCCAGGTGTCAGTGAGCGGACTGTCCAAGTGTAATCAGGTGTCAATGAGCAGACTGTCCAGGTGTATCCAGGGGTCAGTGAGCAGACTGGCCAGGTGTATCCAGGTGTCGGTGATTGGACTGTCCAAGTGTAATCAGGTGTCAGTGAGCAGACTGTCCAGGTGTATCCAGGTGTCGGTGATCGGACTGTCCAGGTGTATCCAGGTGTCAGTGAGCGGACTGTCCAAGTGTAATCAGGTGTCAGTGAACAGACTGTCCAGGTGTATCCAGGTGTCAGTGAGCAGACTGTCCAGGTGTATCCAGGTGTCGGTGATCGGACTGTCCAAGTGTAACCAGGTGTCATGAGCAGAATGTCCAAGTGTAACCAGGTGTCAGTGAGCAGACTGTCCAGGTGTAATCAGGTGTCAGTGATCGGACTGTCCAGGTGTAACCAGGTGTCAGTGAGCAGACTGTCCAAGTGTAATCAGGTATCGGTGAGCGGACTGCCCAGGTGTAATCAGGTGTCGGTGAGCGGACTGTCCAGGTGTAACCAGGTGTCAGTGAACAGACTGTCCAGGTGTAATCAGGTGTTGGTGAGCGGACTGTCCAGATGTATCCAGGTGTCAGTGAGCGGACTGTCCAAGTGTAATCAGGTGTCAGTGAACAGACTGTCCAGGTGTATCCAGGTGTAAGTGAGCAGACTGTCCAGGTGTATCCAGGTGTCAGTGAGCAGACTGTCCAAGTGTAATCAGGTGTCAGTGAACAGACTGTCCAGGTGTATCCAGGTGTAAGTGAGCAGACTGTCCAGGTGTATCCAGGTGTCAGTGAGCAGACTGTCCAAGTGTAATCAGGTGTCAGTGAACAAACTGTCCAGGTGTATCCAGGTGTCAGTGAGCAGACAGTCCAGGTGTATCCAGGTGTCAGTGAGCGGACTGTCCAGGTGTATCCAGGTGTCAGTGAGCGGACTGTCCAAGTGTAATCAGGTGTCAGTGAACAGACTGTCCAGGTGTATCCAGGTGTCAGTGAGCAGACTGTCCAGGTGTATCCAGGTGTCAGTGAGCGGACTGTCCAAGTGTAATCAGGTGTCAGTGAACAGACTGTCCAGGTGTATCCAGGTGTCAGTGAGCAGACTGTCCAGGAGTATCCAGGTGTCGGTGATCGGACTGTCCAAGTGTAACCAGGTGTCAGTGAGCAGAATGTCCAAGTGTAACCAGGTGTCAGTGAGCAGACTGTCCAGGTGTAATCAGGTGTCGGTGATCAGACTGTCCAGGTGTAACCAGGTGTCAGTGAGCAGACTGTCCAAGTGTAATCAGGTGTCGGTGAGCGGACTGTCCAGGTGTATCCAGGTGTCAGTGAGCAGACTGTCCAGGTGTAATCAGGTGTCGGTGAGCGGACTGTCCAGGTGTAACTAGGTGTCAGTGAGCAGACTGTCCAGGTGTAATCAGGTGTCGGTGATCGGACTGCCCAGGTGTAACCAGGTGTCGGTGAGCGGACTGTCCAGGTGTAACCAGGTGTCAGTGATCGGACTGTCCAGGTGTATCCAGGTGTCGGTGATCGGACTGTCCAGGTGTAACCAGGTGTCAGTGAGCAGACTGTCCAGGTGTAATCAGGTGTCGGTGAGCGGACTGTCCAGGTGTAACCAGGTGTCAGTGAGCAGACTGTCCAGGTGTATCCAGGTGTCAGTGAGCGGACTGCCCAGGTGTAACCAGGTGTCGGTGATCGGACTGTCCAGGTGTATCCAGGTGTCGGTGATCGGACTGTCCAGGTGTAACCAGGTGTCAGTGAGCAGACTGCCCAGGTGTAACCAGGTGTCGGTGAGCAGACTGTCCAGGTGTATCCAGGTGTCGGTGAGCGGACTGTTCAGGTGTATCCAGGTGTCAGTGAGCAGACTGTCCAGGTGTATCCAGGTGTCGGTGATTGGACTGTCCAAGTGTAATCAGGTGTCAGTGAGCAGACTGGCCAGGTGTATCCAGGTGTCAGTGAGCAGACTGTCCAGGTGTATCCAGGTGTCGGTGATCGGACTGTCCAAGTGTAACCAGGTGTCGGTGAGCAGACTGTCCAGGTGTAACCAGGTGTCACCAGGTGTCAGTGAGCAGACTGTCCAGGTGTAATCAGGTGTCGGTGAGCGGACTGTCCAGGTGTAACCAGGTGTCAGTGAGCAGACTGTCCAGGTGTAATCAGGTGTCGGTGAGCGGACTGTCCAGGTGTAACCACGTGTCAGTGAGCAGACTGCCCAGGTGTAACCAGGTGTCGGTGAGCGGACTGTCCAGGTGTATCCAGGTGTCGGTGAGCGGACTGTTCAGGTGTATCCAGGTGTCAGTGAGCGGACTGTCCAGGTGTATCCAGGTGTCAGTGAGCAGACTGCCCAGGTGTAACCAGGTGTCAGTGAGCGGACTGTCCAGGTGTATCCAGGTGTCGGTGAGCGGACTGTCCAAGTGTAACCAGGTGTCAGTGAGCAGACTGCCCAGGTGTAATCAGGTGTCAGTGATCGGACTGTCCAGGTGTATCCAGGTGTCGGTGAGCAGACTGTCCAAGTGTAACCGGGTGTCGGTGAATGGACTGTCCAATTGTAACCGGGTGTCGGTGAGCAGACTGTCCAGGTGTAACCAGGTGTCGGTGAGCGAACTTTCCAGGTGTAACCAGGTGTCGGTGAGCGGACTTTCCACGTGTAACCGGGTGTCGGAGAGCGGACTGTCCAATTGTAAACGGGTGTCGGTGAGCGGACTGTCCAATTGTAACCGGGTTTCGGTGAGCGAACTGTCCAGGTGTATCCAGGTGTCAGTGAGCGGACTGTCCAGGTGTAACCGGGTGTCGGTGAGTGGACTGTCCAATTGTAACCGGGTGTCGGTGAGTGGACTGTCCAGGTGTAACTGGGTGTCGGTGAGCGGACTGTCCAGGTGTAACCGGGTGTCGGAGAGCGGACTGTCCAATTGTAACCGGGTTTCGGTGAGCGAACTGTCCAGGTGTATCCAGGTGTCAGTGAGCGGACTGTCCAGGTGTAACCGGGTGTCGGTGAGTGGACTGTCCAATTGTAACCGGGTGTCGGTGAGTGGACTGTCCAGGTGTAACTGGGTGTCGGTGAGCGGACTGTCCAGGTGTAACCGGGTGTCGGTGAGCAGACTGACCAGGTGTAACCAGGTGACTGTGAGCGAACTGTCCAGGTGTACCCGGGTGTCGGTGAGTGGGCTGTCCAATTGTAACCGGGTGTCGGTGAGTGGGCTGTCCAATTGTAACCGGGTGTCGGTGAGTGGGCTGTCCAATTGTAACCGGGTGTCGGTGAGCGAACTGTCCAGGTGTAACCGGGTATCAGTGAGCGAACTGTCCTGGTGTAACCGGTAGTCGTGGGCGGACTGTCCAATTGTAACCGGGTGTCGGTGAGCGAACATTCCAGATGTATCCGGGTGTCGGTGAGCGGATTGTCCAATTGTAACCGGTTGAGCGGATTGTCCAATTGTAACGGGGTGTTGGCGAGCGGACTGTCCAATTAAAACCAGGTGTCGGCAAGTGGACTGTCCAGGTGTAACCGGGTGTCGGCGAGCGGACTTTCCAATTGTAACCGGGTGTCGACAAGCACCTGTCCAGGTGTAACCAGGTGTCGGCGAGCAGACTGCCCAGTGTAACCGGGTGTCGGTGAGCGGACTGTCCAGGTGTAACCGGGTGTCGGTGAGCGGACATTCCAGGTGTAACCGGGTGTCGGTGAGCGGACTTTCCAGGTGTAACCAGGTGTCGGTGAGCGGACTGTCCAGGTGTAACCGGGTGTCGGTGAGTAGACTGTCCAGGTCTAACCGGGTGTCGGTGAGCGGACTTTCCAGGTGTAACCAGGTGTCGGTGAGCAGACTTTCCAGGTGTAACCGGGTGTCGGTGAGTGGACTTTCCAGGTGTAACCAGGTGTCGGTGAGCGGACTTTCCAGGTGTAACCGGGTGTCGGTGAGTCGATTGTCCAGGTGTAACCAGGTGTCGGTGAGTGGATTGTCCAGGTGTTACCGGGTGTCGGTGAGTGGACTTTCCAGGTGTAACCGGGTGTCGGTGAGCAGACTTTCCAGGTGTAACCGGGTGTCGGTGAGCGGACTGTCCAATTGTAACCGGGTTTCGGTGAGCGGAGTGTCCAGGTGTATCCGGGTGTCGGTGAGCGGACTTTCCAGGTGTAACCGGGTGTCGGTGAGCGGACTGTCCAATTGTAACCGGGTGTCGGTGAGCGGACTGTCCATGTGTAACCAGGTGTCGGTGAGCGGACTTTCCAGGTGTAACCGGGCGACGGTGAGCGGACTGTCCAGGTGTAACCGGGTGTCGGTGAATGGACTGTCCAGGTGTAACCAGGTGTCAGCAAGCAGACTGTCCAATTGTAACCAGGTTTCGGTGAGCGAACTGTCCAGGCGTAACCGGGTGTCGGTGAGCGGACTTTCCAGGTGTAACCGGGTGTCGGTGAGCGGACTGTCCAGGTGTAAACGGGTGTCGGTGAATGGACTGTCCAATTGTAACCGGGTGTCTGCGAGCGGACTGTCCAATTGTCATCGGGTTTCGGTGAGCGAACTGTCCAGGTGTAACCGGGTGTCGGTGAGCGGACTTTCCAGGTGTAACTGGGTGTCGGTGAGCGGACTGTCCATGTGTAACCGGGTGTCTGTGAATGGACTGTCCAATTGTAACCGGGTGTCGGTGAGCAGACTGTCCAGGTGTAACTGGGTGTTGGTGAGCGGACTGTCCAATTGTAACCGGCTTTCAGTGAGCGAACTGTCCAGGCGTAACCGGGTGTCGGTGAGCGGACTTTCCAGGTGTAACCGGGTGTCGGTGAGCGGACTGTCCAGGTGTAAACGGGTGTCGGTGAATGGACTGTCCAATTGTAACCGGGTGTCTGCGAGCGGACTGTCCAATTGTCATCGGGTTTCGGTGAGCGAACTGTCCAGGTGTAACCGGGTGTCGGTGAGCGGACTTTCCAGGTGTAACTGGGTGTCGGTGAGCGGACTGTCCATGTGTAACCGGGTGTCTGTGAATGGACTGTCCAATTGTAACCGGGTGTCGGTGAGCAGACTGTCCAGGTGTAACTGGGTGTCGGTGAATGGACTGTCCAATTGTAACCGGGTGTCTGCGAGCGGACTGTCCAATTGTCATCGGGTTTTGGTGAGCGAACTGTCCAGGTGTAACCGGGTTTCGGTGAGCGAACTGTCCAGGTGTAACCGGGTGTCGGTGAGCGGACATTCCAGGTGTAACCGGGTGTCGGTGAGCGGACTTTCCAGGTGTAACCAGGTGTCGGTGAGCGGACTGTCCAGGTGTAACCGGGTTTCGGTGAGCGAACTGTCCAGGTGTAACCGGGTGTCGGTGAGCGGACTTTCCAGGTGTAACTGGGTGTCGGTGAGCGGACTGTCCATGTGTAACCGGGTGTCTGTGAATGGACTGTCCAATTGTAACCGGGTGTCGGTGAGCAGACTGTCCAGGTGTAACTGGGTGTTGGTGAGCGGACTGTCCAATTGTAACCGGCTTTCAGTGAGCGAACTGTCCAAGTGTAACCGGGTGTCGATGAGCGGATTTTCCAGTTGTAACCGGGTGTCGGTGAGCGGACTGTCCAGGTGTAACCGGGTTTCGGTGAGCGAACTGTCCAGGTGTAACCGGGTGTCGGTGAGCGGACATTCCAGGTGTAACCGGGTGTCGGTGAGCGGACTTTCCAGGTGTAACCAGGTGTCGGTGAGCGGACTGTCCAGGTGTAACCGGGTTTCGGTGAGCGAACTGTCCAGGTGTAACCGGGTGTCGGTGAGCGGACATTCCAGGTGTAACCGGGTGTCGTTGAGTGGATTATCCAGGTGTAACCAGGTGTCGGTGAGCGGACTGTCCATGTGTAACCGGGTGTCGGTGAATGGACTTTCCAGGTGTAACCAGGTGTCGTTGAGTGGATTATCCAGGTGTTACCGGGTGTCGGTGAGTGGACTGTCCAGGTGTAACCGGGTGTCGGTGAGCGGACATTCCAGGTGTAACCGGGTGTCGTTAAGTGGATTATCCAGGTGTTACCGGGTGTCGGTGAGTGGACTGTCCAGGTGTAACCGGGTGTCGGTGAGTGGACTGTCCAGGTGTTAACGGGTGTCGGTGAGTGGACTGTCCAGGTGTTACCGGGTGTCGGTGAGTGGATTATCCAGGTGTTACCGGGTGTCGGTGAGTGGACTGTCCAGGTGTAACCGGGTGTCGGTGAGTGGACTGTCCAGGTGTTACCGGGTGTCGGTGAGTGGACTGTCCAGGTGTAACTGGGTGTCGTTGAGTGGATTATCCAGGTGTTACCGGGTGTCGGTGAGTGGACTGTCCAGGTGTAACCGGGTGTCGTTGAGTGGATTATCCAGGTGTTACCGGGTGTCGGTGGATGGATTGTCCAGGTGTAACCGGGTGTCGGTGAGTGGATTATCCAGGTGTTAACGGGTGTCGGTGAGTGGTCTGTCCAGGTGTTACCGGGTGTTGGTGAGTGGACTGTCCAGGTGTAACCGGGTGTCGGTGAGTGGACTGTCCAGGTGTTAACGGGTGTCGGTGAGTGGACTGTCCAGGTGTTACCGGGTGTCGGTGAGTGGATTATCCAGGTGTTAACGGGTGTCGGTGAGTGGTCTGTCCAGGTGTAACCGGGTGTCGGTGAGTGGACTGTCCAGGTGTTACCTGGTGTCGGTGAGTGGACTGTCCAGGTGTTAACGGGTGTCGGTGAGTGGACTGTCCAGGTGTTACCGGGTGTCGGTGAGTGGATTATCCAGGTGTTAACGGGTGTCGGTGAGTGGTCTGTCCAGGTGTTACCGGGTGTCGGTGAGTGGATTATCCAGGTGTAACCGGGTGTCGGTGAGTGGATTATCCAGGTGTAACCGGGTGTCGGTGAGTGGACTGTCCAGGTGTTACCTGGTGTCGGTGAGTGGACTGTCCAGGTGTTAACGGGTGTCGGTGAGTGGACTGTCCAGGTGTTACCGGGTGTCGGTGAGTGGATTATCCAGGTGTAACCGGGTGTCGGTGAGTGGACTGTCCAGGTGTTACCTGGTGTCGGTGAGTGGACTGTCCAGGTGTTAACGGGTGTCGGTGAGTGGACTGTCCAGGTGTTACCGGGTGTCGGTGAGTGGATTATCCAGGTGTTAACGGGTGTCGGTGAGTGGTCTGTCCAGGTGTAACCGGGTGTCGGTGAGTGGACTGTCCAGGTGTTACCTGGTGTCGGTGAGTGGACTGTCCAGGTGTTAACGGGTGTCGGTGAGTGGACTGTCCAGGTGTTACCGGGTGTCGGTGAGTGGATTATCCATGTGTTAACGGGTGTCGGTGAGTGGTCTGTCCAGGTGTAACCGGGTGTCGGTGAGTGGACTGTCCAGGTGTTACCGGGTGTCGGTGAGTGGATTATTAGGTGTTAACGGGTGTCGGTGAGTGGACTGTCCAGGTGTTACCGGGTGTCGGTGAGTGGATTATCCATGTGTTAACGGGTGTCGGTGAGTGGTCTGTCCAGGTGTAACCGGGTGTCGGTGAGTGGATTATCCATGTGTTAACGGGTGTCGGTGAGTGGTCTGTCCAGGTGTAACCGGATGTCGGTGAGTGGACTGTCCAGGTGTTACCGGGTGTCGGTGAGTGGATTATTAGGTGTAACCGGGTGTCGGTGAGTGGACTGTCCAGGTGTTACCGGGTGTCGGTGAGTGGATTATTAGGTGTTACCGGGTGTCGGTGAGTGGATTATCCAGGTGTTACCGGGTGTCGGTGAGTGGATTATCCATGTGTTAACGGGTGTCGGTGAGTGGTCTGTCCAGGTGTTAACGGGTGTCGGTGAGTGGATTATCCAGGTGTTACCGGGTGTCGGTGAGTGGATTATCCAGGTGTTACCGGGTGTCGGTGAGTGGATTATCCATGTGTTAACGGGTGTCGGTGAGTGGTCTGTCCAGGTGTTAACGGGTGTCGGTGAGTGGATTATCCAGGTGTTACTGGGTGTCGGTGAGTGGATTATCCATGTGTTAACGGGTGTTGGTGAGTGGACTGTCCAGGTGTTACCGGGTGTCGGTGAGTGGATTATCCATGTGTTAACGGGTGTTGGTGAGTGGACTGTCCAGGTGTTACCGGGTGTCGGTGAGTGGATTATCCAGGTGTTAACGGGTGTCGGTGAGTGGATTATCCAGGTGTTACCGGGTGTCGGTGAGTGGATTATCCATGTGTTAACGGGTGTCGGTGAGTGGTCTGTCCAGGTGTAACCGGGTGTCGGTGAGTGGATTATCCAGGTGTTACCGGGTGTCGGTGAGTGGATTATCCATGTGTTAACGGGTGTCGGTGAGTGGTCTGTCCAGGTGTAACCGGGTGTCGGTGAGTGGATTATCCAGGTGTAACCGGGTGTCGGTGAGTGGATTATCCATGTGTTAACGGGTGTCGGTGAGTGGACTGTCCAGGTGTAACCGGGTGTCGGTGAGTGGATTATCCATGTGTTAACGGGTGTCGGTGAGTGGTCTGTCCAGGTGTAACCGGGTGTCGGTGAGTGGATTATCCATGTGTTAACGGGTGTCGGTGAGTGGACTGTCCAGGTGTAACCGGGTGTCGGTGAGTGGACTGTCCAGGTGTAACCCTGAGCTGCATGGCTTTGAGATCTGCTGTTTTTTCTTTTTTTTCATAGAGGGAACTTTACTCTGTATCTAACCCCGTTTGTTTGGAGGATGCCTTTATACTCCAGGCCCCTTTTATATATTATTTGTCAAGGGAGCCTTTATTCCCCAGGCCTCACCTCGAGATCTGGTGTGCACTATAACGAGTGTTGGTTGAGGACAGGATGATGCTCAGCTGTGGTGCCTCCTGTGGCCAAATAAATTGGTGCCATTTATTGTCTTGGCTCACACATAAAGAACGGCCACTTGGCGTGGTACAGGGTTGCCAGCTCTGGTTGGGTACGTTCCTGGAGGTTTCATTTTATGACCTGCTCCGTCCAACTGCCCCACCCAGTTAAACAGCCTTTTCATCCGCCTGCGATATTTTTATAATTAATATCCCTGGAGACTCCAGGACAGTCCAGGAGGGTTGGCAGCACTGGTGTAGTATGGCATCCCCAACGAGACCAGGCCCCAGTGACACTCAGCATCCTCAGGCAAGGCGTAAACAGAAAAAAAGCCTCAAATGTATTCAAGACAGTTACACAAATCCTCAAATTACAGTCCATAATATACAGATGGTCCCAACAACCCCAGGATCTTCAGAAGACCTGTCAGACCTCCCTGGTTGCTTGAGGTTTCATCTGCTCCACGCTTTGAAGATACTTCTAAACTAACTGGAGTCTTTTACCCTTTCAACCTTGCAGAAGGAGCTCATTCCTCCTCCATGGGCCCCTCACCAGATCAAAACACAGAAACAGGCCATTCGGTCCAACCAGTCCATGTTGGTGTTTTCCCTCCACTCTGTTCCCGTACCCCTTCAACCCCTTTTCCTTCATCCGTCTAACCAAACTAATCCCAAATGTTGACGCAGTTTCAACCACTAAACCCTGCGAGTCAATTTCACCTCCTCCCGTGTCTCTCTGTGTGACACATGGTTGCTCCTGCCCTCTGTACTAAATCGAAAAGAATTGAAGAGCGGGTCTAAACTCATAACTGACTCTTCCTCAGGCCCTTCAAGCCGTAGCGCTCCTCACCTCCCTCAGACTTCCCTACGTCCGACACTCCACTGACTCCAGAGTCGCCAGCTCTGGGTGGATGTCTTCCAGGAGATTTCATCACATGATCACCAACTCCCCCAGCTCCCACCATTGATCACCTGGCATATCCATCCTCGTGTCACCCCCACCTTTGCACAACCTTGTTCCGCCCCACCGCAACATCTGCAATATTTTTAGAACTAATAAACAAAAATATTCAAGGAAATGTTTTAAAAAGGCACAATTTATGTAATGATTTTTCTGCTGGGTTTTGGGGCTTTGTTCCCGGCCCTGTCCTGGAGATTAATCTTAAATTCCTGGAGACTCCAGGAGAATCCTGGAGAGTTGACAACCCGAACAGGCTTTGAAAACCCAATCTGGGTGTCACCTACCCATAGTCTCCTGATTTATTGTGGCGATATCCTGAAGGAGAGAGGCCTTTGCCCTTCACACATTAAAAGTAGAACCTGCAGTGTTCTGTTGCTCGGTCCCAGGTGACCCCTGACCAGGTCATGGCCTAGTTTTTTTTTGGTACAGGTGTCCAGGTAAATAGAGAAGACCATATTCCGCTGCCTGTATAAGGTTTAAGAAAGCAGAGACTCTCGCTACAGTCCATTGAACTCAGTCCTGCTGAGGACTCAGTGAACAGTGTGCCCTTTGGTTTGATGTGGCAGAAGGGTCAGTGACAGATTGCTGTTCCGCACAGTACTGTGACACACTGTGTGCACCCAGCCCCCAATGGAGCGAGGAGGCCCGCATCCCATCTGTTAGGCCAGGTTCCAGAAGCGACAGGACAGTATCCTGGACAGACTAACACATTTAACAGAGACAGACCTATCAAAACTGAGTCATATTGAATGTGACTCACCCCATTCAGTTTAAAAATGTCATCTCTTATGTATCTCACTTAATTTAAACATTTTCTGTTAGTTCTATAATCTCCCTCTCTAAATTGGATTTGGAGCCCGGTGTCAAGACATAAAAAATAATTATAAAAGTCACTGTGTAACCTGGGGCAAATACTGATCTTGCATGCTCCTCTAACATAGGAACAGGAGGAGTCCATTCAGCCTCTCAAGCCTGTTCCACCATTCAATTATATCATGGTTGAAGTGAATCTTAACTCCATCTACCCGCCTTGGTTTTATATCCCCAAGAAAAGATCTATCCAGCTCAGTTTTGAAATTTTCAATTGACTCCAGCCTCAACAGCTTTTTGGGGGAGAGAGTTGCAGATTTCCATTGTCCTTTGTACGAAGCAGTGATTCCTGACATCGCCCCTGAGCAGCCTGGCTTTAATTTTAAGGTTAAGCCCCCTTGTTCTGGACTCCACCCCTCAGAGGAAATAGTTGCTCTCCATCCACCTTAGCAAATCCTTAAACGCCTCAATTAGATCCATCCTTAATCTTCTATATTCAAGGGAATACAAGCCGTCTGTGCAGCCTGAGCTCGTAATTTAACTCTTTCAGCCCCTTTCAGTGAGTCTAGAATTTGAAGCACTTCAGGTATTCACAGTGTCCCCTTCAGAAGTATCAAATAATGGCCCCATATAATTCTCCAGCCTTCATCACCCATTTCCTGATCTCAGGGGCAGGCAGGGAGATATGGCAGATCCAGCCCTGAAGACAGTGACCCTGTTGGAAAGAGAGTCTGTGTTTCCAATGAAGGGACTGCCCCTCCCCCCAAATCTTCACTAGTTTTCTCCCCTCTATGGAACATGGCACAATGGGCTCAAAGGCTTCCTTCAGTGTTGTATGATTCTATCTCCAAAGGTGTTGGTTGCCCTGCAGTACCTCAGTCAAGTAGCCATTTGTCATGTGTGAATTTAGACAGTGAATCTGGGCAGAGTATTCAATTGTCGGGCACATTACGGTTCAGGACACGGGCATAGATCACACAGCAGCACCTCAGCCAAGTGGCCATTCTTGGTTGTGTGTTCAAGTTCCACTTCAGAGACCTGAGCATAAAAGTGTAGGCTGACACTCCCGTGTAGTGCGCTAGGAGTGCTGCACTGTTAGAGATGCTGGGCAGGATTTGTAGGCCCGATAGGGGTGAGTGCGGAGGTGGGCAGGCGCAGAACTTCGTGCTGCCGGCCGGCGTGCCAGTCTGCCGACTGCATCCCGATCGTGGGCCATTTTCCCAGAGGTGGGATGTTGGAGGTAGGGTGGGGCAGCAGGGTTACCCATCTGCAAGTGATAGGTAGCCAATTAATGGCAGTTAAAGGCTTATTAAGGCCTATTGTCAGAAGCTGATTGGAATTTTCCAGTCAGCCTCTGGGCCCCCGAGGCATCGGGGACTAGGCCAGCTGCCTGGAGGCAGACACAATGGTGGCCAGACTGCTGAAGACACTTTTAAACTTCAAAGTTCAAACAGTGTGAGAGAGGGCACCTCAGAATGGAGGTGCTTTCTCTCTCTCTCTCTTACTTGAACAGCAAGCTGCTGTTTCTCAGTGCTGCAGGGTCTCCTATTGGCCCTCTAGCTTCGAGAGCCCACCCACCATCCTTAATTGGACAGCGGGCCTGCCCTCTGGCCACTAACTGGCCAATTCAGGGAAAATCACTGCTGGCTGACTGTTCCCCACACAGTGCAGGGCTGTGACCCCCAAATGACCCCAACGCCGGGGTCCTGACCCAAAGGGCAAAATCCTGCCCGCTGTCTTTTAGATGAGACGTTAAACTGAGGCACTGTCTGCCCTCTGAGGTGGATGTAAATGCTCCCATGGCACTATTTCAAAGCAGAGCTGTGGAATTCTCCCTGCTGTCCTGACCAATGTTTATCCCTAAAATATAAACTTTGCTAGAACAGATTATCTGGTCATTATCACATTGCTCTTAGTGGGATCTTGCTGTGTGCAAATTGGCTGTCACGTTTTCTATATTACAACAGGAACTACATGTCAAAAAGTATTTCTTCGGCTGTAAAGCACTCTGGGATGGCCCGAGTTCCTGAAAGGCGCTACAGAAATGCAAGTTCTTTTTCTGCAGGGTGAGTTTCAGAGGGGTCTCAGCTACCTGAACCCGGAAGTTGGAATTCCCTCCCTAAACCTCTCCACCTCTCCTTTAAAAGATGTTCTTTAAAACTACCTCTTTGCCCAAGATCTTGGTCACCTGTCCTGATATCTCCCTACGTGGCTCGGTGTCTTAGAGGCCATTTTGACCACATTAAGGGTACTGTGTTGGTATCTGACTTCAGTTTGCTCTGACTCAACATTTACACACATCTTCCAGTGAGAGATAGTGGATCAAAGTCAAAGGCAGGGACTCTGGCTGATTCTCTCAGCTCAGCCAGGAGTCACTGAGTTCAATCGAGACACTTGCACTGCGAGATCAGTCAATATGGTACTATCATGGAGCCTTGAGGCCCTCTTTATAGCTTAGTACCACATCATTTGGGGTATTTACTAACTGCCCAGGGAACCTACTGAGTTAGTCTAGGGCTATATGAAAAAAGAAAGAAATCTTTACATTTATATAGCATCTTTCACAACCTCTGGCCATCCCAAAGTGCTTTACAACCAATGTGGTACTTATGAAGTGAAGTCACTGTTGTAGTGAACTTGGCAGAGATTCATTCTCACTCTCCCTGTCAGTGCTTGTGTTGGTTCTTGTCAGTTTTGTAAATTGTGTGAAACATGGTGACTGTAAGATTTATTCAGCTCCTCCAGATATTGACAGAAATGTTCCCAGCGACAAGGCGTCCGTGTCATTAAAAAAGAGGCTAGAGTTTGGCTACAGTTCAGATGGTTTGCCAAGTGAGTTAGTGTGAACAGACTGCTGCCAGGGAAACAGAGCCATGCAACTCACAGAAAGGAACATGATACTGGAGTGGGCAGCATAATATCCCAGTGCTGTCAATATACCATAACTAGACAACGATTGATACAACACTCGTTGTTATCTTATACCCTGTTCACTATCACGGTAATATCCCTCATCCTATTCACTATCACTCTATTATCCCAGACCCTGTTCATTATCACACTAATATCCCTCATCCTATTCACTATCACACTATTATCCCAGACCCTGTTCATTATCACACTAATATCACACACCCTGTTCGCTATCACGCTAATATCACACACCCTGTTCATTATCACACTAATATCACACACTCTGTTCATTATCACGCTAATATCACATACCCTGTTTGCTATCACAGTAATATCACACACCCTGTTCGCTATCACGCTAATATCACACACCCTGTTCGCTATCACGCTAATATCACACACCCTGTTCACTATCACACTAATATCACACACCCAGTTCACTATCACACTAATATCACGCACCCTGTTCGCTATCACGCTAATATCACACACCCTGTTCACTATCACGTGACTATCACACACCCTGTTCACTATCACACTAATATCACGCACCCTGTTCGCTATCACACTAATATCACACACCCTGTTCGCTATCACGTGACTATCACACACCCTGTTCACTATCACACTAATATCGCACACCCTGTTCGCTATCACGTTAATATCACACACCCTGTTCACTATCACGCTAATATCACACACCCTGTTCGCTATCACGCTAATATCACGCACCCTGTTCGCTATCACACTAATATCACACACCCTGTTCACTGTCACACAAATATCACGCACCCTGTTCACTATCACATGAATATCACACACCCTGTTCACTATCACACTAATATCACACACCCTGCTCACAGTCACACTCACTGATACGTGACCCCCTACTCACTATTGCATTTTCTAATTATATGACAGCATGCTTCCTTATAAATGTTTTTATACATCATAACCGACTCACTATTGCACTTTGACTCATTTCACGTACTCACTATTGCACTAATACACCAAACTCAGCTTACAAACACACTGTTTGATACACCACCCACTTATTATGGGATTCTCTAAACAAAGAGCATTTATATCGCGTCTTCCACATACTCAGGGTGTTCCAAAGGGCTTTACAGCCAAAGAAATACTTCTTGAAGTGTAGTCACTATTGTAATGTTGGAAACATGGCAGCCAATTTGCTCACAACAAACTCTCACAAACAGCAGTGAGATAATGACGATGAATTACAACAGAACTTGACACAGAACCTAAGCATGGGACCTCGAGACCGTGACACGAGACCACAATATGTGACTCTGTGGTTTGTTCTGCTCTCTGCCAGTCCTGCCAGCTGTTAAATTAGCTGAACTCTGCCAAGGATGTAGAAACACAGTGCAGTGGGCAGGGTAGGGATCGGATTAGAGTTACTCTCAATACCCCCCAGCATCAGGGGCGAGAGAAAGAAAAATTAGCTGGGTCTCCTTAACCGGGGAGCCTCCTTTTCTATTTATACTGCCAAGCGTCACTGCCCCAACCCTCAACCCCGACTTGTGGCTAACACCAACTCCAACCCAAACAGTTTCCTGAGGTATCCTGAGCAGCAATTTCAGTGAATGCGGCAAATTTGTTTCAGGGTTGTGACTGGCTGGACAAAGACCTGCGTTTCCGTGGCACTAAGGTGGCAATTAATTCAGTATAAAAGCAGCAAAAGTGAACCTGAGCAAATGCCAGGGAAAGACCAGTTGGGGCTCAATTGCGATGCTCGATTGGTTCAATAGCTTGCTGACACTTAGCGACCTGAAGGCTCAGTAATTTTATCCAGGGTGTAGCTGGGCTAAAAATCTTCCCAAGTTCAAGGCACAGTCTGTGACGGCCAAGTTAGCCAATCGATGCCTCAAGGCCTCTGGATATGGAAAGGAAAATGTCCCTGGAATTCCCAGCTGGAGATCCTGATGGAGGTGGACACTGAGAAAGCACAGCTTCACAGTTGTTTCCCCATGTAGTCAAATAGCATGTCAGCACTTACTGGCAGAAAATTGTCACCAGGTATGAAAGAGCGATTGGCTCCAGTGAAATCAAACCCCACCCCAGTGCCCCAAAAAAGATTCACCTGAGGAGGGAAGCAATCAAAATGGATCTGGAAAAAACAATGGTAATTGGGGAAACCATCAACAACAACCTGCCTTTGTATAGCACCTTTAATGTGGTAAAACGTCAAAGGGCGCTTCTCAGGAGCGATTATCAAACCAAATTTGACACCGAGCTACACAAGGGGATATTAGAGCAGGTGACCAAAAGCTTGGTCAAAGAGGTAGGTTTTAAGGAGAGTCTCAAAGGAGGACAGTGTGGGAGAGATGGAGAAGTTTTGGGAGGGATTTCCAGACCTCAGGGCCCTGGCAGCTGAAGGCACGGCTGCCAATGGTGCAACGATTAAAACCGCAAGAGGTCGGAAATGGAGGAGCACAGAGATCTCGAAATCAAGCAGGAATCCTGGTTGGTTTTCCCACTCCTTAGCTCGGGGGCACTGACATCAATTGTCGCCTCTCAGTCACTACTTGGCTGAGTCAGCACAGACTACACATCCGACCTGGTGCATTCTTGGTTCATGAGGCAGTGAATTTTACCCATTGGGGCTGCAGGCAAGGAAAGCTGACACATTCCCATTAATCGACAAAATAAACCATCTCAATAACTGGGTTATAGACACATTAACAAATATCATTAACACCGCCATCTGCTCCTGGTCCCGTTGAGTTCACAGTTTAGCTAACGTGGGAACACGATATCATTAAACAAAGCCGTGAAGCTGCCTTGGGTTCTTGCCTGTTAGCAGCTGATACCCAGATACAGTTCCACTGGCATCATCCCTTCCTCACATATGTCAGCTTTGTTTTAACATTAACACTCTGAATTCTTTTTGTTATGGTTTTTCTTCAAGGCGAGGGGTAGGGTTTCATCAAAGAATAACATTCCCTTCATTTGTCAGCTAAAATTCCTTATTTTTTCCTGTTCACTCTCTCCCCTCAGCCTCTGATGTTTACTCACGCTAAGCCCTGATTCTCAATGTCTGTACCTCATGGACTTAGATGGAATATTTGTGAATAACTTCAGCCGCGGAGGGCATACATCACGACTGAACCAATCCCAACTCCCCCCAGCGTCCCCACAAATTACTCTCTGGAGAGGATCACTGGGTAGGGATCAGGAGCTGGTGGAATATTATTCCCCTTCCCTGTCCAGACTTATAGTGAAAACCCTACATTGGCCACCAGAGACTGCAAACCCGAAGCCTGCGTCCCTCTGGGTCAGAAGGTCAGGGTTCAGGTTCCACTCCAGAGGCTTCAGCACGAGGTTTAGGCTAACACGCCAGTGCAGTACTGAAGGAGTGTTGCACTGTCAGAGGTGCCGTCTTTTGGAGGAGATGTTAAACCAAGACCCTCAGGTGGAGGTAAAAGATCCCACAGCACCATGACGGAGAAGAGCAGAGGATTCTTCCCAGTGCCCTGCCCAATATTTATCCCTCCACCAATATCGCCAAAACATTAACTGTCATTATCACATTGCTGTTTGTGTGATCTTCCTGTGTGTAAATTGGCTGCAGGGTTTCCTACATTACAACAGTGACTACACTTCAAAAGTACTTAATTGGCTGTAAAGTGCTTTGGGATGTTCTGAGGTCGTGAAAGGCGCTATATAAATGTAAGCTCTTTCTTCAGGATGACTCTGACTGAAACTGGAAGTAAAGTTTAAAGCTGATCTCATGCTCCCTCCATCCCTCCGAGCCTTAAATCTGCAATTCATTTTAGAAGAATTATGTGTGAAACTTGATTCTGATAATGGGCCTGTTGAGATTGTAAGAGGATGTGAGGGAGAGACCTGCCAACCAGTGACTGAGATGAGTCACCTCCTTTCTATCTCCATGTCGTATCCTGCAGTGCGTGTCAAACAAAAGCAAATAGAGCTGCAGACAAAACACAGACACCAGTCTGTCCATGTTTGCATTCTTTCCCCTTCACCTGGTGACTGGGTGGATGTTTGATTTGATATCAAAGCCTTCGCTGTATCATTAACCATTGCACCACCTGACAGACGGACCATGTGTTAGATGATCAAGAATCCAAGGTGCCGAGGTGTAGAATGGACCAGCCTCAGGAGAAAATCTGTGAATCAGAAATCAAAACAGAAAGTGCCAGAAATATTCAACAGGTCCGAATGCAGAGAAAAGGCAGGTTAGCATTCGGCTGTGGTCCCTTTATCTGAAGAAAAGCGAAGCCTTAAACAGTGAGGGGGTAATAGTAACAGTGAGGGAGGAGTTAATACAGTTACAGTGAGGGAAGGGGGTAATATAGAATATGTGAGGGGGTAATACAGTAACAGGGAGGGACGGGGTTACAGAGTAATAGTGAGGGAGGGGTTACACAGGAATAGTGAGGGAGGGGTTATACAGTAACAGTGAGGGAGGGGTTATACAGGAATAGTGAGGGAGGGGTTATACAGTAACAGTGAGGGAGGGGTTACACAGGAATAGTGAGGGAGGGGTTATACAGTAACAGTGAGGGAGGGGTTATACAGGAATAGTGAGGGAGGGGTTATACAGTAACAGTGAGGGAGGGGTTATACAGGAATAGTGAGGGAGGGGTTATACAGTAACAGTGAGGGAGGGGTTATACAGGAATAGTGAGGGAGGGGTTATACAGTAACAGTGAGGGAGGGGTTATACAGGAATAGTGAGGGAGGGGTTACACAGGAATAGTGAGGGAGGGGTTATGCAGTAACAGTGAGGGAGGGGTTATACAGGAATAGTGAGTGAGGGGTTATACAGGAACAGTGAGGGAGGGGTTACACAGGAATAGTGAGGGAGGGGTTATACAGAAAGAGTGAGGGAGGGGTTATACAGGAATAGTGAGGGAGGGGTTATACAGTAACAGTGAGGGAGGGGTTATACAGGAATAGTGAGGGAGGGGTTATACAGTAACAGTGAGGGAGGGGTAATACAGGAATAGTGAGGGAGGGGTTAGACAGTAACAGTGAGGGAGGGGTTATACAGGAACAGTGAGGGAGGGGTTATACAGGAATAGTGAGGGAGGGGTTATACAGGAATAGTGAGGGAGGGAGTTATTACAGGAATAGAGAGGGAGGGAGTTATACAGTAACAGTGAGGGAGGGGTAATACAGGAATAGTGAGGGAGGGGGTAATACAGGAATAGTGAGAGAGGGGTAATACAGGAATAGTGAGGGAGGGAGTTATTACAGGAATAGAGAGGGAGGGAGTTATACAGTAACAGTGAGGGAGGGGTTATACCGGAATAGTGAGGGAGGGGTTATACAGGAATAGTGAGGGAGGGGGTAATACAGGAATAGTGAGAGAGGGAGTTATTACAGGAATAGAGAGGCAGGGAGTTATACAGTAACAGTGAGGGAGGGGTTATACCGGAATAGTGAGGGAGGGGGTAATAGAGGAATAGTGAGGGAGGGGTTATACAGGAATAGTGAGGGAGGGGGTAATACAGGAATAGAGAGCCAGGGAGTTATACAGTAACAGTGAGGGAGGGGTTATACCGGAATAGTGAGGGAGGGGTTATACAGGAATAGTGAGGGAGGGGGTTATACAGGAATAGTGAGGGAGGGGGTAATACAGGAATAGTGAGGGAGGGGTTATACAGGAATAGTGAGGGAGGGGGTTATACAGGAATAGTGAGGGAGGGGGTTATACAGGAATAGTGAGGGAGGGAGTTATACAGTAACAGTGAGGGAGGGGTTATACAGGAATAGTGAGAGAGGGGTAATACAGGAATAGTGAGAGAGGGGTAATACAGGAATAGTGAGAGAGGGGTAATACAGGAATAGTGAGGGAGGGAGTTATTACAGGAATAGAGAGGGAGGGGGTAATACAGGAATAGTGAGGGACGGGGTAGTACAGTAACAGTGAGGGAGGGGTTACACAGGAACAGAGAGGGAGGGGTTAATACAGAAACAGTGAGGGACGGGGTAGTACAGTAACAGTGAGGGAGGGGTAATACAGGAATAGTGAGAGAGGGGTAATACAGGAATAGTGAGGGAGGGAGTTATTACAGGAATAGAGAGGGAGGGAGTTATACAGTAACAGTGAGGGAGGGGTTATACCGGAATAGTGAGGGAGGGGTTATACAGGAATAGTGAGGGAGGGGGTAATACAGGAATAGTGAGGGAGGGGTTATACAGGAATAGTGAGGGAGGGGGTTATACAGGAATAGTGAGGGAGGGGGTTATTACAGGAATAGAGAGGCAGGGAGTTATACAGTAACAGTGAGGGAGGGGTTATACCGGAATAGTGAGGGAGGGGTTATACAGGAATAGTGAGGGAGGGGGTAATACAGGAATAGTGAGGGAGGGGTTATACAGGAATAGTGAGGGAGGGGGTTATACAGGAATAGTGAGGGAGGGGTTATACAGGAATAGTGAGGGAGGGGGTTATACAGGAATAGTGAGGGAGGGGGTAATACAGGAATAGTGAGAGAGGGGTAATACAGGAATAGTGAGGGAGGGAGTTATTACAGGAATAGAGAGGGAGGGAGTTATACAGTAACAGTGAGGGAGGGGTTATACCGGAATAGTGAGAGAGGGGTAATACAGGAATAGTGAGGGAGGGAGTTATTACAGGAATAGAGAGGGAGGGAGTTATACAGTAACAGTGAGGGAGGGGTTATACCGGAATAGTGAGAGAGGGGTAATACAGTAAAAGTGAGGGAGGGGTAATACAGGAATAGTGAGGGAGGGGGTAATACAGGAATAGTGAGGGAGGGAGTTATACAGTAACAGTGAGGGAGGGGGTTATACAGTAACAGTGAAGGAGGGGTTAATACAGTAACAATGAGGGAGGGGTAATACAGGAATAGTGAGGGAGGGAGTTATACAGTAACAGTGAGGGAGGGGGTTATACAGGAATAGCGAGGGAGGGGTTAATACAGAAACAGTGAGGGAGGGGGTTATACAGTAACAGTGAGGGAGGGGTTAATACAGAAACAGTGAGGGAGGGGGTTATACAGTAACAGTGAGGGAGGGGTTAATACAGAAACAGTGAGGGAGGGGTTAATACAGGAACAGTGAGAGAGGGGGTTATACAGGAATAGTGAGGGAGGGAGAATACAATAACAATGAGTGAAGGGTTAATACAGTAACAGTGAGCGGGGAGTAATACAGTAACAGTGAATGAGGGGGTAATACAGGAACAGTGAGGGAAGGGTTAGTACAGTAACAGTGAGGGAGGGAGGATACAATAAAAATGAGTGAAGGGTTAATACGATAACAATGAGTGAGGGGGTAATACAGTAACAGTGAGGGAAGGGTTAGTACAGTAACAGTGAGGGAGGGAGAATACAATAACAATGAGTGAAGGGTTAATACAATAACAGTGAGTGAGGGGGTAATACAGTAACAGTGAACGGGGGGTAATAAAATAACAGTGAGTGAGGGGGTAATACAGGAACAGTGAGGGAAGGGTTAGTACAGTAACAGTGAGGGGGGAGAATACAATAACAATGAGTGAGGGGGTAATACAGGAACAGTGAGGGAAGGGTTAGTACAGTAACAGTGAGGGGGGAGAATACAATAACAATGAGTGAAGGGGTAATACAGTAACAGTGAGGGGGGGGGTGGTAATACAGGAACATGTAAGGGAAGGGTTAGTAAAGTAACAGTGAGGGAGGGGGAATACAATAACAGTGAGGGAAGGGTTAGTACAGTAACAGTGAGGGAAGGGTTAGTACAGTAACAGTGAGGGAGGGGTTAATACGGGAACAGTGAGAGGGGGGTTAATACAGTAACAGTGAGGGAGGGGGTTGTACAGGAACAGTGAGGGAAGGGTAATACAGTAACATTGAGGGAGGGGTTAATACGGGAACAGTGAGAGGGGGGTTAATACAGTAACAGTGAGGGAGGGGGTTAAACAGTAACAGTGAGGGAGGGGTTATACAGGAATAGTGAGGGAGGGGGTAATACAGGAATAGTGAGAGAGGGGTAATACAGGAATAGTGAGGGAGGGAGTTATTACAGGAATAGAGAGGGAGGGGGTTATTACAGGAATAGTGAGAGAGGGGGTTATACAGTAACAGTGAGTGAGGGGTTATACCGGAATAGTGAGGGAGGGGTTATACAGGAATAGTGAGGGAGGGGTTATACCGGAATAGTGAGAGAGGGGTAATACAGGAATAGTGAGAGAGGGAGTTATTACAGGAATAGAGAGGGAGGGAGTTATACAGTAACAGTGAGGGAGGGGTTATACCGGAATAGTGAGGGAGGGGGTAATACAGGAATAGTGAGGGAGGGGTTATACCGGAATAGTGAGAGAGGGGTAATACAGGAATAGTGAGGGAGGGGTTATACAGGAATAGTGAGAGAGGGGTAATACAGGAATAGTGAGGGAGGGGTTATACAGTAACAGTGAGGGAGGGGTAATACAGGAACAGAGAGGGAGGGGTTATACAGGAATAGTGAGGGAGGGTGTAATACAGGAATAGCGAGGGAGGGGTTAATACAGAAACAGTGAGGGACGGGTTAGTACAGTCACAGTGAGGGAGGGGGTTATACAATAACAGTGAGGGAAGGGTTAGTACAGGAACAGTGAGGGGGGGGGTAATACAGTAACAGTGAGAGAGGGGGTTATACAGGAATAGTGAGGGAGGGAGAATACAAGAACAATGAGTGAAGGGTTAATACAGTAACAGTGAGGGGGGAGTAATACAGTAACAGTGAATGAGGGGGTAAAACAGTAACAGTGAACGGGGGGTAATACAATAACAGTGAGTGAGGGGGTAATACTGTAACAGTGAGGGGGGGTAATACAATAACTGTGAGTGAGGGGGTAATACAGGAACAGTGAGGGAAGGGTTAGTACAGTAACAGTGAGGGGAGAGAATACAATAACAATGAGTGAAGGGGTAATACAGTAACAGTGAGGGGGGGTGTAATACAGTAACAGTGAGGGAGGGGGAATACAATAACAGTGAGGGAAGGGTTAGTACAGTAACTGTGAGGGAGGGGTTAATATAGTAACAGTGAGGGAGGGGGTTATGCAGTAACAGTGAGGGAGGGGTGAAACAGTAACAGTGAGGGAGGGGTTGTACAGGAACAGAGAGGGAGGGGTTATACAGGAATAGTGAGGGAGGGGGTAATACAGGAATAGTGAGGGAAGGGTTATACAGCAACAGTGAGGGAGGGGGTAATACAAGAATAGTGAGGGAGGGGTTATACAGCAACAGTGAGGGAAGGGGTAATACAGGAACAGTAAGGGAGAGGGTAATACAGTAACAGTGAGGGAGGGGGTAATATAGTAACAGTGAGGGAGGGGGTAATACAGTAACAGTGAGGGAGGGGGTAATACAGGAATAGTGAGGGAGGGGGTAATACAGTAACAGTGAGGGAGGGGGTAATACAGGAATAGTGAGGGAGTGCATAGTACAGTAACAGTGAGGGAGGGGGCAATACAGGAACAGTGAGGGGGGGGGTAATACAGGAACAGTGAGGTAGGGGGGGGTAATACAGTAACAGTGAGGGAGTGGGCTATACAGTAACAGTGAGGGAGAGGGTAATACAGTAACAGTGAGGGAGGGGGTAATACCGGAACAGTGAGGGAGTGGGTAATACAGTAACAGTGAGGGAGGGGGTAATACAGGAACAGTGAGGGAGGGGGAATACAATAACAGTGAGGGAAGGGTTAGTACAGTAACAGTGAGGAAGGGGTTAATATAGTAACAGTGAGGGGGGGTTATGCAGTAACAGTGAGGGAGGGGGTTGTACAGGAACAGTGAGGGAAGGGCAATACAGTAACATTGAGGGAGGGGTTAATACAGGAACAGTGAGGGAGGGTTAATACAGTAACAGTGAGGGAGGGGTGATACAGTAACAGTGAGGGAGGGGTTATGCAGGAACAGAGAGGGAGGTGTTATACAGGAATGGTGAGGGAGGGGGTAATACAGGAATAGTGAGGGAGGGGTTATACAGCAATAGTGAGGGAGGGGGTAATACAGCAACAGTGAGGGAGGGGGTAACACAGGAACAGTGAGGGAGTGGGCTATACAGTAATAGTGAGGGAGGGGGTAATACAGTAACAGTGAGGGAGGGGGTAATACAGCAACAGTGAGGGAGGGGGTAATACAGCAACAGTGAGGGAGGGGGTAATACAGTAACAGTGATTGAGGGGGTAATACAGTAACAGTGAGGGAGTGGGCTATACAGTAACAGTGAGGGAGAGGGTAATACAGTAACAGTGAGGGAGGGGGTAATACCGGAACAGTGAGGGAGGGGGTAATACAGTAACAGTGAGGGAGGGGGTAATACAGGAATAGTGAGGGAATGCATAGTACAGTAACAGTGAGTGAGGGGGTAATACAGTAACAGTGAAAGGGGGGTAATACAATAACAGTGAGTGAGGGGGTAATACAGGATCAGTGGGGGAAGGGTTAGTACAGTAACAGTGAGGGAGGGAGAATACAATAACAATGAGTGAAGGGTTAATCCAATAACAATGAGTGAAGGGGTAATACAGTAACAGTGAGGGTGGGGTAATACAGTAACAGTGAAGGGGGGGTAATACAGTAACAGTGAGGGGGTAATACAGTAACAGTGAGTGAGGGGGTAATACAGGAACAGTGAGGGAAGGGTTAGTACAGTAACAGTGAGGGAGGGAGAATACAATAACAATGAGTGAAGGGTTAATCCAATAACAGTGAGTGAAGGGTTAATCCAATAACAGTGAGTGAGGGGGTAATACAGTAACAGTGAGTGAGGGGGTAATACAGTAACAGTGAGTGAGGGGGTAATACAGGAATAGTGAGAGAGGGGTAATACAGGAATAGTGAGGGAGGGGTTATACAGGAATAGTGAGGGAGGGGGTAATACAGGAATAGTGAGAGAGGGAGTTATTACAGGAATAGTGAGGGAGGGGTTATACAGGAATAGTGAGGGAGGGTGTAATACAGGAATAGTGAGGGAGGGGTTAATACAGAAACAGTGAGGGACGGGGTAGTACAGTCACAGTGAGGGAGGGGGTTATACAGTAACAGTGAAGGAGGGGTTAATACAGTAACAATGAGGGAGGGGTAATACAGGAATAGTGAGGGAGGGAGTTATACAGTAACAGTGAGGGAGGGGTTATACAGGAATAGTGAGGGAGGGGTTATACAGTAACAGTGAGGGAGGGGTTATACAGGAATAGTGAGGGAGGGTGTAATACAGGAATAGCGAGGGAGGGGTTAATACAGAAACAGTGAGGGACGGGTTAGTACAGTCACAGTGAGGGAGGGGGTGATACAGTAACAGTGAGGGAGGGGGTAATACAGGAATAGTGAGGGAGTGCATAGTACAGTAACAGTGAGGGAGGGGGCAATACAGGAACAGTGAGGGGGGGGTGGTAATACAGGAACAGTGAGAGAGGGGGTTATACAGGAATAGTGAGGGAGGGAGAATACAAGAACAATGAGTGAAGGGTTAATACAGTAACAGTGAGGGGGGTGTAATACAGTAACAGTGAATGAGGGGGTAATACAGGAACAGTGAGGGAAGGGTTAGTACAATAACAGTGAGTGAGGGGGTAAAACAGTAACAGTGAACGGGGGGTAATACAATAACAGTGAGTGAGGGGGTAATACTGTAACAGTGAGGGGGGGTAATACAATAACTGTGAGTGAGGGGGTAATACAGGAACAGTGAGGGAAGGGTTAGTACAGTAACAGTGAGGGGAGAGAATACAATAACAATGAGTGAAGGGGTAATACAGTAACAGTGAGGGGGGGGTGTAATACAGTAACAGTGAGGGGGGGGTAATACAGTAACAGTGAGGGAGGGGTAATACAGTAACAGTGAGTGAGGGGGTAATACAGGAACAGTGAGGGAAGGGTTAGTACAGTAACAGTGAGGGAGGGGTAATACAGTAACAGTGAGTGAGGGGGTAATACAGGAACAGTGAGGGAAGGGTTAGTACAGTAACAGTGAGGGAGGGGGAATACAATAACAGTGAGGGAAGGGTTAGTACAGTAACTGTGAGGGAGGGGTTAATATAGTAACAGTGAGGGAGGGGGTTATGCAGTAACAGTGAGGGAGGGGTGAAACAGTAACAGTGAGGGAGGGGTTGTACAGGAACAGAGAGGGAGGGAGAATACAATAACAATGAGTGAAGGGTTAATCCAATAACAGTGAGTGAGGGGGTAATACAGTAACAGTGAGTGAGGGGGTAATACAGGAACAGTGAGCGAAGGGTTAGTACAGTAACAGTGAGGGAAGGGTTAGTACAGTAACAGTGAGGAAGGGGTTAATATAGTAACAGTGAGGGGGGGTTATGCAGTAACAGTGAAGGAGGGGGTTGTACAGGAACAGTGAGGGAAGGGTAATACAGTAACATTGAGGGAGGGGTTAATACAGGAACAGTGAGGGAGGGGTTAATACAGTAACAGTGAGGGAGGGGTGATACAGTAACAGTGAGGGAGGGGTTATGCAGGAACAGAGAGGGAGGTGTTATACAGGAATAGTGAGAGAGGGGGTAATACAGGGATAGTGAGGGAGGGGTTAGACAGCAACAGTGAGGGAGGGGGTAATACAGCAATAGTGAGGGAGGGGGTAATACAGGAACAGTGAGGGAGTGGGCTATACAGTAACAGTGAGGGAGGGGGTAATACAGTAACAGTGAGGGAGGGGGTAATACAGCAACAGTGAGGGAGGGGGTAATACAGCAACAGTGAGGGAGGTGGTAATACAGTAACAGTGATTGAGGGGGTAATACAGTAACAGTGAGGGAGTGGGCTATACAGTAACAGTGAGGGAGAGGGTAATACAGTAACAGTGAGGGAGGGGGTAATACCGGAACAGTGAGGGAGGGGGTAATACAGTAACAGTGAGGGAGGGGGTAATACAGGAATAGTGAGGGAGTGCATAGTACAGTAACAGTGAGGGAGGGGGTAATACAGTAACAGTGAGGGAGTATGCTATACAGTAACAGTGAGGGAGGGGGTAATACAGGAACAGTGAGGGGGGGGGGGTAATACAGTAACAGTGAGAGAGGGGCTTATACAGGAATAGTGAGGGAGGGAGAATACAATAACAATGAGTGAAGGGTTAATACAGTAACAGTGAGGGGGGGAGTAATACAGTAACAGTGAATGAGGGGGTAATACAGGAACAGTGAGGGAAGGGTTAGTACAGTAACAGTGAGGGAGGGAGAATACAATAACAATGAGTGAAGGGTTAATACAATAACAGTGAGTGAGGGGGTAATACAGTAACAGTGAAAGGGGGGTAATACAATAACAGTGAGTGAGGGGGTAATACAGGATCAGTGGGGGAAGGGTTAGTACATTAACAGTGAGGGAGGGAGAATACAATAACAATGAGTGAAGGGGTAATACAGTAACAGTGAGGGGGGGGGTAATACAGTAACAGTGAAGGGGGGGTAATACAGTAACAGTGAATGAGGGGGTAATACAGGAACAGTGAGCGAAGGGTTAGTACAGTAACAGTGAGGGAGGGAGAATACAATAACAATGAGTGAAGGGTTAATCCAATAACAGTGAGTGAGGGGGTAATACAGTAACAGTGAGTGAGGGGGTAATACAGGAATAGTGAGAGAGGGGTAATACAGGAATAGTGAGGGAGGGGTTATACAGGAATAGTGAGGGAGGGGGTAATACAGGAATAGTGAGAGAGGGAGTTATTACAGGAATAGTGAGGGAGGGGTTATACAGGAATAGTGAGGGAGGGTGTAATACAGGAATAGTGAGGGAGGGGTTAATACAGAAACAGTGAGGGACGGGGTAGTACAGTCACAGTGAGGGAGGGGGTTATACAGTAACAGTGAAGGAGGGGTTAATACAGTAACAATGAGGGAGGGGTAATACAGGAATAGTGAGGGAGGGAGTTATACAGTAACAGTGAGGGAGGGGTTATACAGGAATAGTGAGGGAGGGGTTATACAGTAACAGTGAGGGAGGGGTTATACAGGAATAGTGAGGGAGGGTGTAATACAGGAATAGCGAGGGAGGGGTTAATACAGAAACAGTGAGGGACGGGTTAGTACAGTCACAGTGAGGGAGGGGGTGATACAGTAACAGTGAGGGAGGGGGTAATACAGGAATAGTGAGGGAGTGCATAGTACAGTAACAGTGAGGGAGGGGGCAATACAGGAACAGTGAGGGGGGGGGTAATACAGGAACAGTGAGAGAGGGGGTTATACAGGAATAGTGAGGGAGGGAGAATACAAGAACAATGAGTGAAGGGTTAATACAGTAACAGTGAGGGGGGTGTAATACAGTAACAGTGAATGAGGGGGTAATACAAGAACAGTGAGGGAAGGGTTAGTACAATAACAGTGAGTGAGGGGGTAAAACAGTAACAGTGAACGGGGGGTAATACAATAACAGTGAGTGAGGGGGTAATACTGTAACAGTGAGGGGGGGTAATACAATAACTGTGAGTGAGGGGGTAATACAGGAACAGTGAGGGAAGGGTTAGTACAGTAACAGTGAGGGGAGAGAATACAATAACAATGAGTGAAGGGGTAATACAGTAACAGTGAGGGGGGGTGTAATACAGTAACAGTGAGGGAGGGGTAATACAGTAACAGTGAGTGAGGGGGTAATACAGGAACAGTGAGTGAAGGGTTAGTACAGTAACAGTGAGGGAGGGGTAATACAGTAACAGTGAGTGAGGGGGTAATACAGGAACAGTGAGGGAAGGGTTAGTACAGTAACAGTGAGGGAGGGGGAATACAATAACAGTGAGGGAAGGGTTAGTACAGTAACTGTGAGGGAGGGGTTAATATAGTAACAGTGAGGGAGGGGGTTATGCAGTAACAGTGAGGGAGGGGTGAAACAGTAACAGTGAGGGAGGGGTTGTACAGGAACAGAGAGGGAGGGGTTATACAGGAATAATGAGGGAAGGGTTATACAGCAACAGTGAGGGAGGGGGTAATACAGGAATAGTGAGGGAGGGGTTATACAGCAACAGTGAGGGAAGGGGTAATACAGGAACAGTAAGGGAGAGGGTAATACAGTAACAGTGAGGGAGGGGGTAATATAGTAACAGTGAGGGAGGGGGTAATACAGTAACAGTGAGGGAGTGGGCTATACAGTAACAGTGAGGGAGGGGGTAATACAGGAATAGTGAGGGAGGGGGTAATACAGTAACAGTGAGGGAGGGGGTAATACAGGAATAGTGAGGGAGTGCATAGTACAGTAACAGTGAGGGAGGGGGCAATACAGGAACAGTGAGGGGGGGGTAATACAGGAACAGTGAGGGAGGGGGTAATACAGGAACAGTGAGGGGGGGGGGTAATACAGTAACAGTGAGGGAGTGGGCTATACAGTAACAGTGAGGGAGAGGGTAATACAGTAACAGTGAGGGAGGGGGTAATACCGGAACAGTGAGGGAGTGGGTAATACAGTAACAGTGAGGGAGGGGGTAATACAGGAACAGTGAGGGAGTGGGCTATACAGTAACAGTGAGGGAGGGGGTAATACAGTAACAGTGAGGGAGTGGGCTATACAGTAACAGTGAGGGAGAGGGTAATACAGTAACAGTGAGGGAGGGGGTAATACCGGAACAGTGAGGGAGGGGGTAATACAGTAACAGTGAGGGAGGGGGCAATACAGGAATAGTGAGGGAGTGCATAGTACAGTAACAGTGAGGGAGGGGGTAATACAGTAACAGTGAGGGAGTATGCTATACAGTAACAGTGAGGGAGGGGGTAATACAGGAACAGTGAGGGGGGGGGGTAATACAGTAACAGTGAGAGAGGGGCTTATACAGGAATAGTGAGGGAGGGAGAATACAATAACAATGAGTGAAGGGTTAATACAGTAACAGTGATGGGGGGAGTAATACAGTAACAGTGAATGAGGGGGTAATACAGGATCAGTGGGGGAAGGGTTAGTACAGTAACAGTGAGGGAGGGAGAATACAATAACAATGAGTGAAGGGGTAATACAGTAACAGTGAGGGGGGGGTAATACAGTAACAGTGAAGGGGGGGTAATACAGTAACAGTGAGGGGGGTAATACAGTAACAGTGAGTGAGGGGGTAATACAGGAACAGTGAGGGAAGGGTTAGTACAGTAACAGTGAGGGAGGGAGAATACAATAACAATGAGTGAAGGGTTAATCCAATAACAGTGAGTGAGGGGGTAATACAGTAACAGTGAGTGAGGGGGTAATACAGGAACAGTGAGCGAAGGGTTAGTACAGTAACAGTGAGGGAAGGGTTAGTACAGTAACAGTGAGGAAGGGGTTAATATAGTAACAGTGAGGGGGGGTTATGCAGTAACAGTGAGGGAGGGGGTTGTACAGGAACAGTGAGGGAAGGGTAATACAGTAACATTGAGGGAGGGGTTAATACAGGAACAGTGAGGGAGGGGTTAATACAGTAACAGTGAGGGAGGGGTGATACAGTAACAGTGAGGGAGGGGTTATGCAGGAACAGAGAGGGAGGTGTTATACAGGAATAGTGAGGGAGGGGTTAGACAGCAACAGTGAGGGAGGGGGTAATACAGCAACAGTGAGGGAGGGGGTAATACAGGAACAGTGAGGGAGTGGGCTATACAGTAACAGTGAGGGAGGGGGTAATACAGTAACAGTGAGGGAGGTAGTAATACAGCAACAGTGAGGGAGGGGGTAATACAGCAACAGTGAGGGAGGTGGTAATACAGTAACAGTGATTGAGGGGGTAATACAGTAACAGTGAGGGAGTGGGCTATACAGTAACAGTGAGGGAGAGGGTAATACAGTAACAGTGAGGGAGGGGGTAATACAGTAACAGTGAGGGAGGGGGTAATACAGCAACAGTGAGGGAGGTGGTAATACAGTAACAGTGATTGAGGGGGTAATACAGTAACAGTGAGGGAGTGGGCTATACAGTAACAGTGAGGGAGAGGGTAATACAGTAACAGTGAGGGAGGGGGTAATACCGGAACAGTGAGGGAGGGGGTAATACAGTAACAGTGAGGGAGGGGGTAATACAGGAATAGTGAGGGAGTGCATAGTACAGTAACAGTGAGGGAGGGGGTAATACAGTAACAGTGAGGGAGTATGCTATACAGTAACAGTGAGGGAGGGGGTAATACAGGAACAGTGAGGGGGGGGGGTAATACAGTAACAGTGAGAGAGGGGCTTATACAGGAATAGTGAGGGAGGGAGAATACAATAACAATGAGTGAAGGGTTAATACAGTAACAGTGAGGGGGGGAGTAATACAGTAACAGTGAATGAGGGGGTAATACAGGAACAGTGAGGGAAGGGTTAGTACAGTAACAGTGAGGGAGGGAGAATACAATAACAATGAGTGAAGGGTTAATACAATAACAGTGAGTGAGGGGGTAATACAGTAACAGTGAAAGGGGGGTAATACAATAACAGTGAGTGAGGGGGTAATACAGGATCAGTGGGGGAAGGGTTAGTACATTAACAGTGAGGGAGGGAGAATACAATAACAATGAGTGAAGGGGTAATACAGTAACAGTGAGGGGGGGGGTAATACAGTAACAGTGAAGGGGGGTAATACAGTAACAGTGAGGGGGGGTAATACAGTAACAGTGAGTGAGGGGGCAATACAGGAACAGTGAGGGAGGGAGAATACAATAACAATGAGTGAAGGGGTAATACAGTAACAGTGAGGGGGGGGTAATACAGTAACAGTGAAGGGGGGTAATACAGTAACAGTGAGGGGGGGTAATACAGTAACAGTGAGTGAGGGGGTAATACAGGAACAGTGAGGGAAGGGTTAGTACAGTAACAGTGAGTGAGGGAGAATACAATAACAATGAGTGAAGGGTTAATCCAATAACAGTGAGTGAGGGGGTAATACAGGAACAGTGAGGGAGGGGGAATACAATAACAGTGAGTCAAGGGTTAGTACAGTAACAGTGAGGGAGGGGTTAATATAGTAACAGTGAGGGGGGGTTATGCAGTAACAGTGAGGGAGGGAGTTGTACAGGAACAGTGAGGGAAGGGTAATACAGTAACATTGAGGGAGGGGTTAATACAGGAACAGTGAGGGAGGGGTTCATACAGTAACAGTGAGGGAGGGGTGAAACAGTAACAGTGAGGGAGGGGTTATACAGGAACAGAGAGGGAGGGGTTATACAGGAATAGTGAGGGAGGGGGTAATACAGGAATAGTGAGGGAGGGCTTATACAGCAACAGTGAGGGAGGGGGTAATACAGCAACAGTGAGGGAGGGGGTAATACAGGAACAGTGAGGGAGTGGGCTATACAGTAACAGTGAGGGAGGGGGTAATACAGCAACAGTGAGGGAGGGGGTAATACAGGAACAGTGAGGGAGTGGGCTATACAGTAACAGTGAGGGAGGGGGTAATACAGCAACAGTGAGGGAGGGGGTAATACAGCAACAGTGAGGGAGGGGGTAATACAGGAACAGTGAGGGAGATGGTAATACAGTAACAGTGAGGGAGGGGGTAATACAGCAACAGTGAGGGAGGGGGTAATACAGCAACAGTGAGGGAGGGGGTAATACAGGAACAGTGAGGGAGTGGGCTAAACAGTAACAGTGAGGGAGAGGGTAATACAGTAACAGTGAGGGAGGGGGTAATACCGGAACAGTGAGGGAGTGGGTAAAACAGTAACAGTGAGGGAGGGGTTATACAGGAATAGTGAGGGAGGGGGTAATACAGGAATAGTGAGGGAGGGGTTATCCAGCAACAGTGAGGGAGGGGGTAATACAGCAACAGTGAGGGAGGGGGTAATACAGTAACAGTGAGGGAGGGGTAATACAGTAACAGTGAAGGAGTGGGCTATACAGTAACAGTGAGGGAGGGGGTAATACAGCAACAGTGAGGGAGGGGGTAATACAGCAACAGTGAGGGAGGGGGTAATACAGGAACAGTGAGGGAGATGGTAATACAGTAACAGTGAGGGAGGGGGTAATACAGCAACAGTGAGGGAGGGGGTAATACAGCAACAGTGAGGGAGGGGGTAATACAGGAACAGTGAGGGAGTGGGCTAAACAGTAACAGTGAGGGAGAGGGTAATACAGTAACAGTGAGGGAGGGGGTAATACCGGAACAGTGAGGGAGTGGGTAAAACAGTAACAGTGAGGGAGGGGTTATACAGGAATAGTGAGGGAGGGGGTAATACAGGAATAGTGAGGGAGGGGTTATCCAGCAACAGTGAGGGAGGGGGTAATACAGCAACAGTGAGGGAGGGGGTAATACAGTAACAGTGAGGGAGGGGTAATACAGTAACAGTGAAGGAGTGGGCTATACAGTAACAGTGAGGGAGGGGGTAATACCGGAACAGTGAGGGAGGGGGTAATACAGTAACAGTGAGGGAGTGGGCTATACAGTAACAGTGAGGGAGGGGTTATACAGGAACAGAGAGGGAGGGGTTATACAGGAATAGTGAGGGATGGGGTAATACAGGAATAGTGAGGGAGGGTGTAATACAGGAACAGTGAGGGAGAGGGTAATACAGTAACAGTGATTGAGGGGGTAATACAGTAACAGTGAAGGAGTGGGCTATACAGTAACAGTGAGGGAGAGGGTAATACAGGAACAGTGAGGGAAGGGTTAGTACAGTAACAGTGAGGGAGGGGTGAAACAGTAACAGTGAGGGAGGGGTTATGCAGTAACAGTGAGGGAGGGGGTTGTACAGGAACAGTGAGTGAAGGGTTAGTACAGTAACAGTGAGGGTGGGGTGAAACAGTAACAGTGAGGGAGGGGTTATGCAGTAACAGTGAGGGAGGGGGTTGTACAGGAACAGTGAGGGAAGGGTAATACAGTAACATTGAGGGAGGGGTTAATACAGGAACAGTGAGGGAGGGGTTAATACCAGAACAGTGAGTGAGGGGGTAATACAGGAACAGTGAGGGAAGGGTTAGTACAGTAACAGTGAGGGGGGGTTATGCAGTAACAGTGAGGGAGGGGGTTGTACAGGAACAGTGAGGGAAGGGTAATACAGTAACATTGAGGGAGGGGTTAATACAGGAACAGTGAGGGAGGGGTTAATACAGTAACAGTGAGGGAGGGGTGAAACAGTAACAGTGAGGGAGGGGTTATGCAGTAACAGTGAGGGAGGGGGTTGTACAGGAACAGTGAGGGAAGGGTAATACAGTAACATTGAGGGAGGGGTTAATACAGGAACAGTGAGGGAGGGGTTAATACAGCAACAGTGAGGGAGGGGTGAAACAGTAACAGTGAGGGAGGGGTTATACAGGAATAGTGAGGGAGGGGGTAATACAGGAATAGTGAGGGAGGGGGTAAAACAGTAACAGTGAGGGAGAGGGTAATACAGGAACAGTGAGGGAGAGGGTAATACAGGAACAGTGAGGGAGTGGGCTACACAGTAACAGTGAGGGAGGGGGTAATATAGTAACAGTGAGGGAGTGGGTAATACAGTAACAGTGAGGGAGAGGGTAATACAGTAACAGTGAGGGAGGGGGTAATACAGTAACAGTGAGGGAGGGGGTAATACAGTAACAGTGAGGGAGGGGGTAATACAGTAACAGTGAGCGAGTGGGCGATACATTAACAGTGAGGGAGTGGGTAATACAGTAACAGTGAGGGAGTGGGCTATACAGTAACAGTGAGGGAGGGGCTAATATAGTAACAGTGAGCGAGTGGGCGATACAGTAACAGTGAGGGAGGGGGTAATACAGTAACAGTGAGGGAGTGGGCTATACAGTAACAGTGAGGGAGTGGTTAATACAGTAACAGTGAGCGAGTGGGCGATACATTAACAGTGAGGGAGGGGGTAATACAGGAACAGTGAGGGAGAGGGTAATACAGGAACAGTGAGGGAGGGGGTAATATAGTAACAGTGAGCGAGAGGGTAATACAGGAACAGTGAGGGAGAGGGTAATACAGGAACAGTGAGGGAGTGGTTAATACAGTAACAGTGAGGCAGGGGGTAATATAGTAACAGTGAGCGAGAGGGTAATACAGGAACAGTGAGGGAGAGGGTAATACAGGAACAGTGAGGGAGTGGGTAATACAGTAACAGTGAGGGAGTGGGCTATGCAGTAACAGTGAGGGAGGGGGTAATATAGTAACATTGAGGGAGTGGGCTATACAGTAACAGTGAGGGAGTGGGCTATACAGTAACAGTGAGGGAGGGGGTAATACAGTAACAGTGAGGGAGTGGGCTATGCAGTAACAGTGAGGGAGGGGGTAATGCCGGAACAGTGAGGGAGGGGGTAATACAGTAACAGTGAGGGACGGGGTAATACAGGAATAGTGAGGGAGTGCATAGTACAGTAACAGTGAGGGAGGGGGTAATACAGTAACAGTGAGGGAGTGGGCGAAACAGGAACAGTGAGGGAGGGGGTAATACAGGAACAGTGAGGGGGGGTTAATACAGGAACAGTGAGGGAGGGTGTAATACAGGAACAGTGAGGGAGTGGGCTATACAGTAACAGTGAGGCAGGGGGTTATACAGTAACAGTGAGGGAGTGGGTAATACAGGAAGTGAGGGAGTGGGCTATACAGTAACAGTAAGGGAGGGGGTAATATAGTAACAGTGAGGGAGAGGGTAATACAGGAACAGTGAGGGAGAGGGTAATACAGGAACAGTGAGGGAGAGGGTAATACAGGAACAGTGAGGGAGTGGGCTATACAGTAACAGTAAGGGAGGGGGTAATATAGTAACAGTGAGGGAGAGGGTAATACAGGAACAGTGAGGGAGAGGGTAATACAGTAACAGTGAGGGAGTGGGCTATACAGTAACAGTGAGGGAGGGGGTTATACAGTAACAGTGAGGGAGAGGGTAATACAGTAACAGTGAGCGAGTGGGCGATACAGTAACAGTGAGGGAGGGGGTAATACAGTAACAGTGAGGGAGTGGGTAATACAGTAATAGTGAGGGAGTGGGTAATACAGTAGCAGTGAGGGAGTGGGTAATATAGTAACAGTGAGGGAGGGTGTAATACAGGAACAGTGAGGGAGTGGGCTATACAGTAACAGTGAGGCAGGGGGTTATACAGTAACAGTGAGGGAGTGGGTAATACAGGAAGTGAGGGAGTGGGCTATACAGTAACAGTGAGGCAGGGGGTTATACAGTAACAGTGAGGGAGGGGGTAATACAGGAACAGTGAGGGAGTGGGCTATACAGTAACAGTGAGGCAGGGGGTTATACAGTAACAGTGAGGGAGGGGGTAATACAGTAACAGTGAGGGAGTGGGTAATACAGTAGCAGTGAGGGAGTGGGTAATATAGTAACAGTGAGGGAGGGGGTAATACAGTAACAGTGAGCGAGTGGGCGATACAGTAACAGTGAGGGAGGGGGTAATACAGTAACAGTGAGTGAGTGGGTAATACAGTAGCAGTGAGGGAGTGGGTAATACAGTAACAGTGAGGGAGGGGGTAATACAGTAACAGTGAGCGAGTGGGCGATACGGTAACAGTGAGGGAGGGGGTAATACAGTAACAGTGAGTGAGTGGGCGATACAGTAACAGTGAGGGAGGGGGTAATACAGTAACAGTGAGGGAGTGGGTAATGTAGTAACAGTGAGGGAGTGGGCTATACAGTAACAGTAATGGAGGGGGTAATATAGTAACAGTGAGGGAGAGGGTAATACAGGAACAGTGAGGGAGAGGGTAATACAGGAACAGTGAGGGAGGGGGTAATACAGTAACAGTGAGGGAGGGGTTAATATAGTAACATTGAGGGAGGGGGTAATACAGTAACAGTGAGTGAGGGGGTAATACAGTAACAGTGAGGGAGTGGGTAATACAGTAACAGTGAGGGAGGGGGTAATATAGTAACAGTGAGGGAGGGAGTAATACAGTAACAGTGAGGGAGTGGGTAATACAGTAACAGTGAGGGAGTGGGCTATACAGTAACAGTGAGGGAGGGGGTAATATAGTAACAGTGAGGGAGGGGGTAATACAGTAACAGTGAGGGAGTGGGTAATACAGTAACAGTGAGGGAGTGGGTAATATAGTAACAGTGAGGGAGGGGGTAATATAGTAACAGTGAGGGAGGGGGTAATACAGTAACAGTGAGGGAGAGGGTAATACAGTAACAGTGAGGGAGTGGGCTATACAGTAACAGTGAGGGAGTGGGCTATACAGTAACAGTGAGGGAGGGGGTAATATAGTAACAGTGAGGGAGGGGGTAATACAGTAACAGTGAGGGAGAGGGTAATACAGTAACAGTGAGGGAGTGGGCTATACAGTAACAGTGAGGGAGTGGGCTATACAGTAACAGTGAGGGAGGGGGTAATCCAGTAACAGTGAGGGAGGGGGTAATCCAGTAACAGTGAGGGAGTGGGTAATATAGTAACAGTGAGGGAGTGGGTAATATAGTAACAGTGAGGGTGGGGTAATACAGTAACAGTGAGGGAGGGGGTAATACAGTAACAGTGAGGGAGGGGGTAATATAGTAACAGTGAGGGAGGGGTGAAACAGTAACAGTGAGGGAGGGGTTATACAGGAACAGAGAGGGAGGGGTTATACAGGAATAGTGAGGGAGGGGGTAATACAGGAATAGTGAGGGAGGGGGTAAAACAGTAACAGTGAGGGAGAGGGTAATACAGGAACAGTGAGGGAGAGGGTAATACAGGAACAGTGAGGGAGTGGGCTATACAGTAACAGTGAGGGAGGGGGTAATATAGTAACAGTGAGGGAGTGGGTAATACAGTAACAGTGAGGGAGAGGGTAATACAGTAACAGTGAGGGAGGGGGTAATACAGTAACAGTGAGCGAGTGGGCGATACATTAACAGTGAGGGAGTGGGTAATACAGTAACAGTGAGGGAGTGGGCTATACAGTAACAGTGAGGGAGGGGCTAATATAGTAACAGTGAGCGAGTGGGCGATACAGTAACAGTGAGGGAGGGGGTAATACAGTAACAGTGAGGGAGTGGGCTATACAGTAACAGTAAGGGAGTGGTTAATACAGTAACCGTGAGCGAGTGGGCGATACATTAACAGTGAGGGAGGGGGTAATACAGGAACAGTGAGGGAGAGGGTAATACAGGAACAGTGAGGGAGGGGGTAATACAGTAACAGTGAGGGAGTGGTTAATACAGTAACAGTGAGGCAGGGGGTAATATAGTAACAGTGAGCGAGAGGGTAATACAGGAACAGTGAGGGAGAGGGTAATACAGGAACAGTGAGGGAGGGGGTAATACAGTAACAGTGAGGGAGTGGGTAATACAGTAACAGTGAGGGAGTGGGCTATACAGTAACAGTGAGGGAGGGGGTAATACAGTAACAGTGAGGGAGGGGGTAATACAGTAACAGTGAGGGAGGGGTAATACAGTAACAGTGAAGGAGTGGGCTATACAGTAACAGTGAGGGAGGGGGTAATACCGGAACAGTGAGGGAGGGGGTAATACAGTAACAGTGAGGGAGTGGGTAATACAGTAAGAATGAGGGAGTGGGCGATACAGTAACAGTGAGGGAGGGGGTAATACCGGAACAGTGAGGGAGGGGGTAATACAGTAACAGTGAGGGAGTGGGCTATACAGTAACAGTGAGGGAGGGGGTAATACCGGAACAGTGAGGGAGTGGGCTATACAGTAACAGTGAGGGAGGAGGTAATACCGGAACAGTGAGGGAGGGGGTAATACAGTAACAGTGAGGGAGTGGGCTATGCAGTAACAGTGAGGGAGGGGTTATACAGGAACAGAGAGGGAGGGGTTATACAGAAATAGTGAGGGAGGGGGTAATACAGGAATAGTGAGGGAGGGGTTATACAGCAACAGTGTGGGAGGGGGTAATACAGCAACAGTAAGGTAGGGGGTAATACAGGAACAGTGAGGGAGAGGGTAATACAGTAACAGTGATTGAGGGGGTAATACAGTAACAGTGAAGGAGTGGGCTATACAGTAACAGTGAGGGAGAGGGTAATACAGTAACAGTGAGGGAGGGGGTAATACAGTAACAGTGAGGGAGTGGGCTATGCAGTAACAGTGAGGGAGGGGGTAATGCCGGAACAGTGAGGGAGGGGGTAATACAGTAACAGTGAGGGACGGGGTAATACAGGAATAGTGAGGGAGTGCATAGTACAGTAACAGTGAGGGAGGGGGTAATACAGTAACAGTGAGGGAGTGGGCGAAACAGGAACAGTGAGGGAGGGGGTAATACAGGAACAGTGAGGGGGGGTTAATACAGGAACAGTGAGGGAGGGTGTAATACAGGAACAGTGAGGGAGTGGGCTATACAGTAACAGTGAGGCAGGGGGTTATACAGTAACAGTGAGGGAGTGGGTAATACAGGAAGTGAGGGAGTGGGCTATACAGTAACAGTAAGGGAGGGGGTAATATAGTAACAGTGAGGGAGAGGGTAATACAGGAACAGTGAGGGAGAGGGTAATACAGGAACAGTGAGGGAGTGGGCTATACAGTAACAGTAAGGGAGGGGGTAATATAGTAACAGTGAGGGAGAGGGTAATACAGGAACAGTGAGGGAGAGGGTAATACAGTAACAGTGAGGGAGTGGGCTATACAGTAACAGTGAGGGAGGGGGTTATACAGTAACAGTGAGGGAGAGGGTAATACAGGAACAGTGAGGGAGAGGGTAATACAGGAACAGTGAGGGAGTGGGCTATACAGTAACAGTGAGGCAGGGGGTTATACAGTAACAGTGAGGGAGAGGGTAATACAGGAACAGTGAGGGAGAGGGTAATACAGGAACAGTGAGGGAGTGGGCTATACAGTAACAGTAAGGGAGGGGGTAATATAGTAACAGTGAGGGAGAGGGTAATACAGGAACAGTGAGGGAGAGGGTAATACAGTAACAGTGAGGGAGTGGGCTATACAGTAACAGTGAGGGAGGGGGTTATACAGTAACAGTGAGGGAGAGGGTAATACAGTAACAGTGAGCGAGTGGGCGATACAGTAACAGTGAGGGAGGGGGTAATACAGTAACAGTGAGGGAGTGGGTAATACAGTAACAGTGAGGGAGTGGGTAATACAGTAGCAGTGAGGGAGTGGGTAATATAGTAACAGTGAGGGAGGGGGTAATACAGTAACAGTGAGCGAGTGGGCGATACAGTAACAGTGAGGGAGGGGGTAATACAGTAACAGTGAGTGAGTGGGCGATACAGTAACAGTGAGGGAGTGGGTAATACAGTAACAGTGAGGGAGTGGGTAATACAGTAGCAGTGAGGGAGTGGGTAATACAGTAACAGTGAGGGAGGGGGTAATACAGTAACAGTGAGCGAGTGGGCGATACAGTAACAGTGAGGGAGGGGGTAATACAGTAACAGTGAGTGAGTGGGTGATACAGTAACAGTGAGGGAGGGGGTAATACAGTAACAGTGAGGGAGTGGGTAATGTAGTAACAGTGAGGGAGTGGGCTATACAGTAACAGTAATGGAGGGGGTAATATAGTAACAGTGAGGGAGAGGGTAATACAGGAACAGTGAGGGAGGAGGTAATACCGGAACAGTGAGGGAGGGGGTAATACAGTAACAGTGAGGGAGTGGGCTATGCAGTAACAGTGAGGGAGGGGTTATACAGGAACAGAGAGGGAGGGGTTATACAGGAATAGTGAGGGAGGGGGTAATACAGGAATAGTGAGGGAGGGGTTATACAGCAACAGTGTGGGAGGGGGTAATACAGCAACAGTAAGGTAGGGGGTAATACAGGAACAGTGAGGGAGAGGGTAATACAGTAACAGTGATTGAGGGGGTAATACAGTAACAGTGAAGGAGTGGGCTATACAGTAACAGTGAGGGAGAGGGTAATACAGTAACAGTGAGGGAGAGGGTAATACAGTAACAGTGAGGGAGGGGGTAATACAGTAACAGTGAGGGAGTGGGCTATGCAGTAACAGTGAGGGAGGGGGTAATGCCGGAACAGTGAGGGAGGGGGTAATACAGTAACAGTGAGGGACGGGGTAATACAGGAATAGTGAGGGAGTGCATAGTACAGTAACAGTGAGGGAGGGGGTAATACAGTAACAGTGAGGGAGTGGGCGAAACAGGAACAGTGAGGGAGGGGGTAATACAGGAACAGTGAGGGGGGGTTAATACAGGAACAGTGAGGGAGGGTGTAATACAGGAACAGTGAGGGAGTGGGCTATACAGTAACAGTGAGGCAGGGGGTTATACAGTAACAGTGAGGGAGAGGGTAATACAGGAACAGTGAGGGAGAGGGTAATACAGGAACAGTGAGGGAGTGGGCTATACAGTAACAGTAAGGGAGGGGGTAATATAGTAACAGTGAGGGAGAGGGTAATACAGGAACAGTGAGGGAGAGGGTAATACAGTAACAGTGAGGGAGTGGGCTATACAGTAACAGTGAGGGAGGGGGTTATACAGTAACAGTGAGGGAGAGGGTAATACAGTAACAGTGAGCGAGTGGGCGATACAGTAACAGTGAGGGAGGGGGTAATACAGTAACAGTGAGGGAGTGGGTAATACAGTAACAGTGAGGGAGTGGGTAATACAGTAGCAGTGAGGGAGTGGGTAATATAGTAACAGTGAGGGAGGGGGTAATACAGTAACAGTGAGCGAGTGGGCGATACAGTAACAGTGAGGGAGGGGGTAATACAGTAACAGTGAGTGAGTGGGCGATACAGTAACAGTGAGGGAGTGGGTAATACAGTAGCAGTGAGGGAGTGGGTAATACAGTAACAGTGAGGGAGGGGGTAATACAGTAACAGTGAGCGAGTGGGCGATACAGTAACAGTGAGGGAGGGGGTAATACAGTAACAGTGAGTGAGTGGGTGATACAGTAACAGTGAGGGAGGGGGTAATACAGTAACAGTGAGGGAGTGGGTAATGTAGTAACAGTGAGGGAGTGGGCTATACAGTAACAGTAATGGAGGGGGTAATATAGTAACAGTGAGGGAGAGGGTAATACAGGAACAGTGAGGGAGGAGGTAATACCGGAACAGTGAGGGAGGGGGTAATACAGTAACAGTGAGGGAGTGGGCTATGCAGTAACAGTGAGGGAGGGGTTATACAGGAACAGAGAGGGAGGGGTTATACAGGAATAGTGAGGGAGGGGGTAATACAGGAATAGTGAGGGAGGGGTTATACAGCAACAGTGTGGGAGGGGGTAATACAGCAACAGTAAGGTAGGGGGTAATACAGGAACAGTGAGGGAGAGGGTAATACAGTAACAGTGATTGAGGGGGTAATACAGTAACAGTGAAGGAGTGGGCTATACAGTAACAGTGAGGGAGAGGGTAATACAGTAACAGTGAGGGAGAGGGTAATACAGTAACAGTGAGGGAGGGGGTAATACAGTAACAGTGAGGGAGTGGGCTATGCAGTAACAGTGAGGGAGGGGGTAATGCCGGAACAGTGAGGGAGGGGGTAATACAGTAACAGTGAGGGACGGGGTAATACAGGAATAGTGAGGGAGTGCATAGTACAGTAACAGTGAGGGAGGGGGTAATACAGTAACAGTGAGGGAGTGGGCGAAACAGGAACAGTGAGGGAGGGGGTAATACAGGAACAGTGAGGGGGGGTTAATACAGGAACAGTGAGGGAGGGTGTAATACAGGAACAGTGAGGGAGTGGGCTATACAGTAACAGTGAGGCAGGGGGTTATACAGTAACAGTGAGGGAGTGGGTAATACAGGAAGTGAGGGAGTGGGCTATACAGTAACAGTAAGGGAGGGGGTAATATAGTAACAGTGAGGGAGAGGGTAATACAGGAACAGTGAGGGAGAGGGTAATACAGGAACAGTGAGGGAGAGGGTAATACAGGAACAGTGAGGGAGTGGGCTATACAGTAACAGTAAGGGAGGGGGTAATATAGTAACAGTGAGGGAGAGGGTAATACAGGAACAGTGAGGGAGAGGGTAATACAGTAACAGTGAGGGAGTGGGCTATACAGTAACAGTGAGGGAGGGGGTTATACAGTAACAGTGAGGGAGAGGGTAATACAGTAACAGTGAGCGAGTGGGCGATACAGTAACAGTGAGGGAGGGGGTAATACAGTAACAGTGAGGGAGTGGGTAATACAGTAACAGTGAGGGAGTGGGTAATACAGTAGCAGTGAGGGAGTGGGTAATATAGTAACAGTGAGGGAGGGGGTAATACAGTAACAGTGAGCGAGTGGGCGATACAGTAACAGTGAGGGAGGGGGTAATACAGTAACAGTGAGTGAGTGGGCGATACAGTAACAGTGAGGGAGTGGGTAATACAGTAACAGTGAGGGAGTGGGTAATACAGTAGCAGTGAGGGAGTGGGTAATACAGTAACAGTGAGGGAGGGGGTAATACAGTAACAGTGAGCGAGTGGGCGATACAGTAACAGTGAGGGAGGGGGTAATACAGTAACAGTGAGTGAGTGGGTGATACAGTAACAGTGAGGGAGGGGGTAATACAGTAACAGTGAGGGAGTGGGTAATGTAGTAACAGTGAGGGAGTGGGCTATACAGTAACAGTAATGGAGGGGGTAATATAGTAACAGTGAGGGAGAGGGTAATACAGGAACAGTGAGGGAGAGGGTAATACAGGAACAGTGAGGGAGGGGGTAATACAGTAACAGTGAGGGAGGGGTTAATATAGTAACATTGAGGGAGGGGGTAATACAGTAACAGTGAGTGAGGGGGTAATACAGTAACAGTGAGGGAGTGTGTAATACAGTAACAGTGAGGGAGTGGGCTATACAGTAACAGTGAGGGAGGGGGTAATATAGTAACAGTGAGGGAGGGAGTAATACAGTAACAGTGAGGGAGTGGGTAATACAGTAACAGTGAGGGAGTGGGCTATACAGTAACAGTGAGGGAGGGGGTAATATAGTAACAGTGAGGGAGGGGGTAATACAGTAACAGTGAGGGAGTGGGTAATACAGTAACAGTGAGGGAGTGGGCTATACAGTAACAGTGAGGGAGTGGGCTATACAGTAACAGTGAGGGAGGGGGTAATCCAGTAACAGTGAGGGAGTGGGTAATATAGTAACAGTGAGGGAGGGGGTAATCCAGTAACAGTGAGGGAGGGGGTAATACAGTAACAGTGAGGGAGTGGGTAATACAGTAACAGTGAGGGAGTGGGCTATACAGTAACAGTGAGGGAGGGGGTAATATAGTAACAGTGAGGGTGGGGTAATATAGTAACAGTGAGGGTGGGGTAATACAGTAACAGTGAGGGAGGGGGTAATCCAGTAACAGTGAGGGAGTGGGTAATACAGTAACAGTGAGGGAGTGGGCTATACAGTAACAGTGAGGGAGGGGGTAATATAGTAACAGTGAGGGTGGGGTAATACAGTAACAGTGAGGGAGGGGGTAATACAGTAACAGTGAGGGAGTGGTTATGAGGTAGAAAATCTGACACCTTTCAGTGGGAGGATCAACTTGCTGCTGAATCAGATTTTGCCGGATTGGATTTTTTCCGAGTTGGATTTAGTTGCTGACACTCCGTGAAGATTGATGAGTTGGATGAGCTGCTCAGGGTGTCCCTGGAACTAGTCATGAGGTGCCTGCTGTAAATAGTGAAAAGTCACCCTTTGCTGCTCTTGTATGACTAGACTTTGCTCATCGCCAGCTGCACTGGTGCACACTGAGCAAATGTTGCCAATCCCATTCTGTGGAAGCACAGTCCACACTGTCTAGTAGGTTAAGAATGAGTCACTGGTGTCTGGTACAGTATGGCTCATTGTCAATCACAATGTGTACATTACATTATCAGGAGCTGCCACGAACTATAAAATTCAGATGCCCTTTTCTCCACAATGTTGATGTACACTACGGTAATAGATTGTCCTCTGTAATGTTACCTTTACAATGAGCCCTTTGGATCACTGGTAGGTCCAGGGGAATTCCTGTCTTCCCAGCCTGGCTAGTTGTGTCATTGCCGTCAATTGTACGTGAGGACTTCAATGTATTCAGTATATTCTCTCCTTTCCTCTCAATCTGGTTTTATTGCTTCGCCGTACTTTTCTCTCCAAGTCACTGGTGACTCACTGGTTAAGTCAGTGAGTAGCTGAACCAACACACAGACAATGAAGATCCCAAATTCAATCCCTGGTCTCTGCTGCTTTAGATGTAGGGTGGCTTCAATTGGCTTAAGGAAGCAGGTTATTGGGCGGGGGGTGGTAGCGGAGGGGAATTACACCAGAGTTCCCACTCCTGATCACTCCGTAGTGACTCTTTTTGGAAGTAAGAACAGGATTAGATTCAGACCTGATGCCCCTGAAATAAATATTTGAAGGGGAAATTGTTACAGGGCTATGGGGAAAGACTAGGGTAGTGGGTGTATTTGGATAGCGCTTTCAGAAAACCAGCACAGGTACAAGAGGCCGAATAGCCTCCTTCAGTGCCGTATCATTTGATGATTCTTTTATTCAGTGCTACAGGATCTTTAAGCTGCACAGACAAACAGGCCAGCATCTTTGACAATGCAGCACTCCCTCAATACTACGCTGGAGTACCAGACCAGATATGCGTGCTCAAATGGGGGCTAGACTCCACAACTTCACTGCCCAGAAGCAAGATAGCTCAAAAGTGAACCCAGCTGAAACAGGCCAAGCAACAGTTGCTGGTCAGTGTAATGTAGACACCTCATCAGTTCTCCAACACACTTCACACTGCGCTGGCCCAAAGCACCATTAATGGGTGACACAGCTAAGAGCCACATCAGCAACATTAAGACTCAGTCACATCTCAACTGGGCTTTGGGAAGAGGAGGGGGCCACAGGAGGCGGGAGAACAAAAACTCAGAATCAATCTGTGCCCCACTTCCCAAAATAATTTGAAGCAACAGTGCAAAATACTGTGGATGCTGGAAAAAAGTGCTGTAGAATGTCATGAGGTCATGAAAGGTTTAGTTTAGTTTAGAGATACAGCACTGAAACAGGCCCTTCGCCCCACCGAGTCTGTGCCGACCATCAACCACCCATTTATACTAATGCTACACTAATCCCATATTCCTACCACATCCCCAGCTGTCCCTATATTTCCCTACCACCTACCTATACTAGGGGCAATTTATAATGGCCAATTTACCTACCAACCTGCAAGTCTTTGGCATGTGGGAGGAAACCGGAGCACCCGGAGGAAACCCACGCAGACACAGGGAGAACTTGCAAACTCCACACAGGCAGTACCCAGAATTGAACCCGGGTCACTGGAGCTGTGAGGCTGCGGTGCTAACCACTGCGCCACTGTGCCGCCCAAAGGTGCTATATAAATGCAAGTTTTTCCTTTCTTAACTGAACAATTAGGTTGTACGTGTACTTTGTAAGCAGGTGAGACCAATGCTCGACAATGGCTAATCCACAAAGTAATATTGGACATTGGCTTGAGTTTCATTGTTACATGAAAAAAAAAGCAAAGCCCTTGAATTTCCATGAGGTAGCACCAATCACAATGAGACAAAGTTGGCATGCATGAGGTAACAATGCCAGAATGGCAGGAAGACTTCAATCATAGAATGATACATACGAACATATGAATTAGGAGCAGGAGTAGGCCACTCGGCCCCTCGAACCTGCTCCGCCATTCAATAAGTTCATGGCTGAACAGATAACTCCACATTTCCACTTACCCCCGATAACCTTCCCCCCACTTGCTTATCAAGAATCTATCTACCTCTGCCTTAAAAATATTCAAAGACTCTGCTTCCACTGCCTTTTGAGGAAGAGAATTCCAAAGACTCACGACCCTCAGAGAAAAAATTTCTCCTCATTTTTGTCTTAAATGGGCAACCCCTTATTTTTAAACAGTAATTCTTTGTTCAAGATCCTCCCACATCCACCCTGTCAAGACCCCTCAAGCTCTTATATGTTTCAATCAAGTCGCCTCTTACTCTTCTAAATTCCAGTGGATACAAGCCTAGCCTGTCCAATTTTTCCTCCTAAGACAGGCCACCCATTCCAGGTATTAGTCTAGTAAGCCTTCTCTGTACTGCCTCCAACGCATTTACATCCTTCCTTAAACAGGGAGACCAGTACTGTACACAGTACTCCAGATGAGGTCTCATCAATGCTCTGTATAGTTGAAGCATAACCTCCCTACTTTTGTATTCAATTCCCCTTGCGATAAATGACAACATTCTATTAGCTTTCCTAACTATGTGCTGTAACTGCATACTAACCTTTTGCGAATATGCACTAGGACACCCAGATCCCTCTGCATCTCAGAGCTCTGCAATCTCACACCATTTAGATAATATGCTTCTTTTTTATTCTTCCTGCCAAAGTGGACAATTTCCCACTTACCCACATTATACTCCATTTGCCAGGTCTTTGCCCACTCACTTAACCTATCTATATCCCTCACCACTCGTTACATCTTGCCAACCAGAAAATGACCCATTTATGCCTACTCTGTGTTCCCTGTTAGCCAGCCAATCTTCTATCCATGCCAATATGTTACCCCCTACACCATGAGCTTTTATTTTGTGCAATAACCTTTGATGTGGCACCTTCTCAAATGCCTTCTGGAAATCTAAGTATAATACATCCACCGGTTCCCCTTTATCCACAGCACATGTAACTCCCTCAAAGAACTCCAATAAATTGGTTAAACAAGATCTCCCTTTCACAAAACCATGTTGACTGCCTGATTACCTTGAATTTTTCTAAATATAACACAGAAAGAGACCATTTGGCCCATCGTGCCTTTGCCAGCTCTTTGAAAGAGTTATTATTATTATTCCCACTCATCCTGTTCTTTCCCCAGAGCGTTGCACATTTTTTCTTTTCAACTATTTATCCACTTCCCTTTTTGAAAGTTCCTATTGAATCTGCTTCCACCACCTTTTCAGGCAGTACATTCCAGATCATAACAATTTGTTGCATAAAAAAAAGTTCTCCTCATCTCCCCCTCTGCTTCTTTTTCCAATTATCTAAGATCCGTGTCGCCTGCTTTACCTGCCAGTGGAAACAGTTTCTCCTCTTAAATGCATCAAAACCCTTTGTACTTTAGAGTGCCTCTATTAAATTGTCCCGGAACCTTCCCTGCTCGAAGGAGAACAATCACAGCTTCTCCCACTTCTCCCAGCTTCTCCCACCTCGAGTGGCAGGAATCCACCCAAGTGGACAGGGGTGGGGCGTCTGGGGGTGGGGTGGAAATCAGAGTAGGGGGGACACTCGGTGGGGAGTCTGAGGGAGGTGGTGGTGGGGGAGGGTACTCTGTGGGGGGTGGAGGCAGAAGAAGAAAGGGATTTGTCTTCTAAAAGGAACCTGGACCCCTGGCATCTGGTTTACATTTTTGGAATTTGCTGACAGCATCATCACAATCTGTGCTCTCCTACTCAGCACTTTAGTGTTTCCCAATGAAGTTGGTCAAACAACAATAAATGATAGGGGGCCAGGGCGGGGTTGGGAGGGAGAGAGAGGGAGAGGCAGAGAGAGAGAGAGAGAGAGGAGAGAATGCTACATAAAAATTGAAGGGCAGAAGAGAAAAGAAAAATACAATAGCTGTAACACAAAGGAATGTGACTGCCCAGTTGGGAATTGCAAGTTTTGGATCTGAACCCACACTCACCCTGCTGTGACCCAGATGTGGATTGACTGCTTCACACAGTTTCTCCTTGTGGTAAGTGAGTGGGATCCGGTCACATTAAACACACAGTGAGTTACACTTGCCTTTAATTATGTACAGTCATCTCCCAACCACCACAACAGACAGAGAGACGAACACAACTTCCCTATCATCAGTGACAAGATCTTCTCTCTCACTCAGCCAGTGGTCTTTGAAAAACAGATTCTTGCCATTAAACACACAGGCAAACATTTCTCATCTCTTTTGTTGTTTAAAGAAGCACCATCTTCAAGAAGAAATTTTTCTTCTTCCAACTTTCCTCTCTTGGAAATGAATAATTAATCAGACAAATGATTCATCAATGCATCGTGGGCAAGTGATTCAATTTCTCTCACTGCCTCCGAGTATTTGTAAAAATTCTGTATCAGCTGTGGCTATAACAGCCCCTCCCACCTCCACCCTCCCCCGACACCCACTCACCATCCTCCACTCCCACCTCCACCCTCCCCCGACTCCCACTCACTATCCCCCACTCCCACCTCCACCCTCCCCCGACTCCCTCTCACCATCCTCCACTCCCACCTCCACCCTCCCCCGACTCCCACTCACCATCCTCCACTCCCACCTCCACCCTCCCCCGACTCCCACTCACCATCCTCCACTCCCACCTCCACCCTCCCCCCCAACTCCCACTCACCATCCTCCACTCCCACCTCCACCCTCCCCCGACTCCCACTCACCATCCTCCACTCCCACCTCCACCCTCCCCCCCAACTCCCATTCACCATCCTCCACTCCCACCTCCACCCTCCCCCCCGACTCCCACTCACCATCCCCCACTCCCACCTCCACCCTCCCCCAACTCCCACTCACCATCCTCCACTCCCACCTCCACCCTCCCCTGACTCCCACTCACTATCCTCCACTCCCACCTCCACCCTCCCCCAACTCCCACTCACCATCCTCCACTCCCACCTCCACCCTCCCCCGACTCCCACTCACCATCCTCCACTCCCACCTCCACCCTCCCCCCCAACTCCCACTCACTATCCTCCACTCCCACCTCCACCCTCCCCCGACTCCCACTCACCATCCTCCACTCCCCCCTCCACCCTCCCCCGACTCCCACTCACCATCCTCCACTCCCACCTCCACCCTCCCCCCCAACTCCCACTCACTATCCTCCACTCCCACCTCCACCCTCCCCGACTCCCACTCACCATCCTCCACTCCCACCTCCACCCTCCCCCCCGACTCCCACTCACCATCCTCCACTCCCACCTCCACCCTCCCACCCAACTCCCACTCACCAACCTCCACTCCCACCTCCACCCTCCCCCAACTCCCACTCACTATCCTCCACTCCCACCTCCACCCTCCCCCGACACACACTCACCATCCTCCACTCCCACCTCCACCCTCCCCCAACTCCCACTCACTATCCTCCACTCCCACCTCCACCCTCCCCCGACTCCCACTCACCATCCCCCACTCCCACCTCCACCCTCCCCCGACTCCCACTCACTATCCTCCACTCCCACCTCCACCCTCCCCCCCGACTCCCACTCACCATCCTCCACTCCCACCTCCACCCTCCCCCCAAACTCCCACTCACCAACCTCCACTCCCACCTCCACCCTCCCCCAATTCCCACTCACTATCCTCCACTCCCACCTCCACCCTCCCCCGACACCCACTCACCATCCTCCACTCCCACCTCCACCCTCCCCCAACTCCCACTCACTATCCTCCACTCCCACCTCCACCCTCCCCCGACTCCCACTCACCATCCCCCACTCCCACCTCCACCCTCCCCCGACTCCCACTCACTATCCTCCACTCCCACCTCCACCCTCCCCCGACTCCCACCTGTGGAATTGTACCCCGGTCTTACTCAGTACCTGTGGAACTGTACCCTAGTAATACTCAGTACCTGTGGAACTGGACCCCATTATTACTCAGTGCCTGTGGAACTGTACCCCAGTATTATTCAGTGCCTGTGGAACTGTACCCCGGTATTACTCTGTACCTGTGGAACTGTACCCCGGTATTACTCAGGACCTGTGGAACTGTACCCCGGTATTACTCAGGACCTGTGGAATTGTACCCCGGTATTACTCAGTACCTGTGGAATTGTACCCCGGTATTACTCAGTACCTGTGGACCTGTACCCCGGTATTACTCAGTGCCTGTGGAACGGTACCCCAGTATTACTCAGTGCCTGTGGAATTGTACCCCGGTATTACTCAGTACCTGTGGAATTGTACCCCGGTATTACTCAGGACCTGTGGAATTGTACCCCGGTATTACTCAGTACCTGTGGAACTGTACCCTAGTAATACTCAGTACCTGTGGAACTGTACCCCATTATTACTCAGTGCCTGTGGAACTGTACCCCAGTATTACTCAGTGCCTGTGGAACTGCACCCCGGTATTACTCAGGACCTGTGGAACTGTACCCCAGTATTACTCAGTGCCTGTGGAACTGTACCCCATTATTACTCAGTGCCTGTGGAACTGTACCCCAGTATTACTCAGTGCCAGTGGAACTGTACCCCAGTATTACTCAGTGCCTGTGGAACTGCACCCCGGTATTACTCAGTACCTGTGGAACTGTACCCTAGTAATACTCAGTACCTGTGGAACTGTACCCCATTATTACTCAGTGCCTGTGGAACTGTAGCCCAGTATTACTCAGTGCCTGTGGAACTGTACCCCAGTATTACTCAGTGCCTGTGGAACTGCACCCCGGTATTACTCAGTACCTGTGGAACTGTACCCTAGTAATACTTAGTACCTGTGGAACTGTACCCCATTATTACTCAGTGCCTGTGGAACTGCACCCCGGTATTACTCAGTACCTGTGGAACTGTACCCTAGTAATACTCAGTACCTGTGGAACTGTCCCCCAGTAGTACTCAGAGCCTGTGGAACTGCACCCCGGTATTACTCAGTACCTGTGGAACTGCACCCCAGTATGACTCTGTGCTTGTGGAACTGTAACTCAGTATTACTCAGTACCTGTGGAACTGTACTCTAGTAATACTCAGTACCTGTGGAACTGTACCCCAGTATTACTCTGTGCTTGTGGAACTGTAACTCAGTATTACTCAGTACCTGTGGAACTGTATCCTAGTAATACTCAGTACCTGTGGAACTGTACCCCAGTATGACTCTGTGCTTGTGGAACTGTAACTCAGTATCACTCAGTACCTGTGGAACTGTACCCTAGTAATACTCAGTACCTGTGGAACTGTACCCCAGTATGACTCTGTGCTTGTGGAACTGTAACTCAGTATCACTCAGTACCTTGGAACTGTACCCTAGTAATACTCAGTACCTGTGGAACTGTACCCTAGTAATACTCAGTACCTGTGGAACTGTACCCCAGTATGACTCTGTGCTTGTGGAACTGTAACTCAGTATCACTCAGTACCTGTGGAACTGTACCCTAGTAATACTCAGTACCTGTGGAACTGTACCCTAGTAATACTCAGTACCTGTGGAACTGTACCCCAGTATGACTCTGTGCTTGTGGAACTGTAATTCAGTATTACTCAGTACCTGTGGAACTGTACCATAGTAATACTCAGTACCTGTGGAACTGTACCCCAGTATTACTCTGTGCTTGTGGAACTGTAACTCAGTATTACTCAGTACCTGTGGAACTGTACCCTAGTAATACTCAGTGCCTGTGGAACTGTACCCCAGTATGACTCTGTGCTTGTGGAACTGTAACTCAGTACCACTCAGTGCCTGTGGAACTGCACCCCAGTATTACTCAGTACCTGTGGAACTGTACCCTAGTAATATTCAGTACCTGTGGAACTGTACCCCATTATTACTCAGTGCCTGTGGAACTGTACCCCAGTATTACTCAGTGCCTGTGGAACTGTACCCCAGTATTACTCAGTGCCTGTGGAACTGCACCCCGGTATTACTCAGTACCTGTGGAACTGTACCCTAGTAATACTCAGTACCTGTGGAACTGTACCCCAGTATTACTCAGTGCCTGTGGAATTGCACCCCAGTATGACTCTGTGCTTGTGGAACTGTAACTCAGTATTACTCAGTACCTGTGGAACTGTACCCTGGTAATACTCAGTACCTGTGGAACTGTACCCCAGTATGACTCTGTGCTTGTGGAACTGTAACTCAGTATTACTCAGTACCTGTGGAACTGTACTCTAGTAATACTCAGTACCTGTGGAACTGTACCCCAGTATGACTCTGTGCTTGTGGAACTGTAACTCAGTATTACTCAGTACCTGTGGAACTGTACCCTAGTAATACTCAGTGCCTGTGGAACTGTACCCCAGTATGACTCTGTGCTTGTGGAACTGTAACTCAGTACCACTCAGTACCTGTGGAACTGTACCCTAGTAATACTCAGTACCTGTGGAACTGTACCCTAGTAATACTCAGTACCTGTGGAACTGTACCCCAGTATGACTCTGTGCTTGTGGAACTGTAATTCAGTATTACTCAGTACCTGTGGAACTGTACCATAGTAATACTCAGTACCTGTGGAACTGTACCCCAGTATTACTCTGTGCTTGTGGAACTGTAACTCAGTATTACTCAGTACCTGTGGAACTGTACCCTAGTAATACTCAGTGCCTGTGGAACTGTACCCCAGTATGACTCTGTGCTTGTGGAACTGTAACTCAGTACCACTCAGTGCCTGTGGAACTGCACCCCAGTATTACTCAGTACCTGTGGAACTGTACCCTAGTAATATTCAGTACCTGTGGAACTGTACCCCATTATTACTCAGTGCCTGTGGAACTGTACCCCAGTATTACTCAGTGCCTGTGGAACTGTACCCCAGTATTACTCAGTGCCTGTGGAACTGCACCCCGGTATTACTCAGTACCTGTGGAACTGTACCCTAGTAATACTCAGTACCTGTGGAACTGTACCCCAGTATTACTCAGTGCCTGTGGAATTGCACCCCAGTATGACTCTGTGCTTGTGGAACTGTAACTCAGTATTACTCAGTACCTGTGGAACTGTACCCTGGTAATACTCAGTACCTGTGGAACTGTACCCCAGTATGACTCTGTGCTTGTGGAACTGTAACTCAGTATTACTCAGTACCTGTGGAACTGTACTCTAGTAATACTCAGTACCTGTGGAACTGTACCCCAGTATGACTCTGTGCTTGTGGAACTGTAACTCAGTATTACTCAGTACCTGTGGAACTGTATCCTAGTAATACTCAGAGCCTGTGGAACTGTACCCCAGTATGACTCAGTACCTGTGGAACTGTACCCCAGTATGACTCTGTGCTTGTGGAACTGTAACTCAGTATCACTCAGTACCTGTGGAACTGTACCCGAGCGATACTCAGTACCTGTGGAACTGTACCCCAGTATTACTCTGTGCTTGTGGAACTGAAACTCAGTATTACTCAGTACCTGTGGAACTGTACCCTAGTAATACTCAGTACCTGTGGAACTGTATCCCAGTATGACTCTGTGCTTGTGGAACTGTAACTCAGTATTACTCAGTACCTGTGGAACTGTACCCTAGTATGACTCTGTGCTTGTGGAACTGTAACTCAGTATTACTCAGTACCTGTGGAACTGTACCCTAGTAATACTCAGTACCTGTGGAACTGTACCCCAGTATTACTCTGTGCTTGTGGAACTGTAACTCAGTATTACTCAGTACCTGTGGAACTGTACCCTAGTAATACTCAGTACCTGTGGAACTGTACCCCAGTATTACTCTGTGCTTGTGGAACTGTAACTCAGTATTACTCAGTACCTGTGGAACTGTACCCTAGTAATACTCAGTACCTGTGGAACTGTACCCCAGTATTACTCAGTGCCTGTGGAACTGCACCCCGGTATTACTCAGTGCCTGTGGAACTGTACCCCGGTATTACTCAGTACCTGTGGAACTGTACCCTAGTAATACTCAGTACTTGTGGATCTGTAGCCCATTATTCCTCAGTGCCTGTGGAACTGTACCCCAGTATTACTCAGTGCCTGTGGAACTGTGGCCCAGTATTACTCAGTCCCTGTGGAACTGCACCCCGGTATTACTCAGTATCTGTGGAACTGTACCCTAGTATTACTCAGTACCTGTGGAACTGTACCCTAGTAATACTCAGTACCTGTGGAACTGTACCCCATTATTACTCAGTGCCTGTGGAACTGTACCCCGGTATTACTCAGTGCCTGTGGAACTGTACCCCAGTATTACTCAGTGCCTGTGGAACTGCACCCCGGTATTACTCAGTGCCTGTGGAACTGCACCCCGGTATTACTCAGTGCCTGTGGAACTGCACCCCGGTATTACTCAGTACCTGTGGAACTGTACCCCATTATTACTCAGTACCTGTGGAACTGCACCCCGGTATTACTAAGTACCTGTGGAACTGTACCCCATTATTACTCAGTGCCTGTGGAACTGCACCCCGGTATTACTCAGTGCCTGTGGAACTGCACCCCGGTATTACTCAGTACCTGTGGAACTGTACCCCATTATTACTCAGTACCTGTGGAACTGCACCCCGGTATTACTAAGTACCTGTGGAACTGTACCCCATTATTACTCAGTGCCTATGGAACTGTACCCCAGTATTACTCAGTACCTGTGGAACTGCACCCCGGTATTACTCAGTACCTGTGGAACTGTACCCCGGTATTACTCAGTACCTGTGGAACTGTACCCCAGTATTACTCAGTGCCTGTGGAACTGTACCCCAGTATTACTCAGTGCCTGTGGAACTGTACCCCAGTAATACTCAGTGCCTGTGGAACTGTACCCCAGTATTACTCAGTACCTGTGGAACTGTACCCCAGTATTACTCAGTACCTGTGGAACTGTACCCCAGTATTACTCAGTGCCTGTGGAACTGTACCCCAGTATTACTCAGTACCTGTGGAACTGTACCCCAGTATTACTCAGTGCCTGTGGAACTGTACCCCAGTATTACTCAGTGCCTGTGGAACTGCACCCCGGTATTACTCAGTACCTGTGGAATTGCACCCCAGTATGACTCTGTGCTTGTGGAACTGTAACTCAGTATTACTCAGTACCTGTGGAACTGTACCCTGGTAATACTCAGTACCTGTGGAACTGTACCCCAGTATGACTCTGTGCTTGTGGAACTGTAACTCAGTATTACTCAGTACCTGTGGAACTGTACTCTAGTAATACTCAGTACCTGTGGAACTCTACCCCAGTATGACTCTGTGCTTGTGGAACTGTAACTCAGTATCACTCAGTACCTGTGGAACTGTACCCTAGTGATACTCAGTACCTGTGGAACTGTACCCCAGTATTACTCTGTGCTTGTGGAACTGAAACTCAGTATTACTCAGTACCTGTGGAACTGTACCCTAGTAATACTCAGTGCCTGTGGAACTGTATCCCAGTATGACTCTGTGCTTGTGGAACTGTAACTCAGTGTTACTCAGTACCTGTGGAACTGTACCCTAGTATGACTCTTTGCTTGTGGAACTGTAACTCAGTATTACTCAGTACCTGTGGAACTGTACCCTAGTAATACTCAGTAGCTGTGGAACTGTACCCCAGTATTACTCTGTGCTTGTGGAACTGTAACTCAGTATTACTCAGTACCTGTGGAACTGTACCCTAGTAATACTCAGTACCTGTGGAACTGTACCCCAGTATTACTCTGTGCTTGTGGAACTGTAACTCAGTATTACTCAGTACCTGTGGAACTGTACCCTAGTAATACTCAGTACCTGTGGAACTGTACCCCAGTATTACTCAGTGCCTGTGGAACTGCACCCCGGTATTACTCAGTGCCTGTGGAACTGTACCCCGGTATTACTCAGTACCTGTGGAACTGTACCCTAGTAATACTCAGTACCTGTGGATCTGTAGCCCATTATTCCTCAGTGCCTGTGGAACTGTACCCCAGTATTACTCAGTGCCTGTGGAACTGTGGCCCAGTATTACTCAGTCCCTGTGGAACTGCACCCCGGTATTACTCAGTATCTGTGGAACTGTACCCTAGTATTACTCAGTACCTGTGGAACTGTACCCTAGTAATACTCAGTACCTGTGGAACTGTACCCCATTATTACTCAGTGCCTGTGGAACTGTACCCCGGTATTACTCAGTGCCTGTGGAACTGTACCCCATTATTACTCAGTGCCTGTGGAACTGCACCCCGGTATTACTCAGTGCCTGTGGAACTGCACCCCGGTATTACTCAGTGCCTGTGGAACTGCACCCCGGTATTACTCAGTACCTGTGGAACTGTACCCCATTATTACTCAGTACCTGTGGAACTGCACCCCGGTATTACTAAGTACCTGTGGAACTGTACCCCATTATTACTCAGTGCCTGTGGAACTGCACCCCGGTATTACTCAGTGCCTGTGGAACTGCACCCCATTATTACTCAGTGCCTATGGACCTGTACCCCAGTATTACTCAGTACCTGTGGAACTGCACCCCGGTATTACTCAGTACCTGTGGAACTGCACCCCGGTATTACTCAGTACCTGTGGAACTGTACCCCGGTATTACTCAGTACCTGTGGAACTGTACCCCAGTATTACTCAGTGCCTGTGGAACTGTACCCCAGTATTACTCAGTGCCTGTGGAACTGTATCCCAGTAATACTCAGTGCCTGTGGAACTGTACCCCAGTATTACTCAGTACCTGTGGAACTGTACCCCAGTATTACTCAGTACCTGTGGAACTGTACCCCAGTATTACTCAGTGCCTGTGGAACTGTACCCCAGTATTACTCAGTACCTGTGGAACTGTACCCCAGTATTACTCAGTGCCTGTGGAACTGTACCCCAGTATTACTCAGGTGGAACTGTACCCCAGTATTACTCAGTGCCTGTGGAACTGTACCCCAGTATTACTCAGGTGGAACTGTACCCCAGTATTACTCAGTGCCTGTGGAACTGTACCACAGTATTACTCAGTGCCTGTGGAACTGTACCCCAGTATTACTCAGTACCTGTGGAACTGTACCCCGGTATTACTCAGTACCTGTGGAACTGTACCCCAGTATTACTCAGTGCCTGTGGAACTGTACCCCAGTATTACTCAGTGCCTGTGGAACTGTACCCCAGTAATACTCAGTGCCTGTGGAACTGTACCCCAGTATTACTCAGTACCTGTGGAACTGTACCCCAGTATTACTCAGTACCTGTGGAACTGTACCCCAGTATTACTCAGTACCTGTGGAACTGTACCCCAGTATTACTCAGTGCCTGTGGAACTGTACCCCAGTATTACTCAGTGCCTGTGGAACTGTACCCCAGTATTACTCAGTGCCTGTGGAACTGTACCCCAGTATTACTCAGTGCCTGTGGAACTGTACCCCAGTATTACTCAGTACCTGTGGAACTGTACCCCGGTATTACTCAGTACCTGTGGAACTGTACCCCAGTATTATTCAGTGCCTGTGGAACTGTACCCCAGTATTACTCAGTGCCTGTGGAACTGTACCCCAGTAATACTCAGTGCCTGTGGAACTGTACCCCAGTATTACTCAGTACCTGTGGAACTGTACCCCAGTATTACTCAGTACCTGTGGAACTGTACCCCAGTATTACTCAGTACCTGTGGAACTGTACCCCAGTATTACTCAGTGCCTGTGGAACTGTACCCCAGTATTACTCAGTACCTGTGGAACTGTACCCCAGTATTACTCAGTGCCTGTGGAACTGTACCCCAGTATTACTCAGTACCTGTGGAACTGTACCCCAGTATTACTCAGTGCCTGTGGAACTGTACCCCAGTATTACTCAGTGCCTGTGGAACTGTACCCCAGTATTACTCAGTACCTGTGGAACTGTACCCCAGTATTACTCAGGTGGAACTGTACCCCAGTATTACTCAGTGCCTGTGGAACTGTACCCCAGTATTACTCAGTGCCTGTGGAACTGTACCCCAGTATTACTCAGGTGGAACTGTACCCCAGTATTACTCAGTGCCTGTGGAACTGTACCCCAGTATTACTCAGTGCCTGTGGAACTGTACCCCAGTATTACTCAGTGCCTGTGGAACTGTACCCCAGTATTACTCAGTGCCTGTGGAACTGTACCCCAGTATTACTCAGTGCCTGTGGAACTGTACCCCAGTATTACTCAGTGCCTGTGGAACTGTACCCCAGTATTACTCAGTACCTGTGGAACTGTACCCCAGTATTACTCAGGTGGAACTGTACCCCAGTATTACTCAGTGCCTGTGGAACTGTACCCCAGTATTACTCAGTGCCTGTGGAACTGTACCCCAGTATTACTCAGTACCTGTGGAACTGTACCCCAGTATTACTCAGGTGGAACTGTACCCCAGTATTACTCAGTGCCTGTGGAACTGTACCCCAGTATTACTCAGTGCCTGTGGAACTGTACCCCAGTATTACTCAGTGCCTGTGGAACTGTACCCCAGTATTACTCAGTACCTGTGGAACTGTACCCCAGTATTACTCAGGTGGAACTGTACCCCAGTATTACTCAGTGCCTGTGGAACTGTACCCCAGTATTACTCAGTGCCTGTGGAACTGTACCCCGGTATTACTCAGGTGGAACTGTACCCCAGTATTACTCAGTGCCTGTGGAACTGTACCCCAGTATTACTCAGTGCCTGTGGAACTGTACCCCAGTATTACTCAGGTGGAACTGTACCCCAGTATTACTCAGGTGGAACTGTACCCCAGCAATATGAGTATCATTAGATTAGTAAGTCCCGATTTTAGCTTCGTGAGCCTCGTGGAAATAGTGGGGAAATGGATCTGACCCCCGGTTGGAATTGCGTCTAATATTTATTGTTCCACTGTAGCTATTCAGGCAGAGGCTGGTGAATAGGCCTTCAACCTGAGACCACCCTAATCCAACCGCCCAAGTGAGGCAAAAATGGGGTCGAGGCATTTGAACCAGAGTTAAGGACTGGGGCCAGCTCACAGAGGCTGATTTCCTAAGTTTCAAGGGAGTGTAAGGCAGTGTCAAGGACCCCTTTGGATCCCTTCAGCTCCCTCCCGTTATCTGTGAATTCACTGAGAACGACAGCCCAAAGCAACAGCCTCTGCCTCTTCACTTGGGAAACCAAAACCAACCCTGTCAACACTCAGTGTTGGGGAAGTTCTCGCACTGCAGCTCATTTTCTAACTTAATTGGTTTCAATCCCCAAGTGGCCTTGCTGCTGTCCATCTGTTTACACATCAAGACTGGATTCCAGTTTGGACTGGCTAACACACTGCTCACTGGCACTGGGGAGGTTTGAAGAATCAACAGTGACAAGAATATTCCAGACCAGAAATTGTCCCCACATTCTCCTCATTGACTTGAATTTTAATATCTGGCTATAGCCCGCCTATGCCCAATTTTATACAGACTGACACCTTCCTTCTCTGGTTACAAATGCACCGGATGAGTCTATTCGACCATGAAAGGCATCATCACCGAGCTGCTCACTCACAAAACACACCCAGCCACACACACACACGCACACAGACAAACACCCACAGCACATATCCACACTTCCCACCCCCCCCCCCCCACACACACACACAGACAAACACCCACAGCACATATCCACACTTCCCACCCCCCCCTCACACACACGCACACAGACAAACACCCACAGCACATAGCCACACTTCCCACCCCCCGCTCACACACACACACACATCCAGACAAACACCCACAGCACATATCCACACTTCCCACCCCCCCCTCACACACACACACACATCCAGACAAACACCCACAGCACATATCCACACTTCCCACCCCCCCTCACACACGCACACAGACAAACACCCACAGCACATATCCACACTTCCCACCCCCCCCTCACACACACACACACATCCAGACAAACACCCACAGCACATATCCACACTTCCCACCCCCCCTCACACACACACACGCACACAGACAAACACCCACAGCACATATCCACACTTCCCACCCCCCCCTCACACACACACACACATCCAGACAAACACCCACAGCACATATCCACACTTCCCACCCCCCCCTCACACACGCACACAGACAAACACCCACAGCACATATCCACACTTCCCACCACCCCCCCACACACACACGCACACAGACAAACACCCACAGCACATATCCACACTTCCCACCCCCCCCTCACACACACACACGCACACAGACAAACACCCACAGCACATATCCACACTTCCCACTCCCCCCCCCCACACACACACACACATCCAGACAAAACCCCCACACACACAGCCACGCAAACCAGCATAAACACACAGCTACACCAACACACACTGCACTAACACGCAGTCACGCACACACAAGCGCACTCCCTCACACTGGAACAGGCAGTCAACCCTTGAACATAAACAAACACAAACACAATCCCTCAGATGCAAACATACTCCACCACTCACCAACAAACAGCCAATCTCCCCTCCCACCCTTGGACTCACACAGGTCAGGGCTGATCCTTCACTAATGAACAGTTATAAAATACTTTCCTATGATGTTGTCCAATGTGTAGCATCATTCATCAGGATCCAGCTGAGCTTCCCTCAGTGAATGGTCTGCCCTTTCCATTCTCACTCATTTGTACTGTTGTTATTCTGTGCCCTCAGCCACATGGGTCAGACTTTTAAATCGATATCTCCAATAAAATAGGAATAAATAGATGGCAGGATTAGATGTGTCAGTGTGATAAACGGATGCTGAGTAATTCAGTTCTGTAGATTGCTGATCTAAGTTACTCTACTGAAAGAGAAGGAATGATTCCACACAGTATCGGTACCTTGTATGGGTAGTGGGGGCTATGGGGGCAGCGGTGGAATAGAGAGAGGGACAGGAGGATAATTAATTACACATTAGCTTCAGGGATTTCTCATGTAGGTGAATGAGTCCTGACCCACCCAGGCTAGTGAGACCTCTGTGCTCAGTGATTCAGTGTTAACCCTCGTACCACTGGAGCTGAACAGATCCCATGATCAGTGCCCTGAGGCTGAGGAGGTGAGGGAAAAAAATAAAGAAATTAGCCAGCGTTCTCAATACTACCCAATCATTCCTGGACGACATTGTGCGTGTCATTATGTGCATGTGTACATATGCGTGCGATACATCTGGGAATGTGCATGTGTGTTTGTGTAGACACCTGGTTAAAAGCACTGACGCTTGGTTAATGACCATTCCACAGGCATGTCTAATGGTGTTTCTAATCTGTTGTGCCCATTCTGCAAGTGTAACTGTCAGTGGACTATTCCACCATGAAGGTTTGAACTGGATTCTGTGCTGATCCAGCTCTGTACCTTCTCACACTCTCCAGTAAGTGTGAACACCTTCAGGTGTGAGCAAGGACACATCCCAGGCTGTACAGTGAGCATCACTGGGTTGTGTATTTACTCACTGAGCCACAGATCAAGCTCCTCCAACATCTGTGCATGAGGTTCGTATCCAGCTTTGAAATGTGGATATAAATAGAGACTGAGTGACGTCTGTCACTGACATTTGATGACTATGTCCACGAGTGAGACAGGGGGAGAATTGAAAAGTGACAAAGTCACAGTGTGATATACACTGAGCCTCAGCGCCCTGATATTAATCATCTCTCACTGTCAACATCAACACACACACTATCATTTTGTAATGTTCAACTACCAAAAACATACTTCTTGTTACTCCAGTGTTCTCACTGTGATTTTAGAATGGTGAAGTTAACATTTTGATTTCCAGTGATACTTATCCCTACATTTATAGGCTTTTCCCCCACACCCCCATAGGCAACTTACCCTACACACAAGTGGCAAGGTCGAAGGAGCCTTGGACCCCATTTCCAGGCAGATAGGTTTAATGTCTCATCTGAAAGGCAGCAGGATGCCGCCCCCTAATTGGCTGGCCCGGCGCTTTTCATCCTATTAAGAATGGTGGGCGGGCTCCCGATGCTCCAGAGCCAATCAGAGTGGGGGGGGGGGGGGAACAGCGTTCTCAGGCCAACAGCCCCACCAGGAGAGTTGGATGCTGCCAAGGCTGGAAGGCAAGTGTAAGGGTAAGTCAACATGAAATGACAACTCCCGAAGCTGGTCGGAACATCGGGGTGGAGGGAAACCCCAGAATCGGCCTTATTCACGGATGGGGCAGCGACCTTTCACCCCATGCAGCCTTGTCAATGGGATATAGAACCTCCAGCTCCGATGGATCCCTCCCCCACAACCTGGGCCTGCCGCTGGAAGGCCACCTTGAATGAGGTGGCAGCCTCAGGATATGGTGGGGGGGAGGGGCCATTCCGACGGTGGGAAAATATCGCACCATTGCAAAATGGCCCCTAAGTGAGGCCACAATTGGACAAATTGGCTGCCCTGAAGTGGGCAATCGACCCAGTTCCCAGCCTGGCCCTGGGGAAGCTCCCCAGAGGCAGGTATGCATCAGGGAGATGTCCTGATGTGGCCCCCCTGTATTCTCCCAGCCCCCTCGCCACTAACCCAATCTCCACGGGGCCGGGAAGGGTCAGAACATTGGGATAGAAGCGGGACATCTTCCCGTCGCAACCAGATATTCCGAAGGGTGGCCAACATGGCAGAAGGACCTGGCGCAGAAATGCAGCACTAAGGTAATGAAGCCTGTTTAACAGGTAATTAACTTCAGTTTTATCGGGGTTCAGGTTTTTTCAAGCGTGCACAGGAACCAGGGGCTTCAGAGTCTTGCCAGGTATAAGGAGGCAGTGAACTCGTGGGAGGTCACTCCTGGCTCCAGACGGCAACCGTAGTGAATCCTTGGCAGGGAGGGTGGCGCAGTGCGGGTATTGGCAGTGTGGGTCAGGAGAAGGAGATTCCATCTGAGTACCATCTCAGAGCTGGCACGTGTGCATAAAGCAGTGGAGGTAAGAACTCTGGAGACTGAGTGCATCTTCCTGCCATGGGCCTCATTTACTCTGGCTTCTGTACCTCCAGTGAGGAGGAGCAGAGAGGGAGAGAGCTGCAGCCACAGGCAGCAGGGCTGCAGCAACCTGAGGGGCCAACAGGAAAAAAAAAGGTGCACTGGTGTCACTGACTGAGCAACTGACACACCAGGAGTGCCCTGAGAGGAACCCCCAGATGCTTCAGCCAGACACTTCTCCTCCCTTTCTAGGCACACCTGTACCTCCCTGCTCACCTGAGGAGTGCGAGGACATAGTGGTGAGTTCAGACACTTCGCCTAGACATTGATACACAAAGTTCCAGAAGTTGGTGATTTGCAGGAATGCGCACATCTCCGGCATCCACCCTCCATGAGGGTCGCCAATCTCTCCATGGAGGAAGCCATGTGACACAGCGGCACTCATGGCCTGGATGGACCCCTCCAACATCCACGCATGGGTGCGCTTAACCTCTGGGATCTCTGCCAGATGTTCACACCTCACATTGCAGCTCCAGTATCTGCCGCCTTGCAGCCGACTGCAGAGACGTGTGATGAGCCTGAGGCTCAGCATCACCCTCGCCTCCCACAGTCCTCCGAGTGTTGGTGACCTCGGCTGTCACAGCTTCTGTCAGCTACTCGGGCACATCTGTGGTGTGCTCACCAAATTGCGACCCCAGATTTACTCGCGAACGGATACCCACCGACATGAGAGTATCTGTGCTGGTGGAAGTTATGGGAGAATGATGTGACGGTGCGTCCTCTGAGGATCCCTCCTCCTCCTCAGAGGTGGACAGTTGTCCCCTGGCCACCGGAAATGTCTGCTTTTCTTTGATCTGTGTGAGAGAGAAGATTAATTAGAGGGTTATGCACATTCCATTATGTCCTTCAGTGCACTCGTCCTGAGGAGCTCCACAGCCCCCACACTGTCCTCTAAGTTTGACAGCCTCCTCCCCCATGGGGGTGAGGATTGTGCGGTAAGGGACGCCACCTCTATTCTTTGCTCTTTCCTTTGCTTTGTGGGCATTCTTCTCCTGTAAGCACAGAAATGGCCATTGTTAGCTGCCGGCCAAGGACACGCACAATGCTGATGCTGGTGGCAGTCTAACTGTCCATGATGGTGCCACAGGAATATCACCTGCATGCAGCCACTGAGTAGCAGCAGTGCAGGAGTCAACTCTGACTGACCCAGAGGCTGCCATGCCTATGACAGGCCGTGCTGCTGCCTAGTCTCATTGCCACTGACTGGATTGGCATTCCTTTCCTAGTAGGCTCACCCTCTCACATAGCCACGTGTAAGCCCCTAAAGAAAGCAATGTGTGGCGCATTCACCTTGACAGACTGCATGAGGTCATTAACCGCCTTGCAGCACTGCAGCCAGGGTCGAGGGACGACCCTGCGGCTGCTGACCTCCTCTGAGATCTCCGTCCAGTCTTACTTGGGCTGGCGGGCAGACCTCCTTCTCCTGTCCAGGAGATAAGGGGACCTCCTGCCTTTCCCCAGCAACCTGGAGGAGAAACTGCAGGGAGGTGCTGCTGAGCCTTGGGGCCACCTGGAATTTTCCCTCTGCCATTCCTTGACAGGCCTTCTTTCTCAGGTCTTTACCAAAGCTTCTTTGTGTTTGGATTGATTTCACCAATTGCTGGCAGTCCTTTCAATACAGCGCCAGCACTTCCAGCAGCGTGATCTCACATGCCACCTGATTGGAAGCCCCCTCTGCCTCCCGGCATTTAATTGGCCGGCCGCCACCGAATATAATCCTCAGCCCCACGCCCTCTCCCGCCCCCGTCCTCGCGGCCACAGCCCCTACTTCAGGTCCCCAGTGGCGGGACCTCGGGCCCTGCTGCAAAATTCAGTCCTAAGAGTTTGGAGTGGGTCTGGAAACCACAACTTTCTGACTCTGAGGTGAAGGCGTTCCTGAAGTTAAGTGTTCTGGAGGAGGGTGGGACGATGAATGTGAAGAGAGAAATTAAACAGTTTACCTCTGAAACAGACAGGCAAACTTTCCCCTAATTCATGGGATACTCGGCCTAGTCCACCCACACTGCTCCTGATTTGAACCAGAGCAGAAGAATATTTATTTTTGACGATTTAGTTCAAACCATTTTGTTTCTCATCCATTAATTCCGCCAATGACCCTCTTAGAGTTTCTTCTCCATTGATCCTAGCTGAAGCCCAGCACTGAATTTATCAAAGAACAGACTTTTGATCAGACATGTTGGAGCTTTGCCTTTTATCAATGGAAATGACTGGCTGTGCCATAACCCAGCACTGTCAGCACTAAAGTGAAATCTGCTGTCTCTTTGAAGTTTGCTCTCTCGGCTGCTTTGCATTAGCTGGCCCTGTAAATATTTTACAATAACCAGGGATTGCCTCTAGCATCATTGAGTCCAGCTGCAGTGGGATTGCTTTGCAATCTGTTCAGGAGAGGAAGATTTCTGCTACTTCAGGGAACAAGCAAAGATGGGAGCGACGGACGAGATTGTGGGACATTCTATCATTGACAAATTGATTGCCTTCCTTTTTTTGTGACAGAATTTCAGTCGCTCTGCAGCGCCTTTTAGTGTAGCTGTGAGGTTCGGCCGGGGGAAGAGGCGGAGGGAAAAGTAATGCATCAGGGTTTCTGATCAGTATCCAAGGAATTCTTGCATATGTGGACACAGGGCTCAGTTGTGTAGCTCTCCCCCCTCCCCCGTCCCTGTGTTTAAACAGCTTGAAACTGTACCCTAGAATGAGTTAATGCCTTAAGGAGGGAAGGAAAGGAATGTGGAAAAGAGGAAGGGTTTGGAGAAGGATTTACAATGATTAGAGCGGCCTCGGGAATGATTGCTGTAGGATAACGATTGAGAACTGCAGCAACAAGCAGAGAAAGCTTGGCACAGGCGGCGGGAGTAGTTAAAGTGAGATTTTCAGTTAAAATGGCCCCAAACCAACTGTAACTAAAAGAGCAGCAGAGTCAACACTCCAGTGCAAAGCTGAGGCGACAATCCACAGACATTGTAACCATGGAAACATTTTAGATTTAGTTTCAAGCACTTACCACAATCAATCACACTGGTCTCGCACAAACACTTTTACATGGGGGTTCCCTTCGGGGAGGAGGAGGAGGGAGGGAGAAGGCCAAGAGCATGAGGGCAGAGTGAGGGAGGGTGGAGAGCAGGGAGGGGTAGGGGAGAGCCGAGATGATGAGGGGAGAAGAGGAGGAGGGCGGAGAGGATGAGAGTGGAGAGCGGAGGGGGAGAGCGGAGAGGGGTAGGGGAGACATGGGGGGGGGTGGTGGTTGGAGAGGAGACAGGGAGTGGGGGGGGGGGGGGGGGTGAAGTGAAGTTAGAACCCTGATGCAAACTCATTGCACTGAATGGGACACAGAAAGGATTAAATGCTGCTGCAGATAATTGAGATTATCATTCATTCATTCTTGGGGTCCTTGGTGTGGGACTGGAGTTACATTCCAGCCCAGATAGCAACATCTTGCATTTATACAGCATCTTTCACACAGTAACTTTTCCCAACATACTACACAGGAATGTAATAAGAAAAAATGAACACTAATCCACAAAGAGATCTATTTGGGTAGGTGACCAAGAGCTTGTTCAAAAAAGTAGGTTTTAAGGAGCAATTTAAAGGAGAGGCAGAGAGTTGGAAAGCTTTAAGGAGGGAATTCCAGAGCTTGGGGCCTCGGCAGCTCAAGGCAAGGGGCACCAATGGTGGAGTGAAGGGTGTGGGAGATTCACAAGAGGCCAGAATTGGAGGAGTACAGAGATCGAGGAGGGTTGTGGGGCTGGAGGAGATTACACAGATGGAGAGGGACGAGGCCCTGGAGGGATTAGAAAATAAAGATAGGAATTTTAAAATCAAGACATTGGTGGACTGGGAGCACAGGGCTAGGTAAGGATAGCAGATTACCGAAAGAACATTAGGGAATCAGTTGTGTTTTTACAACAATTGTCACTCTGACTGATACCAGCTTTTTATTTCCAGATTTTTTGAAACTGAATTGAAATTCAAACAGTGAAGGTGGGATTTGAACTCACAATCTCGGGACTGTGACACACTCTGTACCCAGTAAGGATGAACTTTCATCTTTACCCCCTTACATATTACACACATGCCACCAGCTCACGCAGCCGGAGCTTTCAGGAGACTGGCAGTACCACCTTACCAACCTGTGCCAGATTCAGCCAGGCCCAAGGCTCGGCAATCAGGTGGTTTGCTGCTGGCTGTATGACATCACGGGACAGACCCCAAGGGAAATGCAACTTGAATACAACAAGTGGATTGCTGTTGATTTATTCCCTGCCATCTCATAGAAGTAGACCGACTGATCCTGTGGTATCTGCCATGACTCAGTGGGTAGCATGCTTCGCGGAGGATGTATGTTCAAGTCCCTCTCCAGAGACCTGAGCACAGAATCTAGGTTGATGCTGAGGGAGTGCCGCACTGTAAGTGGTGGCGCACATGGATGAGAAGTTAAACCAAGGCGGCGCAGTGGTTAGCACCGCAGCCTCACAGCTCCAGCGACCCGGGTTCAATTCTGGGTACTGCCTGTGTGGAGTTTGCAAGTTCTCCCTGTGTCTGCGTGGGTTTCCTCCGGGTGCTCTGGTTTCCTCCCACATGCCAAAGACTTGCAGGTTGATAGGTAAATTGGCCATTAGAAATTGCCCCTAGTATAGGTAGGTGGTAGGGAAATATAGGGACAGGTGGGGATGTGGTAGGAATATGGAATTAGTGTAGGATTAGTATAAATGGGTGGTTGATGGTCGGCACAGACTCGGTGGGCCGAAGGGCCTGTTTCAGTGCTGTATAACTAAACTAAACTAAACTAAGGCCCTGTCTACCATCGAGTGGATGTAAAAGATCCCGTGGCACTATTTCAAAGAAGAGCAGGGGATTCTCCCCCGTGTGCTGGTCAATATTTATCCCTCAACCAATTTCTCTGGTCTTTAATCTCATTGTTGTTTGTGGGATCTTGCTGTGTGTACATTGGCTGTTGTGTTTCCTACTTTCCAACAATGATTACATTGCAAAAGCCAGCTATAATGCACTATGGGACTTCCTGAGGTTGTGTAAAGCACTATATAAATGCAAGTCAGAGGAGAGAGTGATCAAATTGTACACCACTCAGTTTAACATCTCATCCAAAAGATAGTGCAGCACTCCCTCAGTACTGCACAGGTTTTTGGAGTGGCATTTGAACCCACAACTAGCTGACTCAGAGACAGGAATACTATCTACTGAGCTCAGGCCAACACACTTAGACAGCCTGTAGCATTCTAGTAGCTTTGCTGATCACTTCACTGCATTGCTTGGGCATGTTGAGTTTGGAGTCCATTAAGACTTCTTGGATGTTTTCAGCTTTACCCTTAGCTATTTCACACATGTGCTGCTTGCTGCCAACCAGCCAGTCTTCCTGTGTTTGGTACTTTATACGTGTCTTTATTAAATAGCATCCACCATTTAAGCCAATAAATCCCTTCTTGTGACGAAAGGACTTGCTCACCTTTCCCTCTCCCCTTTCACTCCCAGTTGTACTAAAATGATCAAAAAGATATATCTTTCAGTTCTGAAAGGGCATAAACCCTCAAGTTGTTATCCTGTCTTATATCTCGGTACAGTTACTGACTGACCTGTGTACGTGTGTTTGGAAAATCTTTCTGCTTTTTCTTCCAGATTTCAAACATTTTTCTCTTTTTATTGTGTCAGAGATTCACTTGGGGCCAAGAGGGAGAAAAATTCTTTGAGGAAAAAAGCTCAGTTTCACCCAGCAACGGGCTGTGGAAAAGTTTGAGATGTGAAATTGCAAGAACATGTGTGAATAAACGGGCAGGAAAAGACTCATTAGTCTATTAAGCCTGCCCCACACACCATGATAGTCGGAGCATTGTCAGGAAGCACTTCCTACCCCCACCCTCCACACACCCCCTCACGACCTTGTAATCTCCTGTGAGAGGCAGAAAAAAATCCCAGGGCCAATAAGGGAGTAAAGAATCTGGAAACATTCTCTCTGACTCCCTGAAGCAATCAAAACCAGTCCAGGAGATCAGACAGACCAATACAATCAATATCCTCACCTATTTCTTTAGGTGCTTTCAGCCTCTGGCTCAACCTTGAAGAACTTAATTAAAGAGCGAGGCTGAAGCTAATCGACTTCCAGCTCACCACTATTAAAATAATCCACAGATCAGTCTGCATTTAAAAAAATTCAATCTTAAATTATCCAACTGAAAACCTATTACATCTCACAGTGATAGTCCGCTCGTAAAATTAACACAGATTCAAATTACAGCTGAAAGGACTGCACTATGTTAACCAGATTTTAAATCATTCTGCAATTACAAGGTCAAAATTACATTAAATCCTTTAATAAATAATTTTAATTCTTTTTTAAAAAGTCAGAAATATTTCCCTTGGTTATTTCCCTCCATTGTAGTCGGCTTCTCTCCATCTGTAATCTGTCTTTCTACTCTTCTCTTTGTCTTAGCTCACTCGCTGTCTGTCTGCCTGTCTGTCTCTGCCTCCACAAGCATTCTGTCTGTTCCTGCTTGTGTGTTTTCTCTCTCTCTCTCTCCTCTGCTCCCCCACATTCTGTCTCTCTATCTCAGCCCTGTACACTCTCATTGCCCACCTCTTTCCTGCAGTCATGCATGCTTTCTCACCCTTTCTCGCACTCACTCACTCTCTCTGGTCTTTTTCACTGTCTCTTGTTCCCTCCTCTATCTCTGCGCTGAACATTTTCTCTCTCTGGTCTCTGTTTCTTTGTCTCTCGTTCTTTCCTTCTCTCCTGCCCCCTCTGCTCAACATGTGCTCTCTCCCTTTATTCCCACACTCTCTCACTTGGGTACAAATGGAAGAGTCACCGAGCTTATCAGGCTGGCAGGATTACAGTCCAGAATGTTCCGCTGTCAGCATTTCTCATCCTGTGCCCTATTGCCCCTCACTGTTAAATTTCACTTTCAGGAAGGAGTCCCTTAAGAGGTACATTTATTTTATTACCATTTTACTCTGAGATATGGGGATTGATTTCAAAGCTCGGGCAGGAAGACTAGATCAGACAATTCCAGAACCTGCCCCCACCAATATATATATCAAATATGTGATGAAAGGAGAGCTGCTTCCGTAATCTCAGTCTGAGTGAGAGAGCAGCTCCAGAGTGCTGCCATCTGCAGCAAGGAACTGATGTCCTCAATGGGCTCCATTGTGCCATCAAACACAGGAGCTTGTTCCATTGTTGATCACAGCTGATAACTCCTGGCTCCTTTTCCCCCTCTCTCCCATGGAGTGTGTGACTATCTGGTACAAGATCCTCCAACTCACAACATCATGACCAACATTGCAGGAACATCACAAGTTACTTGGGGGTGAAATAGATTTCGGTCAATAGTGCAAAGCAGGTCATTGCAAATCAGGAGCCTGTTTTACATCCTGCCTATTGTAGCAACAGCTCAAAAGCACCAGTTTTAAATGTGGCTGTGTTATCTGTCATTCTGCCCGCCCCTCCCCCTGCATACCCATTGCCCAGCAGTAACACACAGCTTCAGTCTCTTTGCCCTGTCTTCATTTCAGATGGAAAGCCTTTAAATAGTTGGAGTATGAGTTTAAAATTCTAATCCAGTGTGCACAAGATGCCACAGACAGCTCATTGTGTGGGAGCCTGTTCTCCTGGACTGGAACATTTATTTGAACAAAGAAAAACTTACATTTATATAGTTCCTTTAATGAGCTCGGGATGTCTCAAAGCGCTTTACAGTTCATGACGTACTTTTTGAGGTGCAGTCACTGGTGTACTGTAGGAAACTGCAGCCAGTTTGCACACAGCAAGATCCCACAACGAGTAATGGGGTAATTGATATCAGATAATCTGTTTTTGTTCTGGTTGAGGGATAAATATTGGCCAGAGCTCACACATTCCTGGCAGCAACTGGCATAAGGTATCAAAGTGCAATTAGCCTCAGCATCTCTGGGCTAGAGAGGTGGTGGAGGGGTTTAAAAAAAGTCACCCAGTCTCCGTGTTAGGTACTGCATGTGAGGTGAGGAGCAGATTAGGCCTCCACACACAAATAGCCTGTCAACACATGGAGACTGGCCACTTGGACAATCGCAGCCAGTGTATGTGCAGCTGGAGTTGGTGACGTCAGGAGACAAGGACAAGAAGGAAATTGGGAAAAGTAAACAAACAAACTGACCATGAGGCAGAAAGTTACCACTTCACTGTAACGTGTGGTGGGCTGGTAGGCCACGGGCAGCTGGGTAGAATGATGTTGCTGGCGAGCTCACTTCCTGGAAACGCTGTGTAATTTTCCACGGAATCTTGGTTAGACACAGAACAAATATTTGTCATTTGTTTTTCCCCCATAGGATTTGCAGCTTCTGTGGAAAGTTATTCCGAGCACAAGCCCCAGTGAGGTCATCCTACCCAGAAGGCCAAGATGCTCGGAAATGGGTTGGTGCCAAGACGTTGAGAAGAGTAGCTTCATTTTATTCTTTAAGGTGCAACCACCAGTTGTGGGACTTCCAACCAATGAAATCAGGTTTCTCTCCCCATGCTCCATCTTCCTCTCCTGAGTATGTTTCATGCATGACAGCTGCACTCTAGTACCTCACCAAGTGACGATTCTTTAGGTGTCTTTATGTGTGGGCCTCGACGGTACCGTCAATGGAAGTCTCACTGTTGAGCTTCATCTTGATGTCCATTCACGTGCCCTTTACATCAGGGTCACTGGAGAACAGAACTGTTCTGAAGAAAGGTCACAGACCTGAAACATTAACTCTGCTTCTCTCTCCACAGCTGCTGCCAGACCTGCTGAGTATTTCCAGCACTTTCTGTTTTTATTTGCAATGATCATGTTAGATTCCTAACACAAGAATGGAGATTACTAGACACTTAACTCATGAATGGAGATTACTAGGGCCTATTTTAAGACTGGATGAGTTTACAGGACTAACTCTAGAATGGACACTCGAGGCCTAACTTTAGTTAGGCTTAGAGGCAGAGAGGAAGAAAAAAATCAAGTTACATTTATGATTAGACAAAGGTCAGTTTATAGATGTACTACCCCCTATCCCTCTCCCTCTCCAGAACTAGGCCCGACAACAGTTCTGGACATCAATGATGTACGCTCTATCTCACACTTGGTACTTGTGTTATAAAAAGCTTTACTTGCTTGTTGAGGGATTGTAGTCAGTTCCTCAGCACCAGTCAGCAGGGCTTCCACCATTCCAAGCCAGACTTGGGAAGGAGTGGAAGGGGAGGAGAAGCAGTGGGATACCAACAGTATTGACACACTCAGTTCGTGCTAACAACATTTCACTGTCACTGGGCGTACAGAACTCACCTATTACACATGCTGATAAAGATCCAATATCCGTTTCTTGTAATCTGTACAGGCTGTGATAGATACTGCACATCTTAATATCATACCATGTGTGCATCAATCAAAAACCTAGAGTGTCTTTAAGAATGTAAATAATTTGATTGGATGTAAATAAAATTTGTACAAATGAGAAAATTGGGGTCAGGAATATCTTTCAGGAACAACCTCTGTCTGCTTACTTTAGATGTATGGGGTTAAATTATCTACTGGCAATAGGAAAACACCTACTGGGAAGTCAGATCAATAATTAATAGGAGAGATGCAGGCAGTGCAGAGAAAAGACACAACAAAAACCTGCATTTATATAGCACCTTTAATATAGTAACTCATTCCAAGGTGCTGCACAGGAGCTTATCAGACAAAAATCTAAACCACGTCAAAGAAGGAGATTATTGGACAGGAGAGAACAGGTGTGAATAGAAATGTCCTATTCGGGCAATAGGAGTCATTCCTTGAAAGCAGAGATTAACCAAACTTCTTGCTCTACTCACCGCACCATCCCTAATGAAGAAACCTCTCTGTAGTAGAAGATTCCGCAAACACAGCTTGCTTCACACAAAGCTTCCCATGTGGCTCCTGACACCACAGGTGCAGTGGGAGGTGGCGGGAGGAAGAGGAGGAGGGGAGGGACGGGATGGTGGTGGAGAGAAGCTTAGAACAACCTGCTAACAGATCAGGACGACTGATGACAGGCTGCAGGCCCAAAGCCTCAGGAGCAATTCTGACAGTTCCAATTAGAAAGCAAATGTGCTCACTCATTTAAATATTAAGGCCGTCACCAAGGGCAACTTGTCAAATAGCTGGTTAAATAGTTAATTGAGCAGAGTGAAGGTCCCAAGTAATGGGGAGGATTTTCCACACAGCTTATTTTTCCAATGAAATCTGGTTCTATTTCAGTTCTGTACAAACTGATCTCCCTCTTCCCACCAGTAAGGAGACTCTGTCACTCACCAAGTCCCACTCCCCCTTTACTCCTGTCCTTAACAACTGCAGAGAATGAAATAGTAAAATACACGTCCTCATTTACAAATCCACACAATAGATACAGATGACAGAGGCCGTTTGGTCTCAATGTGTCACTCAGACCCACAAACCTCCTATTGTAGCATCAGTCTGTCTCTTCTGTCTGCCTTACTCCCCCCTCCCTCCCCAAGCCCATATGACTTGTTCAAAAATATTGGAGAATTTCCCAAACTACAAATTGAAGACAACTCAGGCACTGGGCTTCAGCATTTGTATTTTTTTTTTATGAAATGTGTTTTTCTGCATGCTATTCAGGAAAGAGGTGGTAAGTGTTTGTAATATCATGGCCTGGTCGGGTTGCCAACTCTGGTTGGATATATTCCTGGAGGTTTCAGCACATGACCTCCAAATGCACCCCTCCCCCCAACTAATTACCCAACATATCCATCCTCGCAGTGCCCTGCCTCCCCACACAGCCAATTGGAAAATGAACAGAAGACTCCTCAGTATGCGATTGGATGTTTCCTGACTGCCGGTCAAACAGCATTTTGACTCCCATCTCTAACATGTTTAGAACTAATGTACAAAAGTGCTGAAAGAAATAGTTTTTTTTTAATGCCTCTATGATTTTTCTCACAACCATGTCCTGGAGATGAACCTTCAAATCCTAGAGTGCTGGCAACCCCACGGCCAGGTGAGAAGCTGGCGATAGCCTGACTCTGTCAACGCCTTGGTGAGTTGCTCCAGTGAGCACACAAACCAGGAGGGGCCCCAGGTTTGAGTCCCAGGTGGCCATTTTGCACATAGCAAGATTCAACAAATGAATGAGGTGAGTTGGTTAAGTTAACCTGCTTTTGGTGGTGTCACATCACCAGGACACTGGGAACCCCTGTTCCTCATGTATGTTGCATGAGCACAGGACCAGCTGTGATACACTTCATGGTTGCATTGCCCACCAATGTTCACTGTCCTGATTCTCATGTGAGCAATGGGCACCTGGGCAAGGGGCAGCGCCCCAGCATACAACAGCAACTTGACTCAGAAACTTGAGGAGAACAGCAAGACAAAACAGTGGAGCCCAATAATGAAGTCAAGGCACAGATGTGACGCTGGAGAATACAAGACTAGTGTTGGAGGAAGGACCAAAATATTCGTTTTCCCTGGTGACCTGGTCAATATTTAACCATCAACCTACATCACAAAAACAGAGTATCTGCTCATTATCATATTGCTATGTCATGAAGGTGCTTCCATTATTAATACTTTTCGAGGGCGTGTGTTTAAAAGATTGTGAAAATTGGTTCATTTGAGAGACTGTGGAGTTGCCTGGATTTGTTTTTTAAAGGGTTACTGGAAGGGCACTTTGGATTTTTAAAAAAACACTTACTAAAAGAGACAATGAAGGGCTAAAATAAACATAAGGAGCCTTGCTGGCTACTGGAGTTAGTTACAGAGAAATCACATGTCTAGATTTATGGTGGTCAGGAGTTTTGGCTTTTTGATTTGGCTTGGACTGTTTGAATGTTCAGTTGGGGCATAGCCTGCTAAGAGAGAAGTCACACAACTCATCCTTTTCCACCCTGTTTTGGAAAATCTCCTCGTGTGATAGCTGAAACCACTGATGCAGTAATTCTCCCAAAAAGCCTGCAAGACTGAATAGAACTGCTCCAGAAAGATCCCAGTGACAGCCATCTACCTGTACCCAGATGCCAGACCAAACGACATCTGGAACATTCCATATCTTATCCCTTTTCTCCAAAAATTGACAATAACTTGACCAAAGTATTTTTTAAAAGTTGTTCTCCTTTAACTGGTGTGTTTGTGTGCATGCGTGTTAGGTTATTTTAGAAGGGTATATATTTATACTTTCATATTTGAATCTGTGTGTTAATAAGCTTTGCATCTTCATTGAATAAGTCTTGTTTTATCATAAATAATTTTGTTGTTTATTAGAGAAACCTGGTTGGCGGATTTTTTTAAATTCTGAAACTAATATAAAGTATATAATTGGCCATATCGGTAACTGGGTAAAACATTTAAACATATGTGTTGTGACCAGTGGAGTAGTGGAACTAGAGAAAGACAGTTCACTCCTCCAACCTTGGTCATAACAGTTATTTGTGGGAGCTTCCTGGTTGCAGCATTTTCTACATTACAACCGAGGCTACACTTCACAAAGTAAGTCATTGGTTGTAATGTGCTTTGAGACATCCTGAGACTCTGAAAGTTGCTATATAAATGCAAGTTTTTCTTTCCTCTATTGTACAGTTTTAATAAAAGTTATAGTTTTAATTTGGCTCTACTTTTTTGTTCTGATTGAAGGACTTTATTGCTCAAATGAGGGTTTTTTCCAATTTGGTCTCCCAGTGTTAATTTCAAACACTTCCGGGTCCATCTAGCATAGTTTGACAAGCAGTAATATGTGTGTTCTTCCTCTCCACTTCTAGCAATGTGACCTAACTCGAGCTCCGAATGGCTCTGGTTCCAGTCCTGCACCCAATCTCCTTTTCACACACAGACCTTCCTCCCTGAACAGGATCTTACTTCCTATTAATAAAGCTTTGCAGTTGTACATCACCCTGTCACAGCTCGCAAAGTGTTTCACACACAACTGAACCGTTCTAAAGTCCAGTCGTTGTTGTTATGGAAATAGATGTGGTAACCATTTTGCGGACTGAACAATCCCACAAACAATAAACAAAGCTGTTCATTTTGGTGGGATGTTTTTGGGGGCACTATTATCCCGGAATCTCCCTGCCCAGGAATTAGGATAAGCAGGAGGGGACTCAGTTTAATGTCATTTTCTGAATTTCTTTCCCCCCAGTAAAAAGAAAGAACTTGCATTTATATAGTGCCTTCCACGGCCATAAAACATCCCAAAGCACTTTACAGCCAATCGAGTACATTGGTTACATCGGCCTGGATATTAGCAGGGGTGGTTACATGGGATGGGGTTGGTGTTTCAGATGTACGGGTTTCCCCACGGCCTGTGTCTTTTGTCCTTGGCAGCTTACCTGCCTGGAAATCAGCCTGCTTATCAGGTTTGGCTTCCAGTCTGGCAGCAAGGGCTCAGAGGCAGCTCACATAAGCTGGTAGGTCTGATCCTGGGGTGGGGTAGGGGGGGTCCGGTCCCCAACCCCAGGGATCGCATAGTGAGGTGGTGGTTTGACAGGGTGTGGGGGCAGTTTGGAGGGCCCCGGGCAGTGGGGAAACGTTCCTGCTCCTCTTGGCCCACGAGCAGTGCTGTAAAGGATTTATCATCCCCCCAAAGCCGCCCTCACCTCATTTCAGCTGCTGGATTTCTCAAGGACTGGGAAACCGGGCCAGCCACTGTTAAAACTGCTGAACAGTTATATCGGAGGCTGTCAGCCTCATTAAAATATTTTAAATTGCTAACCCGCCTTCTGTGAGCAGCTTGGCTGTCTGCTCTCTGTCCCATCTCCGTGAAAGCCGCACATCAGAGGGCTGGGGTTGTGTTTTAGAATTTTTAAAATGTTAACATCTGACCCAACCCCAACCCACCTGATTTTAAGGTGTTAAAATTCACCCCAGAGTCTACAGCACAGAAACAGGCTGTTTGCCCCAACTGGTCTGTGCTGGAGGTTGTATTGCATTGGAGCCAAAAGCACATTTGAAATGTAATCATCGTAATGTGGGAAACACGGCAGCCAATTTGTGCACAGCAAGATCCCACAAACAGCCACCTGATGATGACTAGATAATGTTTTTTTAAAGTAACGTTGGTTGTCTCTAAGAAAATTTGAATCCGGCATTACAGCATCGGGTTCTGTAGCGGACAAATCAGCACCCCCACCCCCACCATAGATCCTGCCTTCCAAACGAGCACAAGATCCAGCCCAGAGTTGCATAAAGAAAGAGTTGCATTGATATAGCCCCCTTCACAACCTCAGGACATCCCAAAGTGCTTTTACAGCCCATGAAATCCTTTTTGAAGTGTAGTTGCTGTTGTTAAGTAGGAAATTCTTTAGGGCAGCACAGTGGCGCAGTGGTTAGCACCGCAACCTCACAGCTCCAGCGACCCGGGTTCAGTTCTGGGTACTGCTAGTGTGGAGTTTGCAAGTTCTCCCTGTGACTGCGTGGGTTTTCGCTGGGTGCTCCGGTTTCCTGCCAAAGACTTGCAGGTTGATAGGTAAATTGGCCATTGTAAATTGCCCCTAGTATAGGTAGGGGAACATAGGGACAGGTGGGGATGTGGTAGGAATATGGGGTTAGTGTAGGATTAGTACAAATGGGTGGTTGATGGTTGGCACAGACTCGGTGGACCGAAGGGCCTGTTTCAGTGCTGTATCTCTAAATAAAAATAATTTGTACACAGCAAGCTCCCACGGACAGCAGTGATAATGACCAGATAATCTGTCTTAGTGATGTTGGTTAAGGGATAAATATTGACCAGGACACCGGGGAGAGTTCCTCTCCTCTTGCTTGAAATAATGCCATGGGATCTTTTACACTTACCGAAGAGGGCAGTCGGAGCATTGGTTTAATGTCTCATTTGGAAAACGGCACTTCCGACAGTGCAGCACTCCCTCAGTATTGCACTGGAGTGGCAACCTAGATTGTGTTCTCAAGTTTCTGGAGTGACACTTGAACCCACGACCTTCTGACCTAGCAGTGAGAGAGTGCTACCCAGTGAGCCTAAAAGAATGCAGAACAGGTGCTACAGTTGGTCTCAGTAGCCCCTGGGACAGGTAGGAAATTAAACAGGGTCTACATCACTATCCTGTGATCCCAGCTCGAAAGTGGACATTGTGTGAGGCCAGGAGTGCCCTGGGCTGTGTTCTGCCTCTCACGGGCTAATATCCTGCCGATGAGGGGTGCCTGGGCTCTGAGAGATGGCAAATGCTACTGAGGTGAGGTTGATGAAACCCCAGCGACAGAACCCCAACAACTGAACCATAGCAACTGGACTCTGGCAACTGAACCCCCAGCAACTGAACCCCTGCAACCAAATCACTCAACAACAGAACCTTAGCAACTGAACCTGGCAACAGTCAGAAGAAAGGCGGCAAAAGGAAAAATATTATAACCAGCCTTCCCACACAGCAAGACACAGAGCCCTGTGTGCCCGAGAGTCTGCAACTTCCCCTTCTGCGTGCTGTCCTCTGAATCAACTTTTTAAAAAAATCTATTGCTTTCTGTTTCTGCTCAGGAAAACCTCTCAAAGAGAATAAGGAACTAGATGTCCCTTTCTATAAAATTAGACTCCACAAAATGGCTTTTTAAAGCTGCAAACTCAATTGTGTTTTTGGGTAGGCCTGAGCTGGGGTTGCCAACTCTGTTTGGACATATTCCTGGAGGTTTCATGACATGACCTGACCTCCCACCTCCAACTGACCTCTCCCCTATTGCCAGGCTCCTGCCATTGGTCACTTGACACGTCCATCCTGGCATTACGCCCCCTTCCCACAGCCAATTGGAAAGCAATACAGCCGCTTGGTTACCTGATCAGCTGATTCTTAACCATCAGTCAAACTGCCTTTTCTCCCCATCTCCAATATTTCTTTAACTGGTAAAGTGTTCAAATAATTTTCATTTAAAAAGGAGCACAATTTGATGAACACCTGATGGTTCTTTTCTGCCTGCATTTGTTTGCAGCAGTGTTCTGGAGATAAACCTTTCATTCCTGGAGACTCCAGGGCACTCCTGAAGGAGTTGGCAACCTCTACCTGAGCCTGGTCACCTGGGAACTGTGTCAGCAGTACAGATGTGTCACGGCATGAAGGAAATCACCAGGTGGATTGTCCCGGGAGCCCACGACTGTCAAAATTACTTCAATCAGCTCCACCTATCCCAAGAGGCACATTACAGAAAGGATCTGCGAGACGACTGACAAGATAAGTGGCACCGAGTCAGCGATTTTTAGGTGTTATGGCTCTTGCACGTACCAGTTGAAATTAAATTGTCCAAGCTCATTTATTGAATTTTTGCACTTCCTTTCTGGAAGTGAGATTTCTGCTGGTCTTGTGAGGGTTTGCCAATCCTTTCGTCTCACAGTCCTTAAACATCTGAGAAACCACTTCACACAAAGGAAATGAAACTGTCATACTTCATTGAAATGTTCTTTTTCTTAACACTTGTTCTTCACAGTCTGCCCTGGGGTTTCTCACTTGCTTGTATGAGAAGAGCAAACCTGTCCACTGAGAGGTTGGGTGCAGCCCCCGCCACAATATGTTCCCCCAGGTGCATGCCCACTGTCTGCTTCTCAATCAGCTCTTTAGCTTGACACTGTTGGACTCCCCTGCTAATTCAGTGAGTAACTGCAGACCCCAGGGGTGACACTGAGCAATACAGATTACACTCGGCCCAACTGCACACTGAGTTAATTTGAAGGGAAAAAAAGACTTGCATTTATATAACATCTTTCATGACCTCAAGATGTCCCAAAGCACTTTACAGCCAATTAAGTACTTTTTGAAGTGTAGTCACTGTTGTAATATAGGAATCACAGCAGCCAATTTGGGCTCAGCAAGATCCCACAAACAGCAATGTGGTAATGAGCAGATAATCTGTTTTACTGATGTTGGTTGAGGGATAAATATGGGTCAGAATACCGGGGAGACCTTCCCTGCTCTTCTTCAATGCCATAGGATCGCCATGAGAGGGAAGAAAGTGCCTCGGACTCGCTCTAGTACTGAACTGGAGTGTCAGCCTAGAGTTTGTGCTCAAGTTCCTGAAGTGGGAGTTGAACCCACAACCTTCTGACTCACAGGCAAGAGTGTGACCACAGACCCATGGTTGACACTCACTAGGGGTGTTACTGTTGGCCAGTCAGCATTTCAACTCCTAATCCTGATTCAGTGATAATTTCCAGATCTGAATATCTGTCCCTTGTAGTGAAATATCCTGCTGAGTCCTGAGTGGGCAGAATGAACAATGGGTAAGTGTTATGACCAGGTGAGGAAGAGGTCTAGGGCTCCCCTCTCCTGGTTTGGCTGGAACAGGGTTTAACTTTTAAAACACAGTGTTTTTAGCTTCCCTTCAGTGAGTCCTTGCTCACTGCTCTCTAATAGTAAGTGCATAGAAATCAACCAGACAGGTTTTCTCAGATTTAAACAAGAAAGGTGTAAGTTTATTAACCTTAAAATTCTAATTCAGTTAAAACTACTAAAAATACGCAACATGACCATGCTAGCATGCAAACACGATAAACACACATGCAAATAGAGACAGAGGAGGAGAAAAAATTAAAGGGCGGGGGGTGGGGTGGGGTGGGGGGAAGGTTTAAAGTGGTAGATGGAATTCAGTTACTGGTTTTGGGTTGGATGTAAAGTCTTTGATTGAAGTTAAGTCTTGCAGTTCTCATTGGGGCCCAGTGCACACTTTCAAACTTGTTTCACTGGTACCAGAAAGCTGCAGGGGTCTTCTATCTTGAGGCTTGAGCTACTTCCATAGGTCCCTGGAACTTTGCGTGAGAGAGAGACAGACACACACACAGAGGTGCTCTCTTCTTGAAGTTTAGTTACAGTCTGTCCAAAATTTTCTGTGAGCACAATTCAATCAACTCCAGGTTGACCAGCAGGTTAGTCATGTGACTAGCTTCTTGTTTGAAACAGCCTCGTCTGTGAAGTTTGTGGATTCCTCCAAGCTTACTAGACAGACTCAGTTGGGGGGTGTGGGCATGGTGGGTGGAATGCTGGCTCTTGTACAGTCAATGACACTCAATGTCTTTTGATCATCACTGTTGACAAAACCCATCTGGCTAGTTGAATCCGGGAGCACTCCCATTGTCTCTCCATGCAACTGTCTTTCAGAATGCAAATGTGCAGCCATGTTTTCAGCCACTGTTCTGTAGTATTTTTAAACAGGTTATTTCAATGTCCAGTAAATGTTCAAAATAGTGTTCCATATGACAAAATTAATATATTTTATTTGGCAAATGTGGTTTTCTGTCACAGTAAGGTAGTTGAGATAAGAACCATCAGGAACTGTACTCCTGTAAATATTGAGGTCGTTTGGATGTAAAGGGCTGGATGGAAATTCCAAAAGAACACAAACTGTGATGTCTTCTCTGGGATTGGCGGTTCAAAAACAATCTAGACTGAGCTCCTCTCCCGATTGGTTATAAGGGGACCAGGTTAAATGAGTTGGTCCAATCCCAGTATAGATGCAGTCCGTTGGCTTTTGCCAATAAGAGCTGCTTCTGATCCAGGGTGAGGAGAACTTTCCCCAGATCAGAGATCTCACAATCAGCAGCTTAATGGTACTCGGAGACAGGAGGTCTTGGGTTGGAACCCCATGCTGGAACTGCTTCATGTAATCTAGGTTGACAACCCAGTATTGTAGTGAGGGAGTCCAGTACTGAGAGAAGCAATGGGATTGTTGTTTAAATATGTTAAATACTGTTTTGCATGAATTAGTATATAGTTCGCAAGAATCCTACCAGGCGTTCGCAATCTTCTGCATGATGTGTGGCACTCACATGCCTTCACCTTCCCACCTCTGAAAAGCTGCTGCCACCGAGGCGGAAGTCCTCAGTCCCTGCAAAGATTAGGTAAGTTATGTTTTGTTATCTTCAAGAATTTTTTTCGGCATTGGACATTGTCACTAAGCACAATCTGCAGATGTGAGGAAAGGGGGGAACTCGGCAAGTGGGTACTGGGGGAGATGTGAAGGGGGGACCTCGGCAAGTGGGTACTGGGGGTGGTGAAGGGGGAACTCGGCAAGTGGGTACTGGGTAGGGTGAAGGGGGGACCTCGGCAAGTGGGTACTGGGGGGGTGAAGGGGGGAACTTGGCAAGTGGGTACTGGGGGGGGTGAAGGGGGGAACACGGCAAGTGGGTACTGGGGGGGGTGAAGGGGGGAACTCGGCAAGTGGGTACTGGGGGGGGGGTGAAGGGGGGAACTCGGAAAGTGGGTACTGGGGGAGGGCTGAAGGGGGGAACTCGGCAAGTGAGTACTGGGGAGGTGAAGGGGGTGAACTCGACAAGTGGGTACTGGGGAAAGGCTGAAGGGGGGAACTCGACAAGTGGGTACTGGGGAAAGGCTGAAGGGGGGAACTCAGCAAGTGGGTAATGGGGGGGTGAATGGGGGAACTTAGCAAGTGGGTACTGGCGGGGTGAAGGGGGGAACTCGGCAAGTGGGTACTGGGTAGGGTGAAGAGGGGAACTAGTCAAGTGGGTACTGGAGGGGTGAAGGGGGGAACTCGGCAAGTGGGTATTGGGGGGGTGAAGGGGGGAACTCGGCAAGTGGGTACTGGGGGGGTGAAGGGGGGAACTCAGCAAGTGGGTACTGGGGGGGTGAAGGTGGGAACTCGGCAAGTGGGTACTGGGGGAGGGCTGAAGGGGGGAACTCGGCAAGTGGGTACTGGGGGGGTGAAGGGGGGAACAGCAAGTGGGTACTGGGGGGGTGAAAGTGGAAACTCTGCAAGTGGGTACTGGGGGGGGTGAAGGGGGGAACTAGGCAAGTGGGTACTGGGTGGGTGAAGGGGGGAGCTAGGTAAGTGGGTACTGGGGGGTGAAGGGGGGAACTCAGCAAGTGGGTACTGGGGGAGGGCTGAAGGGGGAACTCGGCAAGTGGGTACTGGGGGAGGGGTGAAGGGGGGAACTAGGCAAGTGGGTACTGGGGGGGTGAAGGGGGGAACAGCAAGTGGGTACTGGGGGGGTGAAAGTGGAAACTCTGCAAGTGGGTACTGGGGGGGGGGGTGAAGGGGGGAACTAGGCGTGGGTACTGGGTGGGTGAAGGGGGGAGCTAGGTAAGTGGGTACTGGGGGGTGAAGGGGGGAACTCAGCAAGTGGGTACTGGGGGAGGGCTGAAGGGGGAACTCGGCAAGTGGGTACTGGGGGGTGAAGGGGGGAACTAGGCAAGTGGGTACTGGGGGGGTGAAGGGGGGAACTCAGCAAGTGGGTACTGGGGGAGGGCTGAAGGGGGGATCTAGGCAAGTGCGTACTGGTGGGGTGAAGGGGGGAGCTAGGTAAGTGGGTACTGGGGGGTGAAGGGGGGAACTCAGCAAGTGGGTACTGGGGGAGGGCTGAAGGGGGAACTCGGCAAGTGGGTACTGGGGGGTGAAGGGGGGAACTAGGCAAGTGGGTACTGGGGGGGTGAAGGGGGGAACTCAGCAAGTGGGTACTGGGGGAGGGCTGAAGGGGGGAACTCGGCAAGTGGGTACTGGGGGGGTGAAGGGGGGAACTAGGTAAGTGGGTACTGGGGAGGTGAAGGGGGGAACTAGGCAAGTGGGTACTGGGGGGGTGAAGGGGGTAACTAGGCAAATGGGTACTGGGGGGTGAAGGGGGGAACTAGGCAAGTGGGTACTGGGGGGGGTGAAGGGGGGAACTCAGCAAGTGGGTACTGGGGGAGGGCTGAAGGGGGAACTAGGCAAGTGGGTACTGGGGGGTGAAGGGGGGAACTAGGCAAGTGGGTACTGGGGGGGTGAAGGGGGGAACTCAGCAAGTGGGTACTGGGGGAGGGCTGAAGGGGGGAACTCGGCAAGTGGGTACTGGGGGGGTGAAGGGGGGAACTAGGCAAGTGGGTACTGGGGGGGTGAAGGGGGGAACTTGGCAAATGGGTACTGGGGGGGTGAAGGGGGGAACTCAGCAAGTGGGTACTGGGGGAGGGCTGAAGGGGGGAACTCGGCAAGTGGGTACTGGGGGGGTGAAGGGGGGAACTAGGCAAGTGGGTACTGGGGGGGTGAAGGGGGGAACTCAGCAAGTGGGTACTGGGGGAGGGCTGAAGGTGGGAACTAGGCAAGTGGGTACTGGGGGGTGAAGGGGGGAACTAGGCAAGTGGGTATTGGGGGGGTGAAGGGGGGAACTAGGCAAGTGGGTAGTGGGGGGCTGAAGGGGGGACCTCAGCAAGTGGGTACTGTGGGGGGGGGCGGGGGGTGAAGGGGGGAACTCGACAATCCAACATCAGGAGACACTGTAAACGGTGTCACCAAAGTTGTTCTCGTCACATGTGATTGGGGAGGGGACGACCGCTGCCTGCAGTGGCACGGCTGTGAATTCCCCAATGCGGATGGTCGATATGTTTGCACCCGCCACTGCTCCTGGCAGCGCGATAACAAACTCCAGCCCCCCATGTGGGAACTGGGTCAATTTCCCCGCGACGGGGATGATTTTAAGGCTGCAGATTCAGCCTGAAGCTCCTCTGACTGATTGCCATGGGCTTCTGTTCAGTTTTATACTGAAGCTTCAATTAACCTGATACTTTGCATTGTCACCCACTCTTCGTGAAAACCAGGCAGGGCTGTGGAATGTAATTGGAATGAGCCTTTCTGTTACAATGACGAGGAGCTTGATGGCAGGAGAGGTTTCTGAGTACAACTCAAATCAGTCAGGGTTACAGGTCAGCTTGTCCTGGTAAAGATTCATCGTTCTCAACTGAAGCAATGTCATAAATATCATCTGCAAAAAACAATGAGGTAGAATTTACAGCACAGAAACAGGCCATTTGACCCAAATGGTGCATGCTGGCCTCGTCCCATCCTTCTTCATCTCATCCTATCAATATATCACTCTATTCCTCTCTCTCTCATGTACTTACCTAGCTGCCCATTAAAGGCACCTATGCCAGTTGCCTCAACTATTCCAGCTCAGGTACGATGGACTGAATGGCCTCCTTCTGTGCTGTATCATTCTATGATTCTATGTGCTGGTGAGTTCCACATTCTCACCACTCTCTAGGTAAAGAAGTTTTGCCTGGATGCCTCTTGCAATTATTAGTGATTATCTTATAATTATGGCTCTAGTTTTGGTCCCCCCCCCCAATTGGAAACATTGGGCAGAATTTAATGGGACCTCTGGAGATGACTAGGAGGCTGGGGGGAACCCATAGAATTACAATGGGAGGAGGGGGCAGAGGGCCCAATCACCTTCCCATCACACAGCAATTACGTCAGGGACGGGGAAGGTCGAGGATGGCCTTCCCGCCCAGAGGCTAATTGAGGCCCTTAAGTGACCAATCACCAGCCATTTAAGGGCTTCTTCCCACCACTGCTGAATTAAACCAGCGGTGGGGGCGGAGGGGCCTCCAGCAAGCGGGGATGTCACCCAGTGAAATGAGGCAGCCTCCCTGTGGGCTTAGGGGAAGCCTCCTCCGTGGGCAATATGTGGCCCATAGAGGGTCTCTGGCAGCAAAGGCCACCCCTCCTGTAACACCACCCCCCCTCACCCTCATCACCCACCCTTCCTCTCCCCATCATCCCCAGGGCCTGCTGGACTGGCCCAGGAACCCCGTCTCACTCAACTCTAATTTGGGGCTCCAGTGTTGGGCATGGGTTCAAGGCCTCTTGTAGTGCCAGCAGTGATCACCGCTCCCTGTGGCACTACCGATACTGCTGAGCCGCCGGCCCTCTGATTGACCGGCAGCTCTGGGAAGCGGAATCCCTGACTTTAAAGGGACTGAGAGACTGAGATCCCAGTACTGGGCACTACAGGACTGCAGTGGTTCAGGAAGGTGGCTCACCACCATCTTCTCTAGAGCAATTAGGGATGGGCAATAAATGCTGGCATAGCCAGTGATGCCCACATTAAAGGCCGGCTACCCGACCCGAACCCAATGGGACCTGACGACATGTGCCAGGTCGGGTCGGGTCGGGCTGGGTCGGACCGGGTTGGGCTGGGTCGGGTCGGGCTGGGTCGGGCCGGGTCGGGCCGGGTCGGGCCGTGTCGGACCGTGTCGGGCTGGGTCGGATTGGGTCAGATGCTGTTCTGTTGGGATCGGGGTCGAGTTTTTTTTGCAGACCCGACCAGGCCTTAGCCCACATCCCATGAACAAATAAAAAAGACTTTAATAGCTGAACCCTGATGAATCGAGCCGGTGGGGGGCTCTGAAAGGCTGAGGCAGAGTTCCCACTGCCTTTTCGATCCGGTGCTGGGAGCCCCACCAGCACAATTAAATACAGCCCGTTGTCTCTACATCTAACCAAGCAAACCCGTCATAAAGACATTGCAGATGGGGGTAACAAGCCTGTTTTGCTGGCTTGATGGTTGGGGACACCTCTCCTGCAGATTGCTTTCCTTTTATCTGTCTGGGGCATGTTTTCACTACTTTTCGACTGGTGCTGTGTGGGTGACCCCAGACAGTGAGGTCCTGAAGTCTCACATGTCCAGTTACACTGGATTTGCACTGATGAGTCCGGAGTATTTCCTGGCGATGCTGAATCCACCTGAATTTCCTGGATCAGCTCATTTGCATACCGATTGAAAAATCCTTCGCACAAATCCCAGGTAAACAGAGGAAATGTTGTATAAAATGATGCTATCCTGATTGTCACATGATACAATGGCTTTGTTAACTGATCACAGCAATCAATCTCTAACAATTGGTCTACAACAGACCCAAATGTAGGCGAGGAAACTGCCAAGTGGTGGAGAGCTTCGGGAACCATAAGTCCGAAGTTGCCTGTTCCTCCCAAACATTCCCAATTTACATAATCCAATCCTTCCATCCCCTCAATCATTCTGGTTGCTTTCTTTTGTATCTTTTTAATAGCTGCAATATTCTGTTCGTACTGTGGTGACCAGAACTGTACACAGTATTCCAAATGCAGCCACACCAGTGATATAAAAAATATGGCAGGATTACCTCCCTATTTTGGATCAATATTGACCTTTTTAATACAATGCTGTGTCTTATTCACTGGTGCCACACAATGTTAGGAAAGAGCTTGCATTTATATAGCACCTTTCATGACCTCATGGCATCTCTAGGGTTTTTACAGCCAATGAAGGACTTTTTGAAGTTTAATCACTGTTGTACTGTAGGAAACGCAGCAGCCAATTTGCACACAGCAAGATCCCACAACAATAATGTGATAATGACCAGGTAATCTGTTTAAGTGATGTTGGTTGGGGAATAAATATTGACCAGGACACTGGGGAGAACTCCCCTGCTCTTCTTCAAAATACAGGACTGGAAATGGGCGGGAATCGTGATGGGAGGATGCCGAGTCAAATGGGACGGCAAGATTGCAAACAGTCTGGCTGAGCCTGAGACAGTGGCCGGAGCGGGGGATTCAGGAGCGAGGGTGGAGTTTATATTAGGGGTCAGTCTGCCCATTGAGTAACTGGAGGAAAAGTCTGTTCAGCTAGATAACAGAGACTGAAAGAGAGGTTCTGGAGATGCAGTGCTGCGTATCCTCACTGTGGATCCTGACCACATGTCTAGCAATGAAGACCTCACTTTGATTAGTGGGGTTGGGGGAGGGTTAAAATATCCCTGTGGTCTCATTCCCACATATTATAATTGAAACAAGGGACAGGAGGAGGCCATTCAGCCCCTTGACCCTGTTGCACCACTCAGTTAGATCATGACTGACTTGTAGCTTAACTCCATTTAATTGCCAGTGCTCTATATCCCTCATTAACTAAGAAAAATCTATCCATCCCAATCTTGAAAATCTTGGGGGAGTGAGTTTTATGTTGCAGTTGGAAATGAGTCTGAGGCTCAATAAAAGCAGAAATCGCTCCCGACCCTTGTTTCCTGTGGCTGTAATCTTTACTCAAATGTTCAGGAATCTTCAGGCTCACAAACTCGTCACGTTTGTCAGTCTCAGTTGATGGTGACAACAGCTGCTCTGTATATTTCTCATTGTAATTACTCCCAAGAGCAACAGGGGATTAAAACCAAGAAATTCAGCGGTGTGATATCTTTTTCCCCTCTTTAACATATTCTGTCACGGAGGGCACCACAGCCTCACCCATATACATGCACATTCACACGGACAGGTACAATGCACGCACATATGGACACATGCACATGCATGCACACACACGCACACAGACAAACATGCACACACGTACGGGGACACATACTGACACTTACACACACTGACACACAGAGACACTAACCTGCGCACACACACGCAGATACATGCATACTCACACTTGTAAACACACACACACATATATATATATAGTTTCCAGTGGGATCAATTGATAACAATAAAAAGCATGGGGAAGGGAGTGGTGGGAGAGAGCAGGGAGATGGGGAGGGAGCAGGGTGGAGGGAGAGGTTGACTGAGAGATGGGGAGAGAGAGCGAAGGGACAGAGCAGTGAGAGGGACTCAGGAAAGGCAGGGTGGAGAAAATACAAAACAAGTAACTTAACAAAAAGGGAATGGAGAGACTTTTTAAAATGGAGACCTAACCTTGATAACTTTGTTTGGCTAAGCTCATGGCCAACTGTGGTTTCCATGGCTACCTGGAGCTATGTGCTATTGTGCTTGACCCCTGAACCTGACTGGCGAGTGGTATGTCCACCCTCCCCTGACACCGTCTGTTCCTAATCTCTGGGGTAGGAAGCAGCAGAGGTAATGTCCATTCGACTACGAGTCCCTACGGAAGACATAATGTTATCCATTTCTGCACACACAGTCTCTCAAAACCGGTACACTGCACTTGTCCTCTATAGGGACCCGTACAATCCATAACACACCTGGTTGCCCCCAAGCATGGAGCTCAAAATCATATTTCACATGTATGAGGTCAGAATTATTTAACTGTTCACAGAGTGGGACCAATTTCAGAGCAGTCCCTCAACTCTGCAGATAAAATCCACCCCCTCCGCTCCAAGCTTCCTGACATCTAGAATGTTTCAGCAGAGTCAGGACTGCTGGAATAATTGCAACAAAAAAAAATTATGTGCAGGCTCAGCGAGCAAGTGATAAGAGAAGCGGAGTTCACTGTCTGAAATGTAGAGAGTGACTCAGAGACACCAGACTCCCAGAATCTAAACTACACCCTGTGTAAACGTGACTCTGACACCTCTGACCAACCAGGGGGCATCGGTGCCACTCCCCTGAATATTACTCACTATTGCACCAGGCACAACCTTTGCATTCTTCGACAAGTCATCTTTTGTGGCCTTTTTAAGTGAGGTTGATAATCTAGTGCTAATCAACAATAATCAAAACCATTCAGGAAGGGGAAAATAACTCGTGTCTCTGATCATGTGTGCTTGTGTGTCTGTGTCTGTGTATGCGTTTGTGTGTGTATATGTGTCTGTGTATGAGTGTGTGTGTCTGTATGTGTGTGTCTGCGTCTGTGTATGAGTGTGTGCGTGTCAGTATGTGTGTGTCTGTGTGAGTTTGTGTGTGTGTGAGCCTGTGTGTGTCTGTCTGTGTGTCCGTCTGTCTTTGTGTGTGCGTGCGTCTGTGTGTGTGTGTGTGTGTCTGTCTGTGTGTGTGTCTGTCTGTTTGTGTGTGTGTCTGTCTGTGTGTCCGTCTGTCTTTGTGTGTGCGTGCGTCTGTGTGCGTGTGTGTCTGTCTGTGTGTGTGTCTGTCTGTCTGAGTGTGTGTGTCTGTCTTTGTATGAGTGTGTGTGCCTGTCTATGTGTGTGTCTGTGTATGTCTATGTGTGTGTGTTTGTGTGTGTGTCTGTGTGTCTGTCTGAGTGTGTGTGTCTGTCTTTGTATGAGTGTGTGTATGAGTGTGTGTGTATGAGTGTGTGTCTGTCTGAGTGTGTGTGTCTGTCTTTGTATGAGTGTGTGTGTGTGTCTGTGTGTCTGTCTGTCTGAGTGTGTGTGTATGTGTGTGTGTATGAGTGTGTGTGTCTGTCTATGTGTGTGTCTGTGTATGTCTATGTGTGTGTGTCTGTGTGTGCATCTACAAGTAATAGTGACTCAGGAACTTTGCGGGGTGACCAACTGTCCTGGGACTGACACCCAGCAAGGAGGTAATGGCTAAACAGTAGAAGAACATTAGCGAGCAAAGACAGAAATATATCAGCCACAGAACACAATCATTGTGAAGTCTTGTTAAAATATTTATATACATTGCTTTTATATCCCCCCAAACCTGCATTTGCGTCATAATGTTGAGTAATGAATCCAATGACTGCATAGTGACAGCTGGAACAAAATCCAAACTTGTAACCATTAGTCAAACTGCACAGGAAGCGAGAAGCTCGACTTCCAGTGGACCTTGTACTCTGAGTGTTTGGCATACAAAGCAAAAATCTGGCAACTCTAGTTATTCAGGTCCGATCCATCCCTTAGTTAATACTCCCCACTGTGTTTTAATCACAGTGAGTCACAGCATGGGTGAACTCAAAGCAGAAACTACAAAGTGGAAGGGAAGGTATCATCTGAGTGACACTGACAATCCCGTAGGTGAATCTAATCACCGCCTGGGAGATCCCGAAAACCCACCACCCAACCCAGGGTGATACTGATCACCGCCCGAATAGCAGCAAATACCCCCTACCACACACCGGCTCCCTTGGTAATATCGATTGTCCACCCACACTCCGCCGTGGAATCCAGTAATGAGCAACATTAGCAGCGGTTTGGGAGAGGGCCGAACAAACAAATACCCCACAGACAGTTAAATAGGATGGTTGTTTCTGTCTCAGTCAGTGTGTGTCGGAGTGCAGATACTGGGACACAGTCAGTGTGTGTCAGAGTGCAGATACTGGGACACAGTCAGTGTGTGACAGGGTGCAGATACTGGGACACAGTCAGTGTGTGTCAGAGTGCAGATACTGGGACACAGTCAGTGTGTGACAGGGTGCAGATACTGGGACACAGTCAGTGTGTGTCGGAGTGCAGATACTGGGACACAGTCAGTGTGTGTCAGAGTGCAGATACTGGGACACAGTCAGTGTGTGTCGGAGTGCAGATACTGGGACACAGTCTGCATGTATCGGACTGCAGATACTGGGACACAGTCAGTGTGTGTCAGAGTGCAGATACTGGGACACAGTCAATGTGTGACAGGGTGCAGATACTGGGACACAGTCAGTGTGTGTCAGAGTGCAGATACTGGGGCACAGTCAGTGTGCGTCGGAGTGCAGATACTGGGACACAGTCAGTGTGTGTTGGAGTGCAGATTCTGGGACACAGTCAGTGTGTGTCGGAGTGCAGATACTGGGGCATAGACAGTGTCTGCCGGAGTGCAGATACTGGGGCACAGTCAGTGTGTGTTGGTGTGCAGATACTGGGACACAGTCTGCATGTATCGGAGTGCAGATACTGGGGCACAGTCAGTGTCTGTCGGAGTGCAGATACTGGGGCACAGTCAGTGTGTGTCGGAGTGCAGATACTGGGGCACAGTCACTGTGTGTTGGAGTGCAGATACTGGGGCACAGTCTGCATGTATCGGAGTGCAGATACTGGGGCACAGTCAGTGTCTGTCGGAGTGCAGATACTGGGGCACAGTCAGTGTGTGTCGGAGTGCAGATACTGGGGCACAGTCACTGTGTGTTGGAGTGCAGATACTGGGGCACAGTCAGTGTGTGTCGGAGTGCAGATACTGGGGCACAGTCAGTGTGTGTCTGAGTGCAGATACTGGGACACAGTCAGTGTGTTTTGGAGTGGAGATACTGGGACACAGTCTGCATGTATCGGACTGTAGATACTGGGGCACAGTCAGTGTGTGTCAGAGTGCAAATACTGGGGCACAGTCAGTGTATTTTGGAGTGGAGATACTGGGACACAGTCTGCATGTATCGGACTGCAGATACTGGGGCACAGTCAGTGTGTGTCAGAGTGCAAATACTGGGGCACAGTCAGTGTGTGTCGGAGTGCAGATACTGGGACACAGTCAATGTGTGTCGGAGTGCAGATACTGGGACACAGTCAGTGTATTTTGGAGTGGAGATACTGGGACACAGTCTGCATGTATCGGACTGCAGATACTGGGGCACAGTCAGTGTGTGTCAGAGTGCAAATACTGGGGCACAGTCAGTGTGTGTCGGCGTGCAGATACTGGGACACAGTCAATGTGTGTCGGAGTGCAGATACTGGGGCACAGTCAGCGTGTGTCGGAGTGCAAATACTGGGACACAGTCAGTGTGTATCAGAGTGCAGATACTGGGGCAGTCAGTGTGTGTCGGAGTGCAGATACTGGGGCACAGTCAGCGTGTGTCGGAGTGCAGATACTGGGACACAGTCAGTGTGTGTCGGAGTACAGATCCTGGGACATAGACTGTGTGTGTCGGAGTGCAGATACTGGGACACAGTCAGTATGTGTCGGAGTACAGATACTGGGACACAGTCTGTGTGTGTAGGAGTGCAGATACTGGCAGATACTGGGGCACCCTCAGGGTATCTCGGAATAGATATTGTATTCAGTCCTTCGGACTCCGGGACAAGAGACAGACTCACTGAGCCAAACCGACAAGAGAACAGACAGCTCCTTCATTTTCCATGGAACATACACTAAAGCATCTCATCAACTACCATCAGGATAAACAGGCTACATCACCAAAGCCCACACAGTGCCTAAGGCATCTTCTAGAAAGCCTGAGGATTTTAGTTAACATAACACAAACTCTTCTGTGAGGGACCCAGCAGAAGTTGCCATATGTAAAACTGTCTATTCTTTTCTTCCTCAGAAATCACTGGGGCCCTGCTTAATTACACTGGAGCTTCTGAATTAATCAACCACAAGTTAAGGTGACTGCAAGCATTGGGTGAGAGGTTAACTGTGTGTTGTCACCATCCCAGATGGGGACAGAGGGCAAAGAGACAAGGAGTGGAGCAAATTAAAGGAAGCAATCTCTGTTGTAAAGGTCTTCGGCCCAAACAGTCCTTCACTCATCATTAAGGTTGCTGCCAACTCTGATTGGACATATTCCTGGAGGCTTCAAAACATGACCTCCACCCTCCAACCACCCTGCCCAGTCACACAGCCTTTTCCCCATAATCAATGTTTGTCTATCGGAGAATTTAAGAGGTCTGTAAGATTATGAAAGGGTTTTATAGGGTAGACGTAGAGAAAATGGGCTGAATTTCGTGGAGGCAGCAGGGATCCTGACGCTGGGCCAAAAAGGCGAGGGGCACCCCACCTCAGCCCTTTGGAGCCTCCCCACTCCGGCACAATTTAACGGTGCTGGGGCACTTCACTGCCGATGGGGGAGGTTCACGCAGGGATAGCCTTTGCCACCAGGGGCCTTCTGTAGGCCACAGATTGCCCTTGGAGGAGGCTACCCCCCAAACCCCGCCTTGTTTTACTGGGGTGATCACCCTCCGTGGCAGAGACCCCCCCGCCACTGGCTTAATTCCAGCAGCGGCAGGAAAAGGCCCTTAAGTGGCTAATGATTGGCCTTTCCCGCCCCCGACTTAATTGCAGTGTGACGGGAAGGCAAACGGCCCTCCACTCCGTCACTTCTACCACGATTTTATGGGCTGGCCGCCTCCTAGCCGGGGGCCCATTAAATTCCGCCCAATGTTTCCATTTGTGGGGGAGTTCAAAACTAGTGGACATAAATATGATAGTCACCAATAAATCCAATACGGAATTCAGGAGAACCATGTTTACCCAGAGAGCAGTTAGAATGTGAAACTTGCTACCACATGGAGTAATTGAGGTGAATAGCATAGATGCATTTAAGGGGAAGTTAAATAACTACATGAGGAAGAGAGAAATGGAAAGATATGTTGATGGGGTTAGATGAAGGGTGTGGGAGGAGACTCCTGTGGAACATAAACACTAGCATAGACCTGTTGGGCTGAATGGCCTGTTTCTGTGCTGTAAATTCTCTGTAACTCCATGATAATAGAAAGTAATTGAAGAAAATAAAAAAAACATTTTTTTAATGGGATGATATTTCTCCTCAGATGCTCACCATCATTGGAGATGGCAGCTGTGCTCGGAGGTGGGGGTGGGGGGGGGGGGGGGTGTGGTGGGCGGTGGAGGTGGTGGCTCCCCCCTAGGTTGTGGGTTCAAATCCCACTCTCGAGACTTGAGTGCAAAATCTAGGCTGTTCTCCCAGTGCTATACTGAAGGAGTGCTGCACTGTTAGTGGTGCCATCTTTCAGCTGAGGTATTAAACTGAGGACCTGCCTGTCCTCTTGCAGGAGAATTCTCCCTGGTGTCCCAGTCAATATTTATCCCTGAACCAACATCACTAAAAAGATGATCTGGTCATTATCATATTGCTGTTGTGGGAGTTTACTGTGTGCAAACTGGCTGCTACATTTCCTACATTACAAACAATGACTACACTTCAAAAATACTTCATTGGCTGTGAAGCCTTTTGAGGTTGGTTGAGGTGCTATATAAATGCAAGCCGTTCTTTTTTTTGATGCACCATACCAAATCATTGAAGGTTGCAAGACAGGTTGAGAAAGCAGTTAATAAAGCATGAGGGATTTATAAATAGGGGTACAGAGTACAAAAGCAGGGAAGTTATGACAAACCTGTATAAAACCCTGGTTTGGCCTCAGCTGAAGTATTGTGTCCAGTTTAGGAAGGATGCAAAGGCTTTAGAGAGGGTGCAGAAAAGATTCACCAGAATGGTTCCAGGGATGAGGAACTTCAATTACATGGATAGATTGGAGAAGCTGGGGCTGTCCTCTTTGGAGAAGATTAAGGGGAGATTTGATAGAAATGTTCAGAATCATGAGGGGTTCTGGACAGAGTTTTTTAAAAATTCTTTCATGAGATGCAGGCATCACTGGCAAGGCCAGCATTTGTTGCCCACCCTAACTGCCCTTGACAGCTGAGTAGCGTGCTAGGCCATTTCAGGGAGCAGTTAAGAGTCAAGCACATTGCTGTGGGTTTGGAGTCACATATATGCCAGACCAAGTAAGGATGTTAGTGAACCAGGTGGGTTTTTGATGATAGTTTCATGGTACCATTACTGAGACTAGCTTTCAATTCCATATTTTTATTAATTAATTGAATTTAAATTCCACCATGGTGGAATATGAACCCATGTCCCTAGGGCATTAAACTGGGTATCTGGATTACTAGTTCAGTGACATTACCACCTGATGCCAAGGATTCTCCGGAGGCAGCGAAGATGGAATGAATTGAGACATCACTCTTGGCTGACATATGTTGTCCAGGCCTCGCTGCCGTAGAGCAAGATACTGAGGACGCAGGCTTGATACACTCGGGCTTTTGTGTCCCGTGTCAGTGCACCATTTTCCCACACTCTCTTGGCCAGTCTGGACACAGCAGCAGGCACCTTTCCCATGCGCTTGTTGATTTCTGCATTGAGAGACAGGTTACTGGTGATAGTTGAGCCTAGGTACGTGAACTCTTGAACCACTTCCAGAGTGTGGTCGCCAATATTGATGGATGGAGCATTTCTGACGTCCTGTCCCATGATGTTTGTTTTCTTGAGGCTGATGGTTAAGCCAAATTCATTGCAGGCATCCTTGGCATCAGGTGGTAGGACCGTATCTCCAACGGAGAAGTCCTCAAGGTGGCCAACATCCCCAGCATATACACCCTACTGAGCCAGCGGCGTTTGCGATGGCTTGGCCATGTGAGCCGCATGGAAGATGGCAGGATCCCCAAGGACGCATTGTACAGCGAGCTCGTCACTGGTATCAGACCCACCGGCCGTCCATGTGTCCGCTTTGAAGACGTCTGCAAACGTGACATGAAATCCTGTGACATTGATCACAAGTCATGGGAGTCAGTTGCCAGCGATCGCCAGAGCTGGCGGGCAGCCATAAAGGCGGGGCTAAAGAGTGGCGAGTCGAAGAGACTTAGCAGTTGGCAGGAAAAAAGACAAGCTCAAGGGGAAAGCCAACTGTGTAACAGCCCCGACAACCAATTTTATCTGTAGCATCTGTGGAAGAGTCTGTCACTCTAGAATTGGCCTTTATAGCCACTCCAGGCGCTGCTTCACAAACCACTGACCACCTCCAGGCGCTTACCCATTGTCTCTTGAGACAAGGAGGCCAAAGAAGAAGAAGCAGACGACATTACCACTACCCCATCATCTCCCACAAAGTAGATGGAGAGAAACTGTTCCCATTGGTAGCAGGATCAAGAACCAGAGGACACTGATTTAAAATGATTGGCAAAAGAAGCAACGGCGACATGAGGAAAAACAATTTTACACAGTGAGTGGTTAGGAACTGGAATGCACAGCCTGAGAGTGTGGTAGAGGCAGATTCAATCAAGGTCTTCAAAAGGGAATTGGATAATTGTCTGAAGAGAAAAAATTTCAGGTCTACAGGAAAAAGGCTTTGGAGTGGGACTAGGTCAGTTGCTCTTACAGAGAGCATGCATAGACATGATGGGCCCAAATGGCCTCCTGTGCTGTAACCATTCTATGATCCTGTAATTCTAAGTGAGATCAGCTAATTCAACAGAGACCAGGGATCAGACTAGCCCCTTTCCTGCTCTGCATGGCTTGAAGCAATCACTTGCCCACTAAGCGATGGGTGGATGCAGGGGACTTTAGATATCGTGCAGGGTAATTATTCCACCAATTAATATGTCTTTGGTGTTTTGAGTGTCATAAGCAAACCATGTTTTGTGGTGCGTAAGTTATTCACTTAATGGAAATTGACTGAAACATTAAAACAAAATGAAGCAATATTAAAGGTGTTGATATCTTGTGCCGCAGGCAATTGTGAGTCGTCAGCAATATTCTCACTTTAACGTCCTCAGTGAACCCACAGAGCAATCATCTTTCTGATCCTCATGGAGCAGTCGCATATAATTTGCACATTAATAGAACCGCATCACTCTGATTAATATAAAACATATCAATCATTGCTGGTGGGGGATTGGGCCTAACACATAAATATTCAATCTCAGCCGACACTCTGGGGAACCTCTCTGTCTGCAGAACAGCTTGCAGGTCACTGAGCATTGAACCGAAGCTCCCATCACTTACCATTACCATCAAACGAGGCACAACGCCTGAGATAAAGCAGCCTAGTGACCTGAGGGGAGGTGGTGGCGGGGGAGGGTCAAAATCTTTAGCCCTGTTTAGACTACAGCTGTGAACCTGTGTTAGTGACGCACTCTGTGATGACACACAGTGATACTGAAGTTGTTTACTCATATCTTCCTTTGGAGATTTTCTCCTTCTCCTCTCAAGGTGGGGACTCTTGCTGGAGATTTGGTTCAATGGGCACCATTTGCTCTCCATGTACCTTGCCCAGATATCCATTCTTCCTTCATGGCCATAGGCATTGAGCAGTGGAGGCTATTTGACTGCAAGGGGTATTACATGCAAGCAAGTTGTTTGCATTGCTAAAACCAGCTCTCATACCTCACGCTTTTCTGTGATTCTGCCAACAAGTTAAGGAAACTAACTTGAGCAAAATGGGGAGGGGAAAGCAGGAGCCAAACGCATTGACATCACTTTCCTGTCATTCAATCTACATGCGGCATATGTAAAAGTGCAGTGCTGTGCAGAGCTGAGAACCAGTTAGCTGTTTGCCTTCTCAGCTGGCAATGTCATGAGGCATTGGGAGATAAAATAACAAGAGAAAAATATAAATGTTAAGTTCATTATTTTGAAAGGCTAATGTTCATCAGGAGATTCACCTCATGTTGATAGAAAGGTTCAATCTAAATCTCCTGTTATTCTCAGTAGACAGGAAGAAGTTATCTCTGCTCTTGATTAGTTTGGCAATTCAGTGACCTCCAGTGGTTTCACTGAATCAGGGTGGAGGTTAAGTGTTAACAGCATCAACAACTATGCACCAAGATAGAAGTAGTCTCACACAGCCCTGTGAAATGTACAATATATATTAAAAAGAAAAGATAGACTTGCATTTACAAAGAGCCTTTCATGACCTCAGGATATCCCAAAGTTCTTTATAGCTGGTGAAATACTTTTTAAAGTGCAGTTACTGTCGTAATGTAGGAAATGTAGCAGCCAATTAGAACACAGCAAGATCCCATAAACAGCAATATGATAATGCTAACTGCTCTTTGGTGATATGGGTTGAGGAATAAATACTGGCCCAGGGCACTGGGAGAACTGTCCTGTTCTTCTTCAAAATAGTGCCATGGGATCTTTTATGTCCACCTGAGAGGGCAGACGGGGCCTTGGTTTAACGTCTTACCTGAAAGACGGCACCTCCGACAGTGCAGCACTCCCTCAGTACTGGAACTGGGAGTGTCAAACTAGATTTTGTGTGCAAGCCTCTGTTTTGTTTATGAAGAACAGAATGTCTTTGCTGAATGGTTTTAGTGGTAAAGAGACTATCTGCATCATGCTGAGTCACTCAGGCCCCCGATGGTTACAGTATGGCAGTAAGATCACTCCAGTTGGCCTCAGCACCCCAGATTAATGAGGGAATAATTGAGTAGGCCCATCATTCCAGCAGTCACAGGAGGAGAGGATCAGGTGTGACTGCAATGCTGTGCATGGTTATATAGCCCGCTGACACTCACTCTCTAAGCTCACAACTGATTAATGGTCATTTGGAAAATGTACCACAAGGTGACCTGAGTCGGTGAACAAGTCAATCTCTGCAGGAGAGGAGGGAGAAAATCAGCGAGGATAAAAAATAATGTAATATAAAAGGCATCCAGCTTTTTTATTCATTCAGGGGATATGGGTGTCACTAGCTAGGCCAGCATTTGTTGTCCATCCCTATTTCCCTATGAGAAGGTGCCCTTCTTGTGACCTGCAGCAGTCCATCTGGAGAAGGTATTCCCACAGTGCTGTTAGGTTGGGAGTTCCAGGATTTTGACCCAGTGACAATGAAGCAGGAGCTGATTATATGTCCACATCACAATGGCATGTAATTTGGAGGGGAACTAGTTGGTCGTGTCCCCATATACCTGCTGCCCTTGTCCTGCTAGATGATGGAGGTCGCGGGTTTGGGAGGTGCTGTTGAAGGAGCCTTGACAAGTACCTGCGGTGCATCCTGTAAGCTCCTTTAAGCAATGAGAAGAGAATTGTATTTCTAAATGATTCTCTTCATTGTGAGTTACTGAAATCCAATTATGGGCAGCTTGTTTGATGTACAGCAAGATGGACAGTGCCAGTGTTATTTTACCATGAGGTCAAATACTCTGTTTCCATTGGGGAATTCTTGTAATGTTCAAGTTGAAAACTGACAAAACCCATGATTTGTGGTCAGCAAATTGAAGTGTCAAGTGCGGACGGCTGTGGGGATTGAACTCATGACCTTAGAGGCAGTGAGAGAGAAACTTCTAGAAGTTGGCTTGGGATGATCTAGCATCACATTCAATGAGAATCACTTTATTTGAAAAGCCCAAGTGAGTCTCGGGATTACGAGAGTCAGATCATTGTTTGAAGAAAGAGCAATATTAAGGTTGCAATGATCCAATGAGTTAGCAGATCTTCACTGGCAGCAGTTAGGGTGCTAAAATCAGCCACCAAGGAGGAACAACGCCAAACAGGCTCCTGCTCCTCATCACTATCCAATCACCCCTCGTGGAAAGTGCATAGCTGGGTATTTTCTTGGAGAAACTCCTGCTCTGACTCTGCAGCTGTGCCAGAAGTGCGGTGACGGGGCAGGAGCAGTTCTGAGGGAATTCCCAGCCCCTGTGTTTGGAGCTCAGATGAGGAAAGGACTGGATTTGGTTATGATGTATCCACTGCTCGTTTAGTCTGTCTTCACTCATTGTCTCGCCTCACACGGCACAACAGCCAGTCAGGTGGGATAGCAAGGAACAGCTGTCTGCACAGAAACTTCAGAGCTGATCTTTGAAACCAAGCTCATGGCTCAGAGCCTCACCCACCTGAAACATGTACTGAAAAATGGTGGGTGGAATGGAAAATTATAGGGAGCTCATACATGATTGTACCATACACACTCCTGGTAGTTGCCGCTCCGTGCCAGGAATGTGCACTTGTAAATTTGGCCTTTGTATCCCAGCTTAAATTAGGGATGAATGTTTTTTTCACACATGACTAGCGAAAGAAGATTCTCAGCCACCGATTATGTTCCTGTTGTCTTGTGTGCAAATAGTAACAAAAGTGTCGTCCTGTGTTCAGTCCAACCTCAGTCAGAGGGTCATAGGATTAAGTCCCACTCCAGAAGCTTGAGCACAAAACCGAGGCTGAGTGCTGCACTGTCAGAGGGACTGTCTTTTAGATGAGACATTAAACTGAAGCCTCAGCTGCTCGCCCACGTGGACATTAAAGATCCTACAGCCACTATTGAAAGTTGAGCAGGGAGTTGTCCTCTGTGTCCTGGACAATAGTTATCCTTCAACTCACATCATTAAAAACAGATGATCTGGTTATTATTTCATTTCTGTTTTTGGAACCTCACTGTGCACAAACTGACTGCACTTCAAAAGTACTTCATTGGCTCTGAAGTGCTTTCAGATGTCCTGAGGATGTGAAAGGTGCTATATAAATCCACGATTTTCCGTTTCTTTTTAAGCGTCAATAGAAGTCCTTTAAAATTTAAAACGCTGTGAGTTGAGTGAATCAAGTACAGGATTATCAATTCACTCCTTCCCCATGAGAATTTTAAATTCCGACTAGAGAGATTTCGGCTGTTCCACGAGAAGCCAGTCGAGACCCACTGCTGCAGACACCTGAACGCTGCAGCACCCTCTCCCCTGAAATGCTGGGAACTCCTCTGGCAACCCACCAAATTCAGCCGGCCCTGGTATATTTGTGGAGAACAGCAGTGCGACAGCAAGTGAAGCCCATCAACACACTAGCAAATCTGGCTAAAGGAACACCTAAGCTTCGAGCTGTGACCACATAATACAAATGATGGTAAAACAATCAGCTTAGATCCCAAAAATGGACCTGGATGGGTGACCTGAATGGCTATTTCGCATTCCCTCATCCTTATGTACTTACAAATGATAAAGTAGTGAAACAATTAAACGCAAGATGTTTTGATTGAAGGTTACAAAGGAAAATTTACTGTCCCTGCTTTCAAAATCCATACTTTCATCTAGGAGCTGAGCCACTTACATTTCCATGGTCACTTTTTCTAAGGTGTTGTGGGTGTCTGTGATCAGCCATCTCCCCGACAGTCTAATTGGTAATGGTGCTGCCTATTGGGAGTACTAACATGGTTATACCGACAAAGGGTTCAAGCTCAATCTGTGCTGAGTTAGTTGATTTCAGCTTGGCCAGCAGTTGGGGTACTCTAATTGTCTTCAGTATTGATTGTCACGGAAAGGATAATCAGCCAGAATTCCTCCTCCCAAGTGCTATCCAGCATTTATGATGGAAAGCAGATGTGTGTGGAAGTTGGGTGAGAATTGGATTGTACTTGCTTGTGATGCCTCCCTTGTTCAACTAGCCTGCTAACACATTAAGAATGGCCACCCGGCCGAAGTATCAGAGCTTATAGTACTCATGGAACTGTACCTTGGCAGGAACGAGAAGGAGCGGGAGAAACTGGAAGTCAGGCGCTGCCTGCTTTTCGCTCTCAGTGCCTTCTCGTTTTACACTTCACATTTGTTTCTCAAGTTCGGTTTGTCATTTGTACGTCAGAGGTTAAATGCAGGCTATTTGACTTCAGTACACCCAAATAGGCACAACATAACAGGAACATAAAATTTATTCACAGAGGTGAGACATCATAGTTGTCACTGGTGACAGTTACAGACCTAAAAAACACACTGGGCTGGATTTTAAGAGCCTGCCGCCGATCTCAGTGGCAAGAGCCACTGCAATCTCAAGCGTGGTAGCTCATTTGAATAACCAGGGCAACCCTCACCCTCTCGCCATCTTGCGGAGGGGGCGGGCTGTCCACCCCCGGCAGTGGCGTCAACTGCCCGTGTGTAGGCTCTGACACCATTTTTAAAGGGCTGCCATTCCTGCTGCCAATTTACATTTTTAAAAGTTCTAACCCCCAAAATTAAATGAATAAATTTCTATTGCCCCTTTCCCACCCCCCATAACAATTACAATAACTATTTGCCTTTCCCCCCAAAATACTTACCGTTAACATCTGACCTTCCCCTCCAAACTGCACAAAGTTTAAGGTTCAACCCATCCCACTATCCCCTACACCCATTATTTATTATTTTTTATTTATTTAGAGATACAGCACTGAAACAGGCCCTTCAGCTCACCGAGTCTGTGCCGACCATCAACCACCCATTTATACTAAACCTATACTAACCCCATATTCCTACCACATCCCCACCTTCCCTATATTCCCCTACCACCTACCTATACTAGGGGCAATTTATAATGGCCAATTTACCTCTCAAACTGCAAGTCTTTGGCTGTGGGAGGAAACCAGAGCACCCGGCGAAAACCCACGCGGTCACAGGGAAAACTTGCAAACTCCGCACAGGCAGTACCCAGAATTGAACCCGGGACGCTGGAGCTGTAAGGCTGTGGTGCTAACCACTGCGCCGCCCTACGTTTCCTTGACCATTTACCCCAACACTAGCAAACTTACCTCCTCCCCTCTCTCCATCAGTGTTGCCACACGTTTCCCCAGATGGGGATCTGAGGACGTGGGAGTGCTGACCGTCACACCATAGATTGTGGAGGGCCCTCAAGATTGGAGGCAAGTGTATGTAAATTATTTTATATTTTATTTTTATTCAGACACAGCACTGAAACAGGCCCTTCGGCCCACCGAGTCTGTGCCGACCAACAACCACCCATTTATACTAACCCTGCACTAATCCCATATTCCCTACCACCTACCTGCACTAGGGGCAATTTACAACGGCCAATTTACCTAACAATCTGCAAGTCTTTGGCTGTGGGAGGAAACTGGAGCACCCGGCGAAAACCCACGCGGTCACAGGGAGAACTTGCAAACTCCGCACAGACAATACCCAGAATTGAACCCGGGTCCCTGGAGCCGTGAGGCTGCGGTGCTAACCACTGCACCACTGAATGTATCTCTAAATTTATTAATTTTAATCATTTGCATATTTAAATTGTGGTCCTGTCATCCAATAGTGCGGCAGGGGTGGGGGGGGGTGGGTACTGCTGCGGAGCCTTGCCGCCTCCGGGAGGATTGGGCCAGGCCCCCCTGGTGTCAAGGTCCCTGGCGGGCCTCATTTGGAGCCATCTTCAGGCCCCCCCATGCCATGGATCACATCGAGCGCTTGGTAAAATCCAGCGCACTTTGGGGGAGAGCATCATTTTAACACTTGGACCTCATCAGAAAGATGAAAAACCATAATTTGGGCAAACATTTTTTTTATTTATGGTAATGCCATCTATACACTGTACATTCAGTCACTGTGTCCATTGCAAACTGTGGTTTTGCATTGCTATTTCATACATATCTCATCAAGTCCTTTATTTTACAATATTACTGGTGGAAAGGGCAGGGAGTGGAACGGTGAGAAGGGGAGAGGGGATAAAAGACAGTGCACAGCGCAGTAGATAAATAAGCCAAGCAAGTTTTTGTTTAGGCATTTATAAACAAGAAAGCATACATTTATTATTACATAAAAATAGTTCTAAAGAATGGAAATTAAGTTGCTTATTTTAGCAGCAGCTTATGTACGAAAAAAAATCAAATATAAATATGCTGAAATGCATAGGTAACACGACCTTGAGTCCTGCTGGCTGATGTGAAAGGAGAAAGCAGTAAAAAGGCCCAAATATAGTGTCATTTGAGATCACATAACAATTTTTCATGTTTTTTTTTCAAAATTATTCCAAGGAGAGTAAAAATCTGTTTTTTAAAAAAAAAACACAGCCTTTAAAGTGGGTGGGGGGGGGGGGAAACTTATAAAAGAGAGATTTCTCAAACACCAAAAAAAATGTCAAGGGTTGGCAGGGGTGGTGGGACAGGGGAGAGGAGGAACCCATTTCGAAGGGATTCCTAATGAGCAATTACTGACTGCAGTAATTCAGGCAATAACACAATCAATTAACAAGACGACTATGATGTATTAACGTTCGGAGGGAAAAAAATGTAGGTGAGCACAATATACACTTATAATACATGGCATAAAATGAAAACAAGTATTTACAGGTTTTTTTTTTGTACATTGGCTAGCTTGTAGTGAAGCAGTTTAAAATGATTACTGGGTTTTTATGCCAATAGGTCCCCTTAAATAGAAGGCTCATGGCCTTTATTCAAAGCATGAGTTTACATTTGATTTCCATTAAAAAAAATCCCTTGTTGCCATATGGAAATAACTGGCATCAGTTGACCAAACAATAGCCAATGGGAATACTAGAGTCAAAACAGAGACTGCACCATAAAATAATAGATTATTGTTTTACTGTGTGGTTAAGGATTAAAATACTGCTTTATGTGATCTGTATACTTTACTTAAAAAAAACACGACAACCCACACTTGCCACACACAAAAAGAACGAACCGGTATAAAAAAAATTACAAATAAAAAACTACATCAACATAAAATTGTGTAAAACACTATATTTTGCTGTTGTTGTTATCAACACTTCTTTCTCCTCTGCATGCAAAACTCTACAAGATTCAACTGAAACTATTTGAACAAAAAACTTTTTTTTCCATCAAGTAACTCTGGACATTATTGGTGCAAAAACCCAGATGTAGTTAGCTGCCCCTCAGGTATAAAGCATTATTGCTGAAGAATGTTTTCATTTAAAAAACTTTTTTTTCCTGACTTTTTTTGCTTTTTTCACAATTTATTTGAAACTCTAAAGTAATGTGAATCATCATGACTGACTGAACAATTAGCGGCTTACAAAAACACAGAACAAAAAGACATTTCTTCTGCTAGGAGAGTCAGTAATTACTAATGTACCGCTTCTCCTTTTTTGCATTACCGTATCAAACAAGAAAAAGTCAATAAAACAGACTGCATGAGACACCAGGAAAGGAGATATAATGACATATAAGGCTGAATTCTTTTTGCATATTATATAAACATAAAACCCCTTAAATATACAAGTTTTAATGCCCGTTAAAGAGTACTGTATGGTAGAAATATTATAACTCCATGCATATGAAAGATATTGAATCTTCTCATTAAGAAACAGATAAAGCAGAAATATTCCACATAATTGCATAAACATGATCTATGCTCCATTTGCATTGCACTCATAACGGGGGAATTGTGTGTTTTTGTGTATTAAAATTTTGTATTCACAAAAGTGAAGCTGGATCCCATTAAGTGGTGGGATTGTCACAATCCAGGGTTCATCCCATTTCCTCCAGATTTTCATTTTACTTTGTACACACCCCACAACTCTTGAGCTGCCCTGACAACTCTTCCGATTGATAGCTTTCATTTGTACCTAAATTCTAAAGACCCGCCTCTTAAATCTCACAGTAACAATGGCTATTATACTGGATTCATGCAGAATATCTTAAAAAATTTTAAATTTATTTTTATTCATTCCATGTGATAAATATTTTTTTAGCCTTATTAATGAAACACAGCAGCGGGTGTCTTTTAAGTATTAAGAGAGAAAAACATATGAATGTAGTTTATATCGTCAGAGCATTACACTAACATCAGATTACTAGATCTTATTGGGTCCTATGTGGGCTTTGGAGAAAATGCAGCAGATGCAGAACATATATTTGTAGTATGTTGTCATCATAGTTTCCACCATTTCCATGCCCCCACTGTTCATAACTGCTTCAGTTGCCACACAAATTCTCAGCAGGGCAAGCCAAGGTAGATAGCTCAGTACCACAGAACAGTAAGAAGCAGGTCTGGCTTCATGCTGTGGTTCCTGACTTTGGTTGGGTTACTCAGGATAGAGATGGTGTTCCACAAAAATCAGAGCGTGAGTCAACACTGTACTGCCCTGGTATGGCTGGTGACAGTGACACAATGTGTATGGATCACATTCCTGTTTTGTTGTTAAGATAATGCAGCATAGTTCTTAGTGGGGAGAGGGGGAAACGTTTATACTGGGGGAAAATACTTTTGAATATATAAACCGGGGGTGGGGGGGGGGGGACAAAAAAAGTGCAGCAAGCAGAAAAATCAAAGTTCTTCTTTCCTCTAAGATCGAATACCTCACATCTGTTTGGTAAGACATCTAGCTGCATAGATGTAGAACTGACACAGTTTATGCAACTGAGGCAAGGAATAGTAAAGGGTAAAAAAAACCAGAAGTTTCCCCTTGCACCACTGCCTCCCCCCAACAAAAACTGAATTAAAATATAACAAATTCTTCTTAGTAGTAAGAATAATTTATATAATGAATTCAACTTTGTTCTGAGCAGAAGTTGTATCTATGTGAACTTAGCCTTATTGTAGCTTGTTTGACAAAAGTGATGTTTACTCATATAAAGAAGCAAGTAGTTCTATCACTGATCTTTAAGGGAGCACCATGTATATATATATATATATATATATATATATTTCTTACTAGCAAGGTACCCAATTGATCTTGTACTTTGCAAATGTTAGTTCAGCGAACAGAATAAATCACTGAACAGTACAAAGCAAAAAAAACAAAATAACAATCAAAAAAACAGAACCGAAAAAAAATATACAATAATACCAGTGAACAAATGAGCACTGTAAATACTGTGAACAGAGAAAAGCAGCAGTTACAAGTAGCTGCTTTTATTAAATTTATTGGTTGCAAAAGCATGTATTTTGGAATGGTGTCCTAATTATAACTATTTATTTTGTTGTTGCATGTAAATTGTCCCAGTTTTCTTTGTGATATCCTCCGTCCATTTTCTTCTTTTAACTGAAGTGCACTGGAACTAGAATCGCATTCTGAATACATGCATGTATCACTTCTTGCAAACAAAAACAGAAACAAAAAAATTTCAAGTCTTTCCGTAGAATGCTCTGTCACTGTTAAGGCCAAGCAAGTTTTAACATCACCCGCCATATGAAAATAATCCAACTAAAAATGGGGGTGGGTTGGGAATGAAAATGCCTTTGAAAGTCTCCACAAGCCATTTTTCTTTTGCTTAAAGGAAGGGATTTGCAGTAAAGTTGTTTCATGGCTTCTGATTTGACTCATGGTGAAGTTCTCTAAATCAAGAAAAAAATAGAAAGTGTTGGGGAGCATCACCAGCCTACACAACAGACAGTCTTGGGGAAACTGCATGAGAAATATCAAGGGAGAAAGTAAAAGCTTTCATAACAACTGCACGCATTTCAAACTTGGTTTAAAATCAAGTCTTCTGTTTTCAAAACAGTTTTTTTTTTTGTTTCTCTCCTTCAATAGCTTATTACAAAAGTAGAATCTGAAGAGTTTTGTAAATTAACCAGAGAAAGCACTGTCGCTCCTCCCCAACCCTTTTTTGTTCCTCCTTCCTTTAATTTTTTTTTGGTGCTATGACAGTTGTCCAGGATCCTGTACACCATGTGATATGCTGTAGAGAAAAAAATTAATTTCAGAAAAAAAAAATCCTTGGTGCTGTCACTAACCGCAGTAAAGTGTCTCAGGAACGGCTTAGCATTTGAAATCTGGCAGGATGGCAGGCACACATTTTCGGTGGTGTGCTGTGTCACTTCAGGGTGGGTAGTTTCAGCGCATGTGTCTGAAGTAACATTCTTTCTCCGAAAACAATCCACTCTTGTATCCTCCGTGTGTATGTATGAATATGTACACATATAACCACACATAAACACACAGTTTTATGAATTTTCTTTTAAATTTCACTGTCTTTTGAAACCAATTTGCTGGTAGTGGAGTTGCTTGGTTTCAGCCAGAGTTGTTCCTGAAGCTCTTTCACCATTTTTTCCAAGTGTTCCCGTGCCTCTCGCTCCCGAAGGAGGTCTGCACGCAGCTGTTCCCGATCCGCCTCAGCATGTTGTAACTTGACCTGCAACTCTTCAATCTGAAAAATTCAAGTGAAGTCAAATAAAATACACCTTTCTGATTCTGCATAAATTGTACTCATTTTACTCAATGACACAAGGGGCTACTGTATCAATAAAAGGTGCATTGCAGGATGGAGGACTATTGTATAAGTGGAGGAACATTGACAGAGACAGAGGGGCTGAATTTTATGAGCATGCCACATCTCCCACAATATTTCACGTGGGGGCTTATTTAAATGGAGGGAGCGGAGCGGCCGCCCCGATAACATCTGGCTCCATTTTTAAAGGGCTTCAAGCCCTTCATGTAAATTTAATTGTTTAAAGGTCCCACTGCACAAATCTTTGAAATAAAATTTTAATCAAACTTTGCATCCCCTCTCCCACCAACCCCCCAATGAGTCCACAATAAATAAAATAACCTCTACACCTGGAAAACCAATTTTTCAAATAACAAACTTTAACCCCTCACCTTCAGAACATTTGACCCTCAACGCCTTCCCACCATCCCCACAATCAATTGGAGCGGTTTTCCCGCTCCTACACCCCTCCCAACCTGAAGATTTCACTGCTGCCCCCCTCCCCACCAGTGGCATGCTTCGGAATGTGATGTAAATTTATTTCCATTGATTCCATTGACTGCACTGAGGCCTCACCGCCACTGGTAAAAGGTGGCGGGTTATGGCGGGCCACTCCTGCAAGTATTTTACTGGCCCCCCCACCCCCCACGACCCCCAATGTCGAGGGGCTGGTAAAATACATCCCACAATATTGCTATTTATTTTATGGGATTGACTTTAGGAAATGAAACACAACTTAAGTGATAATTATCAGTAAAGTGTAACAGATCGAGTAGAGTGCATGTTTATAATGAGTGAAATATAGAACACAGATCACCCGTCCTAACTTGCCCATTTCGTCTTACAGTATCATCAAACTAATACTTAGGGCAGGATTTATGGGCCCTGCCAAAGTCAGCAATGGAGGTGGATTGGACCTGAAAATACCAGAACCAGCCAGCCTGCCTGTTTCCCGAACCTCTTCCCAACACAGCCATTTTGGCCGAGGCGGGCAGCCAATTAGGTTCATTAAGAGGTAAATTAAGGAGGCCAACTAGGATTTTCCAGTCGCCCTCCAGTCTCCTGATGCGACGGGAGGCAGACCAATTGCCTGGAGGCAGGCAGCCAGCAACAGGCCGGGGTGCCAGCGCTCCAAACAAGCTTGCAGGCCCTCACTGCTGGCCTGGGTGCCTTCTCTATTTTTTAATTACATTTTTAAAAAATGGCTGAGGGGTCACCTTCATGTTGAAGCGCCTTCTTAGTTACTTACTTTTTACTGCAGCCAGGTGCTTCTCTGAAGCTGGAAGGCCTCTGATTGGACCTCCAGCTTTGAGAGGCTGCCTGCTGTCCTTAACTGGACAGGGAACCTGTCTCCATGCTAATTAAGGGGTTCCCAGGTCAAAATTCTAAACGGTGGTGAGGCGAGTGGGGGAAGGGGTAAGGTACTCAGAAATAGGCCCAGCTCCTGTTTCCCACCTGACCAGGGGTGAAATTTCAGTCCTTAGTCGCACTGGTGACTTTCACTTGAGCCAAGTAATACTTGTTTGGCAACGACAATGAGCACTGGTGGTAGCTAGGTGATAACTTATGACTATTAGAGAAGAATATCATGCCTGATGGACAGTTTGATGGCTGGTGGTTCAAGAAGTTGAATGGCCTACTCCTGTTCCCAACGTTCCTATGAAGTGACTGTTCACCCATTGGGGAAATCACCTATGTGGCACTTTGGAGAAAAGCTGCAGAAATATGGTGCTGTGTTGCTCAATTCAGCTCCTAGAACTTACAGTGTTCATAAGTGAAAAGTTTTTTTTGTGGGAAGCAAGGTTTGTATTTATGACTGGGAATGAACTTTATTGTAATTTGACGAACAGCCACGTTCTCACAGGGCTAAAATCTGACGTGGATATATACTCCAAGTTATGGTACAGAACAGAACATGAAAACAAGGGTCCAAGATGCACTCTTATTAACTTTTAAAGATTCAGTGAATAGTAGTTAACCTGGCAGCTGTTTCACTCTCATGCATCTTAGACACATTACACATTTATACTGGGCTAATGGGAAGATTCTTGGTAGTGTAGATGAGCAGAGAGATCTTGGTGTCCAGGTACATAAATCCCTGAAAGTTGCCACCCAGGTTAATAGAGCTGTTAAGAAGGCATATGGTGTGTTAGCTTTTATTAGTAGGGGGATCGAGTTTAGGAGCCACGAGGTCATGCTGCAGCTGTACAGAACTCTGGTGCGGCCGCACCTGGAGTATTGCGTGCAGTTCTGGTCACCGCATTATAGGAAGGATGTGGAAGCTTTGGAAAAGGTGCAGAGGAGATTTACTAGGATGTTGCCTGGTATGGAGGGAAGGTCTTACGAGGAAAGGCTGAGGGACTTGAGGTTGTTTTCGTTAGAGAGAAGGAGGAGAAGAGGTGACTTAATAGAGACATATAAGATAATCAGAGGGCTGGACAGGGTGGATAGTGAGAGCCTTTTTCCTCGGATAGTGATGGCAAACACGAGGGGACATAGCTTTAAGTTGAGGGGTGATAGATATAGGACAGATGTCAGAGGTAGTTTCTTTACACAGAGAGTAGTAGGGGCGTGGAACGCCCTGCCTGGAACAGTAGTAGACTCGCCAACTTTAAGGGCATTTAAGTGGTCATTGGATAGACATATGGATGAAAATGGAATAGTGTAGGTCAGATGGTTTCACAGGTCGGCGCAACATCGAGGGCTGAAGGGCCTGTACTGCGCTGTTATGTTCTATGTTCTACAGACATACCATGCTTATTTTTTTTTTTACATGATTTTCAAAACTGGTAATAATTTTGTGGCCACATTATTGAATAGGAAAACATTTCCACTCCAGGAACTGTCATATCATTATACCCTTCTACCATTGGATTTACTTTTCATAGCACTGAAAAGGTTAACCAACTTTGGGAACAATTTTCCTGTTACAAAAAACTAAACTTTTCCCACAAAGAACATGAAGTGCAAATAACAGAGCTGGCAATATTCTCTGATTGAGAAATATGGTGTATCACAAGTTATTATGACAGACTATTTAGTTACATCTTGGTTATCAGCAACAGCTAATGCAGATCTTAAAAGCCTTTGGACTCTTGTTAGCTGTTTCGCCCCTCCCCACCTGCTATGTTTAGCATGGTCTTTTCCTCACAAGATAATTGATGTATCTGTGAGGGTATAATTGGCTTGCAACTGAGGATACTAATACAATATAATGAACAATCCTCGGCTCAGCTGTAACTCTAGGTCAGGCCTGTGCCTCAGCACTTCAGCACCGCTAGCTTGACAATTAAATCTTAATTAGAAGAGACAGCAGCCAATACAACACGTGGAAGAAATAGGTAAAAATGGTAATGTGAATAGAAGGCAGAAAAGCTTACTGTTTCTGGCAGGTGTAGCTAATGTCAGAGATGTCGCCATGGGAATATTTCATTATTGTACCTCCCTCCTAATTTTGCATTATTATTATTTCCCCATTCATTTTGAAGCACAAACCATTACCCATCCAAAAGGGAGAACAGCAGGCTGCCACTGCTCTGTGACCAGCTGTTAGGAAGCACGCCAAAGTGAGTAGCCAAGCCATCCTCCTCCTCTCCCTGTGGGATCACCAGCACCTCCTGACCATGACGGAAAATTCACTTTGCAGCATCTTTCAATCCAAAAGCCAAATAACATCTGTGACCCATAAATAAACTAAAACAAGATAAATACTTGCAATAGATGAACATTTTCCTTTCAATATGACATTAACACAGCTTGTGAAACTACAGGCCATGAAACTGAATAATTCAGGTAGGAGGGTATACAGCTGAGCCTGATCCTGTTCTCACCACACTTCCAGAGGGACATGTATTTTCAGTAGAGGCCAGTGGACAGCAATCAGGGCAGGAACTCAAGGGTACTGAGACCAACTATAGTGGCCCAGCCATTGATGTAGATGAGATCAGCTAACTCAGCATAGACCAGACATCCAACTTGGAAACTTTCTGGTCGGTGTGGTTCAGTTTCTGTGTCTTAATCAGCCAAACCAACAATGGAGCAGCAATATCATGATTCTTAACCAATTCTGCTCTAGGTTCTCTGAGTATTGTATCAGTGCCTGTATGCAATGCATGTAGCCATGGGTAGACATATATATCTATATTATATATATATTTATATTTATGCAATGCATGCAGCTACTACGTTATACACGCTCCGATTATCCACATTCCCAATTATCCAACAAAACTTTTGCAGGACATAACCTTGCATGAAACGTTGACTCATTTGTGGTACGTATTTAAATCTCAGTTTGGCTCAGTTAGTAGCAGTTTCAACTCAGATTCAGAACGGTGTGGGTTTAAACCCAGTTGCAGCACCTGAGCACATAATTTTGGCTCCCAATTTTCACTATCCACCAGAGGAGTGCTCCTCTTTACAGGATGACAAAAGTTCCACTGTAGCACAATAACTACCTTGAAAATTATCTTAGGGAAGCAAAATGTAACACAAAACAGTTCCACTGAGAAGAGGGTGGCCTAGTCTAGTGATTTTATTCTGATCACTTTCACATGCCTTTGATGTGGTTTCTGCACAAGCTATATACACTTAGAGGTACACCAGGTCATTTAGTTTCAAAGCACACTGTTTCACAAGCTGAAATCCTGTGATAATGTGACACAAGAAAGAAATTTTTCATTCACTGATGGTATTTATTTTGCTCCTTTTTTTTTACCTAATCCTTTCCATAATTTTTCTTTGGGTGTACTATGTGTGAAAGACACTGTAAACACTGCAGTATAGAACACAGCTGGATTGCACGGAATGTCATCCATTTCCCTCAACCAGAAATGTACTGTGGGTGACACCCATGTTGCAGTTCCTACTCAATTTTGTTTAGTCTGGCACAGTTGCTTTTTGCAACTTCCCATGATGTTGAAATGGAAATCTGCATCACTTCCTCTTGCCTCATTTGATTGTTAATGTTATGAATCTGCACGACTTTCACCATCCCCAATCTTCTTGCACAGTTTTGGAAGAGAGTAACAGGAGGAATACTGAAATGGTATTGCAATCTTAACCCTTTCATAGCTCATCTTATAGCTATATATACTATTTTACTCATTATCTGTATTAAAAGACATCCTGGACTGGATTTTAAGAGCTTGCCGCCGACTGTAGCGGCGAGTTCAACACGCCAAAGAGTCGCTGCAATCTCAAGCATGGCGGCTCATTTAAATAGATGTGGTGGCCCGCACCCCACCCCCATCTCGTGGAGGGGGCAGGCTGTCCATCCCCGGCAATGGTGTCAGCTGCCTGTGCGCAGGCGCTGCCGCAATTTTTAAAGGGCAGCCAGCCCTGCCACCCAATTTAAATTTTTAAAGTCCTAACCCCTAAAATTAAATAAATAAATTTTCTAGCGTCCCTTTCCCACCCCCTCAATAGCAATTACAATAATTATCTGCCCTTCTCCCTAAACACTTACCTTTAACATCTGACCTCCCCACCAACCTGCACAAAGTTTAAAGTTCAACCCTTCTCACTATTCCCTACATCCATTACGTTTATTTGATCACGTCCCTCCCCCTCCTGCACTGACAAACTTAACTCCTCCGCTCTCCCCACCAGTGTGGTGCCACACTTTCCTGGACGGGGATCTGAAGGTGTGGGAGTGCCGACCGCTCCGCCAAAGATCATGGCGGGCCCTCAAGATTAAAGGTAAGTGTATGTGAATTCATTCATTTTATTTATTTGCATATTTAAATTGTGGTCCCATTGCCCAACGGTGGGGGGCCACCATGGAGCCTGGCCACCGTCAGGAGGATCGGACCGGGCTCTCCCGGCGTTGAGGTCCGTGGCAGGCCTCATCTGGAGCTATCTTCAGGCGCCACCAACCCCCCCTCCCCGCCATGGATCATGACGTTGAGGGCTTGGTAAAATCCAGCCCCTTGTTTCTCAATGGGAACAGTGAAATTAGATAGGAAAGTGTACTTACACAATATAGAGGATTTTTGTTAAAGGATAACCTGGCGATGCAACATGTTGCCACCAATGCCCCATGTCCAACAGTATAACAGAACCCAGGGTTAGTCTGTTCTAAACTATTGGAAGAGGCGCTAAGTTAAGGTGAGTGCCTTCCTTATGGAGAGGGCAAGCAGAGGGATTTTTTAAACTGGATAATGAGACATCCCACATAGCTTGGTTAGTAAAGTGAAAATGTTGCTAAGATGTGAAGACTTCTACACCCTCTCCACCTTACCCGCCCCCCAACTCCCACTTCTACCAGTGGGTCGTGCTGGTTCATCGTCGAAGCTGGCCAGTATTCCTAAGGTCCTGCATTGGGAAAGAGGATTGGCATCCACAACTTGCCCGTTATATTCAAATAAAGCTCGAAGCAGAGTTTGCTTCAGGCCAGTTACCATTGTTTTTGGGTGTGTTGGATTGTGCTGCCCAATTCACGCCAGACGCGGATACTGGTTGAAAGTTGAAGAATGCTAGTTGGAAAAGGTCCGGGAAGATGCCAGTCAAATGTACTCCAGCATGAGTCAGTAGCATTGGTAGGGGTGGGGGAAGGAGGAGAAAATTGAAATAAACAGAAAAGGAAAACCGGAAAGCACATCAACTCTTGCATCCCCCAGCCAATACTGATATTACATCCAAAAGCAAGAGCAATGATGCTGAATTTCTCCACCTAGTCAATAGAAGGCAACCAAGCTCAGAAGCAACAGGGCTAGGTGTTTCTCAAGTTCACAACCAGAATACCCTGTGTTCGACAGATCTTAGTTGACCATATCAGGTTTCCTCAGAAGTATCGAGACAGTGGTTTTCCTGTTCTCATAACTTTCAGTTTGGCAGCCAAAATGTAATAGAACATTCAAGAGGTGTTTTTGCAATCTAAAGCATGGTGATAAACAAAACAAAAACAAAGTGTAAGTGTGCTTTTGTGTTTAAAAATGACACCAATCTTGATTACCATAATTACCTGTGCTGAATATTTGATCCTCAGCCGCCCAGCCTCACAGCCTTTATCACAGACCCGAATTTGTTTTGTTTGTTCCAGTTCTCGTTTCAGCCTTATCCGTGACTCGTTCGCCTCCTTCATTTTCTTCTCGTTCTCCGCTCGAAGACGCTCTATCTCTTTTCGCAAGTTGCGCTTGGCCTCCGTTGCTTCACGTAGTTTCTCTTTCTTGGCAACACGGAGAAATTCAAGTTCCTATAAAGCAAAGAAATGCACAGAACTCAGTTAAATGGATAAGTAAATTGCGTTACACTGAAAAACTGACCTTACAAATTAGTGTTTAGGTAGGAAAGTCACATTCCAAAGGATGTAGGTACTCCACATATTAATTAGCCAAAGGTAGACTTTTCTTAAAACAATGTTAGTACCAAGACAAAGACCCTTTCTTCCCTTCTCTTCGCATGTGGATCACTTATATGTCATGTTTCAGATGACTAATTCATTTTTGAAAGTTTGGGGTCTAGTCATTGCACTGTAACTGTTGCTGTAATCTAAAGACACTTTAATGTTGATGTTGAAGCTCGATATAGTGCTTAAGTGGAGACCCAAGACCTATAAGTACTGCTCTCTGTGCTTTTTGTCCTTCATTAGAGAACCAGTATAGGGAGGCACTAGTTTTCCAACCTGATAAATTCTGTTCTTGAAACCCATGAAAAGTTGGGTCCTGGGTACCAATGGGAGTTTGTTTCCTTCATATTAGAATTTGTCATGTACCTGCTGTCAATATAAAAGTGCCTAAGACTGAACTAAATTCGTAGATTTTCCTCTATTTGTAATGACAGTGGTCATTGGGTGGCTACATTTCAATTACGGAAGCAGGTATCCTCATTCCATTCATCTGAGTGTCGTCCAACAATGGATAAAGTAAGCTGGATTAAAAAGCAACTTTTTTTGCTGCCAAGGTGTATGAAATGAGCCAACAAAGATAGGATTTCCCTAAAGCAACACCCTTTTCTTCTCCTCAGCCAGTAGCCATAGGAAATTATTTTCTTTCTGATAATATTACTTCCCTTACAAGACAGTGGGGCGAATTTTACAGACCCTCCCCGCGTTGGGAATCGTGGCGGGGTGGGAGCCAGAAAATGCCTCCGGCAGAGTCCTGCCGCGGGCCTCGACGCTTGGTGGCGGGATCAAAATTTAAATATGTTAATTTATTTTAAGTAATGAAGTAAATCCTCCGTCAGTCCCGGTGCGATATTCGTGCTGGTGGCCAGCACTCACGCGCCTTCGGATCTCTGTCCGGAGATCACAGGCAGAACACTGGGCAGGGGGTTGCAGATAAGTATTTTGAGCTGGGGGAGCGGGGTCAATTGTCTCTGATTGGTCTAGGGGGTGGTGGAAGGAGTAAAGTTTAAAGTTTGTGAACTTTGTGGGGGGGGGGAAGGTCGGGAGCACAAGGTAAGTTTTTTTGGGGGGGAGAGGGCAAGTAATGAATTTGATGGTCATTGGGGGGGGGGGGAAAGAGGATCAGGATAACTTTATTTAATTTTTAAAAGTCATTTTTCTTTAAATATTTAAATTAAATAGAAGGGCTGGAAGCCCTTTAAAAATGGCATCGGCGCCTGTGTAATGGTGCCTGACGCCGTTCCAGGGACGGACCGCCCACCCCCTCCAGGTCATCGGGTGGAGGGCGGCAGTCCGTCCTGGCCATTTATGTGAGCCGCTGCATTTAATATTGCAGTGGCTCCGCGAAGCTCAGCCCGCACGTGTGGGCAGCCATAGTTCATGCCTGTCACCGATTACGGTGGTGGCAACATAAATTTCATTCCAGTGTAGCTTCAAGAACTGGATAGACTTGTTAAGGCAACTGCCTGAAATCATACAACATGGTAGTTCCAATAAATAAGCATGCCAATATAAAGTTCTGTGCAGTACACAGAAGCATCAATCAGTGGATGTTGTGGGTACCTCTGTGCAGGCATCAACAGCAAGATAAACATCACGGTAGGTGCTGACAGTTATGTTTCTTGACTGTCGCTGGAATGAGAAGTTCAGTCTGCCCGTATGGGCCAGTGTAGTGGCTTTTTGCTTGATGGCCTCTAGCTACCTTGCCACCCATCAGGGAAGGTGAGTCAGTCCGAAACAAAATTGCAAACTGTGAATTAATTATATGAAATTATATTTTCTGTTGCTTGAGCTAGTGCAGGAATTCCCCTCGAACATAAGCGTGACCCTAAGGCAATATTAGCAATCTGCAATATAAATATGGTGTCAGACTGTTTTAAAGGTGGATATTCATGTCTAAATGACTGCTCATCTGTACAAATACTGCAACTGAACCAGACTAGTGCTTCAGGTGTAGTACTATCATAGATGGTATTTGCTCCATGTCGCCTGTGCCAGCTCTTTGAAAGATCTATCCAATCAATTCAATTTCCCTTTCTCCATAGCTCTGCAAATTTTCCCCTCCAAGTATTTATCCAATTCCCTTTTGAAAGTTGTTATTGAATCTGCTTCCAGTGTCCTTTCTGGAATTGCATTCTACTAGTTGTTTTTCCCCCCCATCATTTGGTAGCTTTGCTCTAGGCATCAGTGAAGCTAAGTATGCTGCTCAGAAAAAATCCTGGCTATACTTTGCCAACTTTCCAGGTGGGCGGCAGGTAGCCCACGTGGCTTGTTAAGAGCTACATAAGGCAAATTAAAGTAGACCAAATGGGATTTTCCAGTTGGCCTCCAGATTCCCAAAGGAGTGGGGGCCAGTTTAGGTGCCTGGAGGCAGCAGACTGGAAAGACAGTGCTCCAGGCAGCCTAGAGGCCCTCCCTGCCTGTGTGCAGGAACAGCTGTAGGCCACCCTGTGACGAAAATCTACCCCCACAATGGTGGCCTGGCTGCAAAACCCAATTCAAACTTTAAACAAGTTGGAGGGAGGGCACCTCTATTTTGGGGCTCCCTCTCCCTTATTTACCTGACATCACAGCCTGCTGCTCCTTTCAAGCTACAAGGCCACTGCTTGGTCCTCCAGCTTCGAGAGCCTGCAGGCCGTCCTTAATTAAACAGCAAGCCCACCCTCAGGCCATGAATTGGCCGCCCCAAGAAAAATCACAAGTGACGGTTTCCCACACAATGGCCGGGATTTTGTTGAGCTCCCGCCATCAGGTTCCATGGCAGGGGAGGCCAGATTTCAGAGGCCTGCCACAGAGCCCAACGCTGGGATTGCCAGGCTTGATCTCCCCGGTGGCGGTGAGGCTTAGTGGCAGCCCCCAACCACCCCCCCCCCCCCCCACGCTGTTCGGCAACGGGACCCAACTTTAAATATTATATAAAGGAAATGAATAAATCTAAATACCATTCACTGAGATCTTACCGGCTGTCCAGGATCTTCCATGTGACGGCCGGCACTCACATGCCTTTACTTTCCCGTCCAGAGAAAGCTGGTGCCGAGGCGGGACAGGGGTATTTTAGGATTTTTAGTGAAGTGGGGTGGGGGGGTGAGTAGGGAAAATGGGGTCAACTCTGCATTTCTAGTGTGGGGGGATGGGGGGGGTGAAGGGGTGATCTCTGCACTTTGTGCAGTTGTGGGGGTGGGAACGGGGTGGCAATTTATTTTCATTGTATTGGGGTGTACGGGTCAGGAATTTATTCATAATGTAGTGGGGGGAGGGGGGGGGGATATGGAGTTCAACTGTGCAGGTCAGCCAGCCCTTTAAAAATGGCACCAGCACCTGTGCAGAGGCAGCTGACGCTGTTCACGGTGCCGCAGAGTCTGCCCCCACCTCATGTTTGAGCGGGGCGGGGTGGGGGGTCAGACTGCCCTGCGTATTTAAATGAGCCGCAGCACGCTAGATCGCGGCAGCGTGGCGGTGCACAGCTTGTGTATGCGGGCCACTTTTTTCACCCGCCAAATAAAATTCAGCCCAATGCAGGCTTCTGACCCACATTTCAGCCTGACGCTGGGGTTCAGACGTCTACAGGGAAAAACCTGCCCTTAATGTCAGTTGTGAATCTGTCTGAAGACAGTTAATATAGGTTCAGCATCTTTGCTATTTGTATATATTTTTTCTGTCATTGAGCACTTTTAAAATTTTTTTTCTAAATTACAAGCAGTTCCTTCTCTTACCTGCTGTAGACTACGCTTGGCTTGCAAAGCAGCATTCAGTTTTTCCTCTTGCTTCACTCGCATCTTAATGATTTCATGTAAGAATTTCTCCTTGGCTTCCTTGGTGTCAATTCCATTGTCCAAGGCCTGCCTCAAGTGTTCTAGCTCTACTTCTAATCCACTGTTGTGTGTCTCTGTGTGGCCTGGAGTCTCAAAAATGCCATTAGACGCAACTTGCACCCCGGGTGAGCTCAGGTCCTTTGCTGATGAGGCGGATGAAGTGAAGGAGGGAGAAGAAAGTGAAGACAATGATGATGTGACTGTAGGAGGGAAAATACATTTGCATTACAATACATACTTATACATAGAGAGATGATTTGTCCATGTGACCTCTTTAAAATTTTCTAGTGCAGCCACACTGAATACAAGAAAAAAATACTTTAAATTTCTCTCCAATCCCACCCTCTCCTCACAGGTGTCTTTCATCAAGCAATTTATCTTAGTTCTCTCTCCTTCTCCTGAAAGCACTGGTTTATGCTGGGATATAGTTCAGTGGGTGCTATCTGTCCTTTGGTATTTGGTCATGTGACCATCCTTCATCTGGGAGTCTAGACTGTGAGTGAAGGCATCACAGCTGAAGACCAATTCTGTCCTCACACAATGTCCATGCATGCGCACTTTCCAAAATGAGTCGTTGAACGGCTATCCAAAGTGAGAACTCTTAGGTGATTTTCCTCTCCCTCGTCCAATGCTACTGGTGTCTGCTTAAGTGCTGCTGCTCCAGCTAAGATCAGGTAACACAGCACAAATCTGGTCGGTAAGGTCTGCTTTGGGGGTCATCTCCACATTGTCTGTCAATTGACATTATCAAGTGGCATAACTTCACCTTTCCTCCTCAAGCTGAGAAGCCTTGGCTGGAATTTTATGGCCCTCCAACGAGCGAGCTGGTGGTGGGGGTGGCGTAAAATTGAGTGGAAGGCGGGGGCAGTCATTCCCGACCACCTCCTACCCCTGCTGCAATTTTACGTGGGGTGGCAACGGTGAGAAACAGCCCGCCCACCCCAGGACAATCAAGATCTTAAATGGTCAATTAACTACCACTTAAGGGCCTCCCCCCGCCGCCGCAGGTATTTTACCCTCGGCGGGCGTCCGGCAAAGGCCCCAAGAACACCGCCAGGTAAAAGCTGGTGGCCTTCTTGCGGACTTGGTGGGGGGGCCCTCCTGATCAGGCCCCCTGTGCCCCACGGAGAGTTGCCCCTGAAGCCCCAACCGCCCCCTCAGCATAACACACCCCCCACCCCCAACCAACACCCCTTGCCTCGCTGGGGCCCGACCCATTGTCCCCGGTGAGTCCCCAAAAACACACCTTGGTTCCAGGGCTGTCGTTCACCTTGCTTGCGATGGCTGGGTGTAGTCCCAGCAGTGGCCACCGTTCCCAGTGGCTCTGCTGGGACTAAGAGCTGCTGGCCCGCTGATTGGCCGGCAGCTCCATTAAGCGAGACTTCCTGTCTCAAGGAGGTGGAAGTTCCGCCCAAGGCCAATTAAGGGCCTGTGGAGCCAAAAACCCCGGCGTGGCTCCCCAGGCCCGCGGAGGCAGGCTTGCCCCTGACTTTTCGGCTGGTGGGCGGAGCCTCCCACCCAATGTAAAAATTCCGGTCTTGACTCTGAAGTTAAACTGTGGGATACTAGTATTTGGACACTTAATGCATTGATCCAGAATTACTCTCTGCTATTTTAATGGGGAATTAACTTTCTTAACATAAATGAATTACCACTGTGCTAAACCAACAGAGAGACCAATTTCAGTTATTCATTATTACCCCATGACATAACTTCCAAGGCCTTTATTTCCACACATTGCTCCATTCTGTGGTCTGACCAGCTCACCCAATTCAGGCAAGTGAGTTTTAAGTGACAGTTGGCTCTAAGGTTGTCTATTTTTACTTCTTATAGATCTCCTTGTGATACAAACCAAACCCTGGCTGGGTAGGAAGGCAAACTGTCTGCACCAAAGCCACCTCAATTCAGTAGTTTAAAAAACTTAAAACAAAATAATAATAGACAACTTTCAGATATCAGTAAAAGGTACAGATAACATCTTCATTCCACTGAGGGATCAGCAGAACACAGTTCCCCATTATTGCATGTATATGAAAAATATATAAGGAAATTGTAGTTTACTTAAAGTGATATATTTTCCACATCCATACATAAAAATGTGCTGGTGACAAATGTAGAAATGACACATTATTATGTTAAAAGAGCTCCTTCAAACCAGATTCTTTATATCAGCAAGGATGTAGTATTAGGAAGGATAAACAAGGTGTACAAAGGATTGGGAGAGTCAGCACTGGAATAAGAATAAGTAAAGTGGGGTCAGACTAAGAGGAAATACAGTAAGGTCTAATTCAGGTTTACGGTGCATGTACTTAAATACACTGAGTATGGTAACAAGGTTGGTGAGCTGCAGCTGCAAATAGCCATATAGGAATATGATGTTGTGGTGATAACGGAGACCTTCTAGGAATGAGGTGGGTCAAGTGGATCAACTGTCAATAGGGGAGCATTTAGGAAAAAGTGATCATAATATCATAAGGTTTAGATTAGCTATGGAAAAAGACAAGGAGCAATCTAATGTAAAAATACTTAATTGAAGGAGGGCCAATTTCAGTGGGTTGAGAATGGACCTGTCCTAGGTAAACTGGAATGAAAGACTGGCAGGAAAAACTGTAACAGAACAATGAGCTGCCTTTGAAGAGGAGATGGTTTGGGTACAATCGAGGTACTTTCCCAAAGGGGGAATGGAGTGGCAACCAAAGCCACAGTTCCCTGGGTGATGAAAGGGATAGAGAATAAGATGAAGCAGAAAAAGGGGGCATATGACAGTTGATAAAATAAGTGAGAACCAGGTTGACTACAGAAAGTTCAGAGGGACAGTGAAAAAGGAAATAAGAGAGGCAAAGAGAGAATATGGAAAGAGACTGGCAACTAAAATAAAGGGGAATCTAAAAGTCTTCCATAGGCATGTAAATAGTAAAAGGGCAGTGAGAGGAGGGATGGGCTGATTAGCGACCAAAAAGGGGATCTATGCATGGAGGCAGAGGGCATGGCTGAGATACTAAATGAGTACTTTGCATCTACTTTTACCAAGGAAGAAGATGCTGCCAAAGTCATAGTGAAGGAGAGGTAATTGAGATACTGAATGGGTTAAAAATTAATAAAGAGGAGGTACCGGAAAGGCTGGCTGTACTTAAAAGTTGGTAAGTCAGCAGGATTGGATGGCTTGCATCTGAGAATGTTGAGGGAAATAAAGGTGGAAATTGCAAAGGTACTGGCCATAATCTTCCAATACTCCTTAGATATAGGGATGGTGTTAGAGAACTGGAAAATTGAGAATTTTATACCCTTGTTCAAAAAATGGTGTAAGGATAAGCCTAGCAACTTCAGGCCAGTCAGTTTAACCTAGGGGTGGAAAAGCTTTTAGTAATAATCCGGGACAAAATTAACAGTCGCTTGGACAAGGGTGCATTAATTAAGGAAAGCCAACACGGATTTGTTAAAGGCAAATCGTGCTTAACTAACTTGATAGAGTTGTTGGATGAGGTAACAGAGAAGATTGATGTGGGTAATGCGGTTGATGTGATGTATGTGAACTTCCAACAGGCATTTGATAAAATGTCACATAATAGGGTTATCAGCAAAGTTGAGGCCCATGGAATAAAAGGGACAGTGGCAGTGTGGATAAGAAGTTAGCTGAGTGACAGGAAACAGAGAGTAGTTGTAAGCAGTTGTTTTTCAGACTTGAGGAAGGCATAAAGTGGTGTTCCCCAGGGGTCAGTACTAGGACCACTGCTTTTCTTGATATAAATGACTTAGACTTTGGTGTACAGGGCACAATTTCAAAATTTGCAGATAACACAAAAATTGCAAGTATAGTGAACTTTGAGGAGGATAATGATAGACTTCAATTGGATTTAGACAGGCTGGTGGAATGGGCAGACAAGTGGCAGATGAAATTTACTGTGAAGTGATACATTTTGGTAGGAAGAATGAGGAGAGGCAATATAACCCAAAGGGTACAATTCTAAAGGGGGAGTAGGAACAGAGATATGTGCACAAATCGTCGAAGATGGCAGGGCAGGTTGAGAAAGTGGTTAAAAAGGCATATGGGATCCTGGGCTTTATAAGTCAAAACATCAAGTGAAAAAGCAAGGACATTATGATGAACCTTTCTTAATAAACAAGTGGTTTGGCCACAACTGGAGTACTGTGTCCAATTCTGGGCACTGCACTTTAGAAAGGATGTGAAGGCTTTAGAGAGCGTGCAGAAAACATTTACGAGAGTAGTTCCATGGATGAGGGACTTCAGTTACAAAGATAGATTGGAGAAGCTGGTGTTGTCCTTAGAGAAGAGAAGGTTGAGATGAGATTTGATAAAGATGTTCAAAATCACAAGGGGTCTGGACCAGAATAGATAGAGGGGTTGAGAACCAGAGGAAACAGATTTAAAGTGATAGGCAAAGAACCAAAGGCGACATGAGAAAACATTTTTTATGTAGTGAGTGGTTAGGATCTGGAATGCACTGCCTGAGAGTGTGGTGGAAGCAGATTCAACTGCGGCTTTCAAAAGGGAATAGGATAAGCACTTGAAGATCAAAAATGTACAGGGTTACGGAAAAAGGGCAGGGTGTGGGACTAGCTGAATTGCTCTTGCAAAGAACAGGCACTGTCCCCACAGATCAAATGGCCACCATTTGTGCTGTCACCGTTCTATGATTCTATTCTATATGGGCAAGAGTCCAAGCTTGTCAGTTATTATGATAGAACTGCATATTTTACATCTAAAAGGAATAAACCATGAACGGTTCCCATCCGGATACTCCATGTTGATGCAGAAACATACTTTGCCATAGAATGGTCAGGTGTGGGGCTTGACTCCAAAGATTACTCAAAAGTGCTTCCTTGAGTTCGCATGTCTGAAGAGGCACAGACTGGAAGTAAAGCAAGTACACCAATCACCTTAGTGTATGACTCAAGTGCTGTGCTGACAGAGGTCTGGAAGCAGGCCATTAACCTGCCCTCTCAACAGAGGATGATGTGGGGGTGGGGGGTTGAATTTTAAATATCTGCGTGAAGTAAACTTACATCCTTCTCTGCTCTCAACTTCCACTTCAGCATCTGAATCTTTGTCTTCAGAAGGAAACACGGCAGCAAGCGGAGCAGCTGTTTCCTGTTCTAGCTGTGATTCTGCAGTTACCCTCCTTTTCCGAGGTCTGTTAGCTTCATTTGGATTTGCGATGTTCTGTGTGATTGCAGTGGCTGATGGTGACTGTCGTCCATTCCTCTGGTGAGGCAGTGGTGTCAGGGCTACGTTTGGTGCCACAGAACTTTCATAACTTTTGTATGCATAGAAACTATAGAGAGGGCACAAAACAAAACTATTCAATTTTTAACCCTCAAAAGACAAAAATGTATGTTCTCAAAATGAAAAAAAAAAATTTTGCCTTATGATCTGTCATGTGAATTTTCTTCCTGTCTTTCACTGAATGAAACTTGAGACTCATGGGCTGAATTTTTGCCTGGGGTCAGGACCCTGATGTCGGAATAATTTCCAGGTCCTGTGCCCTGCATGGCATCGGAGTGACACGCATGCCTTGATTTTTGATTGAGCAGCCAATTAATGGCCAGAGGGTGTGCTCGCTGTCCAATTAAGGACAATGGGTGGGCTCCGGAAGCTGGAGGGCCAACAGGAGATCCTACAGCACTGAAAGAGCTGCAGCCTGCTGATGCAGGTAAGGAAGAGAGAGGGTGCCTGAACTTAAAATGGGCCCAGCTGCCAGACTGTCCTCGTGGAAGGGAAGCTCCTCCCCAGGATGACCGTTGACCAATTGTTAAGTCGGTTTTGGAGTGAGATGCTTAATTAGTGAAAGGAGCGCTGGCCTCCTGGTCTGCCGCCGGAAATCCGACTCCTCTCGCTGGCTGTGTTTTGGCCACTGCAAGGGACCCGCCTGTTGACTGGAAAATTTCCATCAGCATGGGAGAGGTGCCTTAATAAGCCCTTTAATTGGCTCAAGTGGGCAGATAGCTGTCTCACCCCAGACCCAGCCTCCTGGAAAATGGCTCGGAGGCGGGACAGTACCTGCAGACTGGCATGCTGACCAGCGGCTTGAAATTCTGGGCCCTCCCACCTCCAATCCTACCTCCAGAGCCAATTAAAAATTCAACCCCACGTCTTAAAAGGTGCTGATGAAATGGGGATTGTCTGTACATAAAATGGGTTCCTTTGGCTGCTTGGATGTAATTTATAAAATGTTCTGACAACATGCACCAAGACAACAACAATTTGCATTTATATAGCACCTTTAAGAGTTAAAACATTCCAAGGTGCTTCATGGAAGTGTTATTAAACAAAATTTGGGCACTAAGCCACGTGAGGAGATATTAGGAGGACATGTGACTAAAAGCTTGGTCAAAGAAGTAGATTTTAAGGACCATCTTAAAGGAGGAGAGAATGGTAGAAAGGTGGAAAGGTTTAGAGAGGTAATTCCAGGACTTAGGGACGAGGCAGACGAAGGCAGGGTTGTCAATGGTGGAGCAAAGAAAATCGGGGGTTCACAAGAGGCCAGTATTGGAATGATCTTGGAAGGTTGTGTGGCTGGAGGAGGTTATAGAGAAAGGAAGCAGCGAGGCCAGGGACAAGTTAGGTTATGGGAAGCAGAGTTTTGGATGAGCTCAAGTTTAGGGAAGGTGTAAGGTGGCAGGCTGGCCAGGAGAGCATTGGAATAGTTGAGTCTAGAGGTAACAAAGACTGCATTAGAAGATGTAGATGGCGGCATAATCAACCCTCATCAAGGCCTGCAATTTTGGAGTAACAAGTTATGATGATGACCTTGCATGGAAGTCACCTTCCAATTAGTTTTCTTCCCCGTCTCTCAAAAAGCTAACATGAAGAGAAAGATATTTACCCTCATTCCTACATTACAACAGTGACTGCACTTCAAAAGTACTTCATTGCTGTAAGGTGCTTTGAGACGTCCTATGGTCATGAAAAGGGCTATATAAATGCAAGTCCTTTTTTCAACGATTTAGGGTGGATTCTTGTCCACTTGTTCCTGCTGGAACAGTGTTATCATTTTCAGATCAGGAATCCGATTTCCTAATGGGCAGGCTTTACCAAGGCTCTTTTCCTGAGCAAGGGCATTAGAATCCCACCTCTGGACTCCCTGACCAATTAGGGAGGGTGGGAGGGCTGATGCGTTAATTTTGTCAAAGGCAGAATTTCTAATTAAAGAGACCAAGCATGAGCTATAAGGGCTCACCAGCAGTTGGGTCTGGAGGCTACAACAAGCTCAGGAATGGAGAGGAGACCTGGGAAGGCTGCTCCCCGGGACTCTCACTCTTACCTGGAGGTCCTGCTGTGAAATCTGAGGGGTTGCAGTAAGGTGAGCTCTCCCAAGGACGGGAAGAGGAAGACAACCTCTCCAACCAAGCAGGTGTGGATGGAAGTGGCTGAGGAAGTCAGCCGCAACCTGGAAGTGCACAAAGAGGATCCAGGACCTCAGGAGGATATGACAGGTGAGTAGCTTAGCACTTTCTGGTGCCAAGCCCCACACTCTGACTTGCCCAACAGCATTCCTCAGGCCAACACATTGTGCAGTTCCAATCATTCCTCTCTCTGCAGGTAAATCACATTCCCATCTAAACAGCCAACACTCACACTCACCCTCACCCTGTTGCTCTCTTGCACCCATGCCTCACAATCACCCTCCACAAATGGTATCCTTCCCTCCTCTCCACACAAGCAATTACAAACACTCACCACCTCTCTGCATTGCCTCCTTGCAGGACAAGAGAGCACACTACTTGGTGAGAAGCAGCGACACGGAAGCGGGTGTGGCCCTCCAGTGACAGGCACCTTGTCGGCCATTGACAGTGCTTGCCCATCTCCTCCACTGGGAAGGAGGTCTTGTTCCAAGAGGCTGTGGATGTTAACAGCGACCTGCCATGACAGCCTGAGCCTCCTGAGGCACTGGTGCTCAGACACGCTGAGAGAGCCGATCCTTTACCTGTGGACCCTATGTTGTGCGGGGGGGGGGGGGTTCTTGTCTCCTTCTAGCTGGATCTCCCATCCCATCTGCCCTGTGAAGGGGCAAGTGGTTGAGACGGCAGCTGGTTTTGGCAGTGGTATGACTTCTGCTCTTTCCCTCAGCAGAGTTGGAAGGTGGAGCTGCATAAACTGCCCCCATGTCATGTTGAAGGCTGGCAGCAGGAAGATGCAACTGAAGGCACTCTCTGAGAGAAGAAATGCTTTGAACAGCAGTCTCTCAATGGCCATGGCTGGAATTCTTCAGTGTAACTGGTCAAAGCCTTCACAGCTTGTCAGTTGCACTTAAGTAGCTCTTCCTGCTGTGCATTTGCCTCAGAGAACCTAACGAGTTGCAGACAGAGTGGAAGCCGTGCGCTTTTGGGAAAGAAGGAATTCATGGTTAAAAAGGCTCTTAATTGCTTTTTTAATCACCTCAATTGCTTTCCCTCCAGATACACGGGAGTTTCCCACAGGATTCAGTACCCGCCCTGGGTAAAGCCAGAAGAGAGCAGGATGACATCGGGATCGTGACCTGACATCATTTTCCAGGATTTTGCTATCCCACACATACTGGAACCTGCCTAAACCTGGCTGGGAAATTCTGCCCTTAGATTTGATTCTTCTAGTTGTAAGGCCAGTGTCTTTTAGTACTGTAGGTACCAGCTCACCATCAGTTCATTTTAAATAAATATACGACAGCCCCAATTTCCTTTATTTATTTATTTAGAGATACAGCACGGCCCACCGTGTCTGTGCCGACCAACAACCACCCATTTATACTAATCCTACATTAATCCCATATTCCCTACCACATCCCCATCATTTTCCTACCACCTACCTACACTAGGAGCAATTTACAATGACCAATTTACCTATCAACCTGCAAGTCTTTGGCTGTGGGAGGAAACCGGAGCACCCGGCAGAAACCCACACGGTCACAGGGAGAACTTGCAAACTCCACACAGGCAGTACCCAGAACTGAACCCGGGTCACTGGAGCTGTGAGGCCGCGGTGCTAACCACTGCACCACTGTGCCACACAAGGATATTTCATTTGTTTGCTATTTAAAGTAAACTGTAAACGAGTGGATTCTTGACATACTCATGTAAAATTCTGCTACCATCAGCACAGAGGAAGCTCCCCAATCTAAAGTTTTATTGGAACACTGTATTTAGCTTAGAGCACAAACAAAACCTGTACCTGTCTCGGGCCAGTGCAGGAAGGTGAGTCAGAGTTTCTTTTTCACTTGTTGAAATGGTTGGTGACCAGGGCCTGAAGGCGGAGAGTCTTTGTTGAGAATGTGCACAACTGCTACTTAGAACATTCTAGACAAAAAAAAAATTATTTATTTTCTTCATTCAATAGAAAACTTTCCTTATAATTGTCCTCAAATAACTCTTTTCATACTTGATGCCCTGTGCAGCTTTTCTTCTCTTCCTACTTTTTCCCTGTGTCTCTCCTGTTCTGAAGGTGATTAATACAAGAACACAAGAAGAACACAATAAATAGGAGTAGTAGACGATATGGCCCATCGAACCGGCTCCACCATTCAATATGATCATGGCTGATCTTGGGCTTCAATTCCACTTTCCTGCCCACTCCCCATATCCCTTGATTCCCTGAGACCAAAAATCTATCTATTCCAGTCTTAAATATATTCAACGATGGAGCATCCACAACCGTCTGGGGGTAGAGAATTCCAAAGATTCACAACCCTTTGAGTTTAGTAATTTCTCCTCATCTCAGTCCTGAATGACTGGCCCCTTATCCTGAGACTGTGCCCCCGCGTTCTAGATTCCTCAACCAGTGGAAACAATCTCTCAGCTTTTACCCTATCAAGCCCTTTCAGAATCATGTATGTCTCAATTAGATCAACTCTCATTCTTCTAAACTCCAGAAAATATAGGCCCAATTTACTCAGCCTCTCATCATAGGCCAACCCCCTCATCCCAGGGACCAATTTAGTATATCTTTGCTGCACTGCCTCCAGTGCAAGTATATTAGAATTAGAACATTACAGCGCAGTACAGGCCCTTCGGCCCTCGATGTTGCGCCGACCTGTGAAACCATCTGACCTACACTATTCCATTTTCATCCATATGTCTATCCAATGACCACTTAAATGCCCTTAAAGTTGGCGAGTCTACTACTGTTCCACGCCCCTACTACTCTCTGAGTAAAGAAACTACCTCTAACATCTGTCCTATATCTATCACCCCTCAACTTAAAGCTATGTCCCCTCGTGTTTGCCATCACCATCTGAGGAAAAAGACTCTCACTATCCACCCTATCCAACCCTCTGATTATCTTGTATGTCTCGATTAAGTCACCTCTTCTCCTCCTTCTCTCCAACGAAAACAACCTCAAGTCCCTCAGCCTTTCCTCGTAAGACCTTCCCTCCATACCAGGCAACATCCTAGTAAATCTCCTCTGCACCCTTTCCATAGCTTCCACATCCTTCCTATAATGCGGTGACCAGCACTGCACGCAATACTCCAGGTGCGGTCTCACCAGAGTTTTGTACAGCTGCAGCATGACCTTGTGGCTCCGAAACTCGATCCCCCTACTAATAAAAGCTAACACACCATATGCCTTCTTAACAGCCCTATTAACCTGGGTAGCAACCTTCAGGGATTTATGCACCTGGACATCAAGATCTCTCTGTTCATCTACACTACCAAGAATCTTCCCATTAGCCCAGTACTCTGCATTCCTGTTACTCCTTCCAAAGTGAATCACCTCGCACTTTTCCGCATTAAACTCCATTTGCCATCTCTCAGCCCAGCTCTGCAGCCTATCTATGTCCCTCTGTACCCTACAACATCCTTCGGCACTATCCACAACTCCACCGACCTTAGTGTCATCCGCAAATTTACTAACCCACCCTTCTACACCCTCTTCCAGGTCATTTATAAAAATGACAAACAGCAGTGGCCCCAAAACAGATCCTTGTGGTACACCACTAGTAACTAAACTCCAGGATGAACATTTGCCATCAACCACCACCCTCTGTCTTCTTTCAGCTAGCCAATTTCTGATCCAAAGCTCTAAATCACCTTCAACCCCATACTTCCGTATTTTCTGCAATAGCCTACCGTGGGGAACCTTATCAAACGCCTTAGTGAAATCCATATACACCACATCCACTGCTTTACCCTCATCCACCTGTTTGGTCACCTTCTCGAAAAACTCAATAAGGTTTGTGAGGCACGACCTACCCGTCACAAAACCGTGCTGACTATCGCTAATGAACTTATTCTTTTCAAGATGATTATAAATCCTGTCTCTTATAACCTTTTCCAACATTTTACCCACAACCGAAGTAAGGCTCACAGGTCTATAATTACCAGGGCTGTCTCTACTCCCCTTCTTGAACAAGGGGACAACATTTGCTATCCTCCAGTCTTCCGGCACTATTCCTGTCGACAATGACGACATAAAGATCAAGGACAAAGGCTCTGCAATCTCGTCCCTAGCTTCCCAGAGAATCCTAGGATAAATCCCATCTGGCCCAGGGGACTTATCTATTTTCACACTTTCCAAAATTGATAACACCTCCTCCTTGTGAACCTCAATCCCATCTAGCCTAGTAGCCTGAATCTCAGTATTCTCCTTGACAACATTTTCTTTCTCTGCTGTAAATACTGACGCAAAATATTCATTTAACACTTCCCCTATCTCCTCTGATTCCACACACAACTTCCCACTACTATCCTTGATTGGCCCTAATCTAACTCTAGTCATTCTTTTATTCCTGATATACCTATAGAAAGCCTTAGGGTTTTCCCTGATCCTATCCGCCAATGACTTCTCGTGTCCTCTCCTTGCTCTTCTTAGCTCTCCCTTTAGATCCTTCCTGGCTAGCTTGTAACTCTCAAGCGCCCTAACTGAGCCTTCACGTCTCATCCTAACATAAGCCTTCTTCTTCCTCTTGACAAGCGCTTCAACTTCTTTAGTAAACCACGGCTCCCTCGCTCGACAACTTCCTCCCTGCCTCACAGGTACATACTTATCAAGGACACGCAGTAGCTGCTCCTTGAATAAGCTCCACATTTCGATTGTTCCCATCCCCTGCAGTTTCCTTCCCCATCCTACGCATCCTAAATCTTGCCTAATCGCATCATAATTTCCTTTCCCCCAGCTATAATTTTTGCCCTGCGGTATATACCTGTCCCTGCCCATCGCTAAGGTAAACCTAACCGAATTGTGGTCACTATCACCAAAGTGCTCACCTACATCTAAATCTAACACCTGGCCGGGTTCATTACCCAGTACCAAATCCAATGTGGCATCGCCCCTGGTTGGCCTGTCTACATACTGTGTCAGAAAACCCTCCTGCACACACTGGACAAAAACTGACCCATCTAAAGTACTCGAACTATAGTATTTCCAGTCGATATTTGGAAAGTTAAAGTCCCCCATAACAACTACCCTGTTACTCTCGCCCCTGTCGAGAATCATCTTCGCTATCCTTTCCTCTACATCTCTGGAACTATTTGGAGGTCTATAAAAGACTCCCAACAGGGTGACCTCACCTCTCCTGTTTCTAACCTCGGCCCATACTACCTCAGTAGACGAGTCCTCAAATGTCCTTTCTGTCGCTGTAATACTCTCCTTGATTAACAATGCCACACCCCCCCCCCCCTCTTTTACCATCTTCTCTGTTCTTACTGAAACATCTAAATCCCGGAACCTGCAACATCCATTCCTGCCCCTGCTTTCTTCAAGGTTGGAAAATTGCTCCTAAGGTGCTGACAGGCCTTAGTATCATTCCTAAGTAACCATACTGGACACTACAGCCTACAGCCAAATACGACCGATGGAGATGTGTAAGCGTAAACACACACACAAAATAAGATTTTGTCTGCCTAGTCCTAAGGTGCTGACTGAGATCAGCTATCTCAGCACAGATGAAAACTTGGATCTGGGCATCTCCTAATCTGAATAGATCAGTGCCAAAGCAGATAGTGTATTTATCCTGTGAACCACTTTGTTTCTGATGAAAAAGTATTCTGAACAAAACTTGATCAATGGAAGCCTAGAACATTCAGTCTGTCAACAAGATAATGGAACTTCATCAAATTACTAAAATAAAACTCTCCCCACATCATTTCCTCTATTAAGAACCATCCCCTAACTTCCCCAGAATGTTGCCACATTATTTCCTCTCAGATGGAGCAGTCTCTGTCAAGCATCCAGCAGCCACAGTTCCATCTTCAGTTCTGCTCAACTTCAGTCTGTATGACAGACTTTATGACAACCACTAAAGCTATGTCAAAGTAAGACAAAATAAAGTGCACAATGGCAATGTTGGATCCTTTTTTCATACCACTAGTAATACCCACTCATTCCTCAGAAGCTGAAATTTAAGTAACCATTGCTCCCTTTCTCCATCCCAATGAAGTGATTTGTTTAACTTATTATTGAATGATGTACCTTAGTGCTAGATGGGGAGGAAAAGGACCGCCACCATTCAGGCTGTTTCTCCTTCTGAGTTGCAGTTGGAGATTCTGAAGTGGTTTCATCTTGCTTGAACTTCTTAAACACGGTTTGGTCAAAAGGCACCTAAACAGAAGGAAGAAAAAGAACAAGATTAGTTTTTTTGTGGTATATAATGCAAAGATAAAACACTTAACAGGAAATATCATTCAATAACACTGAAAACAGAACCAGAATAATTTGAGGAGAGAAGGTAGAATTTCTGCAATAGCTAAATAAGGGAAAATTTGGGAGCTGGTATTTCCGAATTGCTGCTTGCTAGACATAAGTTTTAGAAAACTTAATTCTTTAAGAGTTTTAGTGGCATTTCTGAAACACTTTCAAAATTAATTTACTTCTTAAAAAGTATGTTAAGAGGGTACTGTAAAAGAGAAACAGTCATAGTTTTGTTTCTTTTTAAAATCTGCTATGATGGTACAAGATATTGGAGCACCAACGAGCTGCATCAACAGGACATAAAGCCCAAGAAGTACCCCAAAAGTGAGGAGCATCATCCTGGGCCCCTCTCCTGTACCTCCTGGCACCCACCTGTGCAGAAATCATGGGACAAATCAGTGATAGTGAGTGAAATATCAGGGAAAGGAATGGAAAAGAAGGAGGACTCTCCCAATAGCCCAGTTGGTAACTGCACTATTGATCATTTGATTTTGATTGGGACAGCTGTGGGGGCATTGCAATTTGCTATAATATCCCCGAAATACAGAAAGGAAAGGCAATAATCAGTCAGGATTTGTCCTGGTGACACCTGCTGGTAAATATGCATAGTTGTAATTGGGTGAAATGGCACAACAAACCAACATTGATAATGCTCTGCGTCTGAATGAAAGGCAATAGGCCTTCAAAGTTCTGGCATTGTTACTAATACGTTATGCGTCAGAAATAAAGGAGGCTGTATATGGCATTGTGTGCTTACTGTACAAGTAATAAAACATTCTTGGTCTTTAGGGGGTTAAACTAAAAGAGAGATTTTGTTGAGTTGGATGTTGCTTCCTCATGCAAACATGGCTCAGCAGTCACAATAAACAACTCCTTGCAAAGCAGAGGACCTTCAGACGCATTTCTTGCTTCGTGGTCTGCTATAAAATGCAAGCTTAATTTGTTCGGCAGTTACAAAAAAAACGGGAAAAGAATTGTGTAATGAAATCAAATGTACTGGTGTGGGGGATGATGTGGCTCTGCACTCCACCAAAGGAGTGAAACAGTGCAAACGTTGTTTCCTCCCTATGAAAGTCAACTTGTCAACTGATTTCAGAGCCTGCAGCTGTAGTATATGTTGGGTGACTTGCCAAAACTTGCTTTGTCTACCATGTGAACTGCATGACATGGCATGTAAATTACCCTGATCCAATGCAGAGCCTCCAGCTTGCACAGTGTTGATCAACAACAGGACCCTGTCTGGAACAGCAGTGATGATAACACCAGTTAGGTATTTGGCAAATGCTCTTCCATTGCTGAAAACCTCTCAGTTGGGGGTTCCAGTATTAAAACCACAACAGGTGATAATGCCAAAGGGAGGCCGTTATTTTTCTGTCAGCATACAGAACATTTTGTTCGGACAAGACATCAATTTCAGGCTCACAGTCAACACTGGAATACTGCTAAAACATGGCCTTTTTTGTGGGTCAAGTGTGAAACAGACATAATGGGCCAAAAATCGTAAGTGTTCTGCAATAAGTAACCCTTTGAGGACTTGAGCAGCATTTCTGATTACATTTTTAAAGAATTCAGGGACTAAATAACGGAGAAATCTTTTAGCATTCTAGTAACTAAATCTTCATGAGACATTATGATGGGACAAATCTACACACTTGAAAAATGGCTCCTTATATCTATTAAGTATAACAACAAAACTTTATATTTATATAGCGCTTTTAATGTAATAGAATGTCCCTCCACACTTCACAGGAGCATTATAAAACAAAATATGACACCGAGCCACATGAGGAGATATTAGGTCAGATGATCAAATGTTTGGTCAAAGGGGTAGATTTTAAGGAGTGTCTTAAAGGAGGAAATCGAGGTAGATGGTGTAGGGAGGGAATTGAAGAGCTCTGGTCCAAGGAAACTAAAGGCGTGGCCATCAGTGGTGGAGTAATTAAAATCGGGGATGCTCAACAGGCCAGAATTAGATAAGTGCAGATATTGTGGAGGGTTGTGGGGCTGGAGGATATTACAGAAATAGGGATGGGCGAGGCCATGGAGAGATTTGAAAACAGGGATGAGAATTTTAAAATCAAGACGTTACTTGACCAGGAGCCAATGTAGGCCAGTGAGCACAGGAGCGATAGGTGAAAGGGACTTGGTGCGAGTTAAGACAGGGACAGCAGAGTTTTGGATTACCAAGTTTATGGAGGGTAGTATGTGGGACACCAGCCAGGAATGCATTGGAATAGTCAAGTCCAGAAGTAACAAAGGCATGAATGAGGGTTTCAACAGCAGATGAGATGAGACAGGGGCAAAGTCGGGTGATGGTATGAAGGTGGAAATAGGCAGGCTTAGTGATGGTGCCAATATGTGGTTGGAAGCTCATTCTGGGATCAAATATGACACCTAGGTTACAAGCACTGATTTAGACTGTTGCCAGGGAGAGGGATGGAGTCTGTAGCTAGGGAATGGAGTTTGTAGAGGGAACCCAAAATAATGGCTTCAGTCTTTCCTATATTTAATTGGAGGAAATTTCTACTCACCAGTATTGGATGTCAGATAAGCAGTCTGATAATTTAGCAACATTTGAGGAGTTGAGGGAGGTGGTGGTGAGGTAGAGCTGGGCGTTGACAGCGTACATGTGAAAACTAATGCTGTGTTTTCAGATGATGACATTGAGGGGCAGCATGTAACTGAGAAAAAGGAGGGGGCCAAGGACAGATCCTTGGGGGACACCAGAGGTTAACAGTGCAGACGCAGGAAGAGAAGCTATTATAAGTGATACTCTGGCTACGATTAGATAGATAAGAATGGAACCAGGTGAGAGTAATCTCACCCAGCCGGACGACAGTGAAGAGACGCTGGAGGATGGTGTTGTCTATTATATTCCTGAAAGCAAGTTCGTGAAGAATAGAACTGGAGTCAATTTTTAGTCTGACATTTATTTACAGAGTGAAACATTACATATACCCCCTAACTCAACCACACCACAGTTTCAGTAAATGTCTCTCTATATGTACTCAAATGAAACCCTAATTAATGCCCTCTACCTGCATATAATTGAATGCAAGTGATATACAATTAACACTGTCGAGTAAAAGGCTGCAGACAGGTTGAGAAGGATGAGGAGGGGTAGTTTACTTTTGTTACAGTCATTTGTGACTTCAGTAAGAGCCGTTTCGGTACTGTGGCAGAGGCAGAAACCTGATTGGAGGGATTCAAACATAGAGTTCCTGGAAAGATGGGCACAAATTTGGGAGGTGAAAAACACGTTCAAGGATGGTGGGGGTCAAGGGTTGTTTTAGATATAGTACACTGTAATCAAAAGTTCACAGTTTATTCAGTCGTACTTTATTTTAAATTCATTCTTGGGATGGAAGCATTACCGGTGAGGAAAGCGTTTATTTGCCCCTCACTAGATGCCCTGAGAAGTGATACAACTGTGTGACTTGCTAGGCCCTTGGAGAGCAGTTAAGAGTCAACCATGTGAGTGTGGGACTGGATTCGTATTTAGGCCAGACGAGAGGTTACCTTCCGAAAAGATATAAGTGAACCAGTTGGTATTTTACGACAATCCATCAGCTTCATCGTCACTTTTACTGATACCTTTTTATTTCCAGATTTAAAAAAAAATGATTTCAAATTCTCAAGATGCCCGGATAGGATTTCAACATAAATATTCTCTGGATTATTAGTCCAGAATGAGTAACATAACCACTATATAACTTCATAAACATGTTTTATCACAGCTTCAGCTCTTGTATGTATGTTTTGCCAAGTGGATAAATTGTATACTCACTGTGCAGAGAAACTAGTATTCATTTGTCCAGATGTGTGGTAAATATAATAGCCGTGTAGTTGTATGCATCCCCATTACCAATAGACAGTTTTCATACCATGTTAATCTGAGTGTACCTCAACTCTAATTTCATTACAAATTCCAGCCACTGCAATTATGGGGAACACATTCAAAAGAATACATGTACATTTCCCAAGATAGTTGAACTGATTACAGTTAGTTTCAATGAAAACAGTTTGGAAAGTTTTGAAGTTTTGGTCATGTACCACACATATACCCCTATCCTACTGGGAAGTTATACAGGATATTCAGTAATCATAAAGGGCCAATCAACTTTTTCTAGCTAGTAATTCTGTGCTTTCAATTCACTCAACAAGTGTCATTGAAAAAAATTAATACTGAAGAAATTATTGAAGCACTATCTTTATTATGGGGAGGACAGTCTGGAGAAACTTTCATTACTAACAAACCTCACAAAGATGCTTTGCAATGCAGTGGAGCAAACTGCATCATGTTGCTATGTTTGGCAAGCAAACAATTATGGTATGTGAAACACTCTTGAACAAAGACAGTTCCTCTTTAAATTGAATTGAATTGAATTGATAAACAAATCAGATTTCTTTGAGGTGGGTTTTTTTGGCTCAGGAGGCAAGAGGTAGGAGAAGAGAAAGCATTATGTACCAAACAATTCAAACAGTCATCCTATCTCAATACTCCACTTGAGGTACTACACATCAGAATAAGTTTTGTCAGCTCAAAAACCAGAAGACCAGAGAATTACGTTTCTGTGCTATTGCAGTTCATTGGCATGCATTGTTTTAGAGTTGCTTTGTAAGTGGCATTTCTGAAAATGCTTTCAGATGAAAGGATTTGTTGTGTGAGTGCGCTGAGCCAAATCTGACCCAGCATAAAGGCTATTATTATAGTGTGGAGGAACAACTGAGGGTCCCTAGCAGAATCAGTGACCCATGTATTGCAAGGTTAGTGGTTCACCCTTCTTTTTCTTTCTCTAACACAGTCAGCTCAAAGCGGAAAAATTCTACTCACCAAAAGCAACTAACTGCCCATGTTTGTAAGATGAAAAATAAGACAAACTGCCTGCTTTTCAAGCAACATTGGATTCTTCCTTCTCATTTCTTAATGTTTCCTCTCTTTCCCTGCCATATGCAATCCATTGTGATCCTCTGCAGGATTTTTCACACACCTCAGCATCCCACCAACACTAAAAATATTCCCTATTCCTCTTTAGGATTCTTTTGCTTGGGTTAAAGTTCAAGTCACAGTTTGTGCTGAATGAAAAGCTGACTTGCTCGAGCTCAAAAGGGCCATTGTCACTTGGAGGCTGTCCTGCAAGACACTTTTCAAGACCTATAGACAGAGATTTCTACAATGAAATGATCTGTGATGTGACAACATGCTTGTATCTGCCCAAAGATTTTAAATGGAAAAAGGGCAGTCAAGTGGATACTATGTTTACTACAGTACAGTAGTATTTGCAGAGCCCGGTTGATTCAGAAATTTAGCTCGTTTGAAAACTCCAAATCCACAATAATATTCTTTATAATTTTTTAGCGTACTTGCATTGTAGGAATTAAATTTGAGCATTTTTGAAATAAAGACTAAAAATCCAGAAATTGATCGTTGGCTTTTTAAAAAATAAAGCATTACAATAATCTTCATTGAGTTGCCACAAAGGTTTGTAGGCACAGATTGTAAATCCATTGTGATAAACCATCCCAAAAAGTGACAGATAAAGAAATGCCAACTACTGGTCTCTTACCTTCCAAACGGAGTACAGTGGGCCTTCCACTGCTGTTCCACAGACTACCACCGCCCCTCCCCTGGCAGTTTCCAGATTCAGCGATAGTAACAGTGGAAGGCAGAGGTATTGAGCTGCTAGCTGGGCCTTGCCTACCAGCCACCATTTACAAATAACTGGACAGTGTAGGAGCAGCTGGTGCCCTTTCCTGCCAGAGTGGGGGGGTGGGGGGTAACATGAGGTTGGACAGGGATACAATCGTAGTCCTCCCAATCCAAAGGTTCTCCTCAATTTTGCCTAATGGCTTCCGATTTTGGTTGTTATCGTATTGGAAATTCCAGGATTTATAGTGTGGCTCGTTAAGTGAGATATGCAGGAGGCTGCCACCACCTGGAGAATCCCAAGGCTTTTTATACGTATATAAAGAGCAAGAGGGTAACCAGGGAAAGGATTGGCCCACTCAAGGACAGAGGAGGGAATCTATGTGTGGAGCCAGAGGAAAGGGGCGAGGTACTAAATGAGTACTTTGCATCAGTATTCACCCAAGAGAAGGACTTGGTGGATGATTAGTCTAGGGAAGGGAGTGTAGATAGTCTGGGTCATGTCGTTATCAAAAAGGAGGTGGTGTTGGGCGTCTTGCAAAGCATTAAGGTAGATAAGTCCCCAGGGCCTGATGGGACCTACTCCAGAATACTGAGGGAGGCAAGGGAAGAAATTGCTGGGGCCTTGACAAAAATCTTTGTATCCTCATTGGCTACAGGTGAGGTCCCAGAGGACTGGAGAATAGCCAATGTTGTTCCTTTGTTTAAGAAGGGTAGCAAGGATAATCCAGGAAATTATGGGCCGGTGAGCCTTACGTCAGTGGTAGGGAAATTATTAGAGAGGATTCTTCGGGACAGGATTTACTTCCATTTGGAAACAAATGAACTTATTAGCGAGAGGCAGCATGGTTTTGTGAAGGGGAGGTCGTGTCTCACTAACTTAATTGAGTTTTTTGAGGAAGTGACAAAAGATGATTGATGAAGGAAGGGCAGTGGATGTTGTCTAAAAGGACCTCAGTAAAGCCTTTGACAAGGTCCCTCATGGCAGACTGGTACAAAAGGTGAAGTCGCACGGGATCAGAGGTGAGCTGGCAAGATGGATACAGAACTGGCTCGGTCATAGAAGACAGAGGGTAGCAGTGGAAGGGTGCTTTTCTGAATGGAGGGATGTGACTAGTGGTGTTCCGCAGGGATCAGTGCTGGGACCGTTGCTGTTTGTAGTATATATAAATGATTTGGAGGAAAATGTAGCTGGTCTGATTAGTAAGTTTGCGGACGACACAAAGGTTGGTGGAGTTGCGGATAGTGATGAGGATTGTCAGAGGATACAGCAGGATATAGATCGGTTGGAGACTTGGGCGGAGAAATGGCAGATGGAGTTTAATCCAGACAAATGTGAAGTAATGCATTTTGAAAGATCCAATACAGGTGGGAAGTATACAGTAAATGGCAGAACCCTTAGGATTTTTGACAGGCAGAAAGATTTTGGCGTACAGGTCCACAGGTCACTGAAAGTGGCAACACATGTGGATAAGATAGTCAAGAAGGCATACGGCATGCTTGCTTTCATTGGTCGGGGCAAAGAGTATAAAAATTGGCAAGTCATGCTGCAGCTGTACAGAACCTTAGTTAGGCCACACTTAGAATATTGCATGCAATTCTGGTCGCCACACTACCAGAAGGACATGGAGGCTTTGGAGAGGGTACAGAAGAGGTTTACCAGGATGTTGCCTGGTCTGGAGGGCATTAGCTATGAGGAGAGGTTGGATAAACTCAGATTGTTTTCACTGGAACGACGGAGGTGGAGGGGCGGCATGATAGAGGTTTACAAAATTATGAGTGGCATGGACAGAGTGGATAGTCAGAAGCTTTTTCCCAGGGTGGAAGAATCAGTTACTAGGGGACATAGGTTTAAGGTGCGAGGGGCAAAGTTTAGAGAGGATGTGCGAGGCAAGTTCTTTCCACAGAGGGTGGTGAGTGCCTGGAACTTGCTGCCGGGGGAGGTGGTGGAAGCAGGTATGATAGTGACATTTAAGAGGCATCTTGACAAATACATGAATAGGATGGGAATAGAGGGATACGGTCCCTGGAAGTGCAGAAGGTTTTAGTATAGACAGGCATCAAGATCGGCGCAGGCTTGGAGGGCCGAGTGGCCTGTTCCTGTGCTGTACTGTTCTTTGTTCACCTGTGGAACCTTAGTCCAGCAGGAGTCCCAGCTCTAGGAGAGCAAGAGAGAACGTTTCCAGAACACCTACAGAGCCACAGGATTATTTACAACATTCTCAGAACAAGCATTAAAATTAATAATGTAACAAAAACGTTGCAGGAAATGCTGAATCCTCAAAGGGTTAAAACTGTACTTTCATAATTATGATTGAACTCTGCAAGATAATCTTTTCAAAAGGTCGTTCGCTGAAAGTGTCATCACTCCTCAGTGTAAATACAATCATGCACTTGACTCTATCTAGTACTGCACATTAAAAACCTGGATCTTTATGATAAGGTTTTGATACTGTAACTATGAATACTCCATCAAGTACTTAAAGCTTAACCACAGAGCTCTAATTTAATTTATCCATGAGTGGAAAATGTTTGTTAATGGTTATAATTATTAAAAAAAATCTAGCATTTTTATTTTTGAGTAGCAATGCCTCTTTGAATATTGTGTGTGTTTATGAGGTATCTGAGCTACAAAACACTTACTCATTGTAAGCGTACACAGAGTTTATAGTTTTGTTAAGTCATCCAACACCACAGTGCTAAAATAATGAATGGTAAGAAGTTTACTAACTCTGATACCACCCAGAAAAACATACTGAAGGAAAATACAAAGTTCACTTCCAAGACACTCTGAATGTCAGTTAGCCAGTGTTAAAGGGCGAATTACTTTCCCTTTGGGGAGGGATGTGAGCTAGCATGTTTATAAAAGCAGCTTGGGACAGCCGTTACCATAACAACATCACCATGTTAGGCCAGTCCAAAATGACAGTTACTGGTAAAGCTGTTGCAGTCTTTTAATCATTTCAAAAGTGCATGTTTCTTTTCAATTGTAGGGTTGAATGTCCGCGGGGCTTGACCTGATTCCCTTCTGTAACTTCAGCAGAAGATACCCAGAATCTTATGGAGAAACAGTCTAAACGGTCTTTATGCCATTTCTCTGGGGTTTTAAATGGAAACCCAGCCATATCATTAGCAGATTTTAAGGGACGTCTCAGTGGCAGTACTCTCACCTCTAAAAAGGCCCACATCAGGTTTTGAGCAATAATAAAGGCTCAACTCTTCAGTGCAATATTGGGGGAGGGGGGGGGCATTGTGATGGCTGCTTTCTTTGGATGAAATGTTAAATTGAGACCCCGACTCCCTGTTGAGCTGGATGTAAAAGATCCCATGACAGGAGAGTTCTCCTGAAATCCTGGACAACATTTATCCCTTAACCAACACAAAACATCAGTTTAATATAAAAGCAAAATACTGCGGATGCTGGAAATCTGAAATAAAAAGAAGAAATGCTGGAAATACTCAGCCGGTCTGGCAGCATCTGTGGAGAGAGAAGCAGAGTTAACGTTTCGGGTCAGTTCCGAAGAAGGGTCACTGACCCGAAACGTTAACTCTGCTTCTCTCTCCACAGATGCTGCCAGACCGGCTGAGTATTTCCAGCATTTCTTCTTTTTATTACAAAACATTAGTCATTTATTTGTTTGTGGGTTCTTACTGCGCACAAATTGGCTGTTGCACTTGCCTACAAAACAATAACTATACTTTAAAAGCAGTTTATTGGCTGTGAAGAGCTTTGGGCCACCCTGAGGGCAGGAAATGCCCTATATAAGTGAGTTCTTTCTTAATAGAACTCTGGAAATATACTGGGGTTGAAATTCTGCAGGGTTTCCATCAATCTCCCACTATAACCACAACCTTTCTCCAATTTGCCTGAGGATCTGCTCGTCTCTCACTGGAGTTACATGGGAGACTGGTGTGATTGCCATGGAATTTCAGCACCATTGTGTTTATTGCATGGGAGTGATCAATCCCCAGAGTCTCACCTTGTTGTTTAAATTAATTCTGCAGCAATGAGCATGACTGGCAAACAATGTTAGCACTGGTTTTGTTTTTCACCTGTGAGAATTATCTCTTTAGAAGGCAATGAAGATACTGCTGATTCTCATTAGAATTCCAAACTGCTGATTCTCATTAGAATTCCAATAATCAAACTGAAGATATTTTGGCCACCATATTCAAAAACGGAGAATGGGCCACTCCACAAGTCAGTGGTCGCACAATCCCTTTAGTGACACTGGTATTTTTAGATTTGCTATGCAATATAGCATTTGATTTTTAAAAAGAAAGTTCTCATCAAGGTGGGGGGCATAGGAATATAGGAATAAAAGTAGGCCATTCAGTCCCTCGAGCCTGTTCAGCCATTCAATTTGATCATTGCTGATCTGTACCTCAACTCCGTTTAACCAACTTTGTTCCATGTCCCTTGATATCCTCACCCATCAAAAATCTATCAGTCTTTGTCTTGAAAATTTCAACGGACCCAACATGCACAGTCTTTTGGGGGGAGGGGGGAATAAAGTTCCAGATTTCCACTACCCCTGTGTACAAAAGTGCTTCCTGATTTTACTCCTTAAAGGCCCAAGTCTAATTTTAAGATTATGTTCCCTTGTTCTGGACTCCTTGACCAGAGGAAACAGTTTCCCTATATCTAGCCTATAAAATTACTTATACAAGAGCAAAGCACTGCAGCTTCTGGAAATCTGAGATTAAAAACCGACAATGTTGGAAATACTTAGCAGGTCCGGCAACATCTGTGTGAGAGAAACAGAGTTAATGTTTCAGGTTATGACCTCTCGTCAGAACAGTTTTGTTTATCTTCACAAATGCTAGCAGACCTGTTGAGTATTTCCAGCACTTTCTGTTTTTCTTTCAAATTCCTTTATCATTTTAAAGACCATTGTCAGATCACCCTCAACCTTCTAAATACAAGGGATGTCACGAAGAAGGCGTCGCACTTTGTATGCATTTTAAAGAGACATTCTCACTGTCTAAACCACACTACACCTCATCAAGGAGTATTTGCAAAGAGACTGAGTGTGAAAAAGGGAGTCAGTTTTATTACTATGAAATGTCAGTGGCAGGAACTTGGAAAGTATTATCATAAAATACTTCAATTGACATGACTGGTAATTTTATAGCTCACACGATTATCATCTATATGGGAAAATCGAAATGCGAAAGATTGAACATTATTGAACATTCAGCAACATTTTTCCTGAGCTATGGATCTTCCACATGTTAAACAATAGCTATAACTCACCATCACCAGCAAGATATCAATTTATCAGAAGAAATATTCCACTATTTAAAGCCTGCTCTTTTGCTGATTGTTACAATTTCTTGTCCAAAGTAGCAGGATGCCCCCATTAAACAAGACTGAATCTCTTTTACAGCTTCTGATCTTTAAAAATAATTTTCCATCATGCAACATCTTCAAAGCAATTTTTTGAAATTAAATTATCACGAAGTAGAATCAGTAATGTGCAAAATATTTTTCACTTATACCCTTGCATAAAAAAGATACACGTATATGTGCATCAGCAAGGGGTTAACACCCACAACTCTAGATCTTATATTTCCATGCTAGTGCGAGTGGTTAGTCTGGGAAGGGTGGTGCTTCCTTTTCGTTTCTCTGCAATACAGCTAATGGCTACAAGTTCTGATAATGGTTTTTACTCAAAGTGAAAGCCACAAGAAGTGGATGTTGTTTGTTATCACTCGGAGACCTCACAGACTAGCTTCTCAGACAGTCTGTGAGAGTGAGGTATGAGTCATACAAAAAAACCAGAAAGTACAGTAGAAAGGATGTTCGGCATCCAACCCTGTTGACAAAGTGGGTTCTAATGTCTGAGGCGATGGGTCGTAAATACTTTGCAGATTTGACATTTCACTACTATTGTTTTTCCGTACAGACATGAAAAACTGCTCCACTTACTGAGCAACTGTGCTTATTACCTGACTGATTTTCACAACAATTGGATAGTATTCTTTTGATATCTTTCAATCCCCTCATTTTACAAAAAATGAATTTTAACTTACAAGTTCACACAACATTTTCTCAAACCCAGCTGTAGAATGTAGTCCATAGTATGTGAACACATATACCACAGTTACACACTGCGTGGTATTGTAATAGCATGATTCTCCCAATTCAAACAGCTGTAACCATGAGTTGCAGATCTGGCAGTTGTAATATGGTATTTGTTGATTGGAAAGTCATGTGCTATATGCCATTTCTAATATGCAAGCTAGAAATTTCTCTCCACAACTTATCTTTTTAAAGTCAACGAGAATTTCCACAACACAAAATACCAGTAGAAAGAGTTTTATTTTAGTAAATCAGGATGTCTAATACTTGCAGATACTCATAAACTCATCAGCATTATCCAAAGCAAGATGAGGAATGTACGTAAGCACAGCTTCTGTCTACCCGATATAAAGTGTATACTTTATCCCACAGCATGATGTTCAGACAGTTTAAGTGCCAGTTAGAGGACCCAATGCTTCCATCCCCCTAAGTGTGCATGGTGGCACTGCTGGAGTTTACCCAGTTAAAACCATTCTGCTTACCAATACAGAGCATTGGTAAACTTCCAACAGTTTTCCCAATTAGGATCACTCTAGCTATTATGGCATTTGTTTCCAGAGTTATCTGGATCTGACTGGGAAGAATCACAGCCCTCACTGACAGGTCACCCCTCCAAGTTTTATTGGTGAGCTACACTGGCTAGGTAATCAACAGTGAGGACTTTCCTGGTTCAGGAATTGGATTACCAAGTTGCTGCAGTGGATTGACTTGGTTCTAAGTTTTCATTACCAGGGATGTTATATTTGATCCACCTCGATTCTAAAAGGTCTGCCTACTTGTTCCTTAAAAAGGATTCCTACAACAACCAAATGCCAACAGAAAGACATAAAAGAGTGAGCTGTAGTCTCCAGTTGAATTCTAAAAAATTTGGGGTGAAAAAAAAACACAATTGCACTTGGTACATGTATATTAAAGCTGTGACAGAGATTGATTTTGTTAAACCTTCTTAATCAATATTTAACACTCTTGCCTAACATCCTAAGGAACTGAAATGACTGGGGTTGTGCCTACCAATGTTCCGAAGAAGCCTGAATCATATGTGTATATGTACATCTGTATATCTATACAATACGTAATAACACAGTGCTGACAGAGCAGCCAGATGGTAGTAGACTGATGCAGCTCATCACATATCCAGCATTAAACACTATTCAAGCCTCAAGTGCAGGATGCTTATAAGAGAAGGTTAATATAAAGATCCCAATGCCAAGACTGTTCAAACAACGTACAATGTAAACACTGTAGTGATTCCATCTGTCTGTCTACATCTTGGGATTACTGCTCTGGTTGTTTTGTCAGCAACAATACTTTCACACACTATTCTTCCTAAGTCTGATTTTCTAGCTTGCAGTCTTATTTTCCTGATGGCTTTTAAGCTAGGGCACTAGGGAAGGGTATGGCACTTTGGGGAATAACTGATGCACTGAGTTTTTCCCTGCACTTCCTGTTGACTGAGACACTAAATGGAATCAGAGTTAAAAAGGAGTTAGTATCATTTTCACCCAAATGTTAGCTTAACAACTCCTACATTGGATGACACTGTGAGTCTTGCACTAACTTGGCTATTGTCAGGAAGGGTAGCAGTAAGGGTGCTCCAATTTCAGCCAGAATTCCTGGTCACCCCTGCTGTAAGATGTATATGCCGGGACATCAGGCGAAGTCAGAGCCAGGCTCAGCTGTAATGCCCTCCACCTTGGATAGCTCACTGACCATCACAATCTACGCTCATATGGAAAATGATCACTTGTGTCAGGTGACCAGTACTCAGGAAAACATAACTAAGCCAAACACAGTGCCTGTAGCTAAATAAAAGCAAAATACTGCAAATGCTGGAAATCTGAAATAAAAACAGCAAGTGCTGGAAATACTCAGCAGGTTTGACAGCATTTGTGGAGAGAGAAACAGAGTTAACGTTTCAGGGCGATAACCTTTCATCAGATCAGTGCCTATAGGGTAGTGGAAATCTGGAACTCTGTGGCCCAAAAAGCTGTTCAGGCTAGCTCAAATTAAAATTTCAAAACAGACTGATAGATTATTGTTAGGCAAGTGTATTAGGAGTACTGAACCAAGGCAGGTAGATGGAGTCAAGATACAGCCACGATCTAAATGAATGGAGGAACAGGTTCAAGATACTGAATGGCCTATTGCTGTTCCTATGTTCCTAAGTATAAAGAAAATTGGATAGGAAGAAAACAAATCAAAAAGGCATTTCTACTTTCCGTGTGTTTACACTTGCAATGTGGTTCTGAAGGAAAGAAAATTATTTTTTTTTAAAAAGGGGCTTCCTTACCTGTCTTTAATTCAGAATCAGGAAGCAGGGTTTTTTTTATATTGACCCTAACTTAAAGTTATGTGCAGTGAAAACTACAACACCACAGAACTAGTCAAATTATTTTTAGGAGATTGTCTCATTGGGCTGGATTTTAAGCCTCTCCGACACTGGAAAGGGTGGCAGGCGGGCAATGAAGATTGCAATGGAGGAGGCCGCCACCGACCACAACGGGCGAATTCCCGTTCGGGGAAACAAGGCGCGACTCCTGTAGGCAGGGGGGAGGAGGAGCTTTTCTCAGTGTGGGACGGGGGAGCAGGGTCAAACTCCTTGGATTGGTTGGGGGGGGGGGGGGGGATGATGGGAAGGGGTAAAGGCCAAAGGGTTTGAACTTTGGGATGGGGGAAGGGCTGAAATTAAGTTTATTGCCATGGGGGGGGGGGGGGCAAGAGAGGGTGGGAGAGGGAATGGGAAGACTTTTCCATTCATTTTTTAAACTTTACAGTAACTGGCCCTTTAAAAATGTAAATGCTCAGTTAGGGCTGTAAGCCCTTTAAAAATGGCGCCGGTGCCTGTGCATTGGCGCCTGACGCCACTGCCGGCAACGGCTCGGCACTCCCTCCACATCATCTGGGGGGGTGGGGGGCGACGTCTGCCCCAGACATCGTAATGAGCCAATGCGTTTGGAATCGCGTCAGCTCCGCGACGTGGGCCCTGTAGTTGCGGGCTTCAAATCTGTATGCCTGCCGTCTACTTCGGTGGCGGGCTCTTAAAATTCAACCCATTATGTTTTCAATTCCTTCATTGACTCGAATGGGATCTGCCACCATGACACTAGTCATGAGTTTGAGCCACATACAATAACAGGAATTTCTAATGACATACTTCTACTGTAATTGTACTAAAGTGGGGACTTGGAATTGCATCCTTTACAAACATTTCAAACGGAGGAAAACATATTTAAGAGTTTTTCTTACTGAGGAGGGTGTCTTTCTAACACTGACACATAGACTTCCTGTTCAGCCTGGATCAACACAAACATGACCTCTCTTCTCTGGAAAGCCACTAACTGCATTCTCAGACATGCTGTAAGAGCTCATAACATTCCAGTACTTCATGTTGAGAGCACCGGATAGACAAAGCAGTAATGGCTACGGACCATCCCAGACATCACAAAACTGCTAGACATACTAAATTTGGTGATGATTTAAGTCATTAAAGGAATCTTGAGGAGTTCATGTTCGTACACCACATCAAAAGCAAGTGGTTGTGCGGCTGAGCGAGACCAAGAGCAAAAGAATAACCTACACACATGCACAGCTGCAGTAAAGAGGAAACATTTACTTTAAGCAATTTTAAAATATATATATATATAAAAATCCCATATAGTGTCCAGTAAAAATATAATCTACTAATTTCTCTCACAAATGTGGATCAATGCTAAAAAATTTAAATTAATTTAAAAAATATTCAGACAGAAATTTAGGTGCGTTAGGACAATAACGTCCACAGGAAGATGGATAAAGACTAGAATATGTTATTTGTTAGGTCTTCAAGGATACCAGGAAAAATGTTAAAAAATTAAATGGCTATTGTTGTTTGAATCTATTGTTTGTTACTGAGTCAGCACAGGACAGAAAGGATCTTCCGGCAGATATCTGTTGGAACTGGAAAGCATGCCTTATAAAAACATAATTCAGACAGCCAATTATAGAGAAGTAATGGTAGTCTTGGGTGAGTCAAGAACTTAGATGCTGTATCCTTCTGTCTTAAAAAAAAATGTGGTGAGACGCGACAGTATAGGGAAGCAACTTAAAAATCAAATGGTAGTATATATATATGCCAAATAGATGACAGCCAGAGCTTCTTGGGAGGGATAATTACTGAGGCTGGCTGAGTCATTTTTCTCTCCCAAATTTCTACCCTCCTTTGCTGAAAGTATAATATATGCTGGGCTTTGGTTCCACAGATACCAGAACATATAGACTTTTGTTTGTTGAATTTTCCTGGTGTATATGGACCGGGTACACCACACAGTGCATTGAGAAACCGATCAGGGGAGTTTCAAGGGTCTGTTTTTTTAAGTATTAAGAATACACAATAAAATCCTAGAACATATGTCAAACCACAGTGCTTTAGACTTATGTTGAATAATGTAGCCTCAGTTATTGAGCAGCACTGGCAGATGGCAGGGGTTGTTGTTGCTTTATCCCCCATATCAGGGAATAGTGAGAGTTACTGGAGTAAGGGTGATACAGAAGGAATAGGAAGAAAGTTAAAACAAGGAGGCAAAGATATTATAAAAGCTGCTTGAAAATAACCTGTACTTCTAATATGTTTCATTGTGTTTCCATTTAAAGTAGTTACACTGCTGCTGCCTGTCACCTTTGAAGTTTGATGTGAAGTTGGCACATCAAATTATACTGCTAGCTGTGCAACCACCCAGGTAGCAGTGAGTCAGCCGCAAAGGAGCTCTGCATATTCCTCACTGAAAGCTTTGCTTTCCCCAGTTGCCAATTCTAAATGTTTGGAGAATGAGGGTGGGAGAGTCCATTCTGACATAACATTTGTTTGACTGACATAGAGATGATGTTTCCACTTGTGGGGGTGTCCAAAACTAGGGGCTGGACTTTACCAAACCCACGACATTGCGTTCCATGGCAGGCAGACGATGGTGCCGGCAGCGGTCCGCCACAGAGGCTGACGCCATGAGGGCCTGGCCCAATCCTCCAGGCAGTGGCGAAGCTCCATGGTGGCCCCCCCGCCGCTGGGTGACAGGACCTGGATTGAAATAATTAATGACATGCATAAATTTCAATCAACTTACCTTTAATCTTCCGGGCCCGCCGCAATCTTCGGCCAAGCGGCCGGCACTCCCACACCTTCAATTCCCCGTCCGGGGAAAACTGGTGTGACACTGGTGAAGAGTGGGGAGAAGTCAAGATTTTCAGTGTGCTAAGTGGGGGTGGGGGGGAAACGGGGTCAAATAAACGTAATGGATGTCGGGGATGGTGGAAGATGTGAAATTTAAATTTGAGCAGTCTGGCGAGGGGCTGGGGGAAGGTCAGATTTAAAAGGTAAGTGTTTTGGGGGGGGGGAGGGCAAATACTTAATGTATTTGTTATTGGGGGGGTGGGAAAGGGGCATTAGAAATTTGTGATAAATTTTGGGGGGGGAATACTACTTTAAAAATTCAAATTGACTGGCAGCCCTTTCAAAATGGCACCAGCGCCTACGCACAGACAGCCAACGCCATTGACGAGGACGGACAGCCCGCCCCCTCCACGTGATTGGAGGGGGCAGGCCACCCTGGCTATTTAAATGAGCCGCTGCGTGGGTGATTGTGATGGCTCTTTGGCATGTGACTCGCGCGTGCAGGCTGCCATCGGCGGCGGGCTCTTAAAATCCAGCCCGAGGGGTCATAAATAAAAGATGGCCACTAATAAATCCAAGAAACAATTCAGGAGAAACTTCTTTACCCAGAGAATGGTAACAATGTGAAACATGCCATCATATGGAGTAGTTGAGGCGAATAGCAAAGATGGATTTAAGAAGAAGCTAGATAAGCATATGAGGGAAAAAATAGAAAGATATGTTGATGGGGTGCGATGAAGTAGGGTGGTAGGAGGCTTCTGTGGAGCATAAACCAACATAGACCGCTTGGGCTGAATGGCCTGTTTCTGTACTGTAAGTTCTATGTAATTTTAAAGATACCTTATAAAGAGATCTTAAAGATACCCTGAGGCACAGTGCGGCTTTCGTGCAGAGAGATCCACCATTGACATGCAGTTCTCCTTTTGGCAGCTACAGGAGAAATGCCGCAAACAACAGATGCCCCTCTACGTTGCTTTCATAGATTTCACCAAAGCCTTTGATCTTGTCAGCAGACGTGGTCTCTTCAGACTACTAGCAAAGATTGGATGTCCACCAAAGCTACTAAGTATCATCACCTCATTCCATGACAATATGAAAGGCACAATTCAGCATAGCGGTGCCTCATCAGACCCCTTTCCTATCCTGAGTGGCGTGAAACAGGGCTGTGTTCTTGCACCTACACTGTTCGGGATCTTCTTCTCACTGCTGCTGTCACATGCGTTCAAGTCTTCAGAAGAAGGAATTTTCCTCCACACAAGATCAGATGACAGGTTGTTCAACCTTGCCTGTCTAAGAGTGAAGACCAAAGTACGGAAAGTCTTCATCAGGGAACCCTTTGCTGACAATGCTGCATTAACAATCCACACAGAAGAGTGTCTGCACTCGGCTGCCTGCAACAAATTTGGCCTAACCATCGGCCTCAAGAAAACGAACATACTGGGACAGGACGTTAGAAATGCTCCATCCATCAATATCGGCGACCATGCTCTGGAAGTGGTTCAAGAGTTCACCTACCTAGGTTCAACTATCACCAGCAACCTGTCTCTTGATGCAGAAATCAACAAGCGCATGGGAAAGGCGTCCGCTGCTGTGTCCAGACTGACCAAGAGGGTGTGGGAAAATGGCGCACTGACACGGAACACAAAAGTCCGAGTGTTTCAAGCCTGTATCCTCAGTACCTTGCTCTATGAGTCCTGGACAACGTATGTCAACCAAGAGCGACGTATGAACTCATTCCATCTTCGCTGCCTCCAGAGAATCCTTGGCATCAAGTGGCAGGACCATATCTCCAACGCAGAAGTCCTCGAGGCGGCCAACATCCCCAGCATATACACCCTACTGAGCAAGCAGCGCTTGAGATGGCTTGGCCATGTGAGCCGCAAGGAAGATGGTAGGATCCCCAAGGACGCATTGTACAGCGAGCTTGTCACTGGTATCAGACCCACCAGCTGTCCATGTCTCCGCTTTAAAGACGTCTGCAAACGCGACATGAAGTCCTGCGACACTGACCACAAGTCGTGGGAGTCAGTTGCCAGTAATCGCCAGAGCTGGCTGACAGCCATAAAGGCGGGGCTAAAGCGTGGCGAGTCGAAGAGACTCAGCAGTTGGCAGGAAAAAAGACAGAAGTGCAAGGAGAGAGCCAACTGTGCAACAGCCCCAACAATCAATTTTATCTGCAGCGCCTGTGGAAGAGTCTGTCACTCTAGAATTGGCCTTTATAGCCACTCCAGGCGCTGCTCCACAAACCACTGACCATCTCTAGGCACTTAACCATTGTCTCTCGAGACAAGGAGGCCAAAGAACAAGAACAAAGCCTTAAAAGCTCTTGGGTGTATCGGTACTTATAAAATGCAGCTTTGCATTAGTCTTGCGTTATATTGTCTTTGGTGCAAACTCAAATTGGTGTCAGATGCCTTCTCAGAGAAGGCCTCTTACTTGACTTGAGGGAACGCGGGCACAAGATCAAGATCTGACATCCATCCCAGCTGCATTGCCAGTCTCACATCGATATGTACCCAAAACCACTTTATATTGACATTAAAGTGGCAGCATAACTGCAGGCTTAAAGTACCAGAGGCACTGTAATAAAACTGAGTTAACAATTAGGGTAGCTGATCCATGATACACAACGGAATTAGGGGTACATTATTTTGTAATTAAATATCCCAGAAACTATTTTATCAGATCACCGAATTATACTGTTGACAGTTGCACATTTTTGATGCAATTATTTTCTTGTTGACTGTAGCAGACAAGCATCACTTAAAAGCTAAGTGTGCTGTAACCTTTGTGAACATTCGCAGTGTAATCATTTCAGCCAACATAATTTTATTAAAGCTCTCACCATAAGCTTTTGTGGTACACTCTTGTCACCTTGTTTTCATCCCAGTATAAAATCCCAATGTATTGTTGCCATTCTAGTAAATATCTGGAAAAGCAGCCACATACTTCTCAGGATTAAAGAAACAGCAAACAGTAAAAACTGTTTGTGCTTGCATTTGTAGTCTTTTTTTAAAAATGTTCTAACTTAAGATCAGTAGCTTTTACACCAATGTAATGTTACCATCAGTGCTATTTAAATATATGTTATCTAAAAGGGATATCACATATACACATTAAAGGAAAGGACTTGCATTGATATAACTTTTTTCACAACCTCAGGGCGACCCAAAAATTTACAGCCAATTGAGTACATTCAAAGTGAAGTCACTGTTGTGATGACATTAGCCAATTTGCACACAACAAGGTTGCACAAACCAATGAACCAATATCTGTTTTAATGGTTGAGGGACAAAAGTAGGCCAGGACACCAGCAGAACACCCCTGCTCTTTTTGAATATTACAACAGGATCTTTGTATGTCCACCCCAGAGGGCAGGCACCTCATCCAAAAGATGGCACCCCCAAAGGTGCAGTACTCCCTCAGTGAAATCTGAGCCTAGATTTTGTGTTCAAGGGCTGAATTTTATTACGGCAGCGAGCTTCAAAAAGTGCATGGAGCAGGGTGAGATGTGCGCCGCAGAGGCACCATGATATTTCGTGTGGCAACTCATTCACATGGAAGGGGAGGACTGCCCACCCCTGATGATGTAGAAGGGGCGGGCGCTTCGTCCTTGGCAATGGCATCCGGTGCCACCGCGCAGGCGTCAGCATCATTTTTAAAGGGCTTCAAGCCCTGACAGATCATTTTAACTTTTAAAGTGACAGGTTTGGCAAAAGATTAAAATAAAATTATACACACACTTCCAATCCCCTCTCCCAACCCCACAATGAATAAACCATTTATTATTTGTCCTATCACCCCCAAAAAAGTACGTTTTCACTCATGACCATTCGCCGCAGAACTTTATTCCCTTTGACCCTAAACCCCTTCCCACCATCCCCGCAATCAATCGCGTTGTGTTTTGCATCTCCCTCCCCCGAAATTCACTCTTCCCCCTCCCCACCAGTGTTACGCCTCGGATCTCCGAATGGAGATCCGAAGGCGTGAGAGTTCCGGCCATCGGCTGGATATCGGCATGGGATGGCCGTCGGGACAAGATAAGTGCTTTTGCATGTATTTACATTTATTTAAATATTTAAATGAAGGCTCTGCTGCCAAGCGGCAGGATGGTGCACCAAGGCCTTGCTGCTGCTGCCAGTAAAATTAGTTTGAGGGGAGGTGGTGGCATAGTGGTAATGTCACTAGATTAGTAATCCAGAACCCAGGCTAATGTTCTGGGGACGTGGGTTCAAATCCCATCATGGCAGATGGTGAAATCTGAATTCAATTAATAAATCTGGAATTAAAAGCTAGTAATTAAAAGCATTTTTGATTGTCGTAAAAACCCATCTGGTTCACTAATGTCCTTTAAGGAAGGAAATCTGCCGTCCTTACCTAGTCTGGCCTACATGTGACTCCAGACCTACAGCAATGTGGTTGACTCTTAAAAATGCCCTCTGAAATGGCCTAGCAAACCACTCAGTTCAAGGGCAATTAGGGATGGGCAATAAATGGTGGCCTTGCCAGCGACGCTCATATCCCACACACAAATAAAAAAAATGCGGCAGGGCCTTCACGGCATTGAGGCACGTGGCAGCTCTCTCCTGGAAATATTTTCCAGGCCCCCCCCCCCCCCTCCGTCACGACCCCCATGTCGGAGGGCTTATAAAATTCAGCTCCACTATAGAATTTTTAAAGTAATTTTTCATTAAGGGGCAAAATTGCTGTCTTATTTGGATAAATTGTACTTCATAGTTTAAAAGACTGGCTCTCAAAAGAAACTGCAGCTCATCTTATAGCTTAGTGGGTAAATGTACTGTTCAATGTTATACTCAGTTATACACATCAGGTAAGTTTCAGCTCTGACTCCCAGTCTACACTCAGTTAACTGACTTCAACTTGGGCCACTATTAGTCTGGGTGCTAAATTAGCCTCTGAACTACTGGGCTCGGAAGAGGAAGAAAATTAGCTATGGTTTGCACTGTTCTTGGAAAAGCCACTATGTGTACATTGAATGAGGTCAGGTTCACGCTATGATCTGACACCCGCCCCTCCCCCTGCCTCACACAGTCAAGTAGCCTGCCAAGGCTCACACATGAAGAATGACTCCTTGGGTTAGGCACTGAAGGGCAGCTGGCAGTCATGGATCAAATCTGAGGATGAATCAGAGAGGATGGAAGTAAACTGCAGGGACACTTTAAAAAAAACATTGTTTCTACATTGGTTTAAATTGTTAACCACTGTGCAGGTATACTTTGTTTGAAATGTACCTGTTGTACATGGTAAGACAAGCCAATTATCTAAACTTTTTAGGCAAAATCCTACAGATTTTTTTGTCTGCATTTGAGTTTCAGACTGTATTTCACAAAGCATGCTTGAGCTGTAAATTACAATTCCCAGTCTCCAACACATTCTGATCCAAATATGTGATGCTGAATTCCAAACAGACTAGTGGCATGCGTAATGGGTCTCGTACGTATGGTGCCCTTTCCACTTTGGGGAGGGCAATTCTGTTAGTGTAAATATAATAAAGTTGACCCAAAGGAGTGGTGTGGGTGACAGACAATGCTCCCAAAAGTTTCAAGGCAGCTATAGCAGCAACAGCAGCCTCAGTAAGATGAAATTGGTTGTCTGCCAGCTCCCTCATCTTGGTGTGGAAAGGAAGAGCCAAGCAGTACTATCAGCACTAATGCTGTAACCCTTGTTGTATTGGCAAAGAGCCAAGGGCCGAGACCAGTCGAAACCAGGACTGTGGATTCTTTCGAGAAAGCTCTTTTTTCTCTCTCCAGTTTTATTTGGCAACCCTTGTGTGGGAACACTACAAAGCTGAGGCTGATAAAAAGGAGGGACCTGGCAAGGCTCTACTGAATCTGAACAGTCTCCAAGCTGCAGCTGCAAAGTGTGTGTACCATTTACTCTACGATTAAAGTACACAGCTCACAAAGCCAAAACCTCAACTGGGCCTGGAACAAACACAGAAATTGATATGTGTACTTTCAGAGGTTAAAATGTTTTGGAACTCATAGGTTTGGCAAAGTGAGAACTGAACAATTGTTTAATTATTTGAAATGCAATAGCTATTTGCCAGAACAATTAGAGATACAACAACCTCAGATATAACAAAAATAACTTGTACTTATGTACCATCTTTAACATAATAAAATGTCCCAAGGTGCTTCACAGGAGATTTTTTTTTGCTCGTTCATGGGATGTGGGCATCGCTGGCTAGGCCAGCATTTATTGCCTATCCCCAATTGCCCTTGAGACGGTGGTGGTGAGCCGCCTCCTTGAACTGCTGCAGTCCATGTGGGGTAGGTACACTCAGTGCTGTTCGGAAGGGAGTTCCAGGATTTTGACCCAGCGACAGTGAAGGAACAGCGATATAGTTCCAAGTTAGGATGATGTGTGGCTTGGAGGGGAACTTGCAGGTGGTGGTGTTCCCATGCATCTGCTGCCCTTGTCCTTCTAGGTGGTAGAGGCCACGGGTTTGGAAGGTGCTGTCTAAGGAGCTTTGGTGAGTTGCTGCAGTGCATCTTGTAGATGGTACACACTGCTGCCACTGTGTCGGTGGTGGAGGGAGTGAATGTTTGTGGATGGGGTGCCAATCAAGCGGGCTGCTTTGTCCTGGATGGTGTCAAGCTTCTTGACTGTTGTTGGAGCTGCACCCATCCAGGCAAATGGAGAGTATTCCATCACACTCCTGACTTGTGCCTTGTAGATGGTGGACAGGCTTTGGGGAGTCTGGAGGTGAGTTACTCGCCTCAGGATTCCTAGCCTCTGACCTGCTCTTGTAGCAATGGTATTTATATGGCTACTCCAGTTCAGTTTCTGGTCAATGGTAACCCCCAGGATGTTGATAGTGGGAGATTCAACGGTCGTATTGCCATTGAATGGCAAGGGAAGATGATTAGATTCTCTCTTGTTTGAGATAGTTGCTGCCTGAAACTTGTGAGGTGCAAATATTACTTGCCACTTATCAGAGCTTAGGGCCTTGGTAGCTCAAAGCACAGCTGCCAATGTGGCGTGATTAAAATTGGGGCTCAAGAGGTTAGAATTAGCAGTGCACAGATATCTTGGACTATTGTGGGCTGGAGGAAATTACAGAGATAAGGAGAGGCGAAACCCTGGAGAGATTTGAAAATAAGGACAAGAATTTGAAAATTGAGTTGTTGTTTAACTGGGAGCCAATGTAGGTCAGCGAGCAATTAGAGACACTCAGATATACCACACATTGGGCTGACTTTTACCAGCCGTCTGGAAACAGGCTGGGTAGTCAGGGAGGGGAGCCAGGGGTGTGGGTAAAATGGCAAGGGAAGCAGGATTGGCATGCCTGTCATCCTCCTGTCACCATGCTATTTTACCAGTGGTGGGAAAGGTGGAGGACGGCCTTCCCGCCAGAGGCCAATTGAACCACTTAAGTGACCAATCAAGGGTCTCTTTCCACTACTGCTGGCAGGTGGATCCTCCGCTGCGAGAGGAGACTGGCTGGTTATCCTTGGCAGTCTGTGTGGGCCCGGGGTGAGTTGGAGAAGCAGGCCTTCTCTTCGGGCACTCTGTGGCCCATGAAGGGACCAACCTCACCCCAGCCAGAAGCAATGGCCGCCCCCATGGCAAAACCCTCGCCTCTGCCCTCACCAACCACCCCCTCCCCCTGCCTTGCTGGGGCCTGCTTGGCCCTACTTACCTGGTTACGAGGGTGGCCTGCTCCCATGGCATCCTCTCTTCTTGGCACAGTCCCAGCAGTGGCCACCACTCCTGGTGGCGCTGTCAATGCTGCTGAGCTGCTGGCCCTCTCATTGGAAGCCAGCTCTTGGAGGTGGGATCCCAAGCCCGCTAAAATCTTTAAAGGGGCGGGGATCCCGCCTCCTAAAACAGTGAATCGAAAAGACCGAAAATCGCTCCGTGGTGGGGGGGCACAAAAAGGCAGAGGCAGAGTTCGTCTTTTTGGCCTGGCACCGGCAGCCCCGCCCACAGTACAAAGTTCAGCCCCAGGTGATTTTAGTCTCCACTGAAGTCAATGGAGAGCAAATTCAGATGGGATGTAAAACTGGTGCTGGCCATGATCTGGTCAGTTTTCTGCCTGGTGGGTTGGGTTATGTATGAAACAACAGACATCGAACAGTAAGTCTGTGACACAATCAAATCATATAGATGATGTCACAAGCACCCCAGAAAAAGTTATTTTGAATGTCAAGGTTGTGCTTCTGCTGCTTTAAGACTATGCACAGCACACACACAACTGACATTTTAAAATCCTTCACGACTGGTTGCTGGAATCATGTAAATAAAAAGAGAGAACTTTCATTTATATGAAACAATCTTTATGATTTAAGCATCCACAGTGAGATAATATCAAATGACAGGCAGTGTTCAAGGGATGTTTTTGCAGTATTTGGTAAAATGGTAATGTGGTAGATCCCATCAGACATAAACTACTCACCTAATTATATGGCTGCTGTTTCAGTTTAATAAATGGAAGTCACAAACTGTACAAGCCATTCCCTATACATTGAAGTAATATAAAATTGGTTACGACTCCCATGATGACCCAACAAGTTTAAACAGTGAGTAGCTCTGCTATGCAGAAAAGGAAGTTGTCAAGTCCAATCCTCAAACTTTGTTGGATTGAGAGGGGCTAAACTGGAGAAGTGGAAGGAGCACTACAAATGGCCTTAGTGGCCCTTGTTTAGAGAAAGAAAATCGTCTAAGCATGAATCTTATCCAATCGCTATCTAGCAATCCCTGGTGGAAGTGCATGTGTGCGCCAACTGTATGAGGATAAGGTTAGGCTTGGATGCAATATCCCCATGATTGTAAGTTTGCTTACACTCACTGTAAAGACTCACACATGAAGAATAACTACTTGGGCAAGGTACAGGCTGGTGCCTTTGGAACTATACCTCAAGGAGTCAGTGATTTTACAAGAGGGAGTGGAAGGAAGAAAAAAAAAGAAAAAAGAGGGGAGAAATACTGGCAAAGAAAACTAGTGAAAGCAAAGATACAGAAGATATATATGCTGTAACTTGTACCAAATTTTACACTACTTATTCCCCATGACACATTTCTAATGACAATCCAGGAATGAAGTATCAAATAGATCAGAACAATGCACAATAAAATAGAAAATTCTTGTCCGTATATTTTGCTATGCAGAAATGCTGATGCAATTCTCAAAATGTATAGCTGGTTGCTAATCCACATGAAAAAGATTGCTGGGTAAATGAGATTGTTCAATATTCCCACATCACAGCACATAGGGCACAACTTTTCTCTGCTCATTCTAGAACAGAAGTTCATTTATTTTTATGTTCTTAAATGTCACAAACAGTTCTGGACCCCAGAGTACTCATGGCTATTATTTCAATTTTTTGAGCTGAAGATTTAAAATGGCTCCTCCCATAAGCCTCTTATTTTCCTGCACCAGTTCCTGGCTGAGCAAACAGGTTGACAGGACAATTCCTTGGAGTACTCCAATCTTGAAAAGGCCAGTAGAAAGTGCTCAACTGCAATGTTGTTGAAACCATCCCACACTTTCGCTTTTTCTCTGTGGAGAAGCTCTCAGTATTCACCATTACTGGTGTCATCACTTTTTTGTGTGTCAGGTATGATCTCCAGCCCAAAGACCCCCACTGACCTCTGAATTGCCTGGGCTCCTTAGTTCCATATTTAATCAAATGTTGCCCCAATGTCAACAGCAATTACTCTCACCTCTCCTCTGGCATTCAGCTAATGCGTCCATGTATGGATTAACACTATAAGGAGGTCTGGCGTAAAGCGGTTCTGGTGGAACCTGGCCTGAGCACCAACAAGCAGGTTACTGATGAGTAGATGTCACTTGATGGCACTACTGATGACTCTTTCTATCACTTTGCTGATGATTCGGAGGAGGTTGATAGTAAAGGCCTGCTACCCGACCCGAACCCGACGACATGTGTTGGATTCGGGTCGGGTCGGGCTGCTCTTCTGTGTCTGGCCTTCGGGCTTGGGTCTGGCCGGGTCCGGGTTGGGCCGGACATACACTGCAAGGTAAGTGCTAAAAGTTAAAAACTTACCTGAGCTGCGAGTCCGGGACGTCAAGCAGGGAAACTCTGAGTCTACGCAGTGAACGTCTCTATGACATCATCACGCTCATGCTGCAGCTTCCAGCAGATTGGGAGTTGGAAGGTAAGTAAAGGGAACAGTGCGGTGGTCGGGTTGGGCTCGGGGGGTGGAAAATGGAGGGACTTGGGCCAGGTCGGGCTCGGGTCCCATTTGGTTCCGTCGGGTTAGGGTCGGGTCTTTTTTGTGACTTGAGCAGGCCTTTAGTTGATAGGGTGGTAATCGGCTGGGTTAGATTTGTCCTGCTTTTCATTGATCGAAAAAACTGGGCTATTTTCCACATTTCCAGGTATGTGCCAGTATCATAGCCATACTGGAATAGGTTGGGTAGGGGCTTAGCTAATTTTGTTGGAATTGTGGAATTCGTTAATTCTACTCAGCAAGTTTAACCAATTGGGATTTTATACTGGTTTAGTTTAATTATGTTGTACAGTCCAGATGTGTGCAGTGCACATTAAAGAAAAAAGTACTAATGCTGAACATTTCTTTTGATCTCATATATTATTGAAGCAGACATTTGAAATATGAGATTGAGTCCCACTGTTCCACCACCTCCCCACCCTTCATCTCCCGTTTTCTTCATTCATCTGCTAAAGTACAGAATTGTACCAGGGTATAGTTTCCTATCTGCTGGCAGCCCTCTAGTAATGTACTCAAGTGGACAAAGTGAATGCCTGAACATGTCAGCAGGTTATTCCATTGCAAAGAACTTTACAATGAAGCCAGATGCTGTTTCACCGGATGTCTACCCTGTATGTTCTAAAAGTTTCAGTAAAAAGCAGGAAACCTAGGTGATTTTTCCTTTCCTTAGGCCAAGGATACTGAGGCCAATTATAATGCCACAATTGCTGCTCCAAATAATATTGGCTAAAACAGCACAACACAACATGGATTGAAACTGGACACTCTTGATACATGGTTTAGAGGCACACTATATGATGAACTAACCCACACAGCCAACTGTTCAGGGTTACGGATCCAAGGCGGGTAGATGGAGTTAAGTTACAGATCAGCCATGATCTAATTAAATGGCAGAACAGGTCCGTGGGACTGAATGGCCTACTCCTGTTCCTGTATTCCGAACAGAGGAGTGGTGTATGAAATTGCAACAAATAATGAACGACAACTCATGTGAGCAGCACATATGCCCATGGCACATTCTCTCATGTATGAACAATCAGTCCTCTGAGTTACTAAAGCAATTATGTAAGCTAAAACACAATTTTTGTGATGCATTCTTTACTTGGCTCTGCAACATAAGAGACTTGGACACATGCCAATGATTCAGAACACTGTGTGCATGAACTGGAGGGACCAACAACTCAAACCGCAACCAGAAAAGTCAGCCAGTAAAAGTGAAACAACATGCAGAGAGAGGTTCTTCTCCCCCAGACCATTTTATTAAAGAAACTACCACCCTCAAGCCCAAGGAAAGAACTGATAGGGCATATATCTAAATGTTATTTGCTATTCCCTGTCAAGAAGGGGAGCTGAGGAGGATGAGCCCAATAATATTTTAAAAGAAAATTGATCAGTTTCTATTCTGATGAAAACATTCACTGCTCTGAATTCTGGAAATAGTCATTTTCTAAAGAGTAAATTTCCATAGCAATGTCTTCACTAATTAAGTTAAACTCAGGTCTATCACTCTCCCCCAAACAATGCTGTTTCACAAAGCCAGTCCTTTGTCTCCCTTCCCTACCCAATATTCACGCCATAAACTAATTCTGTTTATTCCTAGCATCCATCTGAAAAGCATGCTGGGAAATATAAAGATAAAAGAAAAAGAATTTGCTCCTCACCAACCAATAATAGTTTTTTTTAAAAATCCAGCCAGATCTACCAATCACTTATTGCAAAAATGTACTGTTGGGAGTAGAACAGAGACATATATGAGCCCCAGGCTCAATCTGTGGCTTGTGCTCAGTTAGCTAGGATGATGTTGGAGACCCCACAATCCCCCTAACGTGCTCCTGGTTAGGGAGGGAATATCAGCTAAATTCCTGCTTCTGATCAGCATCCAGCAACGCCTGTTGGAAAGTACACATGTACAATGGACATTGCGTGAGAATAAGATCAGGCTTGGTTGTAATGTCCTTCATGGTCGATTAATCTATCAACACTTCCTGTCTAGGCTCATAAGTGAAGAGTAGCCATCTGGGTGAGGTACCAGAGGGCTGGCAGTGCTCATGGAATTGTATCCCAGCATGAGTTATCATTCACAGGAGACAAGCACAGGAAATCAGGGTGGAGTGAAATTTTATTTCTAATTTAAAGAGAGCATATTTTTTATACCATGAAAATGACCTTGAGATTAATGCATTATGATTTCTAGTGAGGCAATTTTAATCCTGTGTTATTAAGGTATTCGCACCTCTCAACACGTTCATCGTTAAAACTGTGGAGACACTTGGGAACCAGTGTGATACTTTAAACAAAACATCATACCGTTCACGTCGCATCACTTGTGTGTTCCTTGGCTGAGTCACTGGTTGTGAAGAAAAATTTCACCACAGCTGTCCTCAGTGAACATCCTCTATTAGTTTTACATTGAAAGAAATCTTTAGGAAGAAGAAAAAGCTATTAGGCCCAACAGACCCATCCTTTATGGTTGATTACAATCCTATATTCTCATCTGATCCTCCAGTCCCTTTTCATTCCAGAAACAGATCGGTTTGTGTCCTAAACCTATTATACTGTTTGCTTCAATGGCCGACCCTAGTATCTTATTTCACAAGTTTAACACAATTTCTGTAATAAAAGTTACGCCTGACTCTCCCTCTTACTCCTAACTTCCTAATGTTTTTGAACTTATATCCCTGCTATGTAACAAGTATATTTTAAAAATATAACTCACTGAACATTATGAATGAAGAAATAATGCAAGAATGGGGAAAACACTTCAAAAATTCATAAGGCAGATACATTGTGCCTATTTTTCAACAACAATCTCCAAAATTTGTTCCAATTTCAAGTGACACTCCCTTCCTTGGGTACAGTTATTGATTGGTACTGTTCCCATCCATGTACTAATGCATTAGTACTAAAATCCCTTTGTGCGCTTATGCACAAAAGGGTTTTAGTATGAACACTTTGAAACATTCATATGGGAACAGCATAAGTCAGAAACCTCTTTTTCCAGATTTAGTATTGAAAATCAAGGTAATGTTTCTGCAGATGTCAGAACCCTGCATGTATTTTGACAACCATTTAGCACGTAATGGGTTAATGTGATATTTAAAAAGTGAAGGATAAAAATGTTGTAAAAACAAACATTATGGATCTCTAATGCCTAATTTACATTCTATTACACATTATTTCCTTCACTGAAAATCCTCAAATACCTTGCAATTTTTAAGATAAATTAAACAGAATTGTATATAAATCTATTTTCAATGCTATTACCTCTTAATGGAAACAATTATGATTCCAGGTCAAAAAGGCCCTACCACCACATTCTCTTACTTGGCTGTCAAAAGGCTAGAAGTAATGAATATTTTGACTTGGTATGACACAGGAAGTATGGTCTCATTTTCCCTGGGCATAGATTTTATAACATTAACTAGGTGCCTGCTGTCTGGCTTTGGTAACAGAACTGTATTGATTATGTCTGGTTAGATTATCATGGAGCCCAATTCTGTTTTGCTGAACACGTACACAAAGTAACCATGTGTGATGCATTTTGGACATCTTTGCAGTTAGAAAACACCAGTTTGCAGGAAACCATAGCAAGTGCAGGTCTGGTGTAAGATTCCGCACCTTTCCTTAAGGTTCTGCAATACTTCCCAGTTTTATAAATGACAATATGGAAAATTGCAAATACTGGAAATCTGAAAATAAGAGGAAGCTTACAATATGGCCATCAGTATCTGGAAAAGGAGGCTAACCTTTTGACTCAACTCCTCCAAAGAGGAGCCCTCAGGCAAGTTTTACTCAAACATTATTTTTTTTCCCTTTAAATACTGATTGATATAGAATCATAGCACAGAAGGATGCCATTCAACCCATTGTGCCTGTGCCAGTTCTTTGGTAGAGCTATCCAATTAATCCCAGCCCCCTGCTCTTTCCCCATGGGACTGCTAATTATTTCCCCTCATGCAGTGTGCTTCCAGTATTTTCATCTTTTATCCAGTTTTCATAGTTTATTTTTTGTATGCTGATACTAGCCTTGTGTCAACAGTGTGCATGCATTGCCAATGGGATTACAGCTGTTTGTTCTGCTGGTTGAGGCAAGCTGTTGCAGTGTTTTTTCCCCGGACCAACCTCTGGACGGCCAGGGCACCTGTCTGAGCCAAGCGGGATGCCCCTTTAATATGCAAAAAGGAATCCCATGATATAGCGGCACAGTGGTGCAGTGGTTAGCACCGCAGCCTCACAGCTCCAGGGACCCGGGTTCAATTCTGGGTACTGCCTGTGCGGAGTTTGCAAGTTCTCCTTGTGACCACGTGGGTTTTCGCCGGGTGCTCCGGTTTCCTCCCAATGCCAAAGACTTGCAGGTGATAGGTAAATTGGTCATTGTAAATTGCCCCTAGTGTAGGTAGGTGGTAGGAAATATGGGATTGCTGTCGGGTTAGTATAAATGGGTGGTTGTTGGTCGGCACAGACTCGTTGGGCCGAAGGGCCTGTTTCAGTGCTGTATCTCTAAATAAAATATGTAAGATCCCATTTTTGGGACAATACTGACTGGAGCTTGATAGTGCACATTCTGCAGGGTCAGCTAGCCGCAAAGAGGAGCCCTCAGGTAAGTTTTACTGTATTTTTCTGGGGCCTGCAGGAACAGGAATGCTCCTCCGGGTTTTATAAAACCAGCCTGGGTCGATTCTACTCAGATACTGGCTCCCCTCCTCCACCCCCACCACCCCTCCTCCCCAGGACCTACGACAATTTGGCCTGGGACACCTGATATTGCAGCAGCCCAGAAATGGTGGGCTTCCTGGGACGCTTGTCCACCACTGTCAACCAGCCAGCCTATTGCTACTTATGCCTGGCTCCAAACTGCACTGGACCTCCTAGCTGTACTATTAGGCAGCCGGAAAGCATACAACGCCACCTGGCCACATAAAGTCTGCAAGAGGGGAAAATCTCCCCCATTGAATTATCAGGGAAAGTTGGAATTATGGCACTGTGAAGAAACTACCACAGGAATTTTTTGTTTTCCTGAAGACAGTGTTCCTTTAACCAATCACTGTGTGCCGTTGTAATGAATGTAGCTTCACATAAAAATCTATGACACTATTCGAAGACAAGCAGTGGCGTTTTCCCAGTATCCTGATCAATATTTGTGGTTCAACAAACATCACCAAAACAGCTTAATTGTTAATTTATCTCATTGCAGCTTGTGGGATGTTACTGTGTGCAAATTGGATGTTGCATTTACCTATAAAACACAAGTGACTAACCTTCTAAATGAATAAATTGGCTGGGTAGTAGCTTGGGATATCCTGAGTTCATGAAGGCTGTTATATAAATACAAGCCTTTCAAGTCTTTCTTTTACTTTCCTTGATATAATTTTCTACTGTAGTAAATGTTAAAACATTCTGAACATACATGCTTACCCAATAACCCCCCTGATTAATCCCCGTCAGCTGGCTCGCTGGACACCACAAAATAAGGCACGTGTTAGCAATACAGGTCAAGACACAGCTAAAAATGCAAGCTCCGTCTTGCTAAACTGTAGGCCAGTCTGATCCCATTATAAAGAATAACATCGAAACAGTAAAGGAGAGAGAACAGATAGTCACCAAAATCCCCAAAGGGCCTAAAAAAGCTGCAAGAGCTCAGCTTTTTCAAGAACATTTATTACTTATGAAACCTTCCAAACCCAGACTCTGGAAGAAGCCAGACAGCCAATTACAGTATTAGTGTTTCAAAGCCTCTTTAGCTGTCTTCAGAAATCACCATCACGTTCTCCTTGCAGCGCATGCAGTTGCTGCAAAGCTTCAGGCCATACTGTTAGCAGTAGCATGCCACATGCGATCATTTCTAAGCTCATGTGCCATGCTCCCTTGAGCCATTTGCTTTCTGAAGCACCAGACACATCTTTTATGAGTGAAATTCGACAGCTTGCAAATGTGATAAATTAGACATTCATTTAGAAGTACATTTCTCTTGATTTTAATATAGTTGAACATGTCCATTATGTTCACAGAAGGGACCAGCCAAACTGGCAGTAACTCACAGGTGACTGATTTATCAAGGAACTCAGCTGCTAGTGGAGGAAGCTGAACTGGACCCAAGCCGAGAAACCAAGTCCCAGTCTCCCGTGGATTCTCTGAGCAGGAAGTGAACAAGGGTTGAAAGAAAACGTTCACCAAAAAAAAGCAAGTTGGGACTTGAGAGTAAAATTGTTCAGACTTGTGATCTTAAGACCTATAAAAGTTGAATTAAGTGACTGTAATATGGAGCACAAAAATAATCACTATATACAGAATATCCCCTTTGAACTGCATTAGCTTCTGGCTTAGGTCAAAATGTGTAGCTGTAATACACAGGTGACCCTGAGACCCTAAATTTTGAGTGCAATCTCTTTTTAAGTACATTGGTCAATCCATGAATGTTAATACATTGATTCAGCTGCAGAACCATGAGAAACAGTGGATGTGGCAGCATTGCATTTTAACTCTCAGCTTATTTCTCATAAAAAATACAACCGGCAAACTTGTCTCTCTCATACTTGCCTCATGTAAAATTATACTTACTAGCCAGTTTTACCAAATGAAACCAAAACATGATCCTCATTCCACATACTCTAATACTGGGTTCAAAAGCAGATTTGTTTTTCTCAAGTCAGATGGCCAAGAAATTACACAATTAAAAAAACCCCCCAAAACATCCAGACTTTGCACAGCCATCTGTGCATTTTATGTAAGTAATGCCCCAGAAATCCAAGACCTTAAGACCTATCCTGTAGTAAATTCTGTCTGTAACAATGTTAACTAATGATAGGAGGTTTGAAAAGAAAATACTGTACTCATGTAAATGATGTATGTCATGGATTCGACTGTAAAGTATGAAAGGAAACTACAACTTAATAACCAAGTTTTATGGAAAAAATAGTCACAGGTGATATACCGTACATGTCATTTTCTACAAATATTCTTTCCTACTTCCTTCATTATCGAAGTGAAGCTTTTTAACACTTTTCCCTCAACTCAGTTACTTGCCTTCTTATTAACAGACAAAATAGTGTGAAAGCAACACCAACCATACAGCAATTACAGATAACAAGCAATTACTCTATAAAGAAAAATCAATTTTTATCCCTGTTTTAGCTTGTGGCACTTGGAATTCACATCTACACACTGTGACTGAGGTTGCAGGTAAGTTCTTCCTTCTCTGTTTAAGAATTTAAAAAAATTTTACTTCTCTCCTCCAGCCATTTTTCTTTCAACAATTCAGTTCTCTTGTACTATCTCAGTGTTGATTGGCTATTCTTCTCTTGATGAAAGCTTCTCCCTCCTCCACTTGCCAATTTTAGATGGTGCTGCTTGGATTAATGACTTTGATGTATGGTGGATTGAGGCCATTGTGTTATGACACCATGCTTCCCTATTTTTTCTCACTGCTTTGTTGGGATTCAGTTCCTAGAGTGCAAGTCATCCTCAAGTACCTCACCTAAGTGACAATTATTTGACAGTGAGGCTCTGTTTTCACCTGATGCTCAGGCACTTCCAACAGAGTGATCAGGAGCAGGAACCCCAGCTGATTTTTTTCTAGTTTTCACCCAGGGTTGGATGCCAATCGCTATAACCCTTCCACTAGCCTGGCTGAGATCAGCTAGTCTAACACAAAATGGGAACAGCACCTAATCTCTGTGATAAAAACAGAATGTGCTGGAAATACTTAGCAGGTCTGGCAGCATCTGTGGAGAAAGGAACAGAGTTAACGTTTCAGGTCCATGATCTTTCATCAGAACTTCTGATGAAAGGTCACAGACCTGAAAAGTTGGGCTGGATTTCACAGACCCCCCAAAGTTGGGTTTCTTGGTGGGGGGAGGGGGGGGCAGAAAATGCCTCTGGGAGAGGGCCACCACACACAACGCCGATATTACCAGTAGCGGCGAGGCATCGTGGCGCCCCACCCTGCTGCTCGGCGATGGGACTGCAATTTAAATATTTAAATAAATGAATTAATTAATCTCACATCACCTCCTGATGTCCCGCCGCGATCTTCAGCCTGGCAGCCACCACTACCATCCGGGGAAACGAGGCGCAAGACTGGTGGTGGGGGGGGGGAGGTAAGTTTATCAGTGCTGTGGGGGGGAAACGGGGTCAGATTAGCATCATAGGTGTAGGAGATGGTGGGAAGGACTGTAATTGAAAGTTTTTTTGTGCAATTTGGAGGGGGGGGGGTAAGGTCAGATGGTAAAGGTAAATGCTTGGGGAGAGAGGGCAAATAATTTATTTAATTGTTATTGAGGAGGTGGGAGAGGGGCATAAGGAGATGTATTTATCTATTTCAATTCCATTTCCCTTTAAATATTTAAATTTCCCGGTAGGGCTGACAGCCCTTTAAAAATGGTGGCAGCGCCTGCACACAGGGGCACACATTGCTGGGGATGGACAGCCCGCCTCCTCCACATGATCGGGGGAGGTGGCCTTCCCCGGCTATTTAAATGAGCCGCTGCACGGAAGATTGTGGCGGTTCTGCAAGGGCCGCCTTTTTTTTGCTCGCCGCCCAAAATTCAGCCTGTTAACTCTGTTTCTCTCTCCACAGATGCTGCCACAGAGTGTTGAGTATTTCCAGCACTTGCTGTTTTTATTTCAGATTTCCAGCATCTGCAACATTTTTGCTTTTTTTGGCCACAACTGGTTTTCATAGGAATCTGCTTCACCTTTACTGCTAACCAAACCAAAAGCGGTTGCACAGGGATAAACGAGACTTAATCCTTAAGTACAGCAATACAGCCAATCTTTAAAAATAATAGAGCAAACTTTTTGCTGCCTCTACCTATGTGACTGACACCTTTTTGGGGAAGTCTTGGTATAATATCCTAGTAGGAACAGGGTACAGACATGACTTATTTGGGGAAATAAATGGGCAATGTTCAACAGAGCAAAGAGAGGCTATGTCACTTTTTATCACTATTTCACTCAACAGAACAAATCCACACATTGATGACACTTGTAGTTAAGTGTAACTTACCTCTATGTGCAGGAACTTGTACTTTAGATTAAATGTGGAGCATTTTAGAAATTGAAACTTATTTTTCAAATTGATAAATTGTGAAATAAAGGAAATCCTGTCAGAATGCCTTTTATTTGTTTCTCTGGTTGCATCTGCAGCACTTAATAGAATTTCACGTGAAACCATAACCCCTTTCATTTTCTAAAGGTCACATATAATAATATAATATGAATTGAATTAATCCACCTCACTGAGCTTGGACAGTTGAGAGTTCCCATTCAATGGTTTATTTCTGCAGGGAAGACAAAGGTGATGATGAGTGTTGTAGAGGAAATTACACCACATCTGTCAAGTGATTCTATGGAATATGCAGTTAATACGAATATTTATTTTTATCCTGGCATACAATTTAACCAGTATTAGAGAGGTGGTTCACAGAAAACATGGAACACATAAAGGTAATTCACCAATCCTGCAATGTCAAAGGGGAACTGTGGTTGGAAACAGCACAGGTAAAAGAATTGGGGATACAATATTGTCAACCTATCTCTGCCTACACCCCTTCCAGCCTAGCTCTGCATTGGGAGCAGTGAATTTACCACAAATTCCTCCTGTTTCTGAATTGTTAAAGAATACTTATTTTAAAAGATACAAACTGCCAATATTTCAGTGTCGCAGAGTTTAAATAAAAAACAATTTAATTTCTAGGCAAATAAGGTTTTTAATAGCCCACCTTTTTCAACACTGAGTTGCAATACTGTCATATAAAAATACCAGAATCAAAATAAAATATCAGCCAGGGTGGATTACAAAAATGGACTCATTACCTGCCTTTTTTACTAGCCACAAATGGCATTTGCAATAATATTTTTTGATGGACAACACCGGGGTAATTTGCATAAAAGGTTGTATAAGTTTTCCAGTATTTCCCACTCTTCACTCCACCAATGGTGGCCATGCCTTCAGCTGCCTAGGTTGTAAATTCTTGAAGTCCCTCCTGAAACCTCTCAGCCTCCCTCACCTCCTTAAAACCCACCTCTTTAACCAAGCTTTTAGTCACTCCTCCTAATAGCGCTTCCTTTTGTTTGGTATCCATTTTTGCCTGATTACACCACCGTGAGGTGACAAGGGACATTTTTCTACATTGAAAGAGCTATATAAATACAAGTTATTGTTGGAAGATATGGTGAATTGAAAATATCAATAATGTAATATCTAAAATTATGAATAACATTCTTTTTAATATTATGTAATTTTACATAAATCTTTTAAAATTATACAGGCTAACCTAAAAAAGAGAACCCCCTAATTTTAGTTTAGTTCAAAACTATGATAATGAGTACAAACCAGAGAAATCCTACATGAAAATTAGGACCCAAATTCATACTCTTAAAAAGGGCATCAATCTGTTCATCTCACATCAAACTGTAGAGAAACCCCAATAAGAGCCAGTAACAGACTCTACTTTTACAAAGACATGGTAAGGACCAGATTGTCAACCATTTTTAAATAAACAATTCATCTGAAATGTGGATAAACACATTCTTTAAAAAAAATACTAGGGGAAAATAATGCTTCTGCTGATTGCTATCCAGTGACCTCTGCTGGGTAGACATTCATGTATTTGTGTGTGTCTGTGGGTGGACTTTAGGTAAGGATAGGATTAGGCTTGGTTGCGATGCCCCTGGGGATGAATAGTGCACATTAGCTAGGATCATGCATGAACAATAATAATCTGTGCCAACAGAATTGTATCCTACAAGTAAGGGGAGAGGAGAAAAGTAGAGGAATATACATGGAACTTTAAAAAATAGAAACAAACCTTCACGCAGACTGCAGTTAATTTTATTTGAAAAGACAGCACCAGCCATATACATTATAAGCCTACAATCCAAGCGGATCACTGCATCCCATCAGGAAAGATGATTTCCCTGTCTGTGAGCAGTAATGGCAAAAAGGGGAGTTTGGGGGGGGTGGGTGTTGAGGGAGGGGGGTGGGGGAAGAGATGTGGGAAGACAGATTGTCTTTTCTATGTGAAATGACTGATTCATTGCCTGGGGTGTACTGAGCACACTGCAGCATGACTGAACATCACACATGTCATGTCTGCACAAACCCACTATTAATAGTGTCCAATTAAGGCTTCGGAATTAGTTTTGTCTGCACCTATATTGGGCTGCATCAGGTTAAAGAAATTAAGGTACTGGAAAAAAACCCAAAAATACATTGAATTCTACTTCACTTTTTAAAATAGGAGGGCACATCCCATTTTGTAATCCTGCTTCTGTATTTCACAACTCGTTAAAAATATTCTCACATGTCCTGTGAAGCTGCAGTTAGTCTAGTCCGCCACACAACTGGGGCGTTGACAAAGAGAAGGAATCCTTCTCCCAGGTGAGTTATAGTTGCTCTTGTGGTGTGAGACTTGGGGAGACTGATGACATACGTGATTGCAGGAGTCAAGCATCAGTTACTACATGATACGCAAAGGTGTACCTTAACTGCTGTACTTAGAAGTGTACTTTGGTCTTAGTTTTGCATAACCCACTATTGAAAATACATTTATCATCATCCCATATCACATGTTTGTGTGCTGCAATAATTGGCCAGCTCTCTCTGTCTCTATTTAAACAGTTGCGTGAGATCTGGCTGCTTTTTTTCCCCTTCCTTCGGTCATCGGCTGCTTGTGTAAAATGACAAGATGTGAAAAAACGTTTAATTTCTTTACCTTACTCCTTCCATTGTGAATTTGGGAAATGACACAAACATGTAATTGATTTTATGGGCAATAAGGTAGCACATTTGCTAATGATAAGGCATAGTGGCAAGCACCGCAGCCTCACAGCTCCAGCAACCCGGGTTCAATTCTGGGTACTGCCTGTGTGGAGTTTGCAAGTTCTCCCTGTGTCTGCGTGGGTTTCCGCCGGGTGCTCCGGTTTCCTCCCACAGCCAAAAACTTGCAGGTTGATAGGCAAATTGGCTATTGTAAATTGCCCCTAGTGTAGGTAGGTGGTAGGAGAATGGTGGGGATGTGGTAGAGAATATGGGATTAATGTAGGATTAGTATAAATGGGTGGTTGTTGGTCGACACAGACTCGGTGGGCCGAAGGGCCTGTTTCAGTGCTGTATCTCTTAAAAAAAAACAATAGCAAAATAAGAAAGTCACCAAGTAAGACGACGCATACTATCAGTGAGTTTGGTTTGATGGAGGCTCACCAGGGTGATCTAGCAGTGGTGCTGATAAAAAGCTAATTCGATATACCTAATTTTCATGGCTGAAAAATTCATATTTTATTTTCTCTCTCTTTTTGTAGTAAGGGGGCTGAAATTCTTGTCCTCGCCAATCTGAAGCAAAGAAATATGAAAGATGAAAAAATACCAATTTTTCGAGAAACTTTTAGCCTAAGATTCAGTTTACCTTTCTCCTACAATTTCTCATGCCTGTTATCAAATATCTGTATCTTCCTGTATTTGTTCACTTGCTAGTATGTAGATATACACACATACACATAGGCTTTGCCATGATAGCACCATTTTCTTTTACCTTTTGGAAGTTACAAAAGAAAAAGTTGAAAATGTTGGAATATGTTGAGCTTGTTATCTGTCATTACCGTCATGTTTGACAACTTTCTTCTTCACCAGTTGAGTTCAGCTTTCCAATTGGTTATTTTGTATTTTCGTTATTCAGCAATTACCCTGTTATAAGACTACTGCTAACAAACTTGCTGCCATAGCAGCTAAAAAGGCTGAAACAGTCTCCAAGTCTGATCAATATGGCACAGAGAGCCCAACCAGGACTCACGAACAACTAAGTGGTGGTATTAAGAAGTAAGCTACAGGATATGGGACAGACTGGCTGTATGCCAGTTTCTCAGTATTTAATACTTTCATTTTATTCCTGGTATTTTCTAAATTGTCAAATGTATTTTGCACAAATGAACAAGACACAACTGTCAGAACTGATTTAATACATTTTATGACTCAAGATTCTGGATCAAATTTAAAATCCTCATTCTTATCTAGAGGTCCCTTAACTGCCTTATCCCAAGCTATCTCTGCAAAGTTCTTGTCTCCTCCTGCATCCTCCCCCAATCCACCTTTAATGACAGTCTTCAGCCACTATGGCCTCACTCTTGGAATTTCCTTTCTAAATCCCATAATACCCTATTTTCATCTCCAACTTTAAAAGCATTCTCAGTCACATCTCTTTGCCCAATTTTTCAGCAACCTCATCCAATGCTTCCACAAAGGCACAGTGTCCACTCCTTTTCAATTATAAAATCAGGCTTGCAGGTACAACCTATCAAAATATGCTGAGGATGCCAAGATTCACCATCCAAGAGTTACACAGAAGTGTCTCAATGTGCACAGGGGTGTAATCTTTTCTTTATTTGTTCTTGGGATGTGGGTAACTCTGACATGGCAGTATTTATTGCCCATCCCTAGTTGCCTTGAGGGCATTAAGAGTTAACAACTTGGTGTGGTACTGAAATACCTTTCAGACTAAACTAGGTTATGTTCCCTAAAGGACATTAGTGGGGTTTTTAAACAGCAATCTAGTAGCTTTCTTTTTTTGAATTCAACTTCACAATTTTCTTTAGTGGGATATAAATTCAAGGCCTCTGATTACTAGTCAGCAGTAAGGGCAGGGGCTGGCCCTCGCCGGTCCCTCATTGAGGCCCTAAGCACCTTTATACGAAGGACCTCCCCCCACCCCGGGGCCAGGAAGCATCCTGTACGATTTCTTGTGCCATGCTTCCTGTGCTGTGACAGGGCTGCCCGCCGCACAGGTAATTGCGGCTGCGGTGGGAAGAGACCCTTCATTGGGGGTTAATTACCCAATTAAGGGCCTGAATTGGCAGTGGGGCGGGAAGCTTGTTCACAGGCCTCCCACCCCCGAGTAAGTTTCAGTGGAGGCAGGATGGTGGCCCCACCCCCAACTTTATACTCTCCCTGCCTCCAAACCCGCCGCAGGGGAAAAGCATAGTTTCACCCATTGGGCTGGAATTTACAGCCCCCCCAACATCAGGGGTTGTGGGAAGGGTGGGGGGGGGGGGGGGCTGGAAAATACCTTCAGGAGAGGCCTGCCACGGGCCTCAACACCGGGAAGGCCCGGCTTGATATTGCCGGCGGAGGTGAGACCTTGTGGCGGCCCCCCAGCTGCTCGGCGACAGGACCAAAATTTACATAGGCAAATTTATTAAAATAAATGGATTAATGACTTATCCGTTCCCACCGTCCGTTCCGGGGCGATATTGGTGCCAGTGGCTGGTACTCCCGCGCCTTTGGATATCTAATCGGAGATCCGATGCAGAACACTGGTGGGGGAGAGGGGAGCAGGTAAGTATTTCAGTACGGTGGTGGTGGGGGGGTGGAGAGGACCAATGTCAGAGAGGAGCGATGTCAAACTAATCTGATTGGTGTCGAGGATGGTGGGAAGGGGTGAAGTTAAAAGTTTCTGAATTTTGTGTGGGGTGGGGGGGAAGGTCAGGTACACAAAGTAAGTTTTTTGTGGGGGGGGTGGTGAGGGCAAGGAATGAGCATATGATTATTGGGAGCGGTGGGAGAGGGGTTAAAAACATTAATTTAATTTTTTATAATAAATTTTAATGCACTATCGCTTTAAAACTTTAAATTGTAATGTAGGGCTCGAAGCCCTTTAAAATGGCGTTGGTGCCTGCGCAGTGACGCCTGGCGCCATTGCCAGGGACAGACTGCCCTCCTCCTCCATGTCATTGGATACTGTGCCAGCTCCGCGACATCTGGTCCATATGGGCGGACCGCCATTTTTGAAGCCCGCCGAGATTGACTGCAAGCTTATAACATCCAGCCCAATGTCTCCATGTCTGCTCTACCCAGAATTTTAATTGACTAGAGTTGAGGCCAGATTGTACTTTCTCAGACACTACTTAACTAAGCTCCTGCACAAAGGAAACAAGAAGCTGCATTGTGAAAAAAAAGTCCCTTGCTTAAAATTAACTAGAATAGATCAAATTTTACACTGCAGGAACAGGTTCAGTAGACCATTGCAAACACAGGAGACAGCCATACAAAAGACGGGGTTGTTGTCTTCTCTCTGGGCTCATCAACCAAGTAAAAATGCCCTAAAATTCCCAGTACAATTTCATATTGCACTTTTCACCATCCAGCTAATAAAATTAATCAGCTATGTCTAAATCAGTAGCCCACAGACATGCCAACTCTTTTGTTCCCAGAGATGTTACAAACTACAGCATCCTAACTCACATTCAAATATGTACAGGACATGATCTCATGCACAGTCATTCTTATCCAGGCTCCTTAGCTTGATAAAGGGCATTCAATGCTTTTTAACTATACGCTTATTTTATCTATGATGGTAACTGTAGTGCAGATTGCATGTAAAGCAATCCTCCACAATGGCCTTGGGTTACACATCTGGAAAACATAACTGTTGGTAATGTTTAGAAGAAATTTGCTTTTTATTTAAATATTTGAGTCCATGGCTTTCTCCACTGGCTGAGTGAATTTACTCAATGAGCAGCTGTCTCAGAACCCAGTGGTGGAATTCTAGCGGGATGGGTCTTCCACCTATCCCTCCATATCCACCCAAAGCCCGATTCATTTCCTTGGGTCAGAGTACCTACAGTACAATGGGATCCCAGACACCAGTGGACAACCCACAAATGTGAAGAGGAGAATCTTGCTGCTGCAACACCAGAAGATTTAGAGGAGGGGTTTAAAGGGACTGAAACACTCTGAACATTCATGACCCATTGAAGGTCTCAGCTGAGACTGGGACTGTTAGTGCCTAAGTATTGGGGGCGAAAATGAAGAGGCACTACAAGGCCTTCTTTCTCCATGGAGGCACTTCACAGCTGGTATTGCCACTTCCTGGGGTAGACGGAAGAGAAATCCTCAGGCAGATGGGGAAGGAGAGAAGCCAGCAGGAGTCTCCAGTGGGGACAGTGGGAGGGGAATTGAGGTCAAGTGTCAAGACGACAGACAACAGGCTTTACTGCCTGCACTTATTTCATTGTCCTCTGTTATCCTACCTCATTTTGGAATGTGGACGTTGTTGGCAAGGCTGGCACTTATTGCCCTTCAATAACTGCCTTGATCTTCTTGCTTCTGATCGTTATTCAGTGACCAATGTTGTAAGTGCTATTATAAAAACAAGAAATGCTGGAACCACTCAGCAGGTCTGGCAGCATCTGTGGAAAGAGAAGCAGAGTTAACGTTTCAGGTGGGTCACTGACCCAAAACGTTAACTCTGCTTCTCTTTCCACAGATGCTGCCAGACCTGCTGAGTGGTTCCAGCATTTCTTGTTTTTATTTCAGATTTCCAGCGTCCGCAGTATTTTGCTTTTATTGTAAGTGCTATTACTTGGAAATCAATTTATGACAGATTCAGCCATAATGTCCCCGTGATCAACTAAAATGATTCATTAACAACACTTGCATACAAATTAGGAGAGGTACACAAGGTGTCTTTAGCCTGAAACTTCAGCAAGAAATACATGCCAATGGGAATGACAGGAAGGGATAAAAAATGGCAGAGAAATATTGGTTAGTCGAAAAAAATTGCATGAGTTCTGCAAGGTTGAATCACATCTTACAACACATTCTATATACATCCCAGGGACACCTTGTGAAAGAATCCTAACCACAGCCTAATTGCTGGCCGAGTGCAAAACATTGTTAAGTATGTTCTTCAATACTAAGTACACTGTCAGTACTTTCAATGACAATGATTGCGTCAGTGCAGTATAAGGATTATCAGGCACAAGCATTTTTGTTTCCCAGAAGCAGCTGGATGTAGGTTCCTTTTTTGTCAGCCTGTGCTGATTACTCTATATTAGCAAGATAGCTTGTCTTCCCAATTCATTACAAATGTCTCAGTCTTTCACTAATTCTTCTATTAAATAACAATTTCATTAAAGTGTTTCTATATCAAAATAAATCCAGTATTTATGTAGTGCCTTTATCAGAGCAAAAAAATCATTAAGTGCCTCACATACTTGACTTACTCTTGGAGTGCGGGCAAATGAACTCAAGGTTGTGCTCCTTTTTTGATGAGAGTACAAACCACTTTCAAACAGAATTTCTTCACCACGAACTCCAAGCAGGTATCAACTAATCTCTGGACAATGACCATCAATGGCACCCTGAGTTAATTGCCAAGGAATTTATCCCTAGACAACTGTTAAAAATGCCTCCCTAGTGAGCAGGAGGGAAATAGAAAGATTTGATGCTCTGAAAAAAATTAGTGTCTTCAAAATGAAATTGTAAATGCATGTACAATGTGCCTAATACAGCAAATTCACAACCATTGGAGGAGGCAGATCAAAATACATGGTATAAATTTTGGTATTTTCTAATAGAATTATATTTCACAGCTATCTTAGCTTTAACTTTATTTGGTGAGAAACAGTTTCAGCTGTACTGCTGATAATAATAAGCCTAAACTGGAAATATTAACAGAACCAGTGATCTCAACCCTTAGCATTAGTTAGATTCAATAAAAATTATGGCTACAGTTCCAATGCAAAAATATGGCTACTGGAATGAAAATTAAACAGGTGACCTTTATTTTTAAATAAATAAGACACAGACACATGTAATATTCAGATACTAAAATAAAAGCAAAATATTGTGGATGCTGGAAAGACTCAGCAGGTCTGGAAGCATCTGTGGCGAGAGAAACAGAGTTAACGTTTCAGGTCTGTTTCTCTCACCACAGATGCTGCCAGACCTGCTGAGCATTTTCAGCATTTTCTATTTTTATTTAATATTCAGACATGTAGAGATGCCATTATGCTTGAGCGTAAGTCTAAAACATAGATATTAGCTCTCACCATTCCTTTTGAAAGCATGTTCTTTTACTGACTTGTCAGATCTGTGAAGTGCTCAGTTAATTCAACCACAGTGAATTTATGCATAACTCAAATCAGAATTACAGTCACTGCGGGGTGATATTACAATTAGCAAGCTGGGGTCAGACACCTATTGACTTACATGAAAAAAGTCTGAATCGGGTGTTGTAATTAAATTCCCTCGAGCATTCTTAATGGATTGTATCTGTGCATTTTTTTTACATTTAGCTTGCCAAATGATATGGAAATAAAGAGACTAAATTTAACTAAATGACAGTCTACAGTACAATTCATATGAAAATCTGAACCATTTAGATATGTTTTTCAAAAAAACTAGTTATCAAATTATTTTCAAATCATGAGACAACAAAAGAGTTTTCTACCCAAACAACCAACAGACAAAAAACTATTTATTTCCACTAACAACATACATATAAAGTATCAACATATTATACGAATACCTTGTGATTGGACCTTGTCCAACAGATCCAAAATTGTGGACAATTGTGCAGAGTCTACAAACTCAACCAGGAAATACCCCTCATATTGACAGGACATTTAAAAAATGCTGGTTGACTTTCGGGAAACATAACATAATGAATCTTCCCCATCACCCCCTCTGCCTAAAATGAGTACCAAACATCAGACCAAACAAATATATACTTTGTCCAGCCACTGAAATCTGGTGTATAAAACAATATCTTATTTGTTCCCGCTGGACAAAGTGTTTCATCTGAGCAATATAAATTTCCCTATGGCACCCATTAAATTGTTTCCAAATTATCTTCCTTTAAAAACGTGGCACAATAACTACATATAATGAACTGTTAACTTTCAGCTAAAGGCAGAAACACAGTTTAGAAGTACTAGCCAACCTCCTGTGGTATTAGACACCAGGAGGGTGGGGGGGCTGGAGGTGGGGAGATGAAAATATGTTCGCATAGCATCACTTCTAGCAGCAGTATGAGACTATGTCAATTCCCCAGGGTCACTAACTGTGCAGCCCGTGCAGCATTCTGCAATGATTGCAATAAGGAAACCCGTGCAGGTTGTGCAGGTAGAGGCCCGTGGTGCTGCATGCCCAGGGAATCGACATAAATCTTCATAGCGCTGCTTGAAGTGGCACTACATGAACGATTTTTCCTCTGGAAGTCAAGCCATCTTCAGGTGAAGTAGGGTTTGAGGTCAGAAATAATGGCAGCCAGGATATGTAGATGTAATTCAAACTCCATTTTAAAGCCATACATTCTGCCATTACTTTTATGTAATAAATAATGCTTTTATTTTATATTATTGATAGTTAAGTAACAAAATAGATAACATGTTGGGAAGTATAGTAGAATAGAGGCTAAAGAGTTGGGAGATGCAAAATTGAGTTATCAAAGCACCCCCAATAGCAGAAAGGCGTAAATACAGTATGGCACGTTTACACAGGCAATATCCACTATAAATCTGCACACAGGAATTTATAATAGGAAAAAGCTGACAAAAGAGTGTGACAAAATTGTCACAATATTAATAAGTAAGGTTTTGCAGACAAATGCAAGATGCAAGGGGACTGAGTAGTGCAGTGAATTAGAAGCTGAGAAGCTTCAACCCTGATTGACTGGATAAAAGTATCTTCTGTCTGCCAGCTATAGGGCGCCTACAGGAAATGGCCTGGGCTAAATCCACCTGCTAATAAATGTAGAGCGATAGCACAAACGTATGCATAATTTGACTGAAATTGGCAACTGTGCCTGGTACAGGAAATGGAAATGTCATACTAGTTCAGTTAAGGGGCAAGAGAGAAAGAAAACTGAGGCCATAAGCCCTTGTGTGGCTCTCATACATCCTAGTGGCTAACTCAGAAGTGATAGTCTGGGAGCAGAATGTCTATTCACTGCCCTTTTTGTGGGGTGTTTGCACCACCAGTTCACAAAGAATAAGTACCCTGCTGCCAACTGCGAGCCAAATGTGAAACTGCTGGATCTTCCGGAAAAAGGACTGCAATAAGTGTGTGGCCTAAGGAAACCAAAAAAGACGAGAGAGAAGATAGAGGGATTCATACACTGAAAAAAATCAAGGTCAGATTAGCTCTGTCTTTGTCAGAATTTCCATTATGCATTGTGGTGTAGCATGCAATTGGAGCCCTTAACGGATGGACCAGAAATCTAAATAAACAGTTCATCAAAAATGTATTTAAGCTAGCCACTTAAATATGGATTTTTGTTACATACAAAGGGCTGGATTTTACATCGGGCGGACGGGAGCTGGCCACCGCATAAAAGTCGGTGGCGAACCCACTTCTGCCTAGCCCAGGGATCCGTCCTGCATTTTGCGGGTCCCCGGGCTTTAATTGTTCTGAGGCAGGACTTTCACCCGCTTCGAGGGAGGATATCCCGCCTCATTGAGCTGCCAGCCAATCATTGGGCTGGCAGCTCTTAGTCCCAGCAGTGCCACCGGGTGCGGGGACTGCGGTCCAGCCGAGGACATGGAGTTTGCTTTGCCTTGCCGGGGTAATTGGTCGGTCCCCTGCGAGGCAAGGGTGGTCGTTTGGGGAGAAGGGGGTCGGGGGTGGTTGGGGAAGCAGGGGCAGACCTCAATCGGGCACCCTGTACCCGATTGTCTGGGCACCCCCCCCCCCACCCCAGTGCGCTGAGAGGCCGTCAAGTTTCACTGGGTGGTGGACGAAGGCCCTTAAGTGGCCAATAAGTGGCCAAATAAGGGCCTTGATTGGCCTGGGGTGGGCGGCCCGATTTTGACCCCACCTTACGTAAAGTGTGGTGGAGGCGGAAGCAGGTCGGGAAAGCCTCCCAGAGCCTCCCGCTCAATTTTATGTCACCCCCGCACCCACCGCCACCATCCAGCTCGTTAGGGTGGCGTAAAATTCCATCCAAAGTTACAATCTGTTCCTGACAGGGCATCTGTACAGATGATCTTAATACAGTATTGGAGTGTTGGAGCTGCGGGCTGACAAGTCCCCAGGTCCTGATGGACTTCATCCTACGGTCATAAAAGTGGCTAGTGAGATAGTTGATGCGTTAGTTTTAATTTTCCAAAATTCCTTAGATTTGGGGAAGCTTCCACTAGACTGGAAAATAGTGAATGTACCTCCTTTATTCAAAAAGGGAGGGAGACGGAAAGCAGGAAACTACAGGCCAGTTAGCTTAACATCTGTCTTAGGGAAAATGTTAGAAGCTATTATTAAAGACGTTACAGCAGGGCATTTAGAAAAATTCAAGGTAATCAGGCAGAGTCAACATGGTTTTGTAAAAGGGAAATCATGTTTAACCAATTTACTGGAGTTTTTTGAGGGAGTTACATGAGCTGTGGATAAAGGGGAACCAGTGGATGTATTGTACTTAGATTTCCAGAAGGCATTTGATAAGGTGCCACATCAAAGGTTATTGCACAAAATAAAAGCTCATGGTGTAGGGGGTAACATATTGGCATGGATAGATTGGCTAGCTAACAGGAAACAGAGCGCAGGCACAAATGGGTCATTTTCTGGTTGGCAAGATGGAACGAGTGGTGTGCCACAGGGATCTGTGCTGGGGTCTCAACTTTTTACAATTTATATACATGACTTAGATGAAGGTACAAAAGGTATGGTTGCTAAATTTGCTGATGACACAAAGATAGGTAGGAAAGTAACTTTTTTAAGAGGACATAAGGGGGCTACAAAGGGATATAGATAGGTTAAGTGAGTGGGCAAAGACCTGGCAAATGGAGTATAATGTGGGAAAGTGTGAAATTGTCCACTTTTACAGGAAGAATAAAGAAGAAGCATATTATCTAAATGGTGAGAGATTGCAGAGCTCTGAGATGCAGAGGGATCTGGGTGTCCTAGTGCATGAATCACAAAAGGTTAGTATGCAGGTACAGCACGTAATTAGGAAAGCTAATAGAATGTTATAGTTTATCGCAAGGGGAATTGAATACAAAAGTGGAGAGGTTATGCTTCAGCTATACAGGGCATTGATGAGACCACATCTGGAGCACTGTGTACAGTACTGGTCTCCTTATTTAAGGATGTAAATGTGTTGGAGGCAGTACAGAGAAAGTTTACTAGACTAAAACCTGGAATGGGCAGGCTAGGCTAGGCTTGTATCTGCTGGAACTTAGAAGGGTAACAGGCGACTTGATTGAAACATATAAGAGTCTGAGGGATCTTGACAGGGTGGATGTGGAAAGGATGTTCCCCTTGTGGGAGAATCTAGAACTAGGGGTCACTGTTTAAAAATAAGGGGTCGCCCATTTAAGACAGAGATAAGGAGAAATTTTTTCTCTCCGTGGGTCTTGAGTCTTTGGAATTCTCTTCCTCAAAAGGCGGTGGAAACAGAGCCTTTGAATATTTTTAAGGCAGAGGTAGATAGATTCTTGATAAGCAAGGGGGTGGAAGGTTATCGGGGGTAGGTGGAAATGTGGAGTCATCAGTTCAGCCATGAACTTATTGAATGGTGGAGCAGGCTCGAAGGGCCGAGTGACCTACTCCTGATCCTAATTTATATGTTTGTATACACAAATTTAGTTTTAACAATTTTGTCTGTCCTGGCCTATTGTATGTAACAAGAACAGTGACCAGAACAGGCTATTCACCAAACAGGAATTGCCTGTACTTTCAAATGCAGTCTATGTTGTTCACTGAAGAGGAGGATACAGGTTGACCTTCTATCAGATTTAAGTACAGAACCAGACTAGACATGATCATGTTACCTGGTTTCCAAATTTCCTTCTGGCTGGGCGTAACTGCTGAAACGAAATCATCTGTTGCAACAGGGCTTCCCATTTCAAACCTGTTTATCATCTTAATCCAGCCTAGCAATTCTGATGTTGACTCAAGCATAAAAGAATTCATTCTCTCATGAAAATATGGGTGATGAATTCCGGCTGTAACTGCAGATTAGCAAATTTCATATATCATTCAGTTATTACGGGCCTAAATTAACTCCTTGTGAACAACCACCTCTTATTATATTGCTAGTTGGAGAATTCTGTTGATATGTCTTAATTAAACTTTCTATACTAAAACTACAAATTACCGTCACAATTTAATTTTAAAAAATATTTCCAGTAGGAAAGATTTGGATATGAAAAGGATAAATTTGTTATTTGTCATCATATTGCAAAATTTTTGGTCAGACTAAATTCCTGGATGAGTCCATTCTAAAAATTCTACTTGATTGGGAATTATAACTAACTCTCAATTGAACATACTTCTTCCAGGACCAACAGCAAGTACAGTTGTTGGTTGGCAGAGCTTCCTATCTGGCATTGGAAAGCCATCAAAGATTGATCTGGATGTGCCAAACTTATCAAAAAGGACCTTTAAAGCCAGTTTTTAGCCAACCAAATGCCAGGAGCATAGCAAATTGAGATTTTCTGAAGTCATACAATGCACTTTGTTCTGAAATCAGATCACGTCCTAACTCTAGATTTATGCTGCAAAACACTTTGCAATGACACAATAGGTGTAACATAAATGCACTTTTACAGTTACAATAGCCTGGAACAAACAAATGTTTGTAAATGGATTCACGCCTGCTTTAAATTAATGGACACAGTAATATCATATGAGCATGTCAGACATTCTACTGCTAATATTGTGATGGGCTGAATGGCCTTCCTCTTATGCTGTAAATGACTCTATGGGCTGGAGTTTGTTTGCAGCCCGACATTGGGTTTCGTGGCTGCGGGGCCGGAGAATCGGAGCGACAGTGACTGCCACAGAGCCTGATGCTGGCATTGCCAAGCCCGATCTTCCCAGCAGTGGTGACGCTCTGTGGCTGCACCTCCACGGCTCTGTGACAGGACCCTACTTTACATATTTAAAATACCTCTCTGCATAAATTTAAGTTTAAGTTTAACTCCCTGCGATCTTAACTTCAGTTCCTAATCTTGAGCACATTGTGCGGCATTCGTGCCTTCACTTTCCTGTCCAGGAGAAGCTGGCACCAATGAGGTGGGGAAGGGAGTCAACTCTGCATTATTTGGTGTATGGGGGGATGGGGTGGGGGGGGGGGGGAAAGGTGTCAACTCTGCATTATTTGGTGTATGGGGGGATGGGGTGGGGGGGAAGGTGTCAACTCTGCATTATTTGGGGATGGATTTTGTAGTCCCACTGCCAGAAGTGGCGGCGGACGCGGAACACGGCGACCGTCCTCCACGGGCCCCGCACTGCCATGCCTATATATTGCTGGCGGCGTCCTCCCCAATCACATGGTGGGGGTGGCTTCGGCGACGCCGTTCACAGCGTCACCTGTTGAAGGAGCAGTTGCTGGCACCATTTTTAAAAGACTGCCAGCCCTGCAAACAGCACACCATACTGCAGAGTTCACCCCTTCCCCCACCCATACCCAACAGAGTGCAGAGTTCACCCCTTACATCCCCATACCCAACAGAGTGCAGAGTTCATCCCTTCCCCACCCCATATACAACAGAGTGCAGAGTTCACCCCTTCCTCCCCCCCCATACCCAACGGAGTGCAGAGTTCACCCCTTCCCCACCCCATACCCAATGGAGTACAGAGTTCACCCCTTACATCCCCATACCCAACAGAGTACAGAGTTCACCCCTTACATCCCCATACCCAACAGAGTGCAGAGTTCACCCCTTACATCCCCATACCCAACAGAGTGCAGAGTTCACCCCTTACATCCCCATACCCAACAGAGTGCAGAGTTCACCCCTTACATCCCCATACTCAACAGAGTGCAGAGTTCACCCCTTCCTCCCCCCCCATACCCAACAGAGTGCAGAGTTCACCCCTTCCCCACCCCGTACCCAATGGAGTACAGAGTTCACCCCTTCCCCACCCTATACCCAACGGAGTACAAAGTTCATCCCTTCCCCACCCCATACCCAACAGAGTGCAGAGTTCATCCCTTCTCCACCTCGGTGGTGCCAGCTTTCCCTGGACGGCAAAGTGAAGGTGCACGAGTGCTGCATGTCACGCTGAAGATTGGGAACTGAAGGTAAGATTGCTGCGGTTTACATTTTAATTCACGCAAAGATGTAATTTAATTATGCTAACTCGGGTCCCATCGCAGAGCGACGGAGGGGCCGCCATGGAGCTTCCCCGACCGTGGAAAGATCGGGTCCAGCAATCCCAGCCTCGAGTTCCATGGCGGCCGCTGCCTCTCTAATTTTCCGCCCACCCCCCATCATGGAGCCCGACGTCGATCCAGTCCTTAGTGTGTAGAAGAGAAGGGGTCAACCCTGCATTAATTAGTTTATGGAGGGTGGGGGAAGAGGTCAACTCTGCATTATTTAGTGTATGGGGAGGAGGGGGGCCGAAGGGGTCAACTCTGCATTATTTTGAACTGTTTGCAGTTTTAAAAATGGCACCAGTATCTTCTCCGGCATCAGGTGACGCCATGAACGCCATTGCCAATGCCACCCCTGCCACGTGATTGGGTGGGGGGGGGGGGCGGCAGCCATTTACATCAAAATCCAGCCCTATGAGTTTATTTATTTCTAGGATATATATGCTATGCACCAAATTTTCCAAAATGTTGTCAGTTTTACTTTGATTTCAAAAAGAGCATTGCCAATAATTAACACTGTGTAATTGGAATTGCATTTCACGATATCACTATTCATAAACTTTGGCTGCAAAATATATTAAAATCAGATCATTTAAGAAGTTACCAAATGTCCTGGCAATCAGCAGATCCCAAAATTGGTCAATAGATATTGTTATTTTTCTTGCAGCCCATATCTTGATGAACTCCAAATCTCATTCAACCATCACCCCTGTGCTTGCTCCTCTTCACTGGCTCTCCATCCGACAATGCCTCAATTTTAAATTCCTCATCCTTGTTTTCAAATCCGTCCATGGCCTCGACACTCCTTAGCTGTGTAGCCCTCTCCAGCTCTACAAATCTTCAAAGATTTCTGCGCTCCTCCAATTCTAGCCTCTGGCGCATCCCTGTCTGGGCTTGCAGCTGCCTCCCTAAACCTCTCAGCTTCCCTGTTCTCTTTAAACCTACCTGTTTAATCAACCTTTTCGTCATCTATCCTGCTCTCTCCGTCTGTGGCTCAGTATCAAAATTGTCAAAAATGTTTATATTTTTATCAGTCTAGATAAGGGTCTTGAGATGGTTTAACTACGGTAAATGCACTATATAAATGTAAGTATTTGTTGTTGTAAACAGCACATTTTTGACACTGATGCCATTCTCTTTTGCTTTGTGTTGTTTCCTCCATTCCTGTCACTTTTATTCAATTCTATTCAAGCCATTAAAAAGAAAATTAATTTCTTCCTTTGGCTGGAAGAGAGGATGGATGGGCCATGATTTTTCTGGGATTTCAGACTCCACTGCCAGACTGATTGCTCAACGTAGGTTGGACAGGGGAAGTGCAGATTGTTCTCTGAAAGAGGATACCACACCCTTATAGCCTGGCTGAAAACCAGTAAAACCTGTCATATGTTACCAGAGGTTTAATTACAATCTGGCAAAGGTCCCTGGCCTCCTCTCACACAAATTGCCATAAGTTACTTACTGGCTCATCCTTATATAATTTTAACAAAAAATTCAGGAAAATTAGTACTGTTTATGCATGCCCCAGCTCTTGTGCCATATCATCACTTTTGTTAATTTTCTCCTCCCACTTCAAAACTGCAAAACCCTTGAACACCGCTGACAGATTCAAGTGTCTGCTACTGCAGCTAGTCAAATTGACAAGTTGGGGAGGGGGCTACTAAGTCTACTATGGTGTCATAGCGTAGTTCAAATCGTTACTCTTCCTATACAGGTACAAACATTAAAAAAAAGGTTTGCTTGACTGAACTTCAATATACCATAAGAAGATTCTTCTCAGATTCAGGTACAATTTTAAACCATTGGTTCACATAGTCCCTTAAATGAGCTCCCAGCAATTCAAGCAAACGGTGCAAATGTGCTTGATAGTTCAGCTGTTAACTGTCTTGCCTTTCTTAACTGGGATCACCTGTTTTATCAGTCAAAATCTTAACTGGGTCATACTTAATCCTGTTAGAGATTATTATGTCAGCTCTTAAATTCCATCGTACAATCGGAATGCTTAAACCACCTAACCTTGTAGTGGTGACTGGTACAGGCTTCCAAGGAAGCCTCATGGGAAAGGAAACTATTCTGTAGGCTTAACTTAACAAATCTGTTAGCACTGCTCTGTAAAGGGTAAAAAAATGCACATCTGTTTTATACTGAAGGGGGCTTAAGAGAAGCCATGCTTGTTTGCCTAGCCATAGTTTCTAAGAATATTTGTTCAATGACTCACCCATATGCACTGATATATTAAAACATATTTCCTATCAAAACGAGGAATGAATCATTTGAAAATTCCAGTTGTTATTTCATCAAAATTAATTTAAACCTACCTAATTCTAAGTATAGTAGTAGGATGTGTGTTAGCCCTATCTGTGTACTCCTTCGGCTTCCTAGTCAGAGGAGCAGAACACAGCCAAGAAAACGGCTGCAGTATCCAAAACATTTCTGTGTGCTTTTTACAGAAAATAAAAATGACATGAGTTGGCAGATCCCTAAAACTTAACTCCTTGTTGTCCAGTTAGTCCGTCAGCATGCTGTACCAGACAGGGTAGGATGTGAATTCAGACCCACAATAGCTCTCATGGTCTTCCATGGAAAAATTAACTTGAATCTCTCATAAACAGCTCGCCATTGGCAGAGGCCTAGGAAAAAATCCTAGCCCATCATCTCAATTTGGTTTTGGTGTGTGAGACGGGGGTGGGGGGGGGGGGGCGGTGGCGGTGGAGGCATTTTATGGTCTCCCCCATGGCATATTTGAATGGAGGCGGGGAAAGCATAAAATCAGGTGGGATGGTGGTGGGGGGAGGGCCCACCACCATCCCACCTCCGTCAAAATTTAGTCTGGGGCGGGAAGGCCTGTGAATGGATTTCCTCCTGTTGGAGCACGGCAAGAAAAACTGTGCAGGTTGTTTCCTGCCTCCGGAGTGGGGGCCTCGTTTAAAGATACTTAGTGCCTAAACGAAAGCCAACCCGCTGCCCTTGCTGCCGACCCCCCTCCAACTCCCAGGAGACCCCTCCCACCCTGACTAACTTGGGGCCTGGTTCCAGTGACGCTTCTCGGCCTCCGGCTGATGTACCTGAAGCAGGAGCCACCACCTCCACGGTGATTGGTCAACAGCTCTGCAAGGATGGGACTTCTAGTGACGGGGTCCTTGATCCTGTGGAAGGCTTGCCGCTGTCCATTTAAGTGCCTAATTGACACTAGATTCGGCGGACCTTCATGAAAAGAGACGGCACAGGGATCCCGCCCCCGCCGCCAGGATAAAACTCTCCCCAGGAAGAGGGAAATATACTTTAACTTGTCTTTGCTCTTATATTTGTTTTCCAATGATATAAAGTTATGATTTCAGCAGCTTAGAATTATCACTTTAATGGAGGGAAAACACTATCATTGGTTTTACTTAATGTGATAGCACAACTATTGTTTCCATACACGACTTTCTTAGTTCACAACCAACTATCCCTGTTTGTGAAAACAAAATAATTTCAGTCGCAGATTCCATTCAAGGATTTTTGCAATGTCACCAACAAAATGCAAGCTCAAGCTAAAAATCTTGAAGTGCAGCACCTGATGTTCCCAATTGCCACACAAATGAAATACTAGTGAGCCATCCTGGCATTTGAACCATAGGGCGTTATAAGTACACATGCTTGTTGACAATACTATGCCATAGAATCACAGACATGGGGTAGAAATATTATGTAAAAAAAACATGTTCACCTGTGCCATGACTGACCCAATTAAATTGACATAGCCCACATGCACCTGAAATACATCAGATGTACAGACAATTTTGGTAAAAAGATAACACATCAGTTTCCAAAATTATAATCATGAAAATCTTTTTGATACTTTTTATACAATCTTTTTATACTTACTTTAACCCAGTTTAACCAAAACTTCAGTCAGCTTTCTTCTTCAGATGTGAGGGTGGGTCTCTGAATTGTGGATTTCATCACTATTGCTACAAACTGCTCCAATTGCAGTTGCAATCTAGCCTGAAGCTAGAAAATCTTGATTAAAAATGAAGTCAATAGAGAAGGAAATTGGGCAGCCAATTTGATATCGCTGTTTGTACACCATCATCGAAAGTCAAAATTACCCCAAAAGTGCATATACAAGTTTATTTATCAGTGTATCACATCCCACCTTCCAATGCTATAAAAAGGGCTAAATGGATCCAGTGACTGCATGCGTGCATTGTTTTACTGACCTTCGTTCACATGCTTATCTTGTATTGTTATGAGGAGCTGCTGGAATTATATAGTGTAGACAAAGGTTGAAGCAGAAAAATATAATAAAACATTGATAATTATGAAATGTATTTAAGCAATAAAAAGGTTTCAAGTTGCATTAACCAAAGTTTCTAATAAAATGTATATTCTCCCTCTTCCTAATGCCTCAATGAGTTTATCCAAAGTAGCTGAGTCACAGAAACCTGGAACATTCTAGGTTTGTCCTGAGTTAGTTGATTTAGGCCGAGGCAACAGCAGGGGCACTACAATTGAACTCACTGCCCCTGGGCTAGGGAGAGTAAAATCAGCTATAGAGTTCCTGCTGCTGATCATTATTCGGTGACTATGGCAGAAGTATGCATGTGTACAAGGCAGATGAGGATCTGGCTTTGCTTTGACGCATTCCACACTTGAACAGGCTGCAAAGATTTACTGTAAATGGTCACACATGACTTATGACCCATCAGCAAGGTATCAGAAGGGAATTGGCAGCAAGATCTTCAGGAGAGAAGGAAATGGTGACAAGAGGTGAACCAATTACTAATTAGCAAGTTAACTTAAATTTTCACATACTAAGTGTATGATGCAGGTCGACATGACAGCTTTTAAGCAACCATCTAGTTAACAAAAATTTATAATTTATTTTAATTGTGTTTAAAAATATTTTAAATTTCTAGCAAGTGCACTTTTATGCTGCGTAAGGTGGATGACTTAGGTTTCTTTACTGATCACTGTATGTCTGGGTGCTGTAAATCATTTCAACATACCATCAGCTCCATTAGCTCTTCCCAACAAAAAAAATGAAACTCGCAGTTGGATGTGGGCGCTAGCGGTTGGCCAGGAAACACAAAGCACTCTATTTGTCCTTTCTTTTTATGATAATTTCTGTGAGAATAATTTTTTCTTCAGTGCTTGTAAAGATATCTGAACATAAACTCTCCAAACACCAAATTGTTTTCCACAATATTTTCCCAGTACTTTACTGGTCTTTTTCACCTTTTTGTATTTTGTTGAACTGAATGTTGTCTTTCCTTCGTCACACTAATCAAACAGCTGAGCCTGACAAGAGAGCAAGGGTTATAAAGGCAAAGGCCCATGTTTAGCCTTAAGGCCAGTGATTTAGAATCAATAGCAGACACAGATTAAACAATGAAATACACATACTAACATACATAATGAATCATATGCCTGACCATAGCTAGGCTAAATGATGCAACCATGGCCTGCACATTCTGCAAAGAGTGTGAACGTCCATTCGGTATTACGGTTTCGTGGTACAGAAAGAAAGAGTCTGCATTTATACAACACCTTTCATGTACTCAGGACATCCCAGAGCACTTCACAGCTAATTCATTAAAGTGCTGTTTCTGTTGTTTTGTAGGCAACCACAGCAGACTTTAACAAAGTTTTTCCCAACCTGAAGCAGCCTGAAATTTAACACCAGGTCTAGCAGTTTTACCTGATTACATCCTTCGGTTCATTTCACCACTGTCAAATGCACACAAACACACGCACACACAAAAGGATTTTTTCTAATCAAACAAATGTAAATTATTGGGATTACATTTTAAAATAACATAAAAAACACATATTAGGTACATAGAAACATAGGAAATAGGAGCAGGATAGGCCATTCGGCCCTTTGAGCCTGCTCCACCATTCAACTAGATCATGGCTCATCCTCTACCTCAACGTCATTTTCCTGCACTATCCCCATATCCCTTGACATCTTTCATATCTAGAAATCTATCGATCTCTGTCTTGAATACACTCAATGACTGAGCCTTCACAGCCCTTTGGGGTAGAGAATTCCAAAGATTCACCACTCTCTGAGTAAAGAAATTCCTCCTCATTTCAGTCCTAAATGGCCTACCTCTTATTCTGAAACTATGTCCCCTGGTTCTGGAACCCCAGCCAGGGGAAACATCCTTCCTGCATCTACCCTGTCGAGCCCAGTAAGAACATTGTATGCTTCAATGAGATCACCTCTCATTCTTCTAAACTCTAAAGAATATAGGCCCAGTCTCCTCAATCTCTCCTCATAGGACAATATTCTGACTTCAATGCAGATTTTGCAGCCTGAAATAGCTTAAATGAAACACAAGTCAAATCTGCAGGTTCCTCTAGTAACTCAGTAAGCAGATGCACAATTGGGAAGATCCCAGGTTTGATTTCTCTGCTCTGTGCTGAATGAATCCATCTCAGTCAGGATACTGCAGATGGCCTCAACATCCTCAGGCTTGGGAAGGAGACACAACATCAACCAGGGTAACTGCTCCTGATTGCTAACCACTGAAGTGTACATGTTGGCTGAGGGCTGGATCTTGCACAGCCACGATGGCCTCCGCGGTTAAACAGCCCATCGACACACACAGATACTGTTCATACATGAAGAATAATCACTTAAGCACAATAATGAAGGGCTGCCAGGGCACATGAAACTGTATCCTGCCATGGGTGCCTTCAGGGTAAGAGAGGTAAGGAGAAAAAGCTAGAAAAGGAATAAAAATACCAAATAGTCCAACCCAAATGAAAGTCAATCTTTTCAAATGATCATAGCGAAATACAATTCAATGGGTGTTTAACTAAAGTTGAAATTCAGTTGTGCTGATAAGCTGTACAGAACTTACTCTGTATGGCAAGACTTTTGGTGAAACAGAATACTAGTACTAGACCTTGTACAACATACTACTCAGAGGGGATAATGCTACATGTTTCAATATTTGTAATAGATTGGTTACAGTAATAAAGCAACTTAGCAATTATGGTAAAAAAGCCAATAGATTATTCAATTACAAATCCTGAAATAAAACTGCAATGTTGAAAGAATTTTGCTGGGTATCCTTATTAAAAGTGCAATTCTTGAAAATAGGCCTTATTTCTTTCCTGTCATACTTTAATCATCTGCTAATTAACAGGTTGCAGTAGAAATGCCTTTAAATTTGCCTGTCCACAGTGAATCATGTTTTTCGCCATCTTTTCCCTAGTTTTCTTCTTTATCCTTTTTTTGATTAAATTTTGAAAGTGAATTTGTAGCTCAGGAATCCATAACCTTTCAATTGCAAGGTGGACATTTGCATCAGCTTATAACGGCAGATATGATGAACATGTACTCCCTCCATGTACTCTGCATTTGTTATGTATTTGGGGGGGGGGGTACGGGGACAACTCTACAGTTTCTTCAGAGGACTGGCAGCCCTTTAAAAATGGCGCCAGTGCCTGCGCAAAAACAGTTGACGCCGTTCATGGCGTTGCCGAGGCCGTCCCTGCCACATGATTGGGGGAGGGGGCGGCTACCCTGCATATGATAAAGAGCCACTAGGCTCAAGATTGCAGAATCGTGGTGTCGCGCAGCTCATGCGCACCGACCGCCATTTTTTTTTACTGCAAGACCACAAGATTCAGTCCTGTCAGTGAACAAAACATGATTTTCTATCCATTAAAACGAATCCATTTCCTGAGGTACACTCCCACCGGGCAAGGCTCCACAGTAGTGTTGCACATTCATAAAATTGGCTCTATAGCATTTAAAGGAAAGCTCCCCTCTCTGTTTATCTGTATGGTTGCAAGTTCTGACTGTGTGAAAATACTTTTTCAAGATTCTCTTTCATAGAATGCCAGACAGGTGCGAAAATAGATCAACAGCATACAGAAGACAAGTAGCAATGCAAACGCAGAAGTAGGTTAATGCCTTCCTGGAGGCATTCTGTTGGAAACATGTATATATAGAGGATACACAATAAGGAGGCACAGATTTCAGAAAATAAACCCTCAAGTGTAATTTGAGCATATCTGATTTGGACCACGACATAAGGATACTTTTTCAAAGATGTGGTTCCATTTTCAGTGGTTGTGTCATAATATTTTATTTTACATTTTAAATGAATACAAATAATAGAAATGAGCTTTCGATGGCAAATCACTGCTGGATTCCCTAAGGTTAATCTAAATAATTTAAGAAAAATGCTAGTTTAAGGGCTAAAACTGTTCCTTTGGTTAATTAAATACTCTGGAGTGGGGCAGAATAGGGAGAACTGACATTTTCTGATCTTGGCTGGCAAATATAAGAAGGGAAATGGGGAAATAAACAGAATAACTAATACATAAAACTGTGCTATACATACATTGCAAGCATAAATTCATATTTTAGCAAAGCCCAAAAAACTTGCTGTTTTGGTGCTGTACAATGTTCAAGTTTAACACTGTGGCATAAAACATTTTACGTTTCAAATGCCGAGTTGCTTACAGTTTGTTGCCCAAGTATTTAGTTGGGAGGAAGTTATGGCTGGTGAGCAATCCGATGACACAGATACAATTCAGGGAGTCAAGACAGGTGGTCGAGAGGTAGAGCTGTGTTTCGGCAAACATGTGGAAGCTGTCATGATGGCTGTGGATAAGGGCAGCATGTAAATCAGGAACAGTAGGAAGCCAGGAATGGATGCTTGGGGACACTAGAGGTGATAGTCTGGTGGTGGGAAGTGAAGCCATTGCTTGAGATGCTCTGGCTATAATTAGATAGGTAAGAATTGAAGCAAGGGAGCGCAGTCTCACAGAATTGGACAATGGAGGAGAGGTGTTACAGGAGGATCATGTGACTGTTTGTGTCAAAGAGTGCAGAGAGATCGAGAAGGATGACAACGAATGGCTCTGTAGGGGTGGCATAGCACAAAAGAGCTGCAAGTGGTTAACATGGGTTCTGATAGAAGTCTTGCCAAAATCATGTGAGCTAAATAGGATTGAATGGCCTTCTCTCATTGCTAATTTTAAGTATATTTCACTCAAGATCCTTTTCAAAGCCAAGAAAGTGGGAATCGTGATGGCGTTTTAGCGGTTTTTTTGTATGGATGAAGAATGTTCTTTTCTGGGGAGCTATAATATTGAAAAGTCTTGCACATAACTAATATCAAAAAACTCATTTTTGGGAACTCTATAGCTTGCTCCAATTTTTAAAAGTTTGCCTTTGCATGCCTTTTAATTAATGATTAATAATTAATAAAACTTTGATATTAAAAGAATCTGATATATATAATGCCTGACATCTCTAAACACTACATTTCTTTTAGTAGAGTGATCAGATAAAATGCAATGCCATGTAATTGCAAATTTTTGATAGTTTAAAATATTTGCATATATTTTAAGAGTATGAAAGAGACATTCTTATTTAGAAGCAAGGTTGGAGAGAGATCTTTAAAATATTTTCTGTGGAGTAACACTGTTTATAGGAAAATTAACTTAATCATTGTGAACATGTATAGAACTGGATGAGAGAACTCTATGCTTAAAAATATATCATGGTTCTGTAAATGTGTCACATAAATATCCTTTATTCCAGAATCAGGACTCCCATCTGCACCACTTCCTCAAAGGCTGCACGTTTTCAATGCAGCAACTATACTTGCTAACCAGACAGTTCTTTAGAAATAAAAATGAACTTTGCTATCCAACCATAAAATGCAGACTGTTTATTGAGACTGTCTGGTCAGTTGCTCCAAAACCAGACGGTGCATTTCATTCAACAAAACCACATTAACAAGGGCAGACTGACCCTTTCCTCACCTTTAAGCAGCCAAACACTTTACAGAACTTATGCACATTGGGGCATAAGTTCGTTGGCTTAAAGTTTTGGCTCGAAGGTGGCGATGAACCAGGAGGCTCGAGGCCTGATACCATTAATATTAATTAGGCCAGCTGCTGGAATCTGTCATGCCTCCACAGACAGCTTGCTCAACTGAAGAAATTAATTTCAGGCCACAAGAAGGAGGGGGGCAATCGGTATAGTGTGGAGTCGGGGGGTGGGGGTGGGGGGGACACTCCTGAGGAACGTCTGTTCTTCCTGGTTCAACAGCAATGTTTTTTTTTAAGTAAACATTTACCTCTTGATGGCTGTCGCCTAACGACCGCTTAACAATCCTGAGCAGAGCAGGTCCGGCTCCTGCTCCACAACATTTGGCAAAATGGCCTAAAATAGGCAATAGGCCCCTCATTTACCTGTACAAGGTGCCAAACGCTGGTTTTAGGCAGCTGACAGGGACACCTGTGAAAGTGGCTGACCCTAATATCAGGTCTGATGTATTTCAGGCACCTTTTGGGACAGTGTATTCAACTATGAAAATGGCTCTTATTGTGATCATTTTCTGCCTGTAAAACAGGCACAAGAGAGTCCAATTTCTATGCCCTTGTGCCTTTTCTTTTAATCCATGAAAACTACTTTGTATCTAATAGAGCTCTAGGGCTGGATCCCGTTCTCCCAACGCGGGTTCCGTGGTGGTGGGGGGGGTTGGTTGAGGGGGTACCGGAAAATCGGAGTGACAGCAGCCCGCTGTGGAACTCGATGTCGGGATTGCCAGGCCCGATCTTCCTGGTGGCATGGTAGCTCCGTGGCGGCCCCTCTGTCGCTTTGCGACAGGACCCGAGTTAGCGTATTTAAATTACATCTTTGCATTAATTAAAATGTAATCTGCAACTATCTTACCCTAAGTTCCTGATCTTCAGCGCGACATGCAGCACTCAATGTGCCTTCACTTTCCCATCCACGAAAAGCTGGTGCCACAGAGGTGGCAAAGGGGTCAACTCTGCACTATGTATTGTATGGGGGTGGTGGGGGAAGGGGTCAACTCTGTACTATGTACTGTACAGAGGGGAGGGAAGGGGTCAATTTTGCATTATGTTGAGCTGTTTGCAGGGCTGCACCTTTAAAAATGGTGCCAGCACCTATTCCTTCAACAAGTGACGCTGTGATTGGGGGGCGCGGCCAATGTGCATATACAAGTGCCCGCCAGGTGCAAGATCATGGCGGCGCGGGGTCCATGTGTGGCGGCTGGCATTTTCTGCACCCGCTGCCACTCCCTGCGGCGGGAGAACAAGATCCAGTCCATAGAGCTGGCAATTCAGTTTGCCATCCGAGTAATGAAAGATAGGTATTTTTAATACTTGTAGCTTTATGACATAGCTGAGACAAGAAACAGACAATGTCACAAAATCCTGGTACTTGGCCAAAATCCAGTGGTGTATGAGAAGTGCCATTTATCCAGTATGTTGATCATCCTTTCTGATTAACACTCTAACCTTTTGAGTTTCTTTGTACATACAACCAATGCAAGCTCTTTCTAGTAGGTGTGAACTGTGGTAGAATAGGGCAATCAAGATGAAGAAGACTCTTTTGTAGATCAATATGACTTCTTGTTTCAGTTTTTAGGAAAAAACAAGATATGTACCATCAAAATCACAGATAAGTAAATGAGAAAGACAGGAATAGAAAATAATGCTGATAAGGTGAGATGAAGTACGCTGGGAGGAGATTATGTGGAGCATAAAAACCAGCCTAGACCAGTTGGGCCAAATGGCCTGTTTCTGTGCTGTAAATTCTATGTACAATGGTTTAAGTTAAATATTCCAAAGTTCCCGCAACAGAGACAACAATGGGGATAATTTATCACAGACTAAGGTTCAAATGGCAGCCATGACACACACTAAACTGATTTCCAGTGCTGCACTGTATAAGCCATATACAGCTGGACCATAGGAAGGGAGAAATAGAAGAGGGTGCATTTTTGAAGCAAAAAAAATTCAGATTTTGTTGTTCACAAATGACTACTTCTGATTCACCTGTTTTACTTTCCTGATTGCTGCAACAGGCTAAAAGAATATTTAAATTTTAAAAGAGACTGAGCATAGAATCATAAACTTACATATAAAAAAAGTACAACTCGCCCTTTCTCCAGAGTGAGGTATGGCAACATTGGTTAGGCATTTAATGGGGAAGGTCAGGGTTGGCAACAGCAGGTGGGGGGGGGGAGGTACTCTTTTCCGGCACTGCTCAAGTATTCTTCCTCATGAGTCAACTAAGGCATAACACTGATGGCATCCAATTGTCAGGGCTACATCATTTGTACTTCTAACAGAAACTAATTTAGAAGGTTCTGGTGATGGGGTTAGATAAAATGGGATGGGGGAGGCCCAAGTGGAGGATAAACAGCAACATGAAGTGGGTTGAACAGCCTGTTTCTGTACTGAAAATTCTTTGTAATTTGAGTGTAGATGCAGAGGAGGGGAACAATTTGAGAATGGAGAGGTATAAGAAAATAGAACAAAATTACAACTTCCCCACTGCTGCCATCAATCTGTCCCCCACCAAAAAAGTGAAACTATTTTACAAACAAGTATAAATATAGCTGGGAGAGGCGGGCGAGGGCACTGACTTTCACGAGGCGGGGGGGGGGGGGGGGGGCAGAGGGCCTGTCGTCCAGCAATCTTTCCGGGGTGGGAAAGGTTGACGACAGCCTTCCCACCCAGAGGCCAATTGAGACCCTTAAGTGGCCTATTAACGGCCTTTTCCTGCTGCCGCTGGGATGTTACTAGCGACGGAGGGGGCCTCCGCCATGCAGGGAGGACGCCTTGTAAAACAAGGCACCCTCCCTGCGGGCTTGGGGTGGGGAGTGGGGAGGGGTCCCTCCTCCATGGGCAATTTGTGGCCCACGGATAACCTCCACCGGGAACAACTTTACCAACCGGGACACCCCCCTTCCCCCTGTACTGAACAATCATCACCACCCCCCACAGCCACCTTGCCAGGATCTTCTGACTGGCCATGGAGACCCCGCCTCACCTTCCTCTGTTCCGGGGTTCCACCGCTGGGCCTGGATCTGAGGCCTCTGCAGTACCGACAATGGCCACCGCTCCTGGTGGCGCTGCTGATATTGCTGAGCTGCTGACCCTCTGATTGCCTGGCAGCTCTTGGAAGTGGGATCCTTGTCCCTTTAAAGTCTTTAAATGGATGGGAATCCCGCCTCCTAAAACTCTGAATCAAAAAGACTGGAGGAGCATTCGGAGCAGGGGAAAAGGCAGAACCCTGCCTTTTCGACCCTGTGCTGGAAGCCCCACCCCCCAGCACAAAATCCAGCCCAATGTGTGTGTGCCAACTGTGGTTGCTGGTTGCAAAATGCACCAAATTCAGTGGTTCCCTTAAGGAGACCAACTCAAATTAGACAAAGATGTTTCTGTACAGTGTCCATATTGGTACAGCCCTGCAACTTACCAGCTACAAAAGGTACTTGCAAAAGTAAACAGGCTGAACTTTATTCCTCCATCTGGTAACCTACATTGGCCTATGCATGCATATAAATCTACACACATAAAATCCAAGTTAAACCAGTAAGGCCATAGCCATGAATTTTAATGGACAGTTTGAAGCTGTAAAGAACTTTTCTAATGCCCCAGAGAAATTACACTACTTTCCCAGACAAGCTTTACTTTGCCTTCATGCACCAGACATTCCAATGCCATGACTTGTGCAGAGCTGGGGGAAGGGGAGGAGGGGGAGGGCGCTGGACGACTGCCACCAGCTATTCATCAAAACAGATCAATATGAGACGTACAAATATTCCCATCCATAATTAAAGGAAATGTCACTAAACTAAAAGTTCGCTTACTGTAAAACAGGATGTTGTGGTTACACTATATAAAGCTGCATCTTTCATTTAAAATGGTGTTTTTTTTATTAAATGAATGATAATTTGCTGAATTATACATCAGGCACTAAACACTAGCTTCATTCTAAACCAACTACCGGTGTAGCAAGCCAGAATTGTGCAACTGGGCAATTTTGTTTCAATTTAAAACTAACAGACAGACAGCCAAATGTTAGCATTTGTTAATCTGGCTAGTTAAGCAGCAGCTGGTAGCAAATGAGGAGTACACACATATAAATATATAGACATAAATGTGAGCGCTCCCAGATATTTACTTTTTACACTGCAGACTTCTGGAGTAGGACTAAGGGACCCTCAATTAAACTCAGCTGAGTCAATGTACCATATAGTAAACATGCTTACAGGTAACATGCATGTAAAATGCAATTCCAAATTCCTAAGTTGCTTTGATTCTACTCAGCAATGTAACCCTTTAACTACAGGCATCAGTTTCCAACTCTTTCATCTGCACTGATTCAATGTCTTTGAAATTTTTTTCCTGAAATAAAATCTATTAATTTGATTATATTTTGTGTTAAGAAATTCTCCATCGCATGCCCAGAACGATTTATTTCGTACATTGATCCTCAATAGTACAACTATAGAAGCTTGCAGGACAGAAGGAGTCTGTGAAGGTTTCTTGGCAAAACATCCCAAAACTCATGCCAATGCCCTGCTCTGTCCCCATTGCCTTGCATCTTCCTCTGCTTCAAATATTTATCCAAATTTCCCTTAAAAAATGCATGGTTTCCACCTCATCCACTCCCTGTAGCAAAACTCCAAAAGCCATCTGTGTAAAGAAATTTCTCATAACCTCTTTCTTCACTCTTTTAGCAATAATTTTAAATTGATAACTCCTTGTCACTGACTCCCCAATAGAGGAAATAGTCCTTTCCTATTTACTCTATCAAAATTCTTCACAATTTAAAAAAAAACCTTTATTAAGTCTCCACTTTTCCCTCTCAGGAAAATAATTCAGTTTTGCTGCTTCTCTGGTCTGCTTAAGAGTTCACATGAAAGAAAATTGTCCTTAACTTGGCCTTAATATCAGTAAAAATATAATGCTTCATTTTCAAAATGGTTGCATGCTACTTTAGAAATTAATAAGTCTCCTTATTACACAGGAAGCTTGTGCAAATACAGTACACCTGCTTTACAAAGCCATCTTTGGAAGGTCCTTACAGTAATAGTGTGTGGTATGGTGTTACTTCTGCTTGCTGACATTTGTGGATACATGATTAAATACCAGTTTTTGTTGAGTCCATGTTTTCTGCCTGAATAAAAAACTGAAAAAACTTACCTGAAAGTGTGCAATGCAGGTTCATTTGATGGTACATGAAAGAAAAGCAGAAAAAAATTATTAGTACAATAATAGCTGGACAATTTTCTTTTCTGCTGTACAATATTTTAAAACATAGGTAAAAGCAAAAAACTGCAGATGCTGGAAATCTGAAATAAAAACAAAAAGTGCTTGAAAATACTCCGCAGGTCAGGCAGCATCTGTGGAAAGAGAAGCAAAGTTAACATTTCAGGTCAGTGACTGTTCATCAGAACTGGCAACGGTTAGAAATGTAATAGGTTTTAAGCAAATAAAGTGGGGGCGGGGCAAAAGAGAACAAAAGGGAAGGTGTTGATAGGACATCGGGTCACAGAGAATAACTGACAAGGAGGTCATGGGGTAAAGACAGAGTGTGTTAATAGTGTGGTGAAAGACAAATGCATTAGTGCAGAGAGGGTGTTAAATGACAGAATAATGAAAGCCCCAGCCAATAGCACAAACATGAAAAAAACAGTGGGCAGGCAAATGGTAAAAAAAAAATTGAATGATGAAACAAACTAAAATAAAAGGAAATAAAAATAAAAAGGGGAGGGCAGTCATGCTCTGAAATTATTGAACTCAATGTTCAGTCCGGACAGCCCACTTCTACCTACTTCCCAAAATCCACAAACAGGACTGCCCTGGCAGACCCATCGTTTCAGCCTGTTCTGCCCCACTGAACTTATTTCTTCCTATCTTGACTCTATCCTTTCTTCACTGGTCCAGTCTCTTCCCACCTACATCCGTGATTCTTCTGACACCCTACATCATTTTGACAATTTCCAGTTTCCTGGCCCTAACCGCCTCCTCTTCACAATGGACGTCCAATCTCTCTACACCTCCATCTCCCACCAGGACAGTTTGAGGGCTCTCCGCTTCTTCCTTTAACAGAGGCCCAATCAGTCCCGATCTACCATCACCCTCCTCTGCTTGGCTGAACTTGTTCTCACATTGAACAACTTCTCCTTCAACTCCACTCCACTCACCCGCATGGGTCCTAGGTATGCCTGTCTTTTTGTGGGATATGTCGAACATTCCTTGTTCCAGTCCGACTCAGGCCCCTCTCCCCAACTCTCTTCCCGATACAATGATGACTGTATTGGTGCCGTTTCCTGCTCCCGCCCCGAACTAGAAAAATTTAACAACTTTGCTTCCAATTTCCACCTTCTCTCACCTTGACATGATCCATTTCTGATACTTCCCTCCCCTTCCTCGACTTCTCTGTCCCTATCTCTGGGGATAAGCTGTCTACTAATATCCATTATAAGCCCATGACTTCCACAGCTACCTTGACTAGACTTCCTCACACCCTGCCTCCTGTAAGGACTCCATTCCATTCTCCCAGTTTCTCAGTCTCTGATGTATCTTCTCTGATGATGCAACCTCCCATAACAGCGCATCTGATATGTCTTCCTTTTTCCTTAACTGAGGATTCCCCCCCACTGTGGTTGACAGGGCCCTCAACCGTATTTGGTCCATTTCTCGCACCTCTGCCCTCACCCCTTCCCCTCCCTCCCAGAACTGCGACAGGGTGGCATTGTCCTCACTTTCCACCCCACCAGCCTCCACATCCAAAGGATCATCCTCCGTCATTTCCGCCATGTCCAGCGTGATGCCACTACCAAACGCATCCTCCCCTCTGCTCCCCATCAGTATTCCGAAGGGATCGTTCACTTGGCGACACTCATATCCATTCCTCCATTACTCCCGACACCTCGTCCCCTTCCCATCGCACCTTTCCATGCAATCGCAGGAGGTGTAATACCTGCACTTTTACCTCCTCTCTCCTCACTATCCAAGACCCCAAACACTCCTTTCAGGTGAAGCAGCGATTTACTTGTACTTCTTTCAATTTAGTATACTGTATTCGCTGCTCACAATAAGGTCTCCTCTATATTGGGGAGACCAAACGCAGATTGGGTAGCTGCTGTGTGGAACACCTCCACTCAGTCCGAAAACATGACCCCGAGCTTCCTGTCGCTTGCCATTTCAACCCCCCACCCCCACTCCATTGCTCTCATGCCCACATCTCTGTCCTGGGCTTGCTGCAGTGTTCCAGTGAACATCAACGCAAGCTCAAGGAACAGCATCTCATTTACCGATTAGGCATGCTACAGCCTACCGGACTGAACATTTGAGTTCAATAATTTCAGAGCATGACTGGCCCTCCCTTTTTTATTTTTAGTTTTACTTTTTATTATTTAATTTTATTTTAGTTCATTTCATCATTCAATTTTTTTTTTACCATGTGCCTGCCCACTGTGTTTTTCATGTCTGTGATTTTGGCTAGGGCTTTCATTATTCTGTCATTTAACACCCTCTCTGCACTAACGCTTTGTCTTTCACCACACTATTAACACACTCTTTGCCTTTACCCCATGACCTCCTTGTCAGTTATTCTCTGTGACCCTATGTCCTATCAACACCTTCCCCTTTGTTCTCTTTTGCCCCGCCCTCACTTTATTTGCTTAAAACCTATTACATTTCTAACCTTTGCCAGTTATTTACAATCTATATAAATGACTTGGATGCAGGGATAGACAGTACTATAGCCAAATTTGCAGATGACACTAAAATAGGTGGGACAGTAAGGTGCAATAAAGAAATAAAAAATCTACAAATGGTTATGGATAGATTAGATAAATGGGCCAAAAATTGGCAGATGGATTTTAACGTGGATAAGTGTGAGGTTATCCATTTTGGTCAGAAGAATAGAAAGGTAAATTATCTAAATGGAGAGAAATTTCACTGCTTCAGTGCAGAGGGATCTGGGTGTCCTCGTGCATGAATTGCAAAAAACTAGTTTGCAGGTACAGCAGGTGACAAGGAAGGCAAATGGAATTTTGGCATTTATTGCTAAAGGAATAAAGTATAAAAGTTGGGAAGTGTTGCTGCATCTGTACAAGGCATTGGTGAGATCGCACCTGGAGTATTGCGTACAGCTTTGGTCCCCTTACTTGAGAAAGGATGTAGTTGCATTGGAGGCAGTTCAGAGGAAATTCACTAGATTGATTCCAGAGATGGGGGGCTTGTCTTATGAAGAGAGATTGAGCAGTTTAGGCCTTTACTCTCTAGAGTTTAGAAGAATGAGAGGAGATCTAATTGAGGTATATAAGATGATTAAGGGGATTGACAAAGTAGACATAGAGAGGATGTTTCCTCATGTGGGGCAATCTAGGTCATAGTTTTAGGATAAGGGGTAGCAGATTTAAAACAGAGATGAGGAGAGAAATTACTTCTCTCAAAGGGTCGTGAATCTGTGGAATTCACTACTCCAGAGTGTGGTGGATGCCGGGAGATTGGGTAAATTTAAGGAGGAGATAAGACAGATTTTTAATTAGAAATGGGTTGAAGGGTTATGGGGAACGGACAGGAAAGTGGAGTTGAGGCCAAGATGAGATCAGCCATGATCGTATTGAATGGCGCAGCCGGCTTGAGGGGCTGAATTGCTTACTCCTGCTCCTAGTTCTTATGTTCTGATGAACGGTCACTGACCTGAAATGTTAACTTTGCTTCTCTCTCCACAGATGCTGCCTGACCTGCTGGGTATTTTCCAGCTCTTTTTGTTTTTATTTCAACACATAGGACTGTCTAAACATGACATTGTGGTTTTAAGATCACTTGCACTTTGTGTAATGAATATTCTGAAAGAGGCAGATCTTGTCCCCCTCTCACTCTTGGTAATGCCCTAACTTGTAACATTGCGACATAACCAGTAAAACAGAAATTATTCCACAATTGGGTTGCCAAGAAAATGATAGCCAAAAATCCATGGTGCTTCTGAGATACATATGCTTATAGCCCCCTCACAAAGAGGGCTGGTGAGCAGTTTTCTATTCCCTCTGGTGGTTGGGAGCGTAGCCATCTGGAACTGGTACACCATGCTGCAGGAAGTGACATCACTTGGCAGGCGGGCACCCAAGACAGTCCATAGTGAGATGAATGCCTGCCTTAAAGGGCTTCTCCCTGAAGCTGTACACTATAGTAGGGTCAACACTAGAGGTCCCAAGCGGGTGCATCCCAATCATTTATATGAAGATGCTGCGTCCAAGGATTTTCAGTCGCACAGTGTCTCACATTCTAAATACTGCTTGGTGAAGGTGGTCATCTTGAAATCAACCAATAAATCCTCCAATAACAAAGAGGAACAAAACAGTAATTCCCTTAAAAAAACATTTAATATGTAAATTGCATTTTCTATGGTGCACAATCACATTGAAACATTTCTAAACACAATGAATTATATTCGTGGTGCAGTGACTATTATTATGTCCCCAAAATAAAATTTCCTGCCTAATGTACAGCTAGGGCATAGAGAAATTCAGATTGTAATAGCGTATTTTTTCCTTATAAGTGGTGACATATCCCTGCTGCATTTGGCAGTCTGATTAAGAGCAGATTATTCAGATAAAATTAGCCCTGATGGAATGAATCGGAGTATTTGACTTGTCAGGGTAGAATTCCAATGAGCAGGCTTCACAGGCAAATGCTGCACCACATTCTTATATGTGATATTTTTGAACAGGTATGAATGGACTTAAAATAAGCAGGTTAACACATGCATACTATGCAAAGGAATGCTGCTAAGTGCATTAACTGATTATACATGAAGCTCACCAATCTCTGAATTCGTATCCTTTATTATACTATTGCAATCAAATATGCTCAATCCCACCTGGGACCAACCACTTTTATTGGAAAACCTGTCCAGATAGTCAACAAACAGAAAGACAGATCAGCAACCCCACAGTGAAACAATGAGTTGGAATTTATACTTAATGCCACCATAATCGGCAGCGGTCGAAAACAATGGCAGTTTGCCAGTGCTATTCAGTGTGGCGGCTCACTTAAATAGTCAGGGTGGACCGCCCACCCCGATGACATGGAGGGAACGGGCGATCCGTCACCAGCAATGGCGTCAGCCACCTTTGCGCAGGCGCTGACACCATTTTTAAAGGACTCCAAGGTGGAACACTGGTGGGGAGGGAGGAGCAGGTAGGTTTCTGTGTGTGGGAGTAGGGGGAGCAGGGCCAAAATAACATTTTTGGTGTAGGGGATGGTGGGAAGGGTTAGAGTGTAAAGTTTATGTACTTTGGTGGGGAGGGAAAGGTCAGGTGGGCAGGGGAGGTGTTTTGAGGGGGAAAGGGCAAATGATTAATTTTATGGTTTTTTTGGGGGGGTAGGAGAGGGGCAATTTAAATGGATTTAAATTTTTTTTATTGAAGTTATTCAACACGGATGGACCACCACTGTTTTCGTCGATTATGAGAGCGGAAGTATAAATTCCAGCCTACTTACCTGCTCCCCTCTCCCCACCAGTGTTCTGCCTCGGATCTCTGGATGGGGATCCGAATGCGCAGGAGTGCCGGCCACCGGCACCAATATCGCACCCGAACAGACAGCGGGAGCGAGAAGGTAATTTCTTCCTTTTTAAAAATTAATTTACATATTTAAATTTGGCTCCCATCGCTGAGTGGCAGGGCGGCTGCCACTAGGCCTCGCCACCACCGGCAATATCGGGCTGGGCCTTCCCGGCATCGAGGCCCGTGGTGGGCCTCTGCCGGAGACATTTTCTGGCTCCACGCCCGCCACAACACCTGACATTGACGGGGGGGGGGGGAGGGAGGGGGTCTGTAAAATTCAGCCCAATAAACTGAATGCAACCATAAATTATGGACTTCCCCATATCACAACTGTGCACAAGTTCAATGAAAAGGATTCTGTTTCTCAAAGTAATCTTTGGGGATGTGTTATTTTGTTTTAATAGAGTTAAGATCCATACCGTACAGTAATGAAGTAATTGGAGGGAAAATTCAACTTGTGCCTAAAATAGGTGTAAAATTGACATACTGGACAGTTCTTACATGTTGGTTCGAGGCCAGAACCATTTAAGTGCTGCCAGCTGGCTTGGGGGGCCAAATAAGCACCCCACTGCACCTGGGTATGGCAGGAAATCAGCTGGCTTTTACAAGAGACCAGCCAGGAGGCGGGGGTTTGGAGATCCTGGAAGTGGGGGGAGCCTGGAGCATGCTGACAAAAGGTTGAAGCATCTTTTTGTGAGTCCAGGAGGAGCACTCCTACTTCTCCTCTGTCCACAAAAATAATTACTGAAGGTTTCTTAGGTCTTTTTATGAGTGAGCGTCAGTGGTCCTTTTAAGGATGTAGGCTGCTGAAGACCTGGTACAGCTAATTAGGGCATGGCACTGCAAACTCCACCTATTGTACCATAATTTTGCATTCTGGGTCTTACACCTGCATCGACCCTGAGTTGTTTATTTAAGGAGCCTAACAACAGTTTCAGCTGAGCACCCTGGATAACTAAAAGTCGTCTGATGTTGTGTTGATCCAGATCAACGCAAAGTTCAGAGGCCTACTCTCCATTTTACAGACGTAAAATAGCCGACCTGAAAATCTAATTTCTCTTATAATCGTGGTAGAGAGCATATTGTATAGCACAAACCTAGCTATACTAAAGGAAGGTTCATAAGGGGTCTGAAACATTGTCTCGGCGGATCACGTCCACAGAAAATACTAATATTGATTGTTATGTCAATAATTACTTAATGAGATGCTTGTTTTAAACTCAAATTAAGAACACTGCAGACTAACTATCAATAACCTCAATTATTTGTAATCTGGATGCCTTTTAAACATATGAACACATTTGAAGTATGAAGAGACTAAGTGCAGGGTGATATTACTGTTTTAAATACAGCTTGTGAATGCCTACAAAAGGAATGCCAGTTCTTTAATGGAGTGTTCTGTTTCTACAGCATTCCTCTCCTGCTTCCAAAAAAAGGTGCTCTATAGCTGTACAGTGCAGATTGGGAGGGAAGGCATGTGATTGAAGACCGTGCCAACTTTCCATCTGGAACCAGACCCTTTTATTCGTTGTGGTCGCTTATACAAAAGCCTTATGGTGCAACAAAATGAATTATGTATTATGGTCTACTGATATTGTAAGCGACTGTGGAGAAGCTGGGATATGAGCACACTGATCTGTTCTAGCAAGGGGTACAAGCAAAAATGGGGGAATGGTACAATTTTTGGGGCAGATTTGGAAAAACAGAATTGTGCCACTACTCATGGCTCTGAGCGGGAGTTCCAAACTAAACTGAAAAAAGTGTGCAAGTATGAAAATGAGCTCCATACATTTGGGAAAGCTTTTTTTCCTTCTCTTCAGTATGTATATTACCGGTTTACAACTAGTTCTGCCTGTTAAAACGTATCAGATGTTAAATTTACATGACAACATCCACTTTTAAGAACTCATTCTTTCCACAGAAAACTATGGATATTTAAAACAAATTGAATCTGGCAGTATTCAATTTCTCAAAGCTACCCAAAAAATTGCAACGCCTTCAATACACTAAAGTAAAATCCCTTTGGAAAACTACACTGTTATCCCTGTTAACGTCCTGATAAACGTTCTCTGTATCCTTTCTAAGGCCTTTGCATCTTTCCTGAAGTGCAGTGTCCAGAACCATCCATAACACATAGTCTGAGACTAAATCAGTCTGTTGGCAACCTTGGTGTCGTATTTGACCTTGAGATGAGCATTCCAACCACATATCCACACCATCACTAAGACTGCTCATTTCCACATTCGTAACATCACCTGACTGCGTCCTTGTCTCAGCTCATCTGCTGCTGAAACCATCATTCATGCACTCGTTACCTCTAGACTTGGCTATTCCAATGCACTCCTGGCTGGTCTCGCACATTCTACCCTCTGTAAACTTGAGGTAATCCAAAACACTGCTGCCTGTTTCTTAACTCGCACCAAGTCCCATTCACCTATCGTCTCTGTGCTCACTGACCTACATTGGCACCCGGTCAAGCAACGTCTTGATTTTAAAATTCTCATCCTTGTTTTCAAATCTCTTCATATCCTCCCACCTCCCTATCTTCCAGCCCCATAACCCGCTAAGATATCTGCATTCATCTAATTTTAGCCTCTTGAACACCCTTGATTTTCATTGCTCCGCCACTGGTAGCCACCCCTTCAGTTGCCTAAGACCTAAGCTTCGGAATTCCCTTCCTACACCTCAGCCTCTCTACCTCGCTTTCCTCATTTAAGAGACTCCTTAAAACCTACCTCTTTGCCCAGCCTTTGGTCATCTGACCTTATATCACCTTATCTGCTCACTGTCAGATTTTATTTTACAATGCTCCTGTGAAGAGCCTTGGGATGCTTTATTACATTAAAGGTGCTATAGAAATAGAAGTTGTTCTTGTCCTCCAAAAATGTATCACTTTACACTTCTCTGCATTGAACTCCATCTGCCATGCTGCTGCCTATTTCACCATCCTATCTATGGCATCCTGAAGGCTTTAACTATCCTCTTCGCTATTTTACTAAGTTTTGTATCATCTGCAAATTTTATAATGCTGCTCCCTGCATTTGAGTCTAGGCCCTTTATAAAAATTGAAAAGAGTAATTAACCCAAAACTGGCTCTTGAGGAACACAACTGCAAATCAACTCCCAGTTTGAAAAACATCCTTCCAACAACCCCCTTTGCTTCCTGTCACTGAACCAATTTTGTATCCATACTGCCACTTCCATGGGCTTCCACCTTCTTAATAAGCCTCCTGTGTGGCACTTCATCGAATACTTTCTGAAAGTTCATATATACGCCATCTACTGCACTACCTTCATCGTTACCTTAAAGAATTCAATCTGGTTGGTCAGACACAATTTGCCTTTAACAAATCCATGCTGGATTTCCTTGATTAACTCATGTCTTTCCAAATGAAAGCTTATTTTGTTCCTGATAATGGTTAGGCACACTGGCTTGTAATTTCCTGGTTTACTGAATATTGGTATAACATTAGCAACCCTCCTGTCCTCTGGCACGACTGTATCCAATGTGAATCGAAAGACTGTGATCAAAGTCTCTGCTATTTCTACCTTTGTTTCTTTTAGCAACATGGGATGCATTCCATCTACAACAGGTGACTTACCAACTTTCAGTAATGCTAATCTTTTTATCTTCTCTATTGCTAACCTGCCCATACCTTTGCTTCCATCTTTTAGTGTAACCTTCACATCACCCACTTCCTTTGTGAAGACAGATGCAAAGTACCCATTTAGCACTTTAGCTATGCATGTAGCTGCCTTGACATGAAGATTTCTCATTGGGTCTTTAATAGGCCCAACTTTTTTCCTTAGTGAACTGCTTACATTTTATATGTTTATATAATGTTTCAGGGTTCAATTTAATATCCCCTGCTAATCTTTTCTCATAACCCTTCTCTGCCTCCTGTATTAATGTTTTCAATTCCCTATTGCACTTTCCATAGTCTCCCTAGTTATTAACTGAATTTTGCTCCTACCATTTGTTTAAGCCTCCTTTTTCTGTTTTATTTTATCTTTCATTTCCATTGTCATCCAGGTGCACTAGCTTTGGATGCTCAAACTTTTCCCTTCAAAGGAATATGCTTAGTTTGTATGTGAACTATTGCTTTCCTGAATGCCCTCTATTGCTCCATCACTGCTTTACCCTGTGACTGCTGTTTCCAATATACCTATCCCAGTTAAATCGCTGTAATTAGCTTTTCCTCTAGTTGAGCATTTTAACCTTCAATATTTTCTGGTCTCTTTCCATAATTACTTTAAACTAAATTCTGTTGTGGGGCCACTGTTAACTAGATATTCTCCTACTGTAACACACTCCACTTGCCCTACTTAATATCCCAGAACCAGATCCAACACTGCTTGCTTCCTTGTTGGACTGGAGACATATTGGGCTGAATTTTACAGACCCCCCGACACCAGACCCATCGCAGCAGCCATCCCCCACAGGACCCGCACTGCTGCGCCTATATATTGAATGCAGCCGCGCCACCACCCCCCCCCCCCCCCCCCGCAATCACATGGTGGGGGTGGCCTCAGCGACGCCATTCACGGCGTCACCTGTTGAAGGAGTAGGTGCTGGCACCATTTTTAAAAGGCCGCCAGCCCTGCAAACAGTACATCATAAGGCAGAGTTCACCCCTTCCCCACCCCCCCATAACCAACAGAGTGCAGAGTTCACCCCTTCCCTCCGCATAGCAAACAGAGTGCAGAGTTCACCCATCCCCACCTCGGTGGTGCCAGCTTTCCCTGGACAAGAAAGTAGGCGTGTGAGTGCTGCACATCGTGCTGAAGATCGGGAACTGAAGGCAAGATTGCTGTGGTTTAGATTTTAATTCATGCAAAGATGTAATTTACATATGCCAGCTTGGGTCCCCTTGGAGAGTGGCGGAGGGCTGCCACGGAGCTTCCCCACCGCTAGGAAGATGGGGCCCGGCAATCTCGGCATCGGCCACTGCCGCTCCGATTTTCCGCCCCCCCCCCACCCATCTCCGCCATGGAACCTGAGGTCGGGCTGGGAACAAAATCCAGCCCTCTGTGTGGGACCTAATCAAAAGCCTTCTGAAAATCCAAATACACCACATCCACTGGTTCTCCTTTATCTATGCTACAAGTAACATCCTCAAAAAACTTCAACAGGTTTGTCAAACATGATTTTCCTTTCATAAATCCATGTTGACTCTGCCTAATCATTTTGTTAATTTCTAAGTGTCTAGTTATCACATCCTTTATAACTGATTCTAACATTTTCCCTACAACTGATGTCAAGCTAACAGGTTTGTATTCCCCTTTTTCTCTCTCCCTCCTTTCTTAAATAGTGTGGTGTTACGACCGAGGTGGGTGGAGTGCACTGTCTTTTCTAGTTCCACATCTCCACAGGTCACAACATATATTTAAATGTTTATCCAGTTACCGACATGGTTAATCATCAACTCTACTCTTTATCCCAGAATAAAATACACCAACCAGGTTTCTTTAATAAACAACAAAATTATCAGTTTATTATAAAACAAGACATAAGCAATGAAGCAAAGCATTAACACACAGTGAAATATGAAAGTTCCCTTTTACCGTAGCCCTTCATACACACACACACACCGGTTAACTGGAAAAATAGAGATTTCTCTTTAGAGCTCTGTTACAAAAAAAGACAAAAAAAATACTTTGTCCAAATACTTGCTAATTCTTGAAGAGAAAAGAGAAGATATGGAAAGATGTCAGTTATCCCTTTTTTTGGTTTGGCCCAAATACGCGTAGATAGCTGTCACTGGGATCTTTTTAGAAGAGTTCTTTTCAGGCGACGGTGAAGATCAATTTGGCAGGTTTTCCAAGTGAAATGCGGTAACAGGGGTTTCTGGCAGGCCTTTCAGGAGGAATGCAGGATCAATTTCTCTATTTCTTACACTCGCTTCAAACAGCTTCTCAAAGAGATGGAACAGGGTGCTGATGGTGACTGCTCTCTTGGTTGGTTTTCTCCAACTCCTTTCAAAACAGTTCGCACCCTAACACACTATACAAAGCAAAACCAAAACAATATCTCAAGTCAAGCTTCCTGACCCCTACAAATCTTGACCTGTCACTTCTCCGTAAACATCTTCGGCAAGTCAAAAAGCTCCTGCTGGGTATTATCTGAAGACAGGTGACTTCCAGTAAGGGTTGTTTACAAACCAAGTCCTCTCAGTGTCCTTTCAATGACCCCAGTGAAAAAACATCCATGGAATCCTTTTTAGTTTTCCCAAATAAAACAATGTCCATAATTTTAAAATAAATGAGTCCTCAAAAAAATACTGAAAAATATAGAAGCACCGACATAACAGGGGTTACATTTGGTACTTTCCAGTTTGCAGAAACCTTTCCGGAATCTATAGAATTTTGTAAGATAACCACCAATGCATCCACGATCTCTATAGCCACCTCCTTCAACTCTGGATGTAGCTCATCTGGTCCAGGGGATAGATCAGCCTTCAATCCAGTTAATTTTTCAAGTACTACCTCTTTATTAATACTAATTTCTTTCAGTTCCTCATTTTTACAAGTCCCTTGGCTCCCTAGTATTTCTGGGAGATTTTCTGTATCTTCCTCCATGAAGACAGACACAAAGTAATTGTTCAGTTTCTCCGCCATTTTCCTATTCTCCATTATAAATTCTCCTGTCTCTGCCTGTAATGGACCCACATTTGTCCTTGCTAATCTTTTCTTTTTCACATACCTAAAGAAGCTTTTACAGTCCGCCTATATGTTTCACGTTAGCTTGCATTCATATTCTCTTTTCCCTTTCTTTATCAGTTTATTGGTCATCCTTTACTGGATTCTAAATTGCTCCCAATCCTCGGGCTTACCACTTTTTCTGGCAACCTTATAAGCCACTTCCTTGGATCTAATGCAATCTTTAACTTCTTTTGTTAGCCACAGTTGATTCATCGTTGGGTTTTTGGGTTTTAGAAGAACGCGTATTTGCTGTAGACCATGTAATGCTTCTTTAAATACGAACCATTGTCTGTCTAATGTCAAATCCTTTAGTGTATTTTCCCAAACCACCATAGCCAACTTGCCCCTCATACATTCACGGTTTCCTTTGTTCAGATTTAAGACCCTAGTTTCAGAATGGACTATATCACTTTCAAACTTAATGTAAAATTCTACCATATTATGGTCACTATTTCCCAAAGGCTCCTTTACCGTAAGGTTATTAATTAGCCCTTTCTCATTACATAATACTAAATCTAAAATAGCCGATCCCTAGTTGGTTCTTCAACATACTGCTCCAGAAACCCATCTCGTAAACACTCCAGTAATTCATCCTCTACAGCATTAGTGCTGATTAGGTTTACTCAGTCTATATATAAATTGAAATCGCCCATTATTACTGTATTACCCATGTTACATGCACCTCTAATTTCCTGATTTATTCCGTGCCCAACATTACCACTACTGTTTGGTGGTCTATAAACAACTCGTACCAATGTTTGCTGCCCCTTGCAGTTTCTTAGCTCCACCCAAATTGATTCTACATCTTGATGCTTCGATCTAAGATCCTCTCTCACTAATGTCCCTTATTAAGAGCACTACCCCACCTCCTTTTCCTTTTTGCCTATCCTTCCTAAATAACGAATATCCTTGAATATTCAGCTCCCAGTCTTATTCACCCTGTAACCAGGTCCTAATATCAATCCCTGGGGAACCCCACTATATACCATTCTCCAGTCTGAAAACAACCATTCACCACTACTTTCTGTTTCCTGTTACTCGGCCAAATTCATAGTCATGCTGCCGCTGTCTCTTTTATTCCATGGACTTCAACTTTGCTGACAAGCCAGTTATGTGGCACTTCATCAACCGCCTGTTAGAAGTCCATGTACACCACATCAAATGCATTACCCTCATCAACCCTCTCTGTTACCTCATCGAAAAACTCAATTAAATTAGTTAAACGCAATTGTCTGTAACAAGTCCGTGCTGGCTTTCCCTAATTAATCCACATTTCTCTAAGTGACTGTTAATTTTGGAGGATTATTGCTACTAAAAGCATTCCTACCACCAAGGTTAAACTAACTGGCCTGTAGTTGCTGGGCTTATTCTTACATCTTTCTTTGAACAAGATGTAACATTTACAATTCTCCATTTCCTTTGATTCCCTGGGAGATCAGAAGTCTATCCATCTCAGTCTTAAATATACTCTACAATCCTCTTGGGTGATCAATTCCAAAGATTCACAACCCTCTAAGTGAAGAAATTTCTCCTCATCTCAGTCCTAAATGATAGACCCTTTATCCTGAGTCTGTGTCCCCGTGTTCGAAATTCCCCAGCCAGGGGAAACAACCTCTCAGTGCGTACCCTGTCAAGCCCCTTCAGAATCTTCGATATTTCAATGAGATCACCACTCATTCTCCTAAACTCCAGAGAGTATAGGCCCAAGTTATTTAGCCTCTCATCATAGGTCAACCCTCTCATCCCAGGAACTAATCTAGTGAATATTCACTGTACCGCCTCCAATGTAAGTATATCCTTCCTTAAATATAGAGATCAAAACTGCGCAAAGTACTCCAGGTGTGGTCTCACCAAAGCCCTGTACAATTGTAGCAAGACTTCCTATTCTTGTACTCCAATCCCCTTGCAATAAAGGCCAACATGCCATTTGTCTTCCTAATTGCTTGCCACACCTGCATGCTAACTTCTTGTGTTTCTTGTACGAGTACACCCAAATCTCTCTGAACATCAACATTTAGAAGTTTCACACATTTTATCAAATATTCTGCTTTTCTACTATTCCTACCAAAGTGAATAACCTCACAATTCCCACATTGTATTCCATCTTCTACCTTGTTGTCCATTCATTTAACCTATCTATATCTCTTTGCAACCTCTTTGTGTCCTCTTCACAGCTTACATTCCCACCTAGCTTTGTACTGTCAGTAAATTTGGATACATTACTGTTGGTCTCTTGGTTTTAAGTCATTAATATAGATTTTTTAATTATTCATTTGTGGGGGGTGGGCATTGCTGGCACGGCCTGCATTTATTGCCCGTCCCTAATTGCTTTTGAGATTATAAATAGCTGAGGCCCCAGAACTGATCCTTGCGCCACTTTACTAGTCACAGCCTGCAAACTTGAAAATGCCCCATTTATCCCTACTCGCTGCTTCCTGTCTGTTAACCATGCTCCACCCATGCTAATATATTACCCCCAACTCCATGAGCCCTTATCTTGCCCAGTAACCTCATGTGTGGTAAAGGCCTGCTCCAGTCACAAAAAAACCCTGACCCGAACCCGATGGAACCACATGGGACCCGAGCCTGACCCGGCCCGAGTCCCTCCATTTTCCCCCTCAAACCCGACCCTACCACCGCAATGTTCCCTTTACTTACCTTCCGACTCCCAATCTGCTGGAAGCTGCAGCATGAGAAGCTCACATGCTCACTGTGCAGACTCAGAGTTTCCCTGCTTGACGTCCCGGACTCGCAGTTCAGGTAAGTTTTTAAACTTTTAGCACTTACCTTGCTGTGTGTGTCTGACCCAGATCCGGCCTGGCCTGATCTGGACCTGGCCCGAGCCCGAAGGCCAGACCCGGAAAAGCAGCCCGATCCAACCCGAAACGTCGTCGGGTCCGGGTCGGATAGCAGGCCTTTAATGTGTGGCACTTTATTGAATGCCTTTTGGAAATCCAAGTATACTAAATCTATTGGCTCCCCTTTGCCTACTCTACTAGTTACATCCTCAAAAAGGTCTAATAAATTTGTCAAACAGCATTTCCCTTTCATAAAACCACGCTGACTTTGATCATTTTCGAAATGCATTGTGAAGACTTCCTTAATAACAAATTCCAGTGTGTAAATGCGACATCATCCTTAATCAATACTGCTCTGCCTCCTCTTTTTCCTTCTGTATCACTCCTGAACACCTGGTAACCAGGAATATTAAAAACCCATTCCCGGCCTTGCTTCAGCCATGTCTCTGTGAATGCAACCACCTTATAATCAATCCCATGTAACAATTCGTGCCTGCAGCTCATCAACCTTATTAGTTATACTATGGACATTGACATACATACAATTTATTACCTCCTTTGTCACTTTTTCTATTTTTCTCAATCTAGTCCCTGCAGTTTTTGGGATATTTCTAATTTTACTGCTGTTTATGGCTCTCTGTCCTCTGATCTCATTTGTGCTCCTTTCTACTATTTTCTGGTTCCTCTCCCCATACCAAATCTAAACCCTCCCCAACAGCACTAGTTAATCTCTGAACGAGAACATTAGTCCCAGCTTTGTTCAGGTGCAATCCATCCAACTTGTACCATTGCTCCTTCCCCCAGAACTGGTCTCAATGCCCCAAGAATCTGAAACATTCCCTCTTGTACCACTTCTCCAGCCACACATTTACCTGTACTATTTTTCTGTTTCTATACTCAGTAACACGTGGCACTGAAACTAATCCTGAGATTACTACCTTTGAGGTCCTGCTTTTAATATTTTCCTCACTCCTGAAATTCTGCCTGAAGGACCTCAATACTTTATCTACCTATGTCTTTTGTTCCAACATGGACCACAACCTCTGGCTGTTCCTCTTCTTCTCGCAGAATGTTCTGTACTCGGTCGTTGATATCCTGCACCTTGGCACTAGGGAGGCAACAGAGCATTCGGGAATCATGTTTGCGGTTACAGAAAAGCCTGACTACCCCAGTGGGTTGAGGATGCATCATCGTTGAATATATTTAAGGCTGAGCTGGACAGACTTTTGGTCTCTCAGGGAATCAAGGGATATGGGGAGCAGGCGCAAAAGCGGAGTTGAAGCCCAAGATCAGCCATGATCATACTGAATGGCAGAGCAGGCTCGACAGGCTGTATGCTCCTGCACCTATTTCTTATGACTTTGCCCCTAACATGGCAATATGACGAATGACAAGATAATCTGTTTAAATGATGTTGGTTAAGGCATAAATGTTGGACAGGACATCAGAAAATTCCACTGCTCATCTTCTACACCACCCAAGAGAGCAGATGGGGCCTTGGTTTAATATTTCATCGAAGGACAGCTCCTCTAACAGTGCAGCTGTCCCTCAGTACTGATGTGTCAGTCTAGATTATATGCTCAAGTTTCTGGAGTGGGGCGTGAATCCCCAGTCTTCAGACTCAGATGCAAAAGTGCTACCCATTGACCGACAGTTGACAAAATTAGCGTGCATAACAAGACATTAGGATTTAGGTTAAATTGTCATTAGTTCTGTATTATGTAAGAGCAATGAGTAAAATTGTACAAAGTAACATGTTAACATCCTAGAGCAGTAATGTCGGCTGGAATTTTACGTTGTGGCGGTGGCCCCGCCCACTGGCTGAAAAGTCGGGGGAAAGCCCATGTCCGCTGGGTCCACAAGCCACACTGCAATTTTGCGTGGCCAGGCACTTAATTGGCTTTGGTTGGGACTTCCGCTCCTCTGAGGCAGGAAGCTCCGCCTCCAAGAGCCGCCAGCCAATCAGAAGGCCGGCAGCTCTTCAGTCCCAGCAGTGCCACTGGGAGCGATGGCTACAGCTGGAACTGTAACCAGGAAAAAGAGGATGATGGACATTGCCCTTCAAAAAAGTAAGTCGGGTTCGCGCCTTGCAGGGGACAATCAGCTGCGCCCCAGCAAGGGGGTGGGAGTCGAACAGCATGGCAGCAGGTTAGTTTTAGCAGGGGTGGCCCATGCTGCTGGGGGGCCCACAATGGGGCACAGGGTGCCCGATCAGCAGGCCTCCCTCCAGCCTGCAAGGAGGCCACCAGGTATTACTGGCTGACCTCCTCAGGTGCTGAAGTGCCCGTCTGCCGCTGGTCAGATACCAGTAGCGGTGGGAAGAGGCCCTAAAGTGGCAATTAATTGGTCACTTAAGGGCCTCAATTGGCCTGAGAAGAGCAGGCCGTTTGGCACCTCCCCGTCACTGGTAAAATAGCCCGCTCCCTGGGGAGACATAAAATTCTGGACATGATCTTGTATAACTTATCTGCTTATGTAATACTGCTCTTTCACTAATGGGTCTGTTATCAGCATTCTTGTCATATTGTCACTGATTGCTATTTTACAAATTAAACCATAGTGAACTGATTCTGCAGATTTAGAAGGTCCACCACCCTCTCCCCCATCCCAAATTATTCCCTGTAACATGATCTTTGAGATGATACAAAGCCATATTCAATTGAGAAATGCACTAAGCATGGGAGATTTCCTTTGGGCACTAAGTGTAGTGAAATTAGAAGTGCATTCTTCATAAAGATATTTAGGATCCTGTTATACACAGTACACAGAGAAACATTTCCTTTAAGGTGTTTAATATTGTTTCTAGCATAGTGAGGGTGCCACAACCTATCTGTGTGATACCGGAAGGAGAGGGTTTGAGTATGGACTGAACATTTTCTGCAGCCTTGAAGCTCCTTTTCAATTATTCCAAATGTTTTTATGCTCGTCAGAGTGGAATATTCTTACAATTTTAATAGTTAAAAGAATTATTTTACTATATGATTGTGTGCACAATAATGCAACAAAAGGTACAGTAGGTGTATCTTTACTGTGTTGAGAGACTCATTATAGTTTTCCCTACTCTAACTCATTGACCGTGATCTTGCTTTGCATCACCTAAGCTCTACATCTTGATTTATCCACTCCTATTCAATCTGGGCGAGGGGTGTCCTACACAATGACGGGCTTTGACCCTTCACTTAGACTTAATTTTAAAAATTATGTCTGTCTCCACTTCTGAATCCTGATGATTGGGAAGATTCAAGATTTGATCTCTGATCTGTACCGATTCCATGACATCAGCCTGAAGAGCTACAACTTGCGTCAGTGGCTTTGGGTTAGGAAAGGGAAACTTGGACAGGGCCTCTGCTCCTGATTGCTATAGAGCAACTGAAATTGTTGACACCAGATGACAATAGGATTGGACTCAGCTGTGATGTTCCCTGCAGCCTGATAGCTTGCCAACACTCACTGACAAGACTCACATTGGAGGACCAGCACCCACAAAATTTGACCCCTGTCTGCAGGAAAGGAGGAAGGGAAAGAATTGGAGGAGAAAATTATGCCACTAAATGGATAACAATGCAGAAAATGTTTGTTTTTAGCATGTATTGGTTTGAAATTAAATCAGAAGCCAATTACTATTTGAACTTTATCATTTTCTATCACTTCAATGCCATAGATGTTTCATTTAAAAGGTAATTATTGAAATCACTGGGCACAAAATTGACCTTAACAACTGAATGGGTTAGGAAATGGTAACATCTGATAATGCTAGAACTTGTATTATAAGTTTTCAACATGTACTCATTATGTGTTCTTTTCCTCCCCACCAAAATAAACATTAATCAGAGTTAAGTCTGCAACAATTTATTAATGACTAACTGTCTTATCATCAATCTAGTTAGCCCTTAGAGGCAAAGTACTGTGCATATATTTGATGCAGTGGTTCAGATTCTGTTCTAGAAGCATCAATTGACAGCATTTATTAATATTGTTTTAAAAATTTAATCATTAGTTTATTGGCTGACATGCGATACACACATTACCTGTCTGAGAAAGGGCTTGTTTATTTCTGGTAACAGAACACTGAGAATACTTAGAATATCACACCTACATGTACCCAAATACCCAACTAAACATTTCAATACTATTTAGAATACTTGATTATAAAACCTAAATTGTCTGGCATAGCTGGTCACTGATGCTTATTCTCCTGCAGTACTTGGCTAGTGCACAAGACTAAAGAGCCCTATTTCTGCTTGTCACCTGTAAAGTTTTAAAGAGTCAGTATTGCCTTTTTTTAATCTATACTTAGAATATTCAAAGATGTCAAGGACAAATCTCCATTTTTAAAGTGCTGCCAGGACACCAAAAAAATCTTTGCAGAGTTTTCAAAGCTTCGTGCAATAGTAAAACAATTCTAAACACTCTCATAAAACAAAAAGAGTGCAACCATCTAAAGCTGTGGAAAATACTTAGAACCAAAGAACAGAACTAAAATGGATAAAAGACAGCATGCAAATAAGTATCCAGCAGTATTAACTCCTTAGGGACAATGTTAGGCAAGTGTAATACAGGTTAGGGAGCTAACACGATCCACAATACACATTTCCAGTAGGGACAGTGGTCAAGAGAGGGAATCCTGGACAAGTTATATCTTTTGTAGCCAGGGATGTTGAAGCCAAAACTAAAGTTCCTATTGCCAGTGTGGTTAGATTAGCTAATTCAATAAAGATCAGTTGTCACACCTGGAATCTTGTTGGTCTCTATGGCTCAGTACCCCATCGTGGCACACACTGAAGCTGAGATTATCTAACAGGTGTTATTTTTAACACTAATAAGAAAATCTAGGCTGGAGCCACTAAATTCAGATTTGTATTTTTAGTGGATATCTCATGACACTGCTCAAAATGAATTGAACAATATTTGTTTCATGCTATATAACATACATTATGAGGGCCAAAGATTTTTGGTAACTGCAATGAAAATACATTTCTAATTATGCCAAGTGTTATGGGTGTTTTAGCAATAATTTCAGGTTCAATTTATACAGTTCTGAGGAAATTGTAAATCAGTGGGTTAGACGGTGAGTAACTTGTTTCAACTTGTAGGAGGATGGTGGAGAACTTGTTTTAGGCTACAGTTAGGTAGCATGCACACAGAAGAACTGGGTGTGTGATGTGGCTTTATTAATGTTGAGAGAATTGTCAGATGTGTGGGAACAGGCAAGGATGGGGCAGAGCAGTGTTGATGAACGAGAGCTTTGGGGAAAAGAATCTTTTGAGTATTGGAGTAAGAGAACAGTGTTATTGGGTTATGGAGAACAGCAGAGGCATGTTGGGAATGTGGGCGTGATGGCAAGGAGATTGCTGGATTGTGATTGGAGAGTGGTACTGGAAATGTGGGGACACTGTGATGTCAGTGGATGAATCTGGGAAGTGGGGTTGCTGGGTCTGGAAATAGTGGGAGTTGGATCCTAGTTGGTAGGAATTTCGTCTGTGTGTGGCGGGGGTGGTGGGAGGAGGAATGTGGTGATGATGTTCCATACCACATTCTTGTCTGTGAATGAGAAGTTGGTTGCAAGTTCTTTACAGCACTGACTTTGAAGAAGCCTCCATTACTTAAAGTGCAAATAATAAGTTGTGAGGAACCCATTTAGAGAATCCTGCCTCTACACTTCTAAAGCTCTTGACTTAGTCCAGGGTGAGGCAGGATAGAAGTGTTGATACCAGCAAGGGGAAAGGGAAGAAGGCCATCTTGGGCCTGTATGGGGCCAGGTCAGGTGTGGAGGAGGGGGAGAATGCTCCCTCAGCTGCTTAGTGGAGCTGCGAGCCTGGTCACGTTGGGTGAGTCTAGCAAGTAAAAGCCACCTCTAGAGGTTGCTCTTGGGAGTTCTTTGCTGACTGTGAGGCAGCATTAGAGGTGGGCAAGGCAGCACTGGAGGGAACATCAGGTGAAAGTCCAATGGTAATAGGTATCAGAAAAGAACTAAGTATTATACAGATAAGTTTAATAGTGTGATAGAATTAGTGTGATGGAAATAGGGTGACAGAAGATAATTAAAATAATATGTGCACATATATTAATTTTATTGTAGTATAGACAAATGTACTAGCTGATCCCCTGCATAGTTGCTCATGGGTAGTCTGGGCTCGGCTGCACGGTTGTGATATTTAACTGCTAAACTGGAAGTCTGTTTCACCTGGTTTGTGCCTTCAAGGCCATTGACCAAGCGCCCTCAGTGTCAGTGGTATAAACAGGCACATCCTGAGGTCAAATAGAGGGTGACTGTTTGGAGCAGTTTCTGCAGACTGCTGTAAATCCCTAGATTCTGCCCTTTGGGAGAAACCAGTTATCAAGTTCAGAGAAATCAACAGGAAATGACTGGCCTTCCTTTTTTTTGGCATTCTGAAGTGTGACAACTGAAGTGGATGCCTGACACGCACTGGACACATGATTTTGTTTGTAAAGAATTTTCAACCTAAAACATCCTTAAAGTGAAATAAATAGATCTCAGTAATATGCTTAATGTTGCAGATAAGGGCATAAAACTGTTTACAAAGTCAAGCCCCAGACTGTGAATCAAACCAAACCAAAGACAGATGGAATAATAGTGCCTATGGGGAACATATAATGTCCAGTTTGTAGAATTTCAGTTGCTTCTAGAAACTGAAAACTCACAGGAAATTGACATTTGTTTGCTGAATGATAAAGTGAGTCTTAGGCCAGGATTTTATCAGGGCAATGGGGATCTCAACCACCAACAAAAGCACTGCCGGGAACCCCACGTCGCCCCTTCTGTGGGAGGCCAACCGAATTAAGTGCGAATTAGGAACTTAACTGGACAGCAGTGGGCCTTCCATGAGGTCAAGGATCCCGGCAACGTAAGACCCATCCTCTGAGAGCTGCCGGCCAAGGTCTAGGAGCAGCGCTGGACCAAGGCCACAGATAGGTCAAGGGGTGGGGTCCTGCAGGGTGGGGGTTGCGGGGGAGGGAGTGTTGGGGGGTCAGCAGCAAGGGCAGGCACTGGCTCTCAGTGGGCCCTCCCCCCCCACCACTGGGTACCTTGTTCAGGCACTAAGTACCTTTTAACAAGGACCTCCTCCTCCCACCCCCCCCACCCCCCGATTCCCGTGCGACAACAGGGTCGCCTGCCGCTCGGCTAATTGTGGCGGTGGGATGAGGTCCTTAATTGGGCATTAATTACTCACTTAAGGGCTTCAATTGGTGGCGGGACAGGACGGCTGTTCACAGGCCTTCCCGCCCCAGACTTAATTTCAGCAGAGGCGGGAAGGGACCCTGCCACCATCCCAGCTAATCTCCCCGCCTCCAAACCCACCACAGGGGCAAGCATAAAATTCCCCCCTTAGTTGTAGATCAATATACCAATGGCAATTTAATGGGCCATTTAATAGAAAAACAATTTACAACAATGCCCTCTAATTGTGAGTTCTGAGCATCTTTGCAGCTTCCAAAGCACATTCCACCCTAACTAGAAGCATTCCACCCAAAGTCATCTTTTTGACAAGAGCATTCCACAAGAATATAAAATACAGTATGAATAACTTAGTAGTTTTGCCTTATAGCAGAGTGTATCTCAAAGCCTTAAGTACAAATATATACTTTTCCCACTGTATAATCTGACCATGCATTAGGGTACATTGACAACCCTACATTTATTTATGCGATCCATTATTTCTCATTGTTATTTTGTCAGTATTCTTCTAGTAAACCAAAAGGAAATACAGTATTTTTTTGTTCTTGGGATATAGGTGGTGTGGGCAAGGCCACATTTACTGCCCATCCCTTGCTGCCCTTGGAAGATGGTGGTGGGGCCACTGTTTGAACTGCCACAGATGATGGTGCTCCCACAATGGTGTTAGGCAGGAAACACTCAGTGATTCTGAAAGGACTGTTATGTAGGTCCAAATGAGCATAGTTGTGTGACTTGAAGGGAGTTAGAGGTGATGGTACTTCAAGAACATTGCTACTTTTGTATTTCTTGGTGGTAGAGGTTGCAGGGTGGGAGGTGCTTTCAAGTTAGCCTTGGCCAGTAATGTAGTGCACACTGTAGATCATACATAATGCAGCTACAGTGGTGGAAGGATGGGTATTTAGTCTCACAGAAATAGCACCAATAAAACATAGCACTCCATCCTGGATGGCACTCAGTGTTGTAGCAGCTGCCCCCATCAAAGCGAGCTTGTCAAGGATTGACAGATTTGCTAACAATCACATTTGGAATGAGTATTCTTAAATTTTTTGCTGATGGGGTGGAGCGAAACAAGCACAAACACCATAGCAGTGTTTGAAGAATTTAAAAACAAGATCTGTTAATGATCAGAATTCCATTGAATTGGATTCCTGACAATAATGGGGCTTGACTCTTCTAAAACACCAAATTATAATTACGGATGTGTGTGTATATATTCACACAGACATATGGTCTTGAGTCTAGTACACACCCATCACACTCCAGATGGCATAATTTGCTACAGGTACAAAACAGTTTTCAGAACGAGTGAAAGAAAGTCAAACATTTCATTATTACTTCTTTTTACCTGGAGTGCAAAATTTACAAGCAATTTACTGACCTCTAATTGGCCTCAGAATACTTACAAGCAGCTACAATCACCTGCAGTTACACATGCAGCACTTGAGCAGCGGCCTTAAAATCACATGTCAGGTCAGGGGCTAAACAACACAACCATGTACCAGATCCGTAAGCAATGCCACAAGAAATCAGGTAGCGGAGATAATTTTATAGTTGCATCTCCAAACTGTTTGTGTGAAATGCTTGAAGAGGCTTAGGATGAAGCACTGATTGAGTGCAATGTTTTTATAGATACTTATGCAATCAAACAAATGCTTCTACACTAAAATAAAAGCAAAATACTGCGGATGCTGGAAATCTAAAATAAAAAGAAGAAATGCTGGAAATACTCAGCAGGTCTGGCAGCTTCTATGGAAAGAGAAGCAGAGTTAATATTTCAGGTCAGTGACCCTTCTTCTACATCTTTTGTTGTTGGTTTAAGTGACAATTTCTGTCATCAAACTTCAGATAGCCTATCGTGTGTATTAACAGAAGGGTGGGTGTTATTTAACTTGAAAAATAGTGGATTGCATAATAATATATAAAGAGAGCTATGTAGTTCAGAAAGTAGCAATTCTGCGTATGGCACAGACCCATTATTCATGGAATCCACTTTCCAGGAAACTTATTCCTTTCTTTCTCATTTCAAAATCCAATCACTGAGAACAGTGTACTCTACAGTTAATGTCGCATAAAGGGCCCAGAGAGGGGGAGGAAGATTACTCAATAGCTTATCTGTATACAGCTGGGGACAGACTGTCCTGTGAGTAGTGACTACTTTAAAGTGCTCTCAATGGATAAATGCCAACTGACATACCCATTATATACAATGACCACAGTCAAGATCAGAAGACATTCAAAATCATGAGGCTAAGGCTGACTTTACTGAATTTCCAAGATTGTTTGTTTTCTTTTGTCCATTTTGAAAATACTATTATATACACACACATCTTAAATCTAGTAAATTGCAAATTTTCTGTGTCTTGAGGAATTAAATTCTTCCCTTTGACAGTGTAAACAGAAAGGATAAAGGGAATGCAGTACAGGATTTACCATTTTGTACTGTTGACTTTTCTCAGTAAAATTATTAACAGGAGGAATTTCATCCACTTAGTTTTTAGATCCATCATAAATGCTTGTGCAATGATGTCAATGCATGCATACGTGTTCTATTTCTGCAAAGGCAAGATTAATTTGTAGTAACCTGTAAACCAAACTACCATTATATACTTAAGGAACTGGGAATAAAATTTCAGGTTTGCATAATCATCAAGGCGGTCTAATAGCTTTGAGTTGATTCCTGTTACTATCAACTTCACTTTATTATTGTGCATTTTGTGACCATCCCTGCAAAATGTCATTAAGTGACTTTAACTGGATTTTCTCCCTCCTCTCCTGATTTATGCTATACTAGTACACCATCAGCCCAAATGTGAGTCTAAACAGAGGGGGCTGAATTGGATAGCCAACAAAAACGAGTGCATGGATCATGACCCGTGATTAATCCACACATGTTGACTGTAATGCAGGCAGCAGGCCAACTTGTTCATTTCCATGATCTCTGTGTTCAACCAGTGCTACCTACATTGTTCACTGGCTAGTCACATCAACTGGGGCCAATATCATGAGTGGCTAGCACCACATAAAGCTAGCCACATTAAGGCTAGCATGCATCTCTTAAAGGTGAGGTGCAATGTGGCTGCAGAAGGTGCTGGGAGTCACAGTTGAGGAGAATTTGATGTGGGAAAGAGTGAGAAATGGCAAAACAGGGGAAAGAGTTGGATCCAAGGTTTTCAGATGCTGCACTGGAGGTCTTGGTGGATGAGATGGAAAGGAGAGATGTTCTGTGTCTGTGGGGGATTGAGGCCCTCCAGACACAAGGTCAAAAGGCAGTGGAATCAGATAGCCAAGGAGATCAATGCCAAGAGCCAAACACAGAGGACCTAGATGCAGTGTCACAAAAAGTTCTGTGACCTCACACAAGTGGTCAAGTTCAGTGAATTCATTGGCAAATACCATATTCTACCAACTCCAACAGCAGCCTCAGCCACTGCTCAATTCACCAGACCCGTCCCCAACACTCACCACCAAAAATCTCTATCAATCAGGCCTCATACCTGACATTCATGTGCTTCACCTCACCCTCACACACTTAGCATTGCTACAAGCCTACACCCACATCTCACAGGTTGCACATACTGCCAGCTATTCAACCATGATAGCCAGATCAACCATAACAGCCACATCAGCCAAACAGATTGCACAATACGCAATGACATAATTCCCTCTGCCTTGCAGGATAAGGTGGCACACAACCAGAGGCAGGAGGAGATAACCGAAGGGGGATAGGGACACCTGCATGTCCTAACTCTGATGGAGGAGATGGTGCTGGCCATTATTGGGACATCCATTACTGAGGCTGTGGTTAGTAGCGGAGCTGAAGCCATCCAAGATGATGATATACTCATGGCGATCCATCCTTCTCACATCCCACTTGCCCTCATTCCACACTCTCTTCTGAATTACAAGCTGCAGATGGTGCAAGCATGCGCTTCTCATTTTCCCCCATCCCCCTGACCACAACCTTATTTTTGTGACATTTTCCTTTCAGATACCCAAAAGTCCCAACCTGGCAAGGCAATGGAAGCATACCAAGAAGAGAGCAATGATGAAAACACACCATCATTTGATTTTACATTCAGGGCCGCCACGTTAGATACTGATAATGCGCGATATTGATAGGAAGGTTAGATGCTGGTTCTGCATGTGATGAGTCATTGGACACGAGTGAGCTACAGCCAGGACAGGGGACTTCAGGTGCCAGCTTGCAGGAGGGGGGAGGGTGGCTGCAGCTGCATACAGGTTCTGTTGTAGAGGACTCAGATGAGCACTTCAATGGGGCAACCTACAGGAGAACGCTGATAGCTATGCACAACAAAATGCTTGAAAGCCTGCCAGAAACCTGCGGTCAATGTCAATTAGCTTTGAGGGTCCAGCACCATCCTGGAACACAGCCTTGCATAGAGCTTGGAGCCCAAACTTTCCAGCACGGAAGTGGTGGCCAACTCTGTTTGCACAACTGCGAACCCAAACATGATGCAGCGTCAGTTTCCATTGCAGCACAAGCACCAGCCACTCAACATTGGAGTGCTGCAGTGTAAGCTCAGATTGCTGCCATGCAAGGTCAGTTTGCTGCCTTGAAAGCTCAGACTACTGCCATTATGGCTTTGGATTAGTGTACAAAGAGGCTTGCAGGGTGTCACAGCAACCCAGGAATCTGTCCTCCAACAGATTAAGAGGATAGCTGAGGCACGGCCCTGGGGAGTGACATAGCTCCATGGGGCACAAACCTGCCGTCCTCCCTCAGGAAGACAGCATTCGTCCTCCCACCACTCCTTGCTCTTGCATGTCAGCCAACCGGCCAGCCTAGACTGCTGTCACCAATGCTGAGTTGGGGCAGACTGCAGCCAGACCTTCCAGGGCTAGAGCTGCTCGAGCTTGTCCTCCAAGGACATCTGCAGTCTTCTCCACTGAAAGCAGCAGCCTTCAACCAGCCCAGCTGCAGCCACTGGACTAGTGCTACTCAGCAGCACTAGGACAGGCAAAAGCAAATGAAGGACAGGCACAAAGGGCATGCACAAGGGTGATTATTTGACTTTCAATTGCAATAGGGCATGATTTCATTTATAAATTTGGTTTGGAATGTTTATTTTCAGTGTTTATTTTATTTTTGCATTGTTGTCAAGTGGACACTGTGATGATCAGTGACAGAGTAAAGGTAAGGTGTGGGACTATTGGTGAATGGGGAATTGGCGTTGTGGCTACTGGTATCACACTTGGATGAGTTCTTCACGGACAGCCTGGGCAGAAAGGGGCTGTCTAGGTTGCCTCCTTCCTTCCTCCACCTCCTCCTCCTCAGCTGCATGCTGTATAGCTGGTAGCAAGGACTGTCCACACATAATGACAAGATTGTGCATTATGCAGTAGACCACCATGGATCTTCGTATCCACTCTGCCGAGTACTGCCGGGCTACTCCTGTGCAGTCGAGGCAGCAGAGCCGTTGTTTCAGCATGACAGTGGTATGCTGTATCACATTTCATGTGGTAGTATGGCTCTCATTGTGTGCATGTTGCGCACGTGTGTGTGGGTTGAGCATTGGAGTCAGCAGCCATGGCGTCAGCAGATAGCTCTTTATGTAAGAACAGAAAGTGCTGGAAAAACTCAGCAGGTCAGGCAGCATCTGTGGAGAGAGAAGCAGAGTTAACGTTTCAGGTTAGTGACCTTTCATCAGAACTGGCAAAGGTTAGAAATGTAATAGGTTTTAAACAAGTGCAGAGGGAGTGTTAATGACAGAATAATGAGCAGCCCTAGCCAAAAGCACAAACATGAAAAAAAAAATAAGCAGGTACATGGTTAAGAAAAATGCAACAAAATAAAATAAAAATAAAAAAGGGCCAGTCATGCTCTGAAATTATTGAACTCAATGGTCAGTCCGGTAAGCTGTAGTGTGCTTAATCGGAAAATAAGGTGCTGTTCCTCGAGCTTGTGTTGATGTTCACTGGAACACTGCAGCAGGCCCAGGACAGAGATGTGGACATGAGAGCAGGGGGTGTGTTGAAATGGCAAACGAACGGAAGCTCGGGGTCCTGTTTTCGGAATGAGCGCAAGTATTCTGCAAAGCGGTCGCCCAATCTGCTTTTGGTCTCCCCAGTGTAGAGGAGACCGCATTGTCAGCAGCAAATACAGTATACTAAATTGAAAGAAGTACAAGTAAATCGCTGCTTCACCTGAAAGGAGTGTTTGGGGCTTGGAAAGTGAGGAGCCGTTGTTGCCCAGTAGCCGTCCTTTGGTTTGGCGTGGTGGCTCAAATGCAGCTGTTACAGTAGACGGCAGCTGAATGAAGGTATCATGACTGCTTCCAGGATACCAGACACAGACCTTCATGATTCCCTGCCAATAGTCACAAACAAGCTGGATGCTGAAAGAGTGGAATCCCTATCGGGTCCGATACAGGGCAAAGCTGATATGTGGCACCCACAAAGTGATGTGCATGCAGTTGGTGTCAGCATGCACCATGGGGAAGCCTGCAATCCTAGTGAAGCCATGTGGTCACTTTGCCTGCTGTTCTCCAGCAAGAGAAATGTAGTGAGCTGTCTGAATAATGAGCCTCATTTACCTCCATTACGCAACAATGGACGGCCAGCTGCAAGATACTGCAAATATCTCCAGCTTCAGCTGGGAGGAGCCGGCTGCATTTAAGTTCATCACCATGGCCACCTTCACAATCACTGGCAATGTGATCCTCCCCCTTGCCCGAGATTGCAGTTGTGTGGTTGCAGCAGGTGGCAGGCTTCAGTTAGGACGTCCTTACTGAAGTTCTCCCTGTGACCGCGTGGGTTTTCGCCAGGTGCTCCGGTTTCCTCCCATAGCCAAAGATTTGCAGGTTGATAGGTAAATTGGCCGTTGTAAATTGCCCCTAGTGTAGGTAGGTGGGAGGGAATATGGGATTACTACAGGGTTAGTATAAATGGGTGGTTGTTGGGCGGCACAGACTCGGTGGGCCGAAGGGCCTGTTTCAGTGCTGTATCTCTAAAATAAAAATTTTTTTAAAAGTGCATACTTCTCACGCATTGTTCCTTGCTGAGGTTCAGGTAGGAGAATTGCTCTCTGAATATCTTGGCCTCCTGCTGAGAGTCCTTCACCCCCTCCTCCTCCATCTTCAAGTAGCTTTTCCTGGTTTGCGTGCCCTCTGTTCATTCTCCAAGTCATGCTGTATTCCAAGGGGAATGCCTACTAGTGCACCCATGTCTGGGAGCAACTGCTTTGTGCTAAAGCCTTGAAGTCAGCAAAAGATTCTTTGGCACCTGCGTCAAAATTCCCTGTAGACTTTAGCAACCTTGAACAATCATACAGAGCACCAAATACTTGTAGAATTGAAGCAACCAGAAGAAATCAACCAGCAACTAATCTGTAAAGTAGCTGATATTCCCTTAAAATAGAATTCGGGGGAAGTCCTTCCTGCTGCTGGATGGGTGTTCAGTTGTGCAAGGTTACCACAGTGTTGGCTGGAGTGTTGTGCTCAAAATTGGCAGGGTTAGCATCAAATCAGTGTTGCACCGTCCTGTGTGATTCAACCCACAAATGTGCGCATGCACTGCAGACGCCATTTTGAAGCTCTAAGGGCACTTGTAACACCCATAAAATAGGCGCTAGCTAGCCCGATTTCTCGCCCTGGGCGTGAGCAGGTTATTTGTCCGTGCATGGTATCAAGGCCAAGCCTGACCCCATCCTAACTCAAACTCCAAACAACATAATTTCCAACAGAAGTCACTCAATAGCAGTTAGGAATTGGAAGGCCAGACTATTTCCCACCCCCCCGCACCCCCCCCCCCACCCCCCACCACCCCTTGCCTAACTGTGACCAACTGCATCCAGTGCTACCCTGGCTCAGATCAGATAATTTAGCACAGACCAAAGATCACACCCACAAGTTTCTTGCTCTGTGTATTTCATTTCACACCATATCAGCATTCGTTTTATTAGTAATACAGGAGGTCTGTGTTTAAGTTGTACAGTAGCACCCTTTTGACTCACTGTATTAGTGGCCTAATATTGACATCACACATTGTTTACCATATCGTCCTTTTTTGTTCTTTAGTTGTATCATTTTCATTTCTTTTTTCAAATAAGATTCCCTTACTTATTCCTTAATAAAACAGGAATATAAACTGTGGCCTTTATTCTTGCTGTATTTCATTTTTATATATTTACACACACACACATACACCCGTCTCTGAAATTTCCTCAAAATCCACATCTCATTTTACTGAGGCTCTTACACCCAAACATAAAACTTCATTGATTGCATCCAACATGTGATGCCATTGGTATGAATTGAAATGTCAGTTAGCACCATAGTGGAAATTACTGGGTTTAAATCTAGATGCAGTAGGGCTACTGGGTCATAGGGTTAGAAGTCTCTGGGGGTCAGATAGTACAATTCAAGGCAGAACAAAAAGATCCTGAGTAACCTTTGCAAGCTCATGGAAGGTTGAACATTTTGAACACTTCCCAAATGATGTCATTAACAATGAAGTTCCTTCTGTAAGAAAATAGTAATTTAGAGAAATTTACTCCCAGAATAAGAAAGTAACCAAGAGAGATTTCCAATAATATGTCTAGACTGCAAACCATATGGCAGAGAATTAGTCAGAATCATGTGGTGCAATTAGGCTAATTCACAACATTCATCTTAGTTTAAATATCATTATAATATCTAAGCAGTACAATTGTCTGTACTTGTGCAACATCTAAAGTGTTACTTCTGAACCTTTAATGGCAGTGCTGTAAGACTGTTTAATACTTTAGCAGGTTATGGCTGCATTATGAATTATACAAAACTGATATGAATTAAATTGGCTTCTTGCTGCGTTTTTAATTCAGAATTAGGCCTGAATTGAACAACACCAACCAACCCCCGGCCCGCCCCATTTATACTGCTTCTTAAATCTGAAACTACAATATCTGTCTATCGGCAGTTTTCTTCTCCTTCTTAACTCTTCAGTCCTTACTGGGTCAAACTGAGTGCAGTACGTTCATGGTGGCAGGCTATCCATATCGTCAGCCTGTCTGCAATGCAATAAGCAAACACAACCACTCTAACAGCCAACACTTGGCAATGCCTGAGGCAGGCAAGCAGCCAGGCAAGCAGACATTCCAATACGAAACCTGCTTTGAATGTACAGCTGCTTTTTTGGTTGATCTGTGAACAGTCCCTATAAAGGTCTGAAACCTGAACTCTGCTTGAAAGAAACTGGAAGGTGTCAGTCAATACCTTTTATTGTGGTAGTGGGGGTAGGAAGAATGAGTTAAATACAGCCAGCTCCATCTTGAAGTGGTGCAGTGATTCACACCCTTAAACATGGATCATATTTCTATCCATTTCACTTCAGTTTCTTTCTTAATCTGGCACTTGAAATGTTTCCCTCCATAGCAACCGACATAACAGTGGGTCTAGGCCAAAGTGTAGCTGGACAAATAGTGCTCATCTCCTGGTAGCAGATGACTTAGGACTTTTTTGCACAATATATAAAAGGAACTGGCCTAAGACTGCCAACTCACACAACTTGAAAAGCACTTTGTTGTTTTAGTCCTGAAAGAACTCCTGTTGCATTGCAAAAATATCACACTTCCTTTTGTAATCCCTTTCCTACCCTCCCCATGCGTTCCTCTCCCAACTCATCCAGTGAATATAAGAGGGGGCATTGCTAATGGAAATTTCCAGAAACTAGGCCAAACATTCCTGTGGGGAAAGCACCCACACAACACTATTTAAGATGGTGACATACTGTGAGTTTCCTAGAATCTTTTCAATTAGGCCAGTTTTTAAGTTCAGTGTAAACAGTGTGATCTTCTGATAGATGGCACAGTTTAAACCCTTTAAATGTAATGTCAGTGAAGAGATATGATAGGCTTGTAATCACTTTCCATCTTAGATAGAGCCACTGCTGCTTGTAACAATAACAGTCCCACCCTCACTGGGCTAGTGATGTCCCATAAGAACATAAGGGATAGGAGCAGGAGTAGGTCGCAGTAAAACTTAGAATAGAAAAGTGGCTATATAGTAACCTGTGCTCCCAAAAAAAAGATCTCCACTAATACAAAAGCAAAATACCGCGGACGCTGAAAATCTGAAATAAAAACAGAAAGTGCTGGATAAACTCAGCAGGTCTGGCAGCATCTTTGGAGACAGAGTTAATGTTTCGGTCTGTGACCTTTCATCAGAACTGGGAAAGGTTAGAAATGTAATATGCTTTGAGCAAGTGAAAAGGGGGACGGGAGCGGGGGGAAGAAGAACAAAAGGAGAAGTGTGTGATAGGACAGAGGGCAGGAGAGATTAAATGACAAAGATGTCATGCAACAAAGGCAAAGGGAGTGCTAATAGTTGTATTAAAAGACAAAGGGCTGCAATTTACATGCTAGCTTCAAAGATAGTGGTGCGCACATGTGGGCTTTACTCTGCGAAGCCACCGCAATATTAAACGCATGAGCTCATTTACAAACCCGGGGCAGTCCACTCCCCCCCCCCCCGATGACGTGCAGGGGACGGGCAGTCCATCCCGGCAACAGCGTTTAGCGCCAGTGCGCAGGCACCGGTGCCATTTTTAAAGGGCTTAAAGCCCTTACATTTAATTTAAATTTTTCAAGGAATATGCACTTTAGATTTAATGTAAAAAATTAAAGAAATGTTTCCATCCCCTCTCCCAAATATCCATTTAGTTCATTCCTTGCCCTCTCCCCTACCAAAATTCTTACCTTGTGTACCTGACCTTCCCCCCCGCCAACAAAGTTCATTAACTTTTATCTTCAACCCCTTCCCACCATCACCTCCACCAATCAGAATAGTTCTTCCTGCTCCCCCCCCCCTGCACTGAAATACTTATCTGCTCTGCTCCCCCTCCCCACCAGCGTTTGGCACCAGAATGGACAGCGGGAGCAGGTAAGTATTTAATTCATTGACTAGCATTTTTTTGATTATGGTAATGTTGGTCCTGTCACCGAGCAGTGGAGGGGGCTGCCACAAGGCCTCGCCGCCGCCGGCAATATGGGGTCGGGCCTTCCCGACGTCAAGGCCCGTGGCGGGCCTCTCCCAGAGGCATTTTCTGGGCTCCCCTGCTACGGCCCCTGATGTCGGTGGGCCTGTAAAATCCAGCCCAAGACATTAGTCCAGAGAGAGAGATCTCACAGTGGCGCAGTGGTTAGCACCGCAGCCTCACAGTTCCAGGGACCCGGGTTCGATTCCGGGTACTGCCTGTGTGGAGTTTGCAAGTTCTCCCTGTGTCTGCGTGGGTTTTCTCCGGGTGCTCCGGTTTCCTCCCACAAGCCAAAAGACTTGCAGGTTGATAGGTAAATTGGCCATTATAAATTGTCACTAGTATAGGTAGGTGGTAGGGAAATATAGGGACAGGTGGGGATGTTTGGTAGGAATATGGGATTAGTGTAGGATTAGTATAAATGGGTGGCTGATGTTCGGCACAGACTCGGTGGGCCGAAGGGCCTGTTTCAGTGCTGTATCTCTAATCTAATCTAATCTAATCATAGCTAACCTGCATTAGGTGGATGGAACACTATCTTGGGTATACTACATAGGATTGCCCATTTAATACAGAAACTGTAAAAATAAAATCCCTTCTGTAACATACCCCTCACTAAAGCACTCTTGTCATATGGCATCCGAACACAGTACTCAGCCATTTATATACCGGTGCTGTTTTAATTTGGGTTCTATTAGCCTGGCCTTCATGAGCTGCCTCTAAGTGATACACCTGCCAAACCCACTCACTCCCTTATCTCGGTGAAAGACTTGTAGACCCACAACAAAACTGCATCTACAGGAGTTTGCTACTGGGCTGGCTGGGTGTGTTGAATCAAATGCGCATGTGCCAAGAGCTGGCTTGCGGACCCTCATTTCCCAGCTCAAAAACACCACTACAGAACTGACTTTAGACAGTTTGCCTATTGTAGTTGCAAATTACCATGCTGATCAATGTATCCAACCTATACAAACTATTTTGCTGGAGCTAAGGGCTAACATAACAGACCTTTGGTCACCAGACAGTTTGGCTCCGTAAGTAAATAACCCTTCCAGTAAAAAAAAAGTTTTATTCTAAGGGTAAGTGTGTGTATTTTGCTCATGGGCAAATTTAAAGCTTTCCTAACTGCTGATTGATGCTGTACATAGGCTTAAGCATCTGCGGAAATATCTATATATCTTATATATTTCTACTCATTATATTAATGAGAAACCATTATTTTGGGCCGATTTTGGGCATACCGCATTTATATTAAAGAATAGCTTTACAAGGAAGTGGTTACTGAGGAATCCAGTCTGTTTATAATACACATCACCAAAAATAACAGTAACAAACTGTGCATGTAGAAGCTTCACAATGCACAGTTGTTTGAAAGTTAAGACAGGCAACTTAATTTCTGGCTGTGGAATTGTTTCAGTCCTGCCAGACCCATCCTTGCATGGATGGGCTGCTCAATTAGCATGCTTGCAGCAGACAAAACAGTTACCCATGATGCCTGATACATTTATACGGCTGCTTCTGTAAGTACCAGAGATTCCATTTCATTACATGGATCTTGACTCCACCAAAAGAACCACCTCTATAGCACTACTCACGAAGTCAAGGTCGCATGGGCAAAAGCATTGTTAAGAACATGCGCCCTAGATATTTAAAAAAAATCTACAGGAAATTGGTTAAAAAAGTTAACATTACAGGAGGAATGAAAGAGCTTTTTCTCCAGCCACGATACTAACTGAAAAAGAACTCCCCATTCAATTTAGGCCAGACAGCTTCTGATACATACAGTAATATTCAGGTTTGTATTGCCAGATTGTGCACCAATTCTTGGCTCGCTCTCTCTTCTAGGCAAGAACAGTAAAAGGGAAAGTGCATTCTACTGATGTACTTTAATGGGTCACACCCAAACACTTAACGATGTCGCTCGGTTGTTCCTGGTAAGCATGTTTTTGCCTTGATATTCCTCTAATAGATAGCCTAAGAAGAGCTATCTTGGGGATAACTTTCCATGATATAATACCATGAAAGGAAATGGTGTGCTGTGGACAGCACTTTCTTCCTATCTCTATCATCGCTGGAACAAAACTTAAGTTGCAATTCAGTAGGACATTTTACTTTTAAGAATAGTTCAAAAGGAGAACTATTACCTAAAATGCTGAACAACTTTTCATGGGTTTATAGACTTTGTAAAACCGAAAAACAATTAAGAGAGGCTGTTGGTCTACAGTAAATAAACTGTCCCTTGTAGAACATAGACTATTTTCATTTCACTGATTTCAGAGTCAATCACAGGTAAATAGGCGAGCAGCCTACTCACATGAAATAGGTGGGAGTCTGCTTAAATATCCAAATTGGGTCCTACCCTGAAGGTACTGCTGGAGTCTGCTCACAAAATGTAATTTTTTCCAGCTCGAGAAACTTACATTTTTTGTGTGGTCCCAGTAGGCACCTGTTTGAGGTACTGAAGTACTGTTGGTAAGAATCCCTCCATAGAAGTAGAAAGCTTATTGTGTGAAATTGTTTGGTTAGTACTAGCTGGAAGAGATAAATCTTACGAGAACCACCATAAAAATTTTAACAGCAGTAATCCTTATATATGTCTTCAGTGCAAAGAAATGCTGTACCCTGTTGTGTTGCTCATAAAATATTTAAAAGCTCTGAGTTGTTGCACCTCAGAGTTAAAAAAAAATCCAAGGTAGATGCATTAAATGACTTCTGAAACAAAGTATATGGCTTTAAAAATGCTTCCGTTCAAATATTTATCAAATGGGGGTGTGCAAGGTAAGCAAGGATGGGGAGTTAGAGTGGAATTTTGAGTGGAAAAGACGACTTTCAAGAACTGGGGTAATGAAAAGTTCTGAAAACTTCAAGCCAACAGCATTGGCATTTTCATTGTCACTAGAAATGTTATTTTGGACCTTTATATTGATTTAAAAAAAAATTATTCTTGGGATGTGAGTGTCACTGGCAAGGCTCCTTGACCAGGTTGTGGTGAGCCACGTACAATTCAGTGGCTTGCTAAGCCTTTTAAGTTGGCACTTAAGAGTCAGCCATATTGGTGTGGGTCTGGAGCCACATGTAGGGCAGATTGGGCAAGGACGGCAGATTTCCTCCCCGAAAGACATCAGTGAACGAGATGGGTTTTTACGACAATGCAGTAGTTATATGATCATTACTAATGAGACTAGCATTTTATTCCAGATTTATTAATTAAAATTAAATTCCCCCAGCTGCCATGGTAGGATATGAAATCATGTCTCTGGAGCATTAGTCCAGGCCTTAGGAATAGTAGTCCAGTAACATTACCATTATGCCACCGACCCCTAATTAGGAACATCAAGCCTTGCGTACACCTCATCAGTTCTATCAGAGGAAAAAAAAATCACACTTCTTACACCTAGACCTGCCTTTGTTGTGATCAATTAGTTAAGGAGTTAAAATCATCCTCTATTCCCCACTCTATTTTTGCTCAAGAGTGCAAGTTTTCCTTTCATGGAATGAAAACAATGACCCTGTAAAACAAAAGACATAGCCCAAGAACAGCTGGCATTCAGGAAGCTTAAATAAATCCATTGGCCTGTGCCAGGACAGAAGCAGTTTTGTCTGCTTGGATTGGTACCTTGTCAGTACTTTTTTGAAGCAATCTTGGAAGAAGAAAGGTGTTCATTTTTGTCCTGTCAGGGGCCTAAGGGAATGCAGCTTTTTAATTGTGTTCTGGTACATTCCGTTTCAGGTTTGTTTCCAAAATTCTTCAAACAAAACAACTCAATTTGGTGAAGATCATTTTATTAAATTTTGTATGCTTCTCCCCTCTGCAGTACATATAACACTGTTCATAGGCTCTAGGATATGTAAACAATATTAAAGTGGCAATGTATTAAACTTCATCCTTTTCCCTAGCATATTTCCTGTGAAAATAAATAATTGTTTATAATAAAATGATGGCTCAGTAGGAAAAGCCAATGCTTGGCATGGTATCAAGCCATACTGATCCAGCAATTTTCAGGTGTGATCCTTATTCTGTTTTTGGTTAGCTAATTTCAGCCTGGCCACTCTAACCATACATCTCCATTTCCCGTTCCCACTAAAGGCCCACAAAGACACAGTTGTGTTCCTTCTCAGGCCCCCCCACATTTCCACAGGATAGTTGCTGCCATCCCACTCCCTCCCAGCCTCAACCTTAGGCTTCACTGCCTCCCCACTCCCTCCAAGTCCAGAACCACAACACTCTCCCTATCGGAGTATGTGTGCATGGATATTGGATGAGGATTATTTCATTTGTGATGCATCCACAAAACCTATTGTATGGCAACATATAGTCAAAGCTCATACTTAAATGATGGGCACTTGGGTAAGCTTTTGAAAGACACATGGAACTGCACCCAGAAAGGAAGGAAATAATTTCGGAAGAGGAGCGGGTAGAAAATTGGTGGGGAAAATTATTACTGGAACTAAAACTATTGAACTATGTTCGCTGCATTCTGCTGCCACCAGCATCACAGAAACTGGATGTATTCTGGTAAACAAAGTTAGATACAAATTCACCTGGAAGCATGGAAACTAAAGCTTGTATACTTCACTGGAATATTTAAAACCTAAGCAGACTTGGTTCCTAAATTATCAAGCCAGTCCTTCATGGGCGCAGTGACTACATCAATGTGTAGGCTTCAATAAAATGTTCATTGTATGGCATCAGCCCAGAGTTCTGCTTGATTTCTATCCATGTGGCATATCAGCACAAAATCAATGCCATACTGACAATACTAGCAGTAACTCATCAATCTACTGAACAATATAAGCTTGCACCAGCTATGGAAGCCTCCGAAAAACATAAAAATGCTTCACAGGATACTGTTCACTTTAACTGGTGCTTTTTTCTGTGTCTGCAAACTGCTTTTTTAATCACATTGATAAGGTTGTTAAGATTTGGTAACTGGAGAGAAAATTGAAAAAGGCAATAATACCATGAGTTATTAGACAAATAAATTCAACTGCAATGATTCCAGAGTACAGTATTTAAACATAGTAATGGGACATGGGAAGATATGAGTCGATAAATGTGGTTTCTTTTCTTTAAAATTTATTTTTCAGTTGGGTAGGGGAAAGGGAGTATGAACTGTGAAGCAGGTTATATCTACATTCAAAATTCACACCAAAGGCTGCAGAGAGAAGGTTTTTCCAATTTGGGACAGGATTTTCCTTCCGGGTTTCAGGATACCGCTGTAAGGCTCAAACGGAGATCAGAATCCTTCCAATAGGAGGCCCTTCAGCTTGGAAGCAGCAGTAGGATGCCATGGCAGGAAAGTGAGGGAGACAGCGTCCCAAGATGGAGGGGCCCTCTAACCAACTTTTAAAAAATCTAAATATTAAAAAAGCCTTTGCAGAAGGGCCACCACTGTGGACGGAAATTCGGGGGCAGATTGGAGCCAAGGAACCAGAATGCCAGTAGGTGGGAAATTCTGCACCCATTTCCATTGTGTGCTAAAAATTCAGCCCTTTGTTTCCTTGAACTCCTTTACTATTTCCTGCAAACCTGCAATGTTCCCTCTGTCTGGAGCTTAAGAGCACATCCTGATGCTGATAGATTGTGCATGGTGAGTGCAGGTGCAGGTACTCTTCAATCCTCCACAAAGGAAATTAACAGTTTCACGCTGATTTTTTGCTCTTTCACGCACTATTGTTCTTTTGATTCTCACCTTTTGGATATTCAAATTTAATTTTTGAAGTTTAAAAAAGACTACAAGTTAAGTTGTTAGTTTCAACCCCTGACACAACACCATCACAGTCACTGATATCCCCAGAATCACCTCTGGATTGCTCAAAAGCATTTTTCTTCTTCTTGGCATTTCTTCGTGGATGAAGATTTTGGGAAGGTTGTACTCATTGGTTGCAGGCCCGCTGGTGGCTAGTCAGGCCTATCCATGACCGGCAGATTCTCCCACAGCAGATACAAGTGAAGGTGTACTCGCTGCTGGGGGCAATTGGATCTATCCTTCTCCTCCTTTTCTCTTCCATGCTGGTTCTTCATTCAGTCTCAAAGGTGTCTGTAGCCCTCCTGATGTAGCATCTCCAGGCATCACAATCTATGGACTGCACTTCCCACTGCAGATGGTCGATGTGGCACACAGAGAGGGACTTCAGGGAGTCCTTGAAATGTTTGCATGGGGCCCCTCTGTTCCTTTTACCAGTGGTTAGCTCTCCGTACAACACAATCATGGGCAGGCGACTGTCGTCCATGGCAACGTGACCTGCTCAATGCTGTTGGCTTTGCAGGATGCTCTCGATGCTGGTGATGTTGGCTGTTTCCAGGACTTCAAAGTTTCTGATGCGGTCCTGCCAGCGGATCTTGAGGATGCTGCGGAGGCAGTGCTGATGGAAGCGCTCTAGAAGGCGCTCATAATGGCAGTATAGAACCCATGACTCGGCGCCATACAGAAGGGTGCTGAGGGCTATGGCTTTGTACACTTTGAGTTTGGTCTGTGCTCTGAGGCTGTGGTTGCTCCACACTCATTTGTAGAGTCTGGCAAATGTACTGTTTGCTTTTGAGAGCCTATTGTCCACTTCCTTGTTTATGGTGGCATCAAACGAGATGACGCTCCACAAATAAGTAAATTGCTTGACAGCATTCAGTTCATTTACCTCGATGACAATACTTGGTGGTCAATATTCTTCTTGGGGTGCAGGCTGATGCAGGACTTCAGTTTTCTTTAAACTGAATGATTTTTTGTCAAGAATTGTGCTGCCTCAGAAAAATGTGTTGTTAGATGTTGCAGGTCTGACTGACTGTGGGCTAGGAGAGCACAGTCATCGGTGAAAATAAGTTCATGGATGGGTTTTTCTTCTGTCTTTGTGTGAGCCTGAAGACACCCGAGGTTGAAAAGGTCTCCATCAGTCCGGAAGCGTACGTAAACTTCTTCCTTAAAGTCTTCTGTTGTCTGCTGCAGCATCATGCTGAAAAAAATGGTGAATAAGGTCGGGGCCAAGAAGGGCTGGATGACAGCCCAACTCTGGAGGAAACTGTGACCGCCATCAACCAGATGAAGAGCAACAAAGGCCCCGGAATCAATGGAATTCCACTCAAAGCCTTGACGCATGGTGGCCCTGCCCTATATACCAGGTTCCATGAGTTTTTCACGACCTGCTGGGAACAGGGCAGGATTCGAAAGGATCTTCGTGATGTCATTATCATCACCTTGTACAAAAACAATGGAGAAAAATCAGACTGCTCCAACTACAGTGGGATCACAGAAGATCCTGGCTAGAATACTTCTGAACAGGCTTGTGCCTACCATTGTGGAAGAAAACCTCCCAGAGAGCCAGTGTGGTTTCAGAGCAAACAGAGGCACCACAGATATGGTATTTGCACTCAGACAATTACAAGAAAAATGTTGTGAGCAAAACAAAGGCCTGTACCTCACTTCCGTAGACCTCACCAAGGCATTCGACACTGTGAGCAGAGATGGACTGTGGAAAATCCTTGTAAAACTTGGATGCCCACCCAGGTTGCTGGCCATGGTGAAGCAGTTTCATGAAAATCAGTACAGACAAGTCAAGCAAAACGGCGACCTCTCGAGTCCCTGCGAATCTCCAATGGCGTGAAGCAGGGATGTGTGCTGGCCCCGATCTTAAAAGCATTAATGCATCTACATATTCATCATGTAGAAAATAATGACTATTTAAGAGTGTATTTCTGTGGTAACAGACGATGAAATATTCAGAGCTCCATATTTAACCGCCTGAACTTTGCTCTTCTGATGTCGGTATCTGTAACCCTTAAAAACGCTAGTGCTTTGAAACTTACTCTCGCAGCTATCCTCTGTTTAGTAATATAAAGCTACAGTGAAATTAATTAGCATAGCAGATACCTGACAGTGAACAAGGTTAGGAGATTTTATCACACCTTTTACTTGGTCAGATTTTTACAGCATTGTGACACTGATGTACCGTTGTACTGATCTGCTGCATAACTGCAATCTGTTCCCATGAAATAAAGTGTCAGGGCTATCACTTCACTAACACCAATACCTTGCTTGCTGATCATAATCCCTGAACAGTGTGTGTAGTTAGTACAAGACCTACTTCTGCACATGTCACTGTAGTCTCTTGGTATTGCCACAATTAGCAAAGAAAAACACAGGAGTAGATCTTCTGCATTATAGGAAGATGCTGAGGTTAAAAGTGACATATATATATATATATATACTTTGAATAGTATCCAAAACACAGCATTTACCAAATACAAAAAATTATTTTAGATTATACTGAAAAAAATGAGTTTTGTAAGAAAGTTCATTTCTCTTTCCCACAGAGAAAATCTGGCAATTTTTGACTGCAGTTGGAATTGGTTTCCTGTTTCAGGTCTGGGTCGATAAAATACAATGATTTTAACTGTTTTTCCAATATATTCTAACAAAATGTTGACTATCCCAATGGTTCTGTGAAAATGATAGGAGTGGCGAGATGAAAGAACTGACTTCAGTCAGGGAAAGCTTTCTGAACCTGACTCTTATCTATATTTCTGAACAAAGACATTGGGGGTAATTAACCTAACTTGCTGGATGGGAAACCCACAGGATCAAGTGGAAGTGACTTCAATGGAGAGTAAAATTGGGCTTTATATAAAACCTGCACCTGATCTCATCAATTTCCTGACAGGAAGGTTTGGTCAAACCTGTACTCAATTTTGAATTTAAATTTGAATAGTTAAAGCATCCTTGAAATTAACATTTCCTTTACATTTTTTCCTTGCCAATTTTTTTTCTAGTGCCATCTCTCCTGAAAGTATTGCCTACTTATTCATGTGGAGTGCCACAGGCACCAGAACTTCATGCGTATGTTTGTTATTTACATGAGTTGAAGTAGGCTTTGACTGGAGTCAGGTGGAAGTCGCCGTAAATCACAACCCTGTCCTCAGCCAATGTTCACACATGTGCATTTGCAGCAAGTGTTATGAATAGCGATCTGGAGCTGGCACCATGGTTGATCTTTCCCTCCACTATGGCAAACTGCAGCTTTTCTATTGCGGTCTTGAAAGATTGGTTAATTGAGTGGCAAAGTCTATCAGTGACTTTAACCTTATCCAGAATTTCAATCATTTTTAGGCACTTTGAGTGGGTCAGGATTAAATATCTTTTTATCTATCAGTTTTAGAACACTGTTAAATTTCTAGATATTCTAGAGGAGAAAACTCCTTCAAAATGCTGCTCATTTTGTAATAAGGCCAACACTGTTACATTTCCTATTCTATGATGCACGTTGGACAAAATCTATAATGGGATTGATTCCAAGAGATTTTCAACTAAACGCTAAAAGCATTTATGAATCACCACATAATTTGAATAAAGCCCTTCACAGACAGACGTCTGCACATGTTAAGGTCACAGTTCGGTATTGAGCAAGCTTTCCTGAATTTTACAGCCTTCTATTTAAATCAGGCTAACCTTACATAACAGTCTCAAACAGACCACCGTAGATTGATTCAATCACAGGTTACAGACAAGACCCAGACTTAGCTAAGAAACATTTGTGTAAGAATTTAATCCATCAGTATAGCCTAATACAGTTATGGGTAAAGCTCAATTTATTCAAGAGAGGTTCTAATCTCTGCATCCACTGTAGATGAGACCAGCATAGAATCTCGGCAGTTGAAGCGTTCGCATTTGTTCATATGGCATTCATTAAACAATCCCTTTGCTTTCCCCACTTCCCTCATCATCAAATAAGTTATGTTGGAAAGGCAGGATGTACTATAACCAAAGGTCGACCTTTTAACCTACTGTAAATCTCTTTAAACCAAGCTTTTGGCATGATGCTGCAAATCACTTTCTGATGCTTAATAGTGGCTTTATGCAGAACGTCTTTCTAGATTAAACAATACATTGGATCTTACATTGCTAATGAAGGGTAGTTGGTTCCAAATATTCAGATCTACAATATTTAATACTGCTCACAAAATATGATGGGTAAGTCACGTTCCCATAGTAAGGGGGATTCAAAGCAGGTGAATAAATCTATGTATTAAATTTACCATATAGTATATTTAGTGTTGCCTTCTGTGCTTTTACAGAAGTGTTAGAAAACATATTTTTAAACATTACAAAGGCAACAAAATAGCTTCAGCAACTTTATACAGCTGTTAAAGGAGTCAATGCTTGTTTGCACTTTACTCAACCAAGCACTGCTCTGCCAAATGTTATCAAGCACAATTTTTCAAAGGTCCTTTCTTTCAGGAGCCCATAGGTAGCTAATGTGACAATAAGTCATTAACACAGACTTTGTTTTGCATAGCTTGAATGTTCAAATGTTGGATTTGAATAATTGCTACTATTCCAAATGAACACATATCTAAAAGCATTGAAGCTTCAGTGTTAGTATGATGAAAAATTCCCCCAAAAGGTTTGTTCCAGTCCTGCTCGTCAAAAGCTTTGATTATTTGCTACAGTAATTTAAGAAACAAACTAATGGGTAATATTTTGCACTTTAGTTCTCATCCTCCAATTGCACAGTGGGCTGGATTTTACCAAGTCCATGATGTCGGGCTCCATGGCACGGGGGGTGGGGGGGGCGGGTGCAGAAGATTGTTCCACCATGGAGATCGCGCAAGGAGGGCCCAGCCCAATCCTCCCGGTAGCGGTGAGGCTCCATGGTGGCGACGGGAACAGAATTACAATATTTAAAAGAACGGGATGAATAAATTTAAATAAATTTACCTTTAATCTTCTGGTCCCGCAGCAATCTTCAGTGCGGCGGCCAGCACTCCCGCGCCTTCAATTCCCCGTCTGGGGAAAGCTGACGTGACACTGATGGGGACGGGTTAAGATTTTCAGTGTGGGAGGGGGACAGGGTCAAATAAAGTTCATTACTAAAGTATCATTGGTGTAGAGGATGGTGGGAAGGGGTGAACTTTAAACTTTGTGCAGTATGGGGGGAGGGGAAGGGTCAGATTTAAAAGCTAAGTGTTTTGCAGGTGAAAGTTAATGTAATAGTTATTGTGGGGTGGGAAAGGGGCATTAGAAATTTATCTGATAAATTTTGGGTGTGTGTATATCTTTAAAAATTTAAATTTTTAAATTTAAAGGCAGCCCTTTAAAAATGGCACCAGCGCCTGGGCACAGGCAGCTGATGCCACTGTTGGTGACGGACAGCCCGCCCCTCCACATCATTGAGCTGCCCCGGTTATTTAAACGAGCCGCCACGCGGGAGATTGCAGTGGCTCTTTGGTGTGCGACCCGCATGTGTGGGCCGCCATTTTTTGAACTCACCGCCAAGATCTGATATTCAGATATCAAATTTCCGCATTAAACTGTGCATGTAAATAAGAATGAGCGGAGACATATATAAACAAAATATACAAGATACTTCTGTTATATGTAATAGGTCAGGATGTAGACAAAAGCTGCCTGTAGTCTGAATTTGGCCTAACCATCAGCCTCAAGAAAACGAACATCATGGGACAGAACGTCAGAAATGCCCCATCTATCAATATCGGCGATCACACTCTGGAAGTGGTTCAAGAGTTCACCTACCTAGGCTCAACAATCACCAGGAACCTGTCTCTCGATGCAGAATTAAACAAGCCCATGGGAAAGGCTTCCTCTGCTATGTCCGGACTGGCCAAGAGAGTTTGGGAAAATGGCGCACTGACACAGAACACAAAAGTCCAAGTGTATCAAGCCTGTGTCCTCAGTACCTTGCTCTACGGCAGCGAGGCCTGGACAACATATGTCAACCAAGAGCGACGTCTCAATTCATTCCATCATCGCTGCCTCCGGAGAATCCTTGACATCAGGTGACAGGACCGTATCTCCAACACAGAAGTCCTCGAGGCGGCCAACATCCCCAGCATATACACCCTACTGAGCCAGCGGTGCCTGAGATGGCTTGGCCATGTGAGTCACATGGAAGATGGCAGGATCCCCAAGGACACATTGTACAGCGAGCTCGTCACTGGTACCAGACCCACCGGCCGTCCATGTCTCCGCTTTAAAGACGTCTGCAAACGTGACATGAAGTCCTGTGACATTGATCACAAGTCGCGGGAGTCAGTTGCCTGCGATCACCAGAGCTGGCGGGCAACCAAAAAGGCGGGGCTAAAGCGTGGCGAGTCGAAGAGACTTAGCAGTTGGCAGGAAAAAAGACAGAAGCGCAAGGAGAGAGCCAACTGTGTAACAGCCCTGACAACCAATTTTATCCGCAGCACCTGTGAAAGAGTCTGTCACTCTAGAACTAGCCTTTATAGCCACTCTAGGCGCTGCTCCACAAACCACTGACCACCTCCAGGCGCTTACCCATTGTCTCTCGATACAAGGAGGCCAAAGAAGAAGTCTCACTTGCATATCACAAGACTGATTACATCATACAAATCTAGGAACAGAAGTGAGGCATTTAGCGGCTAAAGCCTCTTCCACCATTTAATTAGATCATGGCTGATCTGTACCACAACTCTTTTTACACACCTTGCTACCTATGGAGCAGAACTTGGACAATTTGCATCACTGGGACTTTTGCTGAGAATGTCCTTGTTAGTTATATGTACTATCTGCTCTTATTAAGACTGTTCACATCACTCAGTGGGCATTGAGCTATGCTGGAAGACCCCCAGATGTGATCACAGGTTTTTACTGAGTTTACTGATGTGAGGCAATGTGGCACTGGAGGAATTCCAATTAGCTCCAGTGTTCATGGTCTAGGGAAGTGAAAATGGACCATGGTTCGCACTTCTGGTTGCTATGTAGTGACTCTGGTTTTGTGTGTGTAAGTGTGTGGGTAGCAAGGAAGGGACTGGACACAGCTGTGATTCCCTCACAGTTCGGACAGGACTAGACTTGGCTGTGATGCCACCTGTGGTCTGCTGATGCTCACTGTCCAGTTTCACACATCAAGAATGGGTCACTTAGGTGTGTGAATGTTGCCCATGACAGCATACCCAAGAAAGGAATTGCACCTTCAGGGAGGGAACATTTTTAAAAATAAAACAAAGCAACTGTTCGAGATTCCATCACTATTCAGACACAGCCAGTTTTATTATTCACAACATTTAAAAAAAATAATTTACTTCCCTGTCGTACCTCCTCCCTAATGCAGCTGGAGAAGCTCTTAAAAGAGAAGAGGCATTTCCTGTGTTTTCTGTTTTTTATACATTCTTGGCATGCTAAAGGGATGGACTGTAAGATGATCTTGGCTACCAGCCAAAACTCTGCTTCGATGAATAAAGGCCTGCAGACTTCAGAGGCAATGTGCAACACAACCTTATTTCACTGTGGTTTCAGCTCCACCACTGTCATTAAAATGGATCAAAGCAAGCTAACTTAATACAATTTTTCGTAACTCTGGGGTCAATGCATCAGAATTTTTATTTGCATAGAGTATGTGTTACCGGGTTCATCTAAAACATACATATTGTTTGAGGCTGAAGCAGCAATGTCCCTTTTAACAGACTTACAGTAAAACATTACGAAAGGTGCAACCATAGGGTACTGATTTACAGAACTTGATCTTAACTGTGTACAGCTTGTGTTCATTCAACGGGTCAGGGTCAGCAATTAATTGCTCCAACAAATAACTTTACACTATGATTTTGAGGGAGTATATTTGAGACATTTTTTTACTTAGTTAGATTTCTGCTAAGTTAAAAGCAGTCAATAAAGGAAGATACCAGCACACAGAGCACTTTGTAAAATCTATGCATCTTAAAAGCATCAGGAGAAAATTTTATGCTCTCCCTCCGCGGCAGTTTTGGAGGCGTGGAGAGCATAAAATCGGTTGGGGCGTGGTGGGGGGTAGCCGGTGGGGGAGCCTGCCACCTTCCCAGCGCCACCGAAATTAAGTCCGGACGGGAAGGCCTGTGAATGGCCTTCCCGCCCCATTGCCTATTGAGGCCCTTAACTTGGCAATTAATGCCCAATTAAGGGCCTCATCACAGTGCCATCGCAATTAGCCGTGTAGTAGGTGGCCCTGTCATTGCATGGAATGATAAGTCATGCGGGCTGCATGCCAGCTCTGGCGGGGTCCCTCTTAATAGGCATTTAGTGCCTGAACGAGGCACCCGGCATCAGTGGGGGGAGGGGGGCTACTGAGAGCCAACCCCCCTGCCCTTGCTATCGACACCCCTCCCCAGCGACCCCCACCCCATGAGACCCCTCCCGCCCTGACCAACCTGTGGCCTGGGTCCAGCACCGCTCCTGGGCCTTGGGTAGCTGCTTCACTGGCAGTAGCGACCGCCTCCGCGGTGGCGCTGCTCAGTTAAAGAGCTGCTGGTCACTGATTGGCCGGTGGGACTTCCATCACCGTGGTGCTTCATCCTGTGGAAAGCCCACTGATGTCCACTTAAGTGCGTAATTGGCACTACATTTGGCGGGCCTCCACTAGAAGAGGCGATGTGGGGTTCTCGGCGTTTTTTCCCGACGTCAAGACCCCCATCACCCGGATAAAATCCCGGCAATCCACTGAACAATGTACAAAAAATGAATTTATCAAATAATTTAAGAAGTAAAAATAAAAATCAGCTTTGCAATCTAATTTGGGCTGACCAACTTTTCCATAAATCAGGCTTTGTGTGCTGCAGAGCATTTTATGGTCTTTTAACAAAACATTTTTAACCCAGGCTGACCTGATATATTTTATCTCTGCGTAACAGGGACTGAAAGAAGATCTTTCTCGTGAATTTTGCTACCATTTTTATTTCATCCCTCTGAAGAGTTTGGCAGGTTCCATTGTCTCCTTCGCAGTTTGTTTTTCCTTCTAGAAAAACAAGTTTCACATTTATACCGATAATTATGTTCAAATGGCAGCCGTAGAATTCCTTTGAGGGTATTAATCATTCCTTATCTGTGAACTACTTTAGTCATTAAAGATTCAGTTGTATGTGCTTGGCACAGAGTGCTTAGTAACAGCTTAACACACTTTGTGTAAGTAGAATTTAGCAAATCATTCCATACAGCCAGTTATCTTGGCACAGTCACACCGGCATCCTTAATCCAACAACAGTTAGAATAGTGACATTTTAGGAATAGTCAGTCAGAGCTGGTGTTGATAAAATTGCAAACTGAGTAAAAAGCTGAAATCAGGTAACAAATGAATATGAACAAAAACAAAACACTGCAGATGCTGAACAAAGCAGAGAAGTAGATCAGTCAGCATCTGTGGAGAGAACCGACAAAATGATGTTTCGGGTGTACAGTCTTGACAAAGGATCCACACATGTGAAACGTTGACTCATCTGTTCTATCCCCAGGTGCTGTTTGACCTGCTGTATGTTCCAGCAACTAAAAATGCTTTGACAACTCTAATTTCAAAAAAGTACAAAGCACAGCTTGAACTTTTTATAATGGGAAAGCAATACAAATGATAGAAACTTCAGCATAGTCTGTTTCAAATATATATATTTTTAAATATAATCTCAAGACACCCTCCAATAGCACACCCACATGATCATTCCTCAAGTATTTTTTATTTTATTTTATTTAGAGATACAGCACTGAAACAGACCCTTGGACCCACTGAGTCTGTGCCGACCAACAACCACCCATTTATACTAATCCTAGATTAATCCCATGTTCCCTACCACATCCCCACCATTCTCCTACCTACACAGGGACAATTTACAATGGCCAATTTACATATCAACCTGCAAGTCTTTGGCTGTGGGAGGAAACCGGAGCACCCGGCGGAAACCCACGCGGTCACAGGGAGAACTTGCAAACTCCACACAGGCAGTACCCAGAACTGAACCTGGGTCGCTGGAGCTGTGAGGCTGCGGTGCTAACCACTGCGCCACTGTGCCGCCCCAGGTGTGAGCCTTCAGTGAGTGTTAGCTGGCTATTCAACCAACTGAGCAACACAAGCCTAATACAGTTCGCTATGCACAAGCACTTCCAGCAAGGGTCACTGAATAGCAATCAGGTTCAGAAATCCAGGCAAATTCTATCCCTTCCTAACTCAGGATGCTGAGGCCAATTATAGAACCCCAATTACTGCCTGGCTGAGATCTGCTAACTCACCTCAAGCCAGAGAGCTTCCTGGTCTGCACAGCTCAGGCACTTACTAGATTAATTTTCTGAACCACCAGGAGCTGCCCAATGGATGACGATTTAAGATTGTTTCACAGACTGTCACAGCACAGAAAAAGGCCATTCAATCCAACAACCTCAAGCAGCACTTTTCTCTGCATGAACCTCGCCTAATTGCACGCTCCTGCTCAATCCTCATACCTTTAACTTAAATAATTTAAATGATAAAAGTATTAGGCATTTTTGCCAAAATATGTTAAAATATTTATATAGCCCTGGGGTGGTGAATAGAAAAGTATCAATAAAATTACGATATTACAATGTAGTAACATGGAGATTATCTCCCAGGCAGGTGAATGGAGGTTTGGGGTTACTGAACACTCTGGCCAGAAGTTTCCATGGGAAGCATGGTGACTGTAACCGTCAGGCCTCATTAATATCTCACTGGCCAGCTGCCTGCCCGAAACAGCCATAAGGTGGACAGTGGCTGGCTGCAGGCAGGTGGAGGATGGTCAGTGGGTTTCTCACTGGCTCTCGGGGTGGAATTTTATGCTCTCCCCCGCGGGAGACCACCCCGCCTCCGCTGAAACTTAGTCCGGGGTGGGAAGGCCTGTGAACGGCCTTCCCGCTCCGCTGCCAATTGAGGCCCTTAACTGGGTACTTAGCCCCCAATTAAGGGCCTCTTCCCACCGCAGCCACAATTATCCGTGCAGTGAGCAGCCCCATCACTGCACAAACAGCATGGTACGTAAAACTGTGTGGGCTGCTTCCCGGCATTGGGAAGGGGGGACTCCTCTCCCCCATGCGACCCCCACCCCTCAAGTAAAGTGGTCAGTAAACAAAATTAGAGCACATGGGATTGGGGGGAATATACTGGCATGGATTGAGAACTGGTTAACGGACAGAAATAGAGAGTAGAAATAAATGGGTCATTTTCAGATTGGCAGGCTATGACTATTGGGGCACCGCAAGGATCAGTGCTTGGGTCCCAGCTATTCACGATCTGTATCAATGATTCGGATGTGGGGATTAAATGTAACATTTCCAAGTTTGCAGACGACACAAAACTAGGTGAGTTGTGAGGATGATGCAAAGATGCTTCAAGAGGATTTGAAGAGGCTAAGTAAGTGGGCAAAAATTTGGCAGATGGACTACAATGTGGAGAAATATGAGGTTATCCACTTTGGTAGGAAAAATAGAAATACAGGAGTATTTCTTAAATGGTGACAGGTTGGGAAGTGTTGAACTGCAAAGGGACTTGGGTGTCCATGTTCATGAGTCACTGAAAGCTAACATATAGGTACAGCAAGTAATTAAGAAGGCAAATGGTATGTTGGCCTTTAATCACAAGAGGATTTGAGTATAGGAGTAAATATGTCTTACTGCAATTATATGGAGCCTTGGTGAGACCGCACCTGGAGTAGTGTGTGCAGATTTGGTCTCCTTACCTAAGGAAACATATACTTGCCATAGAGGGACTGCAACAAGGGTTCACCAAACTAACTCCTGGGATGGAGGGATTGTCTAATGAGAAAAGATGAAATAGACTAGGCTTTTATTCTCTAGAGTTTAAAGAATGAGAGGTGAGTTCAGGACACTATCTCAGAATAAGGGCAGGCTATTTAGGACTGAGATGACGAGGAATTTCTTCACTTAGAGGATGCACAATCTTTGGAATTCTCTGCCCCAGAGGGCTGTGGAGGCTCAGCTTTTGAATATGTTCAAGACTGAGATCGATAGATTTCTACATATTAAAAACAACAAGGGATACAGGGATTGTGCAGAAAAATGGTGTTGAAGTAGATGATCAGTCATGGCGGAGCAGTCTCGAAGGATTGAATGGCCTACTCCTGCTCCTATTTCTTATGTTCTTATGAGACCCCTTCTGCCCTGACCTACCTGAGGCCTGGGTTCAGTGACAATCCTCGGCCTCCAGGTCAGTCACCTTCAGCAGCAGCCAGCACCTCTGCGGTGGTGATGCAGCTGCCGGCCTCTGATTGCCAGTGACGGGGCCCTAAATCCTATGGAAGGCCTGCCTCTGTCCACTTAAGTGCCTGATTGGCACTAAATTTGGAGGGCCTTCCGGAAAAGGGGCAACCGGGATCTTGGCATTGTTTTGCCCCTTCGTTGAGATCCCTACCACCAGCATAAAATTCCCCCCTTAGTTTAAGTTGTCTGTGTGGGGCAGCGCAGGGCTTTGTGTGTGGGAAGGAGTGAAGCCTGTGGCAGCAGAAGCCTGGATGTTCCTTGTAGAGCCGGAGCAGTTTTTTTTCTTTACTCTAGTGTCCTCCGTTGGGTGTCTGGCAGGTTTCACTGGCGTGTAATGGAAGTTAAATTCCAGAAAGATGTATAACAGGCGGCTGATCTGATATTGCCCAAAGTCAAAATTAACCCCATAAGGATTGAAGGATTGTTCACCGATGGCACAGCAAAGGGAGCGAGGAATAGAGCAAGGGGCTGCTACTTGGACATATGGCTGAAGGAGATTGCTCAAGTGGGAGGAAGCTAAGGAGGCATCTGAAAACAAAGGCAAGGACCAGGAAATCAATAAGCGGGAAGCAGAAAATCAATGAAGCTTGGCAAGGATGGCGTAATGGAATTGTGTAAGTTAATGTGCGAGGACTCATGCAGCAGAATTAATTGGAGTTTGTGGAAGATGGAGAAGGAATCTAGTGAAAGCATTCGTGAAGTCACTCCTCAACATTACAAAGATAGTGATTAAGGTTTTAGTGCAAAAGGAGAAAGATGGAACTGTAAGCAGACAATGATCCAAGGATGATAAATGTAGTGTTAGCGACTGCATGAAGTATAAAGTTCAGTTTGGAGATGGAAGGAACTCAAAGATTGTAGATCCCCTGAGGAGGCAAGAGGGTAGTTGGTAGAAGAGGTATCAGAAAATGCATGTGTGGCTATCTGGTCTAAAAGCCTGACATTACATAATATTTAGGTTCTGTCATGATGAACAGCCATGTGGGCAAAATCCTACGAGATGCTAGGTGCTGTGGAACCTTAAGTCATCACAAGTGAGTGTCTTTAGGAAAGGGAGAAAAATGGGGTGTGAGAAACAATTCTCATGAACTCCAGCTGTATACATTATACAGAATGTGGGCTGGAATTCACCTCAAGGATGAGGCTTAGTTTCAGATCAACTGCTGAAACTTCCAGCTTGTGATTTAAAGTCTCATGTGAACTCATGTTACAACGGATTAGAAAATCGAGAACTAAATCAAATGAATGAAATGCCCTTCTAAGAACGAGTTATCTAACACAGTTACCTGATACACGAATGGTCCTTAAAAGCACAACATGTGCTGTCAGACTCATTTTATTTCTGGGCTCATTCCCCTTAACTGCAGTAACTCTTTAATTTGCACTACTACCTGCCAATGCTCTACTTTCTGCATCCTTTATGCTTAAATAAACCTTTATCGTGCCCTTGCACAGTACCTGTTGGAGACCAAAGAGACAGCAGAAGGAAAAAGCAGAGCATGCACTGATTCCAGCTTCAGAAGCAGGTGGCAGCCAGGTGGGACAGCGCAGTGGAAGCAACACCTTCCTACCCGACTATCCTCCCTTTTCAGATTGCCTGCCTTACTTTCTTCTGCCCAATGCCTGTTTGCTCAGAACATGGCCCAGTTGTAGGCACACCATCTGTTTAATCAACAGACTGTACAATATGGCGACACAGCACCTTAAAAGGAGTCTTTGTGTGTCATTGCTAGAGCATTTTGCTAAAATGCAGCCAGGTTATAATAACATTTCAGCAAAGTAACAAAATGCTGCTGTTGTTTTGGGAGGGTGTTTTTCACATTACTTCTCTCACAGTCTAAATTAACTGCTCTGAAACTTCAGTGTAATAGCAGTCATATTATTTCTGTAGATGTCGATGTAGATACTGATTCTATTAATGTTTATTATGTTTGTGTATACTTGTACAAGTGTGCATGCACACTCAATATGACATATATACTGTATTGAGTGGTTAATTGTTCCAATTAATCCACAAGTGTGACAGACAACAGTTCCTAATTACTGTAGACTTTTTTCATGAGCGGAATAAGTTGAGTTGCATTCTATTCCCACTATAGTTAATATTTTAATTTTTGCACGAGTTGCTGTGTAAATGTGAGAAGTATAATGGAAACATTGCATTAACAGTGAAAAGTCTTCATAGGAGTTCCTAAGGAGATTTAGAATACTTTGATAGTGGCACAATGTCATTAATGGTATCAGTACAGTATATGAGAGGCAGCTTAAATGATATTTTCCACTTGCATAATATGTAATTCTTATTTTCACTATTATGAAAGGCCATTTTTAGAGACTTGAAAAGTTGTGTAGCATTTCTAGCCCAGAAGTTATCCTCAAGTTCAGGAACACTGAAAAATCTGTAGCATGAGTATATTTTATTGATCTATCTAAAAACATTTTCAATCTTTTGGATCTGTCAACAACTAATAACATTCATATTTGCAGTATCTTATTGAAACGTTGCTGCATGATCCTTTTGTCTACCGGGTATCAACTGTGCTGCTGCCTCATCCACTCTACACCACACACCCCCACCCCTACCCCAGCACTAAGCCTCACTACCACACAGTTAAAAATCTTCTGCGAACAATTACTCTAATTGCAAAAGGAGGCTTCTGAAAATGCAACTTCTGGGAGTAGACTGCAGTAGACATAAACAACGATAAGGGACTGGAAAAACAAGTTTTAATTACAGACGCTTTTACATAACTACTTTTTTTTTCCCATCCAGTTTTATTACTCTAGGGCAAAGGCACTTCATCCATGCAAATATCAAGCAAAGGCAACCCCGTACTGATTCTACACTACGGGCATCCAGTGTAAAATTCCTCTGTTCTATTTCCAGGCAAGGTCACATAGAAAGGGCATGGAAACCAGCCAATGGTTTAGAGATAGAGGCACTGGTGAGGAACTCATAATAAGTTTCAGCAATCTAGCCAGCAGGCTGGAGGCCCAGACTGCAGCAATTCTATCTTCTGAACTCCTCCCTCTCTTCCTGACTTCAAGTACAACCAGCAGCATGGCTGCAGCTGCAGCATGAGATCTGTGGAGCTTGTGATCCCTCTCAGATATCTAGGATTATTCTCGCTGTAGGGGAAACCTGAAGAAAAATACAAGTTTGCACAACTTCCAGAACTTAATAAGGACTTAGAAAAATGCAAGGAACTGCTATGTTTTAATCTGGATATACATCTTCCCTGTAATTATAACTTATCTACTTTGGCCAAATTCTATTTAATTCTATTATAATAATTATTTACCATAATTTTAGGAGTGGGACTAGCATAAGGAAAATGATACTATGATACCTGGTTTTACACACTAATATACAATGAAAAAAAACTATCTTCTAAATAGATAACATATTGTGTAAATAGCAAAACAGATCTTCTAATATCCTTCTACTGGTCAGCATACGATATAGTTTTGCTTTATTTCTATACACAGATGATGCTTGAAACAGCCTACACTTGGAATAAACTCAAAGCACACAGGAATTGCAATTCCATGTTTATTGCGATTTACATTTTCCACCAGCAACACTTATCTTGCAAAACATTAAATATCTATAAAGAATTATAGGCAGTGGTACAATTGACGGGTTTAAATAATGCGACTAAACCACACGTTGCAATCGTGCAGTTCATGCACCTTTTTTTATCTCTACTCAGAATCTATTCCTCTTCCTAGAAAAAGAAAAAAAATTGCACATTGAAACAAAACAGAAAATGCTGGAAGGACATAGCAGGTCAGTTATCACCTGGAGAAAGAAAAGACAGGTTAACATTTCATCAACATTACAGATATTGACTGAACCTCAATGTATTTCCAGCATTTTCTGTTTTTGCTCTATTCTTCTTAGTAATCAGTGTGTATGTCAACATTTTATTTTAATTACTGTTCTAATAATGAACTGTGATTAGTAAATTTGATTTCTGAAAGGCTTATTGTCCAATCCTATTTTGGGAATCTGTTTCCCTCTAATAAAAGGTCAGGCACCCCATTTCCCCCCTAATCTCTCCTCTCAGATCCTCCCCAGACAACATGCTTCTGAGGATGAAGAAGCAGAGCGAGATGGGAACAAACCAGTGGGAATAGCCTTTCCGTAAATGAGTGAATGCAGAATCTTTGCCAAGTGCCTTCCATGCTTTGTAGTGCAGGAGGGGCTCAAAACTGCTATCAGCAAATTTTTCACTCTCATCTTTCAAGAAGTTATCAGGGTTTAGATTTAAAACAGTAATGACTCAGGTTCCCACGATAGGCCCAAAACAGCAATTCTTGTTACAACAAAGCTGTCATTAGGGACAGCTTTTGCCAAACACATTGATCTACTTTCACTGCACCATCTGGTTGCTTTTAGTCCGGCATTTAAAAAAAACACATGGTTGCAGGGGACATCATCTTCCTTATTATTGGTTGTTGTCAACACAATTAATATGCTTTGAAATTTTTTCTACAAAATGAGCATCATGCAAAAGCTTTTAAAAGTTGCTGTGTTCACTTTAAGCTGACACAGAATTTGCTGGATTCCACTCAGCCAACCAAAGGGCTCTTTGTACGTCCAAATAGCTTTTATCAGGCCTAGTTGATTCTCATGGCACAGGCTGATCAGAGCATGAATGTAATTGACAAACAAGCCTGGGAACAGGCAAGGATGTCGTCATGGTGACAGTATCTGAATGACAGCCATGCAACACCTTTATCTAGTTTGCAAACACGCAAAATAACATGATGTTGTCAATACGGAGCTCAGATCAGGTCATAGAATATACTTAGAGGATCCATTGAGAATTTTCTATCAGCACCCACTGATACAGGTCCAATATCCGGGTCTTCCAGTAACTGTTATGATGATACTGTTAAATGCATTCTTTTGTCGAATTCTGCATTACTATGCACGGAGCCTCTGACTGTTGCGACTGGGGGCAGGATTTTTAGCTCCCACCAGGGCCAGGAACGGAGGTGGGAGGGTGCTGAACTTTGTGCCGGTTCCCTGGCTCCATCCCAGAGGTGGGATTGGGGTGGGAGGAGGGGGGGCACAATAGGGCAACCCACCACTTGCAAAGTAATTAAAGGTCTACTGAGGCCTATTCATATTGAAGTCAGCCTCTAAATCCCGCCAGGCGGTGGGGACAGTTTAGCAGCCTGAAGGCAGCCCACCGCCAGGCAGGCTTAGAGGCTCTCTCTCTGCCTGCCTGGGTCCAGCAGCAGCAGCCGCAGACCGCCTTATTGAGGGAGCACCCCCCCGCCCCCCACCCCCACAATGGTGACCCAGCTGCAAAGACCATTTATTATTTTAAATTTTAAAAAGTTACAGAGAGTGCGCCTCAATTTTGGGGCACCCACTTACCTGCCATGGCATTCTGCGGCTGCTTTCAAGCTGGATGGCTTCCTATTCCTCCAGCTTGGAGAGCCTGCCCGTCATCCTTAATTGGACAGCGAGCCTGCTCTCTGGCCACTAATTGGCCAAATCGGGGAAAATCATAGGTGAGTGACTGTTTCCCCACAGAGTTCCGTCTTCTGATCCCAATTTGAGCCTCACGGCAGGATTCAGAAACCCACAGAAATATCATGCCCTTGGGCTGTATCCCAAAATACCTCTAACCGGACCAGCTAAAAGAGGAAGGAAGAACAGAATATTGGCTCAGGTAAGTCATAACAAGGTGCACCTCCAAGTTGCTAATCCAATAATTTTTGTTAATTAGGTTATTTAGGGAATGCCAGTATGGATTTGTGAAGGGCAAATTGTGTGAAACTAACTTGCTGGAGTTGTTTTGAAGAGGCAACAGAGTAGGTTGATCGGAGTAATTCTGTTTATGTGGTGTACATAGACTTCCGAGAAGCATTTGATAAAGTGCCACACAACAGACTTGTGAGCAAAGTTACAGCTCATGGAATAAGAGGGACAGCAGCAACATGGATACGAAATTGGCTGAGCGACGGGAAAGAGAGTAGTGGTTAATGGATGTTTTTCTGACCAGAGGAAGGTTTGTTGTGGAGTTCCCCAAGAGTGGGTGTTAGGACCCTTGCTGTTCCTGATATATATTAATGACCTAGACCTTGGTGTACAGGGCACAATTTCAAAATTTGCAGATGATACGAAACTTGGAAACATTGTGAACTGTGAGGAGGATAGAGTAGAACTTCAAAAGAACATAGACAAGTTGGGGGAATGGGCAGACAAGCGGCAGATGAAATTTAATGCAGAGAAGCGTGAAGTGATTCATTTTGGTAGGAAGAATGCAGAGAGACAAAAGAAAATAACGGGTGCAACTTTAAAGGGGGTGCAGGAGCAGAGGGACCTGGGTGTATATGTCCATATATCATTGACGGTGGCAGGACAGGTTGAGAGAGTGGTTAATAGAGCATACAGCATCCTAGGCTTCATTAATAAGGGCATAGAATACAAAGCGAGAAAGTTATGTTAAACTTCTATAGAACACTGGTTCAACCTCACCTGGACTATTGCGTCCAGTTCTGGGTGCCACACTTTAGGAAAGACATGAAGGCATGAGAGAGTGTGCAGAAAAGATTCACGAGAATGGTTCCAGGGATGAAGAACTTCAGTTATGTGGACAGATTGAAGAAGTTGGGACTGTATTCCTTAAAGAGAAGGTTGAGAGGAGATTTGATAAAGGTGTTCAAAATCATGAGGGGTCTGGTAGAGTAGATAGGGAAAACTGTCCCCATAGGTGGAAGGATCAAGAACAAGAGGGCACAGATTTAAGATAACTGGCAAAAGAAGCAACAGCGACACGAGGAAAAACTTTTTCACACAGCAAGTGGTTAGGATCTGGTATGCACTGCCACAGGCTGCAAGAACTTTGTACCTGTTGGACAAGTGCAAGAGCGGAGGCTCCACCAATACTACTTTCTGGATCCCCACACCTGCCTCACACGTAGTCACACCCTCCCTTCCCTGACCATGGACCAAATCTGAAGTAGTTAACCCAAGTGTGATTGCCTCCTGGAACAAAGTGTCGTAACGTTCCCCCTCCCTGATGCATTGCAATGTCTGAAGCTTGGACTCCAGTGCATTAACTCTGAGCTAAAGTTCGTTGTGCTGCAGACACTTACTGCAGATGTGGTTGTTGTGTATCACACTGGTGTCCCGCAGCTCCCATATGTTACAGCTGCAACACATCACCTACCCTCCATCTCTATAGTAATTTATTTAACTAATTAGGTTTTGAACTATCACTCAATTGTCTATTTACAGTTTTTAAATCTAGGTAATAACCTTGTGTAATTTATTAAATTTAGTTATATGCTTTAGGTCTTTACTGTAACTTAGCCCACAGTCCTAATTTAATGCTTTTTCTTTTACATTTATCTTTTATATATCAAGCAGCACCTCTTAACCCCCACCTCACCGAAATCCCACACTCACCAAATTCCTTTACACTCCGGTGAAATCTGCATTCAGGTGAAGCTGCTCTGTGCTAAAACTTTTATTACTAATTCGCTTACTGTTTTACCTACTCCGACTGAAATTTTAATTTCTGGGTTTTTAGTTTAAACTAATACCCTAGTTCCGAGGGGGGAAAAAAGAGAAATACTCACCAACCACTTACTGCTCTCCTGTGATGTCACACGTTGATTTTTTTCCCCCCCTGTTTTTCAACTTCTTGATTCCAAAGAGGTCCGCCTGCTCCTGCTGCTGCTCTCAGGCTCTTTATATCCCCGCCTCTGCTCCCACTGATGCTCTCGGGCTGCCGTCTTTATATCCCCGCCTCTGCTCCTGCTCCCACTGCTGTTCTCGGGCTGCCACTCTTTGTATCCCCGCGTCGCGCCTCTGCTGCTGCTCTCGTGCCTCGGGTCACTGCTCTTTATATCCCCACCTCTCACCTCTGCTCCTGTTCTCGCCAAATATTACAATAAGGCTGCTGGTCTCATATTTAACCGCTATTAAAAACCCGCCAGCTAAAGGGAGGCGAGGACTGCTGGATCTAGGAGTTAAGTGCCTTTCCACTCACCTGATGGATGCAAATGCATCTGCCTCACCAAACCCGAGTTCCGACACCTCCCATCCTTTTGATCTCTCATATGGCCTCCAATCTTCTCCCACTGACCTTTCCAATCACCTCCATGAGGTCACCGATCTCTTCCAGAGACTAAAAATGTTAATCAGGGCCTTCGAGAACTTCCAGGTTTTCTGACCTCATACCAGTCCCCCACTCAATCCCCACCTTTCAGTTAATATCCAGCCCATACAATCCACAACTCATTTTGGATACAGGAAATTCCACTTCCCTCCTTGATGTTCATTATCATTTTAAAACACATTAAACTAACAGGAGCAAGTTATATCTCATTTATGACATTTGATTTGTCCAATATTATACATTTTCATGAACAGATATATGCAACAATGGCATTCAACTGTCCAGACCAGAACATCAACTTTACATGGGAATCTGAAACTCGAAAATGAAAAGTCACTTTTAGCAGACTGCCAATCCTCTGAAATCTGCCCCACAGACTAAATGGGGTGAGCTGCAGACTTCAAGGCAGCCACAGTATCCAATAGAGCCACTTCAAGTAGAAAATCTTTCCCTCTGCCAGCCTCAATTTCCAGGTACAGCACAGATGGAATCAATTATTATTGCTTCTGCTACTGTTTGAGTTCCTGTTGCTTTTTGGTCTTTTGCAACTTTTCCCCCCATTATAAAAACTGTCCTAAGTAGAAGCAGAGATCTGTGCACTGCCACTGATACACTGAATAGGACAATTGGTTGAGATTCTGTCACAGGTTTGAGCATCTCATTAGCTTTGGCTGTCCTCAATTGGGTTCCAGCATATAATGTTCAGCCAGTCAGAATGTTGTTTTCAAACACTGATCAAATTTCAAAGACAGAATTTTTCTACTTCTGGAGTGGCTCGCTTTAATTTAAGGTCTGTTGACACTTGAAGCACCATGACAGTCACGTCCACTGCTCTAATGAGTCAAGATTTCTGTTAAGTCTAGTGAAGGTCATAACCTGTGTCTCTTATTCAGAAGTCTAAGGGTCTCACACACCTTATACTGCCCTTTCTTCATGAATAGCCCTCTTCCAAAAAATATTTTTGTACTGAAAGGCACAATAAATTTTTCAAGGATGCTGAACACAGCTCCATAAGTATTTTAGCCAACAAATAACAATTTTTCAATACACTTGACATTGTGCGTTTGTGTGAAAAACATCACCTAAAATAAGACTACATAAATTTAGCAAGTGCACAAAAGCCAAATTACAATACATCTTTATGAGAAACAGACTAACAATGTTCCTTTTTATCAGCTCACACTGCACATCAGATTTGTATTTAAAAATATCTACTTCATATTGATTCAAGATGTCCTTGCAGTGGTTCTCAGTGATCATTTAAAAAGAGTTGGCTTCTGGTATTTGCTGTCATTGCCTAGAAGTGTTTTAAATGTCTAACAAAATCCAATAAAAATGAAGTGAAAAACAGCTTATCTGACCTGTGCAGGAGCCCTCAACACATTGACACTCTGAAAAGGCTGCTTCAATTAGAAATGAAGAAAAAAAACTTTTCTTTGAATAATGCCATGGGATCGTTCACATTCCGCTGAGAATGTAGGTGAGGCCTCAGTTTAACATCTCATCCAAAAAATGGCACTTCCAACAATGTAGCATTCTCACAGTTATAACAGTACATTCAGTAAGATTTAAAGATAGCTATATATAGCTTGCTTCATTTATGAGTGCAATCTCATACATTATATTTATACTAATCATTTATGTTGTATATTTTGGATCCTATTTTAGGGAACATGCTGTGGCCAGTATCCGATTCTTAGGAATCAGCAGTCTGCTGACCAGATCACCATCATTGAAACAACAATGAATTCACAAGAACATTGGAGTCTGGAATGAGAAGTCGGGCTGGATTTTGTTCTCCCCCAGGCATCGGGTTCTGTAGTGGGGGCTTGAAGATGGGCAAGTAAGTCTGTCAAAGCTTAAGCTTCTATTTCATTCACTTTCCTATCATTGCCTCTAACTGCATTGAAACCTTTTCTTATCCTAAGCAATCATCTGGAACAGCTCAAAAACTATGATATAAGATCATGAGTTTCAAACTATTTCAATCCATCTTTACCGTAAAATATATTGGTCCATTGATACTTTAGGATAATGAAATGAAATCTACTTCCAATTTATCTAAATAGCACTTGACTGCACTTCAAAAATAATCCAATGACAATAAAGTATCCTGAGGGCGTAAGGCATGATATAAATGCACGGGCCGGGATTTTACCCTTGGCGAACGGGAGCTATCCACCGGCTGAAAAGTCGGTGGTGAATCTGCTTCCACCTGGCCTGGGGATCGGACCAGCATTTTGCCTTTAATTGTTCTCAGGTGGGATTCCACCCGCTTGAGGCAGGAAGTCTCGCCTAATAGAGCTGACAGCCAATCAGCGGGCCGGCAGCTCTTAGTCCCAGCAGCGCCACCGGGAGAGGTGGCCATTGCTGGGGCTGCAATCCAGCTTCAAGACGAAGATGTGAGAGAGCCCGGAACCAAGGTAAGTTTTTGTTGCCTCGATGGGGGTGATCGGTCGGACCCCAGCGAGGCAAGGGTGGTCAACTGGGGAGACGGGGGCAAGCTGGGTGTGGATGGGGCAGTGGGGGCAGCCCTCCATTGGGCACAAGGTGCCCAATCATGGGTGCCATCCCTGCCCACCCCAGGCCATCAGAGAGCCGCCTGCTTTTGTCAGGCGGTTTCTCTTGGGCCTGGGACACCTGCCTGCCAATGGTAAAATTCCCGTGGCAGTGGGCGGAGGCCCTTAAGGGACTGCTGAGTGGCCACTTAAGAGCCTTGATTGGCCTGGGGTAGGCAGGCCGTTTTTCGCTGCTGCCACCCTGTGTACAGTAGTGGCGGAGGCGGCAGCAGGTCAACAAGGGACCCCCCCCCCCCCCCCCACCGAGCCTCCTGCTCCGTTTTACACCCCCCACCCCGCCATCTTCTCGTTCTTGGGGGGGGGGGGGGGTAGAATTGTGGCCAAGGTCTTTCTTTTCTGAATGTAAAATATCTCCCTTAAACTCTGTGACTTGCCACTTCTCTCCTTTTCTTCAAAAGCCTCATCAAAACCTACGTTGATTGTGCTTTTAGTCGACTACTCTTCTACTTTATGGCTCTAGCTTGAAACAATGACAGTTCACCTACCCCACCACCTCCCCCCTCACTCCACCCTATTCTTTGGGTCTGTGGTCCCTCCATCTAAACAAGTTACCATTTAAGCAGAGGTCCAGCAGGAGTAGGCTCTGTCTCCAAATCTTGTAACAACATCCCAAAACTTAATTCTGCAGGGTAGAAATTTGCTTTAGGCAGCAGTGTTAAATAGGCATCACTGCATTAGTCGCTGTTATATGGCCTGTTTGTTATCCAGCTCTATTAAAGTAAATGGGACTGAATATCAGGCGTGGAAGATAACATGAAGCTGATAAAATATCCCTCGTTTTGCACTACCACCTAAGATGAATTTCTACCCCTGCATCTTTAAACTTGCTCCAATACTGATATGAAATATTACAATATTGTTGGGAATTAAGAGACTTTTGTAAAGGTGCAATTCATGTAATGAAGCAATTCAGAAAGTATCAAAAGCAATGACAGTAGTTTACAAAAAACATCAAAACCTCAAGAATGGTTTACAGCCTGACCTCACTTCCTGGTATCTTATTTTGTTGATAACATATTCCTTGATTTTTATGTTCTGTCCATTTACATTTTGACACAGTTTTGCCTGATGACTGGCAATGCACGATGTTTCCTTAAAATATGACATTCAGAAATAAAGCATTAATGGCTCATGATGCTGACAAAGGAATAATAATAATTTTTAAATTTAGTACTAATTACTGGTATTTACTTTAGAATTATTCAGATCAAGTGTGCTGTGTAAAATTAATGGGAGTGGGAGTTAAACCTTAAAACATTGATAAAAAGAACCAAGTTACAATGCAATCACACAAAAGCATACACACTTTACATCTGGACAAAAACACGAATGAAAATGAAATCCTCTCTCAGCAATTCTAATCTTACATTATAATGAGGGTCACAAAAATCTAAACGATGGCACCAGATGCATTAGATTTGGAATGACGGTTCAATTTTTAGCATGTCTGGCTATCTGTTTACAGAAGCAGGAAACAATTAAACTCCACATTTGTATCATGAGCTCCAGTTAGTCATTTAATTGCCTAAAGCTGTTGTAACTCTCCTGATGAGTAGTTTATTTATTTTTTTAAAGACGTTTTAAGAAAAATAAGTTTAAGCAGCTTTCAGCTGTCCTGTTTGAAACAATTCCATCTTTCAAAAATGGGACAGAAGTTGATTTAAAGGCTTATTGTATTCCCGTTAAGTATTTGATGGGTAAACATGTAAATAGAAGCAAACTGTCAATGGCATGAGAAATAAATGGAAACTTTAACAACTGTCCATAACACGAGTCCACTAATTTAATCTAATTATTCCTAGAATTGCAAAACATTAGTGTATCTTGTTTTGAAATAATAATCATTGATGTGGTGGAGATAGATCTGTAAAAAAAAATGTTAGTTTTAGAAAGGAACTTTGTTTTCTCAGAATAAAATATGAATTCTTCAGGAAGGGAGTGTTTAAATAGCTTGTACAAGTCTTAGATAGCTGATGATTATGTAACCCTCTATGGTAACTCTGATTATGCACCAATCACAGTCAGCAATCAAACTACAAGGACTTTCTCTTGAAACTAAGTTTTTGCTCAGCTTATTAATAAGCATTCAGAACAGTGACAAATATCAAGTGCTGATTCTTGGCATTATGGGAATATTAAAATATATATGTTCACCGAACAGAATGGAGAGGTATGATCAGGAAGTATGGGGCAGTCAGTAAACCTATAGACAATCAAATGGATAAAATTTGCCTTAGCTCTGTAGTTTATTTTTCAGTTCTGATTTGGTACAAGGTTTTGTTTTTGATGGTCAGGCTATTTCATTATGAAAGTCAACAACAATTAAGAGATGCTGCATCTTTAAAGAGAAGGGAGTTGTACCTAAACGAGTGTGCATTTCCTTTGTGTTTTCCGAGTCATGATAATTACTAGGTGCAAAAGACCATTGCTGAGCCTGACTATATACACATAGTTCTAGGAAATGGCTAGTGGACCTCATGCTGGGGGCAAGTCTGCTGAACCAAGGTAACTGAAATTTAGACAGCCCTTTGTAAGGTTTAAAACTGCATTATCACCATGTTGGGCCTATATAGGCTATAAGATACTTTCTGATCAAAGGTCATCGACCTGAAATGTTAACTCTATGTTTCTCCCTTCACAGATTCTACCTGAACGTTTCCTGCATTTTCTGTTTTTATTTCAGATCCCCAACACATGCAGTATTTTGCAGTCAAGGTTTTTTCCTGGTTTTCTGAACCGCATGGATAATTACTAATGGTTTGATAAAGGAATAAGCTATTACCATTTTTAGATATGGACACAGTCATAATCGGATTGGGGAATAATTCTAGAAGCATTTTCTTTTGCAGCTTCATTATAATGAAATAGTCCAGTAGTTATGTTACTGGACTAGTAATCTAAAGACCTGGCTGACTGATCCAGAGGCAGGAGTTCATAGGAACATAGGAGCAGCAGGCCATTCAGCCCATCGTGCCAGCTCCGCCATTCATCCACTTCAATGCCCTTTTCCCACACTATCCCCATATCCCTTTATGTCATTGGTATTCCCCCATTGGCAACTGGGGAATCTCAGTTCAGTTAATTAAATAAAATCTAGAATAGTATTAGTACTGGTGACCGTGAAACTAGCGGATTGTCATTTTAAAAAACTCATCTGGTTCACTTATGCCCTTTAGGGAAGGAAATCTGCCATCCTTACCCATATATGGCTGAATTTTATGATCAGCGGTCTGCCCGCGCGGATCCGCCATCACTGAGTCCCCGCGATATTACGCGTGGGGGCTCATTTAAATGGAGGGGGCGGAATGGCTGCCCCTGATGACGTAGAGGGGGTGGCCGCTCCATCCCCGGCAATGGTGTCTGGCACCACCACGCAGGCGCCAGCGCCATTTTTAAAGGGCTTTAAGCCCTTCACTAGCATTTGCATTTTTAAAGGGAACAAACGTTCACAATTAAAGTGACACATAGAATAACATTTTCACTCCACTCACCCACACCCCTAAGGAAGAATCGATTCATTAATTTCCCATTCCCCCACAATAAGACTTGTATGCAGATTCTGACCTTTATTACCAGTCAAAAGACTATTCACCACTATCCATCCACCACCCACTAGAGGCCTGCTTTCAGTTGGGAATAAGAACCTGACCCGAACCCGCCTGAACCACAGCAGACCCGAGCCCTTCCGATTTTGCCCCAAGCCCGACCTGACTTCAACCCGCCACTACTCGACCCGACCATCCCTTTACTTATCTTCCTGACACCGAACCTGCAAGAAGCTGCAGCGCATGCGCAATGACGTCATAGTGATGTCACTCGCTCACTGCGCAGACTCAATTTCATCCCGGACTCCCAGCTCAGTTAAGTTTTTTGAATTTCAATACTTACCAGCAGAGCACTTACCGTGTGTGTCCAGCTTGACCCAACCCAACTCAGCCTGACCCGACATGAGCCCGAAAGCCGGCCCCAGAAGATGGCCCCGACCCAAACCTGACACATGTCGTCGGGTCCTGTTGGGTTGGGGTCGGGTAGCAGGCCTCTACTACCCACCCCGTCCGGAGAAATTCATTGCTCCCTCCTCCCCACCAGTGTCACGCCTTGGATGTCTGCACCGCGGGAGATCCGGCTGGCATGGGACAGCTATTGGGATCAGGTAGGTTTATTTGCATGTTTTTAAATATTAAAATTAAGGCCCAGCCGCTCGACAGCAGGGGGGGGAGGGGGGGGGGGTGCCACATCGAGGCCTCACCGCCACTGGTAAAATGCAGCAGGGCCTTCTCGGCATCGGCGGCTGAGGCGGGCCTTTCCCGGAAAAAGTTTCTGGGCCCCCCCACCACAACCCCCGACGTCAGAGTGCTGGTAAAATTAAGCCCATATGATTCTAGTCTATATATGATTCCAGAGCCACAATGTGGTTGATTTTTAACTGCCCCATGAAATGGTCTAGCAAGCCACTCAGTTGCATCTAACAAATTGGCATTGACCTAGGCACCAGGCATGTCAAAGGCACCCTACAAGGTCCTCCTTACTAACATTTGGGGACTTGTGCCAAAATTGGGACAGCTGTCCCACAGACTAGTGGAGCAACAGCCGGACATAGTCATACTCACAGAATGATACTTTTCAGCTAACCTGCCGACTCTTCCATCACCTCCCTGGGTGTGCCCTGTCCCACCAACAGGACCGACCCACTAGAGGTACACAGTCAGGAGGTGAGTGACGCTAGGAGTCTTCAACATTAACTCCGAACCACATGAAGGGCTGTATTTTACAGGTCCGCTGCCGATGGTCTGTCCACGCGAACTGCACATCACGGAGCCGCCGCAATATTAAATGCAGCGGCTCATTTAAATGGCCAAGGCGGTTCCCCCCCATCCCCCCAGATGACGTGGAGAGGGCGGGTGGTCTGCCCCCAGAAATGGCATCAGCAGCCTTTACGCAGGCGCTGATGCCATTTTTTAAGGGCTTTGCACCCTTCCGTTTAAATTTTTAAAGCTGCAGTGAAGTTAAAAAATTAACTAAATTTATCCTGATCCTCTCTCACCAACCCCCCCCATAACCATGGAAATAGTAACCAGCCCACTCCTCCCCCAAAACACTTACCTTGCGCTCCTGACCTTCCCCCCGCCCCCAAAGATCATTAACTTTAAACTTTACCCCTTCCCACCACCCCCCAGACCAAAGATATTACTCTGATGCTGCTCCCGCCGCCCCCTCTCCTGCACTGAGAAACTTACCTGCACCCTCCCCCCCACCCCACCAGTGTTCTGGCTTAGATCCCCTGACGGGGATCTGAAGGTGTGGGCGTGCCGGCCACCGGCACCAATATCGCACCGGAACAGGTGGTGGGAGCAGGTAGCTCATTTATATTTTTTTAAATATGCAGATTTGGCTCCCAACACCGAGCGGCGGGGGGGTTGCCCCAAGGCCTCGCCGCCGCCAGCAATATTGGGCCAGGCCTTCCCGGCGGTGATGCCCATGGTGGACCTCTGCCAGAGATATTTTCTGGCCACCCCCGCCATTGGGAGGGGGCTGTAAAATCCAGCCCAAAGTCTCATGGCATCAGATCAAACATGGATAAGGAAACCTCCTGCTGATGAACCAGTACTCCTCCATGTGGAACACCACTTGGAAGAAGGACCGAGGGTATCAAGGGCACAGAATGTACTCTGGGTGGGGGACTTCAATATTCATCACCAACAGTACCACGACTGACCAAGCAGGCTGAGTCCTGAAGGACATAGCTGCCAGACTGCACCAGTGGCATGTGGTGAGAGAAGCAACACAAGGGAAAAACCTACCTGGCCTCTTCCTCACCAATCAACCTGTCGCAGATGCATCTATCCATAACAGTATTGGTAGGTCTGATCGCAGTCCTTGTGGAGACAAGGTCCTATCTTCACACTGAGGACACCCTCCACTGCATTATGGGAAATCTTCAGAACAGATCTCTCACCTCAAAAGTGGGCAAGCCATGAGGCACTGTGGGCCATTAGAAGCAGCAGAATTGTATTCCACCACAATCTGTAACTTCATGGCCTGGCATATTCCTCACTCGAACATTACCATCAAGCCAGGGGATCAACCCTGGTGCAATGGGGAGTGCAGAAAAGCATGCTAGGAGCAGCACCAGGCATACCTAAAAATAAGATGTCACCCTGGTGAAGCTACAACATAGGACTACATGCATTCTAAACAGTGGAACCAGTGTGCTATAGACAGAGCCAAGAAATCCCACAACCAATGGAACAGATCAAAACTCTGAAGTCCTGTCACATCCAGTCGTGAATGGTGGTGGACAATTAAACAACTAATGGGAGGAGGAGGCTCCATGAACATCTCCATCTTCAATGATGGCAGAGCCCAGCACGTGAGAGCAAAAGAGAAAGCTGAAGCATTTGCAATCATCTTCAACCAGAAATGCCAAGTGGATGATCCATCTCGGCCTCCTCCAGAGATCCTCACAACCCAGATGCCAGTCTTCAGCCAATTCGATTCATTCCACATGATATCAAGAAACGGCTGAATGCACTAGACACAGCAACTGTTACGGGACCCAATGATATGCCGGCTATAATAAAGACCCGCTACCCGATCCAAACCCAACGACATGTGTCGGGTTAGGGTCGGGTCGGGCTGGACACACACAGCAAGAATTGCAGGTAAGTGTTAAAAGTTAAAAACTTACCTCAGCTGGGCGCTCGGGTCATCAAAGAAGGAAACTGAGTCTGCGCAGTGAGTGTCTCTATGACGTCATCATGCTCATGCTGCAGCTTCCTGAAGATTGGGAATCGGAAATTAAGTAAAGGGAACATTCCGGGGGTCAAGTCGGGCTCGATCGAGTCGGGGTCAGGCTGGGTGCGGGGGAGAAATGGGGGACTCGGGCTGGGTCGAGCTCTAGTCCGATGTGGTTCCGTCGGGTTCGGGTCAGTTTTTTTTGTGTGACTTGAGCAGGCCTTTAAGCTATACTGCTGAAGACCTGTGCTCTAGAACTAGCCGCACCTTAGTCAAGCTTTTCCAGAACAGCTACAACACTGGGATCTAGCTGACAAAGTGGAAAGTTGCCCAGGTATGTACTGTCCACAAAAAGCAGGACAAATCCAATGTGGCCAATTACCACCCCATTAGTCTACTCTCAATGATCAGCAAAGTAATGGAAGGTGTTATCAACAGTGCTATCAAGCAGCACTTACTCACCACTAACCTACTCACTGATGCTCAGTTTGGATTCCACAAAGACCACTCGGCTCCAGAACTCACTACAGCCTTGTTCCAAACATTGTCAAAAGAGCTGAATTCCAGAGGTGAGGTAAGAGTGATTGCCCTTGGCATCAAGGTGGCATTTGACCAAGCGTGGCACCAAGGAGTCCTAGTAAAATTGAAGTCATTGGGAATCGGGGGGAAACTTTCTACTGACTGCAGTGTCATGCTCGGCCCCCACCTGCCAAGAATGAGGCACATTAATTTTGTCATGAACATTGATTTTAAACTGTTACTGGAATGAAGAAAGGACTTGTTAAACAGATTAGCTGTGGCTGGAAAAGACATTTTGCATATTAACGGACGGTGCTTGGAAGGACAAAGGACCGTTCCCTGGCACATTGGAATGTGTCACACAATGGACTTTGATCACCAGGTTGTGTGTAAGAGGAGCATTTCAGCGACTGCTAAGGTGATACAATCCAAGATGTGGTCAGCCTAGTCACATGACTAACCTGCTTGGCAACCTGGATTTTTCTGAATTGTACAAACAGTTTGAACTCAGTGTCTGGTTGCTCCCGGATTGAGAAGATCTCTCCTGTCTGCTCCCATCTCTCTCTCACAAGCCTCTGAATCCACTGAAGACACATGAACCCCAAGAGAGAAAAGTCTCCTATAGCAAACAAGGTTTACGAAGAATAAAAGCAAAATACTGCAAATGCTGGAAATCTGAAATAAAAACAAGAAATGCTGGAAATACTCAGCAGGTCTGGCAGCATCTGTGGCGAGAGAAGCAGAGTTAACCTTTCAGGTCAGTGACCCTTCATCAGAGCTGGCAGAGGCTAGAAATGTAATAGGTTTTAAGCAAGTATTGCAGGGGTGGGCAAAAGATAACAAAAGAGGTGTTGAGAGGACAAGGTCACAGAGAATAACAGACCAGAAGGTCAAGGAGCAAAGGCAAACGGTATGTTAATGGTGTGGTGAAAGACAAAGTGTTAGCATAGTGAGGGTGTTAACTGACAGAAAACTGAACCCCAACGAAAAGCAAAAAACTACCTACAATCAAGGACTCTACAGTGAGCTCGAAGAACCGTAGCAAAACCTCTTCAGATATTGGCTCAAACTTTTCACTTTATTTTTTCTTCCGCTCTTTTCTGTCTCTATTTGCATGTGTGTATCGTGTATGCATGCTAGCCTGGGCGCGTTGCGTATCTGTAAGCGTCAACCGAATTAGAGTTTTTAAATTAAATGTCAACTTTTCTTCTTTAAACCTAAGAAAACCTGTTTGTGCTGGTTTCTTTGCCTTATAATTGGAAAGCGGTGAACAAGGATTCACCAAGGGGGTGCTAAAAACACGATGTTTTAAAAATTAAACCCTGTTACAGTAAGACCAGGTGACGGCTGAGAGGGACCCCTAGACACTTTTCCCACCTGGTCGTAACAGCAGTCATACCTAGCACAACAAAAGATGGTTGTGGTTGTTGGAGGTCAATCAGCTCAGCTCCAGGACATTGCAGCAGGAGTTCCTCGGGGTAACTGTCCCAGGCCCAACTATCCTCATCTGCTTCATCAATGACCTTCCCTCCATCATAAGGTCAGAAGCAGGAATGTTAACTGATAATTGTGCAGTGTTTAGTTCCATTTGCAACTCCTCAGATAAGGAAACAGACCCTGCCTGCATGCAGCATTACCTGGACAACATTCAGGCTTGGGCTGCTAAATGGCAAGTAACATTTGTGCCACAGAAGTGCCAGGCAATGACCATCTTCAACAAGAGAAAGCCTAACCACCTCTCCTTGACATCCAAAGACATTACCATTGCAGAAGCCCCCATCATCAACATCCTGGGGCTCATCATTGACCAGAAATTTAACGGGACCAAACACATAAATACTGTGGCTACAAGAACAGGTAAAAGGCTGGGTATTTTGCAGTGAGTAATTCATCTTCTGACTCCCCAAAACCTTTCCATCATCTACAAGGCAAATGTCAGGAGTGGTATTGAATACTCTCCATTTGCCTGGATGAGTGCAGCTCCAACAACACTCAAGAAGCTTGACATCATCCTGGATAAAGCAGCCTGCTTGATTGGCACCCCACGTACCACGTTAAACATTCACTCCCTCCACCATGGGCATACCATGGCTGCTGTGTGTACCATCTACACGATGCACTGCAGAAACTATGACCTCCACCATCCAGAAGAACAAAGGCAGCAGGCTCATGGGACACCACCACCTTCAAGTTCCCTTCCAAGTCGCACACCATCCTGACCTGGAAATATATCATTCCTTCTTTTTCGTTGAACCAAAATCCTGGATCCCTCTACCTAGCAAAGCTGTGGATGTACCTACACCATACCGACTACAGCAGTTCAAGAAGGCAGCTGAGCACCATGTTCTCAAGGACAATCATTGATGGGCAATAAATGCTGGCCTTGCCTGCAATACCCATATCCCATGAATGAATAAAAAGTGTATTGCAATTAACTGAAGCAAGAGCAATTTTTGTGTTGTAGATTTGAGTCAACTTTACCCAAAATGTTCCAAACCAATAAAGGATACAGAAAGATTTGCCTAGAACCAAACAATTATACACAACACAACATATATAATTCATCTTTTTCTATAAACAGATGTAAATAAAATCACACAATTTAGCTTAAATTAACACACTTAAATAAGTCTTGAGTGATTTCAAAATTATAAGCTGTAGTGTGTGTGTGTGTGTGTATATGTCAAAGAGAGAGAGAGAGAGAGAGAGGAGAGAGAGGAGAGAGAGGAGTGGGGGAGCGGGGAAGAACAGAAAGTAACCTAGTGGTAAACTCAAAAAGAGCTATAGCAATGTTGTGGGAGAGTCAACCATATTAAAGCCAGACACCACTAGTGTTAGTTTCATCCAAAACCAGAGACCACAGTCTGTCTTACTTTTTTCTTTTGCTCAACTTACTGCACAAAGCTGCTTCTGAAAGCAACACAATACATTTGGGGTTTCACCTTCCTGCTGGTAAAGTTGTCCCTTTTATCGTGCAGGGATTTTACCAGTTCCTGACTGTCCAAAGTCCTCATGCTGTTCCCTGCTGTTGTAAAACCTATTTCGTATTTAAGTGAAGAGAGAAAAATATAGTAAAATCCTAGTGTTTTCCTTCTATTAATGATTCCTCTACCCCCCATGACCACTACCCCTACACACAATGCTATCCACAACTATAGAGGAGACACCACACCAGGAAATGCTGGGGAGCAATGCATCGCTGTTATGGGGAAAAGCAGGATGGCCTTATAGTAGTCACACTGGTGGTCGACAAAACCACTAATATTATTTTTGTTTTCTTCTTCTTTCTTTTGGGCCTGCCTCCTTATCTCGAGAGACAATGGATACGCGCCTGGAGGTGGTCAGTGGTTTGTGAAGCAGCGCCTGGAGTGGTTATAAAGGCCAATTCTGGAGTGACAGGCTCTTCCACAGGTGCTGCAGAGAAATTTGTTTGTTGGGGCTGTTGCACAGTTGGCTCTCCCCTTGCGCCTCTGTCTTTTTTCCTGCCAACTACTATTTTTGTTTATAGCGTGATTAAAACCATGTCTGGCACCTCTGACTTTCAGAAAGCCACCAAGAAAGGTACGTTTTCCCCCCAAAAAATCTACTTTTTCAAAATTGTACAATTTGCAACAGCACACTGGAACTGAATTCAATTAGGTACTCTTTTCTAGCATAAATGGGGGCATTCATTTTCCCTGTACCATTCATTAACTACCAAAAGGTTTCCATACCCTTTATATAAACAACATATTCGTTTTAAAATCTCACGGATGTTAGACGGTATGGTACTTTAAAAAAAATTACACAATAACTTCTTTTTTAAAAACTGATATGGATTTTAATACCAATACTAAACACAATAATTTAGAGATCATTCAGGGCCCCATTCTCACCACATGCAGCACTAGGTTTTCAACTCCACTTATTTTTTTCTTTTAACCCTTCAGCTCACTCACAATACATTGCCACCAGACAGTCCACCCTGTACAGCTGCAATAAAGATACCATCTGGTACATGGAACCGCAGTGGACAGGACAGGATAGCAAATGAAATCTCTGGAAGTGAATGACTTAAAGACAGCAGGGCTTTTTTGGTTTGTTTCCCCTTTTCAACTGATTCCCCCAACTCCTCCCCCACAGAAACATGATGCTCAACTGATGTCTCATACATGCAACAAAGAGCAAACTGCTGAAGACAAAGAAGGTTGCCTCCATTGTAGTATATACAACAGAAAATTGTAACATATACAATTTGCAGATTCTGCTGCAGCTATGAACCCTTTTTCCATGTCTAATTAATAGGTTCAAATTGCTTATTGAATTGTATGTGTGATTATCAGAATCAATTTCAAATGATGGAGGGTGGGGCAGGAGAAATATTAACAGGGATGGGGAAATAAACTCTTCCTGAAAGAAACCAGATCATTCAATGCAGACATGTGGATACAAATTGTGTGGTTTTGATGCAACATTTTACAGATGACAGAGTTAGATGTAAAGATACATTTTTTTTAACTGAAAATTGTTGAACTCTACATATACTCAAACTGCACATTAAATAATTGAGTTTACAGAAATTCTACCACACAGAAAAACTCCAGCAGCTCACTTTTGTTATGTAACATCTAGAGCAACAACAACAAAAATGAAATGCTTACCTGAGTATAGGCACCAAAGGAAACAATGACAGCACATGGAACAAAAGGGAAATACACCATTAGTTTCTTTTCTGAAACTATATCAATAAAAGTATATAAAGTCCTTATAAAAATTCCCAATAAAACTAGCAATACCTTTTTTAGGCATTGGGACATTAGTTTCAGAGCAGTGGAAAAGGACATGATAATTGCTTTCATACTGTTGAGTCAAGACACAGCACAAGACTAAAACATTAGAATGCAGCCATAACATTACAACAGTGAACACAGCCACATTTGTGAGTCCATATATCTCAGTCTGAAACATGCTAAATTAACTTCTGTACATCTTATCACTTTTAAAAAGCTTATTATAATGTTCGAGACTGCACGATATACAAATTCAAATTTTAACAGATCAGATTAATTGCACAAGAAGATGATTTCAGCCTTTACATCTAGGTGTTTCAATAATCAATTGGCAAATTCAGTGGACTTTCTGGAATAAACATTTGTCCAACCTCCCAGAAAAAATGCTATGTATTGTAAGAGATAATGCTAAACAAATACTTCACTGAGATTCCTACCTGCTGCTCAATATTATGTCTCAGTTTTCAAAATTACATCCTCAGTAGGCATGCTTTCCAATTGCCATAGAGTTTTACAGGGATCAGGGGTGGGAAATGGTGCTGTCCTGTAAATTACTGGTCCAAGGTCATAAAAATACAAACTTAATGATTACATTTTGTTTATTTTCAACAGTAAAAACCAAGGAACAGCAAATAATGTATGCATTACAACAAGCACCAACAGTAGCAATCTCAACTGATCTATTTACTGGATGTAAAAATAGAAAATGCTGGAAATACTCGGCAGATCTGGCAGCATCTTTGGAGAGAGAAACCACAATTAATGTTTCAGTTTTGATGAAGGGGTATCAGCCTGAAATGTTAACTCTCTTTCTCTCTCCACAGACGTTGCCAGACCTGCTGAGTACTTCTGCCATTTTTTGTTTTTATTTCAGACTTCCAGCATCTGCAGTACTTTGCTCTTGTATTTACTGGATGTGTCTTCCAGATATTGACTAGAATTGGTAGGGAAATTTTGGTAATAGTCAATCCTCAAATCCTCCATGAAATTCTATTTGTAGTAGCCCTTGTCAAACCTTTGCAGTCGCAGGACTGAGGGATACTTGATTTCGCCGGACCAGCAGTACCATAGTTTGGATTGAAGTTGTTTTACGTCTCTGATTTCATATTTTGTACTGTACATTAAAGTCTTCAAAAGCGCAAGAGAATAAATCATTTGGCAGACGATCTCAGGTGATTCTAATACTTGTGTAGGCACCAAAAGTTAGTACATCACAAAGAATTGTCTTCCTACAGTATATTCTAAACACCATATTTAGGACTCTGCTTAGCATAAATTAACCAAATTATAAAGTGAACATCCACCTTACTGTATATGGTAATTTTAACTTTAGTCCAGTTGAAGGATTTAGAAGATGTACTACAACAATGATAACTCTGCTCAGGTTTTAATCATTCTTGTACATACTATCACAATCCTGTCATTTGCAGGAGTATACAGCATACTGCAAGTAAGTGAGGTTCAAACAACTTTGCAAAACAGATTATCTAATTCAACTAAAGTATAAAAGCAAGGAATCCTTCTGCTAATTTTTTTTTTACCATCAGGCCATTTAGAAGAGGATATAGATGAATATGTAGCTTGAGCTACTCAAAACCTACAGATTCACAAAAAGATGTATGCAAGCTACAGTATCAAGTTACCATTAATATGCAGTGTACTTATGCAACAGAAATATGTACAACTGGCTTTCTGAAAATTGGCCCAGGAAATTTTTTTTCCCAGGCCTAATTAGTTCTGTAATGAATCCCATATTTTTTGCCTTTGCACCTTTTTGATGTTTCTCACTCAAAAGCTTTGAGGATTTAGGCTTCGCGGTAGGGGGCTGTGATCACTACCCGAAAGATGATCAGTACTGAATGAAATCTTGGGGCCAGTAAAAGAGCAATCTGGGTAGTAACAAAAATTCTGGAGAAAAAATGTAATTAAATTTGCATTCACTCATGTGTGCTAGCACAGTTCCAAAAGCTTTATTATGCTCATTGCTTAAATATAGGTATGAGTACAGTAGGTGAAAGGGTTATAAGGCCATTGCTGCTTTGAAAGTGATATACAGCTCCATTGTTGCTGATACCATTCCACTCCCACCCTCACATCTGAGTTCCAAGAAACTGTAGTGACCAGTAAAGAAAAGGTTATGACCTTTTGAACCAATGGACTCTGCCTCATTTCACATGTGAACAGATAACAATTTGAATATGCCTCTTATCCTCAATCATAACTTGATTAATTTACTGAATTGCCAAGTCATTTGAACTTCTTGCGCTAATCATGCACTCTCAAAACTAAGTTACATTAAACAATTTATGGTGTTTTATTAAAGATACATATTAAAACAAAAGTAAAAAATTGATGATATGAAGGGAGAGTCCTTTTTCAAAGAGATTTGCAAAATCCACATACTATAACAACAGGAAGCTAGTGAAAATCTGCTAAATCCATTTCATATTATTCTAAACTCAACATGCGTGCTTCAATGACTGATCTAGAATTTTTCAAATAAAAATGTGATATTTACACCCATTCCTAACCTGGGTTCTCCAACTACCTCCTTCCACCAGAGCAGTTTGAGCATCACAGATACTATATACAGTAAGGTGGATGTTCACTTTATGATTTGGTTGATCTATGCTAAGCAGAGTCCTAAATATGGTGTGAAGAATATACTGTAGGAAGACAAAATTTGTGACATACTAACTTTTGGTGCCTACACAAGTCTTGGAATCTCCTGAGGCCTTGTGCCAAACTGATTTATTCTCCTCTTGAGCTTTTTAAGACTTTAATATAGAGTCATAGAGAGATGCAGCACTGAAACAGGCCCTTCGGCCCACCGAGTCCATGCCAACCATCATACACAACAAATCAGAGATGTAAAACAACTTCAATCCAAACTATGTTACTCCCAGTCCGACAAAATGAAGTATTCCTCAGTCCTGCAATGGCAATGGTTTGACCAGGGCTACTACAAATAGAATTTCCTAGAATGTTTCATCTAAGGGCTGAGAGCTGGCACAGTTTGTCTAAAAATACACATGGATATTTTCAATATTAGTATCTATGGGGAAATCTGCATGAAAATGGGAAGGAAGGGCAAGATGCAAATTTAAATCGAAATGGAAGCCTGGACGCGATGGGGCAGGGCATAGTGTGGATGGAAGAAGCTCAGAGTCAAAGAATTCGGTGGGATCCAGCAATGCCAGGTCCATCTTTCAGAATAGCAGATGAGTCGAATTTCCACTGAAACCTGAGGCAGGTCCATTTGCCTCACAAAAGGCCCAAGAGATGAATTCCCTAATCAAATTCCTACAGCTTCTGCCTTTGCATCCAAAAACCCAGACATTGGGAATAAACCAGCATTCAGATCTTTGAAGGGATGCAAATTCAACCCACTAGGGTCAGTAAGTCAGCATCATGGCCTAGAAGATCCCAGAATTGACCTTTAATAATTTTTACCATCAAGCTACTTACCTGCAGTCATGGAACTTTTGGAGGGGCATGCAAACGGCTATTCAATATTGCATCATATGCTCCCTCCCTAGCAGGCACCCAAAATTCAAACAAACTGGTGCAGCTACCCACCATTAATAATTAAGATTATCCCACCCTGACCTGACCAGTTGGCTCAGGAGCAGAGGTCAGTGGCCGAGCAGGTAAGAAGATTTCTGGCCTGGAAGAATTTTTTAATTTTCAACAGATCTATGTACAACACACACCACTGAGTGTGATAAGCCTTCAGAAGGGATAGATTTTTGTCTTCACCACTGGACGGTAATTTGGAGGAGCAGATTGCCTGCCCACTATAGAACCCAATAATTTTTATTGGATGGCTTCTACAATTGGCGGACAATTTGTTCCAGATTGGCCACGAAGATGAAAATCCACACCATGTTTAAAAATTGTGCCAGTAGCCCCTGCCCACAAAATTTTGTCACATCAATTGTCCACGGTTTTATCCCTTGTTTATGCTGAGTTAACCAATATAAGCCACAGAGACACTAGGATGTTAGAGACCCCAGGCTAAGAATGTGGAAGAAAAATAAAGTTGGGGTTTAGATGTTGGAACCCATGATTGAACAGCTCACTAAGTCACTGAATAGTGTAGTAACAACAGTCGGGGCTCACATAGGACAAGTTCAGTGAGAGGCACATCGATATAACCTCAGCATAAGTTATCACCTTCATAACATAGGGGAAAAGGTGAGAAATGGAAGAAGAAAACTGAAAGAAAAAGATCAGGTGATGTGCATAATTAACTTATTTTTAATTACAAAAATTAGGATTAAAAAAGAATTAGAACATTTGCTAAATGGGAAAACATACATTCTATTGAATTGTCTTAATCATCTTAAATGTTAAAAAGGTTGGTATCTGCACAGTTGCCCTGATTACCCCTGTATCACACTTTAGAGTTTCTAGTGCAAGACATTCTGTTCCACTTCTGTCAAATCATGATGAAGAGGGAATGCAGTTCACAACCCATGGACTCCATTAATAACATCACTGGAGTAGAGCTTTAGAATCTTACATGGATATAAAATGTCTGCCCCTAGGCTACTTCTAACCAGCAGTTCTAAAGCATCAAACAGGGGATCCAGGGCTGACCAAATTGGTAGCCCTAGATTCCTCTTTCTTCCTGTAGGGAAGTACCTAATGTCTACTGACTGCCTCCCCATCAACATGCTAAAGTCAGGAACTCACCGAATGAGGAATCCCCTGTAATGATTCAACTACAATTCCCTTCATAACGTGTAACACTCTACATGGACATTTACCAATGAACATAGCAATAACTCTAAATACAAATTTATTGTAAATAAAATGAGATAAATTATAATAAAAGAGATAGAGCTTTAATGACCCAAATTAAAAGCAGCATAGTACACTTCATCGCATCATTATAAACATTCTATATTGCAGTTAGTGTGACAGACCAACTTGCTATTTTGCAGTAGAAATTCAATAGAGGTAGCTGGGTCGAATTGCGACTTCTATAATGTCTACTGTTCAGCAGATATTATAAATAAGTGACTGATTGTTATTTAAAGACAGAATACTTATTAGATGCAGAGAAAGGAGCCATTTCTTTTTTTACTGTCAGTGGCAGATTTAAAAGCCCCCCACTAGGGGTTTTAACCTCTCAATGGAACAAATAATCAGTACTGGCAGGGTAAGAGACAATAGCAGTCTTCCATGCAGATAGCTTGGAATACAGCTGATCCCCCTCACAGCATGTGGAGGCAGAGAGGCGGGTAATAAGGGAAAGTGGGAGTGGCAGGGAGAAGCAGTTTTATAGCTTTGCATTCCAGCCCTCCTGCCTGCTTCTATCTCCAAATTGGACAGCCTGAACTTTTGACCCTTCAGCAGACACACAAGCAGAAAAAAGCATGGCCATAACACTGTCTGCTTCAGGGCATGGCCTCACTTCAACAGTCTGGACCATGTCTTCCTTCCCCGCCTCTTCCCCCTCCAAAAAAAAGAAACTTTGACCATTACCTGTTTTATGACCACCAGATGGTAAAGTCCCTAGTGACTGTGGACTTTCTAACTTCTGAATCTGACCCCATGACCCCATAAGGCAACTGGCAGTACACTATCAGTACCTCGATGGGAAAAACAAACCCAACACATTGTCACATCTCTATAAAGCTTTTTTTCTACTTTAAACATAAAGGCACTACATTTCCCAGGTTCAATTATCAGAGTTACAACTGATGATTTTTTTCAATTCCAATTAATGACTTTTCACGTGTGTTTTTACATTTTGGTTATTTCTGCAAATACATTGTAAATCACAATTTCCTTCATTAGTTAAAAATCTTTCAACCACACATTGTTTTCATTAAATCATAATAGTTTTTAAAAACTGTATTTAAGGTATCAAGCTAGAGACCCTACCACAAATGAGCAGCACTTTGTGTGCATTTATAAGGGGGAGAGACACAAACCCCTATAAACCCCTGTTCAATGTTTGAGCTAAAGCAGAAAGTAATGCTGAGCCTGTCTTTTAAAATTTTACTGGCAACTTTATAACTTTACCAACAACCCCAAAAGAGACACAAAAGAAAATCTAAATATTTGGCTCCCAGCTGTGAATGGAGAAGGAATTAGAGATAGTCACCATGCAGCTGTAAAAATCTTGTCTGGCCCCTTTTCTATAATTCGTTCAAGCTTTAATTGCCATCTTGAAAAGTGATCACCAGAGATTGTTAGCTTTAATTTCCTTGAATGCCCTTAATGATTACAGTCACAGTGTTTTTGTGATGACCAAAAAGGAGAGAATTTAACGTGACTGTGAAGCGATTGGGTGGGGGGGGGGGGCGGGGGGGCGGCGGAGAGGGGAATGAGTGATTCAAAATTCTTAAACAATGCCAAATGTAGGGTCATCCAAGAGTTGAAACTGGTTTTAAATCAATAGTTGTTCACACTGTAAAAGTTACAGTTAGGAATCTTTTTGTGCTAACATGCCATATATCAAATGTTCTGTGCTAATTTCACACCTCTGAAATGGCCAAACTCTTTCAGGTTTATTTCTATTACTCTTCAATTAAAGATATATTTCATTTACACACATTTTACATACTGCTATAAAGCAATGACACAGCTATAATGTAATGACAATCAAAATCTTTTTCACTTTCAAAAACATCTCATTATATATTTTTAAACCTAGTAAAGTGTTAAACTTGAACTTGTAATGCACATATCAATTTTTTTTGTTTTTCTACATTCATAATATTAGGCTCTCTCTTCTACTCTCTTTATCTTTTATCAACTATACTTCTGATCATTAGTTCATATTTGTATGTGGTAAAACACAAACACAAGAGATACTCTGTCAGGTCTACCACTGGTGAAATAACATTTCTATTGAACATTTTTCTTTTACTTTATCCTAAATGGAAGCAGAATACAGTCAACTGGTAGAAGATATTGGTCCAGCTAAGAGCCCCTATAAGCATGGTTACCATGTCAAAGGGTCCCACAGCTAAGTAAGCTCCCTAGGTTTTTCATAAACAGCCAAAATTTGAATGTGGTATCTTTTATTCTTCACCAAGTCCCTCCCCCACTTTGCACCACCATTACTGCAAAGGCTACTACCAGGATCACTATAAATCCGCCTTAAGCTGAGCAGTAAATTCTTTGCACAAATGGTTTTCTGCCATTTTACTCCTCACATCTGGTGAACAGAACAGTTTCTATGTCCTGTTGTTTACCCTATCAACACAGTTTACACCCTATAATTAAACACGTGAACAAACCAGGTAATACTTTAAGGGATAAACTGTCAATTCAGAGTTTTAAAAATTAATTTAACACAAAAATAATTAATTACTAAGGATGAAAGTATTTTGTTTCAAAACACATTCCTCCTCCAATTTTTGCTGTTTTTGTCCCCTGAATGCTGACTGAGGCTGGGATACAGGTCCATGATTTATGCCAACCCTCTAGTATATTGTCCAAGTGACAATTTTTCAAGTGTATTTCCAAAAAGTGACCATCAGTGAGCTATTTGAAAGTAAGGCACTTCACATTTGAGCCAACTCCTCCTTCACCCAACAATTGGAGTTGCTGGATAATCATAAGGCACAGCAATCTGACTAATATGCCCTTTGTTAGCCTGCTGACTCTGAGGTCAACAGCAGTGCACTCCCACTCTCGTACCTGACTACATCAATTGAGATCAGGTAACTCAGCACCGACCATGGATCAAACCTAGGATATCCTGCTCGAAATGGCTCAGAAAGCAGATACATTGCCCATTGGAACATACAAACATAGGAGCAGGAGCAGGCCCCTTGAGCCTTCTCCACCATTCAATAAGATCATGGCTGATCTGATTGTGACCTCAACTCCACATTCCCGCCTACCCCCAATAACCTTTCACCTCCTTATCAATAATCTATCTACCTCTGCCTTAAAAATATTCAAAGACTCTGCTTTCACCGCCTTTTGAGGAAGAGAGTTCCAAAGACTCACGACTGTCTGAGAGAAAACATTTCTCCTCATCTCTGTCTTAAATGGGCGACCCCTTATTTTTAAGCAGTGACCCCCCCCCTAGTTCTAGATGCTCCCACAAGAGAAAACATCCTTTCCACATCCACCCTGTAAAGACCCCTATGGATCTTATATGTTTCAATCAAGTTGCCTCTTACTTTTCTAACTCCAGCGTATACAAGCCTAGCGTGACCAACCTTTCCTCATAACACAACCTGCTCATTCCAGGTACTAATCCAGTAAACCTTCTCTGAACTGCTTCCAACACATTTAAAGGAGACCAATACTGTACACAGTACTCCAGATGTGGTCTCACCAACGCCCTGTATAACTGAAGCATAACCTCCCTACTTTTGTATTCAATTCCCCTCGCAATAAATGATAACATTTTATTAGCTTTTCTAATTATTTGCCGTACCTGCAAACTAACCTTTCATGATTCATGCACTAGGACATCCAGATCCCTTAGCATCTGAGCTCTGCAATCGCTCCCATTTAGATAATAAGCTTTTTTATTCTTCCTGCCAAAATGGACAATTGCACATTTTCCCACACTATACTCCATTTGCCAGATCTTTGTCCACTCACTTAACCTATCTATATCCCTTTGTAACCTCATGTCCTCTTCACAGCTTACTTTCCTACCTATCTTTGTGTCATCAGCAAACTTAGCAACCATACCTTCAGTACCTTCATCCATGTCATTTATATAAATTGTAAAAGGTTGAGGCCCCAGCACAGATCCCTATGGCACACGACTCGTTACATCTTGCCAACCAGAAAATGACCCATTTATGCCTACTCCGTTTCCTGTTAGCTAGCCAATCTTCTATCCATGCCAATATGTTACCCCCTACACCATGGGCTTTTATTTTCCACAATAACCTTTGATGTGGCACCTTATCAAATGCCTTCTGGAAATCTAAGTACAGTACATCCACTGGTTCCCCTTTACCAAAACACATGTTACTCCTTCAAAGAACTCCAATAAATTGATTGAACAGGGTTTCCCTTTTACAAAACCATGTTGACTCTGCCTGATTACCTTGAATTTTTCTAAATGTCCTGCCATAACGTCTTTAATGAAAGCTTCTAACAGTTTCCCTATGACGGATATTAAGCTAATTGCCCTGTAGTTTCCTGCTTTCTGTCTCCCTCCCTTTTTGAATAAAGGAGTTACATTCGCTATTTTCCAATCTGATGAAACCTTCCCCGTATCTAGGGAATTTTGGAAAATTAAAACCAATGCATTAACTATCTCACCAGCCACTTCTTTTAAGACCCTAAAATGAAGTCCATCAGGACCTGGGGACTTGTCAGCCCGCAGCTCCAACATCTTGCGCAGTACCACTTCCTTGGTGATTGTTATTTTCTTGAGTTCCTCCATCCCTTCCATTTCCTGATTTACAGTTATTTCTGGGATGTTACTTGTATCCTCTATAGAAACATAGAAAAATAGGAGCAGGAGTAGGCCATTCGGCCCTTTGAGCCTGCACTGCCATTCAATACGATCATGGTTGATCATCCAAACTCAGTACCCTGTTCCCGCTTTCTCCCCGTATCCCTTGATCCCTTTAGCCCTAAGAACGATATCTAACTTTCTTGAATATATTTAATGATTTGGCCTCACCTGCTTTCTGTGGTAGAGAATTCCACAGGTTCACCACTCTCTGGGTGAAGAAATCCCTCCTCATTTCAGTCCTAAATGGCTTACCCCTTATCCTTAGACTGTGACCCCTGGTCCTGGACTTCCCCGCCATCGGGAACATCCTTCCTGCATCTAGTCTGTCCAGTCCTGTGACAATTTTGCAGGTTTCTATGAGATCCCCTCCCATTCTTCTAAACTCTAGCAAATATGAGCCTAATCGACCCAATCTCTCTTCATACGTCAGTTCTGCCAACCCAGGAATTAGTCTGGTGAATCTTTGCTGCACTCCCTCCATAGTAAGAACATCCTTCCTCAGATAAGGAGACCAAAACAGCACACAATACTCCAGATGTGGTCTCACCAAGGCCTTGTATAATTGCCGCAAGACATCCTTGCTCCTGTACTTGAATCCTCTCACTATGAAGGCCAACATACCATTTGCCTTCTTAACTGCCTGCTGCACCTGCATGCTTACTTTCAGCGACTGGTGCACAAGGACACCCAGGTCTCGCTGCACCTCCCCCTTTCCCAATCTATTGCCGTTCAGATAATAATCTGCCTTTCTGTTTTTGCCACCAAAGTGGATAACCTCACATTTATCCACATTATACTGCATCTGCCATGTATTTGCCCACTCACTCAACCTGATCAAATCACATTGGAACTTCTCTGCATCCTCCTCACAGCACACACTCCCACCCAGCTTTGTGTCGTCCGCAGACTTGGATATATTACATTTAATTCCCTCATCTATATCATTAATATATATTGTGAATAGCTGGTATAGTGAAGACCGATGCAAAATACCTGTTCAATTCATCTGCCATCTCCTTATTTTCCATTAGTAATTCCCCAGACTCACTTTCTATAGGACTAGCGCTACTTTGTCAACTCTTTTTTAAATACCTATAGTGACTCTTACTATCTGTTTTTATATTTCTAGCTAGCTTTCTCTTGTACTCTAATTTTTCCCTCCTTATTAATCTTTTCGTCATTCTTTGCTGCTTTTTATATTCTGTTCACTCTTCTGACCTGCCACCCATCTTTGCGCAATTATATGCTTTTTCTTTAAGTTTGATACTATCTTTGACTTTTTAGTTAACTACGGATGGTGGGTTCTTCTCTTGGAATTTTTCTTTCTCGTTGGAATGTAGCTATTCTGTGTATTCTGAAATGTCCCATTAAACATCTACCACTGCGGGCTGGATTTTACACCGAGTGGACAGCAGCTGGCCACCAACGTAAAAGTCGGTGGCGAACCCGCATCCGCCCAGCCCGGGGATCCGACCCGAATTTTATGGGTCCCCGGGCTTTAATTGTTCAGAGGCAGGACTTCCACCTGCTTGAGAGAGGACGTCCTACTTCATTGAGCTGCCGGCCAATCATTGGGCCAACAGCTCTTAGCCCCAGCAGCACTGCGGTCCATGTAAAGTGGGACTGAGGCGGGAGCGGACCGAGCAGGCCTCCTGGAGCCTCCCACTCAATTTTACATACCCCCCCACCACCATCCAGGTTGCTGGGGCTGGCATAAAATTCCAGCCTGCATCTCTATTGACCTATCTAATTTGCCAGTGCACTTTAGATAGCTGTGCTTTCGTGCCCTCATAGTTGTCCTTAATTAAGTTTGAAATACTAGTCTAATACTAGGGAGAAGGCAGGGGTGGGAGCTGGAATTTAAAAATACTTCTTAAAATCCCATATAAATCAGAAAAATAATTAGTAAGTGTGCAATCTTTGTTCAGTTTTTTGTAACAATGAATTCCAACCAACCCCAACTTTGCCTGAAAAATATAGTATTTGCGTTTCCACCTGAATATTGTTTTAAATTAAAAGAAATAAATGTATAGCTCTAGCTATACTACAGCACTATCTGCAATATCTAAAATATGCTGTGCTGCCTGTCTAAACATCACATGCAAGACAAGCTTCAACTAGGTCTTCTAAAAAGTATGCCATCCTTAGTTCAGATGGTCAATCTGCAACAGACTTTTTCACAGCCAACATTCTCTCAAAATAATCAGCTGAGACTGGAATTAAGATGTACTAGCATCAATGAGATCAATGTACAGGATCATATGGTATGCGCATGTTAGCACATGCCCCAACAATGTGCTTTGTTAATAGTGAAACTTGAGCAGGCATTTGTTACCTGGCAGCAGAATTGAGATGGAAAACATCGAGAAATTTAATCTAGTCCAATGCAGCACTGAAATATGTACACCAAATGCCATCAATTAGGCTTGTAAATGAATCCATTAAAGGTTATCCTTAATGCAATACTCTTCTTGATAATGGAGATCAACAGTTGATGTTCAAAATCAACTTACTGCTGTGAGCAGAATCATAAAACTTTTCTGACTTAGCAGTTTGGCCTGTTTAGTGTGCATTTTCCAATTCAGCATCAGTATTTTATATTGGAACAAATCCTTAATAACAATTTAAACATAGCAGTAGGTGACACAGAAACAGATTTGAAGACCTTATGAGCATTACTGAAAAATTCTCACAATATTTAAAGAAAGAAAATGAGCAGCATTGCTTTACTTAATTTGAGCATAAAAATATATGTTGCTTTCATCAAGGATTTCAGTCTCTTAAAAATTCTTGTTCTTTATCGAAAAATTGTTCAAAACATACCACATAACACTTTGCAATTGTCTGTGGCTTATTTTGACAGTGCTAGATATGGCTCAGCTTTTTAATCCATTGAAACTATAGTCTGCATAAACACGTACCACGGGCTGGATTTTACCATGCCCACGACGTCAGGCCCTGTGGCGGTGGGGCTGGAAGATGGCTGCAGCAAAGGCCCGCCACAGAGCTCAATGCAGGAAGGGCTCGGCCCGATCCTCCCGGCGGCAGTGTGGCACCCCTGCCACTGGGCAACGGGACCTCAATTTCAATATTTAAATTAATGAAATTAATAAATTTAAATGAATTTACCTTGAAACTTCCAGGCCCGCCACGCTCCTCAGTGGGGCGGCCGGCACTCCCGCGCCTTCAATTCCCCATCTGGGGAAAACCAGCATGACACTGGTGGGGAATGGGGAGGAGTTAAGATTTCCAATGCAGGGGTTGGGGGTGGGGGGAGGGGTGGTGAATGGGGTCAAGTAAACGTAATGAGTGTAAAGGATGGTGAGAAGAGATGAACTTTAAACTTTGTGCAGTCTGGGGGGGTGGGGAGATCAGATTGAAAAGATAAGTGTTTTGCAAGGGGCGGGGGAAGGGCAAATAGTTAATGTAGTTGTTATTTGGGGTCCAACTTACCCTGGCTGAAATAAACTCAGCACAAATCACAAACCTTCCTGTTCTGCAATTTCTAGTACCACAGCAAGCATTAGATTTTCGAACTGAGCCAACACAGAAGCTGAATGGGTATGTTTACCATACCACACCAAGTTATAATCTACTTATACTACATGTTTAAAATTTAAGTAAATTTAAAGCATTACAAGTGTAGATCGAAAAAAATCTTGTCTCCAACCATGCCCATTGTACAATACTGCTATTATACTAATATGAAACCTTTGGCCAATAGCATGACTTTTTGATTCCAGTTCAGGAGGTTCACACTGCCATCTTTGTTCTGCGGTGATGTTCATAATGGATTCGATCCCATCTAACCTTGGCTGTGCAAACTAGTTATAGGATGCAATCAGGTTCCAGGTAAAATACTGGGCTGAATTTTACCAGCCCCTCAATGCCATAGGTCACGGCGGGGGGTTGGTAAAATTTTGCAGGGAGAGGCCCACCTCGACTCCCGATGCCAAGAAGGGCCTGCCGCATATTACTGGTGACGGGGGGACCTCGGTGTGGCACCCCCACCCCTCCCCGCTGCTTGGCGGCAGAGCCTTCATCTAAATATTTAAATTAACCTTAAATAGATGTAAATGAACTTGCCTGCTGGTGGCAGCCATCCCATGCCGAGTTTACGGTCAGCGATCGCACCTCACATCTTTGGAATTCCGTACAGAGTTCGAAGGCGAGAACCTGGTGCGGAGGGGGAAGGAATAAAATTTTCAAGGCAGGAGGGGTGGGGGAGCGGGAAAAACAATTTTTATTGGTTGTGGGGATGGTGGGAAGGGGTTGAAGGGCAAATGTGAGAAGGTTGGCGGGGAAAGTTCGTGTTGGGCATAAACTAAGCTTTGTTAATATAGGGAAATGCAAAGACCATTGGGGGGGTTTGGGGAAGGGCCTCCATCACTTAAGTATTTATTTAATAACAATTCATACTAATACACCTTTAAAAATTTAAATCTTTGCTAAGGGCTTAAAGCCCTTTAAAAATGGTGCCAGCACCTGCGCGGTAACCACCATTTTCCAGTACTATTTTGCTTAATCTTTGTCTTTAAGGTACTACATAGCAAATTAACATGTTATAAAGAATAGCTAGGGTAGCAAGGTCATTTGAGAACTCAAGAGGTGGTTGTCCCTGCCCTTTTGCAAGTCGCCACCATGCTCAGGGTTACGAGCCATGGCCAATTGTGGAACCAGCAAATTCTGGGTGGTGATGGTGGAAGAGCTAGAACCTTGAGGGACAATGGCTGCTTACAGGCAGAGGATCCTTCGGGAAGAGGACGTTTTAAAGCACACACGAGGAAGGCAACGGGAAACCACTGTTAAACTTCAGAAAGCTCGTTATGGAAGGATAATGCTGCAGCCTATCTTTACTCAACTTCACATTTATTGTACAGAGTAAAAAGGATTACAGACATGCAGCTCCTCATTCAAACCCTCCACCAGTCTCAGTAAGTGTCTGCTTATAAGTGCTCAAGTAAGACCCCCCATTAACACCCTCCACCTGCATATGCTCAAACAATTCATACACAACAAATTAATAACCACCTCGTGTACTTTTTGCCTAGTCATATTGCTCAATTCTCATGGAAGTTAAAAAATGGGAAGCTCTTACGAGCAACTGAAACAGAGGACCGTGAGGTGTGGAGAAATGGGCAGAGGACCTGCCCTTGGGCAGATTAACACTAATATTACAAAGAACAGCATAATAGATCTGAATCTTAAGTTTTGAACTCTACCTCAAAAAAGACTAGATGCTGGATTTTACCATGCCACGACGTCCAGCTCCATGGTGGGGGGGGGGTTGGGGGCGGTGCCTGAACATTGTTCTAGCACTGGCCCTCCACGAGGCAGACACCAGGAGGGCCCGGCCCGATCCTCCCTGTGGCGGCGAGGCTCCATGGCGGCTCCCCCTACCACTAGGCGACAGGAACTGAATTTCAAAATTTAAATGAAATGGGATGAATAAATGTAAATAAACTTACCTTTAATCTTCCGGGTCCACCGCGATCCTCAGTGGCTAGCACTCCCGCGGTGGCTCTACATTTTTTGAGCTCGCTGCCGAGAGTGACGGCGGGCTCTTAAAATCCAGCCCTATATTTTTTAGTGCACTTAAGAAAAACACATCTGACTGCACAATATAACGCTACACCACTAAAACAGAATAATTCAAATAGACAAGCATGAAAGACTATAAAGAACTAATGCTGTCAAGAAATTCCCAAAAAGTTAGGAGCTCCACGCTTCATCAATAAGGAAGCTGGCAGCAGTGCAATTCTAAAAGGTCTTCTACAATAGATCATAATTTAAAACATTTCCCATGACTTTTAACCATACTGCATAATGCTCATCCTAGTTAGTTCACAAAGATTAATGTTTTTTCATGCAGTATTAATAACATTGTGGAGAAGATTCCTGACTTTACCAATCATCTAATTTAGCAACATTGAAATGCTCTGTATTTCATTTTTTTGTTAAATTGATCCCAAGCGAAAATACTTAATGAAAGCTATAATACCCTTATCATTACATAATTAAGTGTTGAATGGCTATCAATAGTTCCAAAATCCAGATGCAAACTGATATTCCATTTAATTCAAATAATAAACTGCACACTAGCTAAAATCATTACATAAAAAATACTCATGGACAACATATTTCTCTATTTTATGAGAAACTACCCAGATTTTCTTGAAACAGGGCATAATCTTGACTGCATTCCTGGGCTAATCAAAACAGTACCAATAGGGCCCTCTCCTGCGCCCAATGTAATAATCTTGTTCCTGTGACCCCCATGCGGCCTTCAACTGCCCACATCCTGTTGCTAATACAACCTCAGACAGGAAAACAAAACATACTGGTTTCATCAATACTTGTGCAATTCTGTGCATTTTAACACTTTAATGTAAGTGTTCTTACATTTGTAAAACTGTATATTTTAGAACTTCTATTCATGTAATATGGTTTGTCACTCTTAAATAGTTATCTTTCACAAGTCACATGACATGTTAGGTGTTTACTCAACCACACCTCTGTAAATGAGGGCTTAAATTATAGGAGAGAATATACCAACCTGTTTACTTACGTGTACAAATGAGTTAAGATAAATGTGTAATAAGCAACAGATTTTAAAGCTGAATCAATATTTACTTATAATGGAGCAAATAAGACCAGTAATTTGGAAGTTGGATCAGAACAATCGGGAATGGGTATGCTTTCCAAAGCTTTTATTTTGAATATTTAATTTATGGATGTAATAAGGCATATCATCCTGGCAGGAAACATCAAGAAAGGCAAGTACATGAACATTGTTCTACTTTGATCTATCTGGAAAGGCTATAAATTTATAGCTGCTGATTAGAACCAGACTAACTCAACAATAACAAGTTTACTTGAATTTTAGAAAGAGACTGATGCATGGGGCTAAGAAAATACAACACAATAATGTCCATTCCAATTCTGTTGTCAAGCCAAAGTTCATCTTAAAAGAGAATCGCGCACATATAGTAAATGTCTTAAAATCAACATATCTTTAAGACTTTAATTAAAGCAGACTATCTCATTTTGTGGATTCCACAAAGCAACATTAGAAATTATGAAGGGCCATCAGACACTGTACAGCCAGATGACAGCCCTAAATAGGGAAAATAAACTAAACAAAAAAGGCAGCTCATTTGATGTCTAAGTGAGTAAATGTATCATCTGGCATGGTACAGTGCCATTTTCTTTCTTTCTTTGGGCCTCCTTATCTCGAGAGACAATGGATACGCGCCTGGAGGTGGTCAGTGGTTTGTGAAGCAGCGCCTGGAGTGGTTATAAAGGCCAATTCTGGAGTGACAGGCTCTTCCACAGGTGCTGCAGAGAAATTTGTTTGTTGGGGCTGTTGCACAGTTGGCTCTCCCCTTGCGCCTCTGTCTTTTTTCCTGCCAACTACTAAGTCTCTTCGACTCGCCACAATTTAGCCCTGTCTTTATGGCTGCCCGCCAGTGCCATACAGACAGAAAAAACCCAAGTTCGATCCCCGATTTGTGCAGCTTCATACAGGATGGCATTGTCATCACAATTGCTGCACAAAGAATAAAAATCAGTCACGATTCCTGTTGGTCCCTCTACTCCTGTTGGAAAGTACATTGGTGTAGACAGTAGGTGAGGATGGGATTGGGCTTGGTTTTAGATGCTTTTATATCGCTCTTGTTTGACCAGTTCCTGAGATGCAGATCTCCTAAAGCCACCAGCACCTGGAAGCTAAATACACTAGTTGTTTTTTTTTTAAGACTGGCACCCCCCCCAAGATCTTTTTTTTTAAAAACCAGTAAACATGCTGTTCAGCAGCTGCAGGGCGCAGTGATAATGGCATTATAAAGCATTATCGCTACTTCAGTACTTAGCACATGTGCAGTGGTCAACCTATCTCAGCCAGTGTACGAATGCTCGGAATAACAAGACCCACAATATAGCCATATTACTAAACCAGGTGCACTATCCACAAGTAAATGTGAGAGAGCGTGCAGTTAAGTCGTTCAGCCAAGAGTCAGGCTGCAATATAAAGCGTATGATGTCCCTCACACGCATTCTCTTTCTTGTTCACACGAGGAATGGGCATTGGTACAAGGTACCAAACAGCTTCAAGTGCCTGTGATACTATCCTAGCATCAGTTAGCACCTCCAAAAGAGGAGGGAGAAATTGAAGAACAAAGATTTGGGGTTGTGGGGGCAGGGGGGGACCTTTTTCTATCACATATAAGTTACTAGCAGGTGAACCAGCAGTGTAACTGATTCCAACATTGAAACTGTCAAACATTCAGCCCTTCTAGAGTCATACAGCACTGAAACAGGCCCTTCGGCCCACTGAGTCTGTGCTGACCAACAACCACCCATTTATACTAATCCTACATTAATCCCATATTCCCTACCACATCCCCACCATTCTCCTACCACCTACCTACACTAGGGGCAATTTACAATGGCCAATTTACCTATCAACCTGCAAGTCTTTGGCTGTGGGAGGAAACTGGAGCACCCGGCAGAAACCCACGCGGTCACAGGGAGAACTTGCAAACTCCACACTGGCAGTACCCAGAACCAAACCCAGGTCGCTGGAGCTGTGAGGCTGCGGTGCTAACCACTGCACCGCCCTTTTTTCTTTTTCTTTATACAGCACCAAAACAGGCCCTTCGGCCCACCGAGTCTGTGCCAACCATCAACCACCCATTTATACTAATCCTACATTAATCCCATTTTCCCTCTCACATCCCCACCTTCCCTCAATTCTCCTACCACCTACCTACACTAGGGGCAATTTTTTTCACAATGGTCGATTTACCTATCAAACTGCAAGTCTTTGGCATGTAGGAGGAAACCGGAGCACCCGGAGGAAACCCACATGATCACAGGGAGAACTTGCAAACTCCACACAGGCAGTATCCAGAACCAAACCCAGGTCGCTGGAGCTGTGAGGCTGTGGTGCTAACCACTGCACCACTGTGACTTGTCATCCTTCTTGTTTCCTTCTGTTCGAGAAGCATCACTTAACAGAAGAAACTGGATTAGAATGGCACTGACAAGGAACAACAGAAAACAAAATGAAATGGAGTAACCAAAAACCTTCTCTCTGTGAAGATTACAGACAAGAAAAAGATATTTACGGAGAACACACAACTGGGGAAAGAAAGAGATGGAAGAAGGTACAAAAGAAAGTTATTTTAAAATGTCTGTGCTATGGTTTCATTATTAGTGGATTGCTCTCAATGTTTGCATATTTAATAAAATGAAAGTATCAGCAATTAGAATTATCATAATATTCTGAGACACATTTAGTAATCATGGCTTTTACCAGGAATTCTGGGTGATTTGCATTCTCAACATCTATCTATGCCATTGACAAAACATAACTTGCTCAATGTATGTTGAAAATGCTGTCTCTGTGTAAATTTAATCAAATTACACAGATGCTTTACTGTGATAAAGTTGCAATTGAAATTATTGCCTAATGAGAACCAGTCCTATAAAATGAGTTATTTAATCAATCTTGGTGACAAACTTCTGAAAATATTATAAAATATTTGCTGATTACAGAACTATCTGATACAAAGCTCCAAGGGGGGATACAAAAGTGAGTTTTTAAGTAAATTTTCTCACATAAATTTAATTCTGAAATTAATAGCATTCTCTTTTGCTGTTTAGCAAACACAGTGAAGTACAAAATTAGAGATTGAAAGACTCGGAGCCGATAAGAATGCTGTCTTAGCAACTCGAGGATCCAGGTTCAAATCCACCCAAAACAAATGAGATGAGTTTCCTCTTGCCTGATACAAAGGCCCTAAAATGAAATCAGCTGAAAGAAACAGCGTCAACAAAGGTCCTACCAGACATGGGTCCATAGCACAAAACAATTCACAATTGGCAATCTCACTTTGAGAAGCCACAGGAATTGCTGGTGTACGATCAATTTATAGTCAAGGCACAGTGAACAGAGAAATTTGCACGGCATATAACTTATTCTGTTTTTGACCCAAGAATTCTATATCCTGACACTGCAAAAAAGAACAATTTTCTATCCTCCGGCACTATCATTCCATACTCTAATGAGCATAAAATTCACCTCATGTCTTAATTTTTTTTATTATTAAGAGGTCCATCCATTTTCTGATTGTACTTAAAACTGCAGTTCTCAACAAACTAATAATCTTTCAGTGACCTTGTGGGTGAAGTTACTCCTGCTGATAATTTTAGCAAGACTCAGTGACCACATCCAACTTTCTCGGAAAAACTATTAAAGAAAGAATTTACATTCATACAGCTCTTTTCACAAACTCAAGAAATCCCAAAGTGCTTTACTGCAAATGAAGTATTTTTATACTCTGTAAGCAGCTGTGGCAACCAAATTGCACAAAGCAAGATCCCACTATAATATAAATAACCAGTTAATCTGTTTTGGTGATGGTTGAATGACTCAACTGACTCATAATTTGCACTGAATTTCTTATTTAAATTTGTATTCCCATGAATTTGCATTTTGACCAAAAGTTCAGAACTTTTCATTGTTAGCTCTATTAATTACAGGACAAATGCCAAGTTTTAAATTATTTTAAATTAATGTACCTGACCTGCCAGTAGAGGGGTGGGTGACGGTTGACGATCATCCACTCGCCAGTTTTGGCTGGAGATTGTTGCAAATGCTTCAGCCTTGTCTTTTGCACAGACGTGCTGGGCTCCACCATCATTGAGGATAGGGATGTTTGTGGAGCCTTCTCCTCAGGTTAGTTGTTTAATTGTCATTTGTGGCAGGACTGCAGAGCTTCAATCTGATCTGTTGGTTGTGGGATCGCTTAGCTCCGTCTATCACACACTGCTTCTGCTGTTGAGCATGCATGTAGTCCTGTACTGTGGCTTTACCAAGTTGGCACCTCATTTTTAGGTATGCCTACTGCTGCTCCTGGCATGTTCTCCTGCACTCCTCATTGAACCAGGGTTGATTCCCTGGCTTGATGGTAATGATAGAGTGAAGACCATGAGGTTACAGATTGTGGTTGAGTACAATTCTGCTGCTACTGATGGCCCACAGAACCTCAGGGATGCCCAGTTTTGAGCTGCAAGATCTGTTCTGAATCTATCCCATTTAGCACAGCGATAGTGCTACAAAACACGATGGAGGGTATCCTCAGTGTGAAGTGGAACTTTATCTCCACAAGGATTGTGCGGTGGTCAGTCTTACCAATACGGTCATGGACAGATGCATCTGCAACAGGTAGATTGATGAGGGCAAGGTGAAATAGATTTTTCCCTCTTGTAGGTTCTCTTGCCACAGGTTGCAGACCCAGTCTGGCAGATATGTCCTTCAGGACTCAGCCAGCTCAGTCAGTAGTGGTGCTACTAAGCCACTCTTGGTAATGAACATTAAAGTCCCCCACCCAGAGTACATTCTGTGTCCTTGCTACCCTCAATACTTGTTTCAAGTGGTGTTCAACACGGATGAGTGCTGATTCATCAGCTGAGGGAGGGCGGTAGGTGGTAATCAGCATGCGTTTCCCTGCCCATGTTTGACCTAATGCCCTTCTGCCTTTCTCATTTCAGACACCCAAGAAGTGTAACTTGTCCAGGCAGTGAAGGAACAGCAACAAGACACTGATGATGAAGACACACTGCCAATCAATTTTACACTTGCAGCCACCAGCTCAGATACTGACAAAGTGGGTAATTTAGAGGGCAGCATAGAGGCAGGATCTCTAGATGGCGAGGTCGCACACACGAGTTCTTCTGAAAAGTACTCAGGTGATCACCTCAATGGGGCAGCCTACAGGAGAAGACTGATGGGCATAAACAACAACATGCTAAGTGCTTTGGGAAGCCTGCCAAAAAGCCTATGGTCGATGTCAAGGAGCATGAAGGAGTCCAACATCAACTTGGTACAGGGATTTACGCTGAGCTTGGAGCCCGTCCTTTCCAGCATGGAAATGCTGGCCAACTTCATTTACACACTTGTAGATCCAACCATGATGCAGCGTCTGATGGCCGATGTTGCAGATTCCATTGCAGCGCAAGCAGCAGCCACCCAACGTCTGAGTGCTGCAGTGGAAGCTCAAACAGCTGTCATGCAAGGTCAGACAGCAGCCATCACAATTGTGGATTACAACGTACAAAGGGACTTGCAGAGTGTCCCAGCCATTCAGCAATCTGTCCTCCAACAGAATACTGAATTGTTGCGGCGTCGACCTGGGAAGGAGGCAATGGCTCCATGAAGCACGAACCTATCTTCTCTCAGGAAGACCATATTCATCCTCCCAGCCTGCCACTCCGCTGGTGCCCTTTGTTACCTGCCAGCCAGCCAGTCCAGACTACTGCTCCCATGCTAAAATAGTGCAGTGCCCAGTCAGGTCTTTTAGGTCCAGAGCTGCTCGAGGTCATCCTCCAAGGCCATGTGCAGTACTGAAAATCAGCAGTCTTCTGCCCGCCACACTGCAACCACTGGGATTGCACTCCATAGGAGCACTAGGACAGACAAAAAAAGTAATTCAGGAACTACGTAAATGCAATATTGCATGATTTCATCTACAAATATGGTTTGGAATGTTTATTGATTGCTGGTTTTTATTTTTGCTGTGGTGGCTCAAATGCAGCTGGCACAGGACTGACGCTGAATAAAGGCATCATGATTGTGATCAGGATAGAGGGCACTGTCCTGCATGATACTCTGTGTTTAGTCACATACCAACTGGACATTGGAGAATGGAATTTCTTTCAGTTCCGGTATAGGGCAGAGTAATGTGCATATAGTCGATGGCACCCTGCACCATGGGAAGACTACCGCGTACTTGCTCCACCTGCTGCTCTCTGGTAAGCGAGAATGAATGTAGCTAGCGTTGAGTAGAGAGCCTTAGTGACCTTCCTAACAACAGTGGACAGTAACCTGTGACATGTTGCAAATATTTCCAGCTCCAACCTGGAAGGAGCCAGAAGCATAAAAGTTCATTGCTCGGATCACCTTCACAGCCACTGGCAATGCGATCCTTGCCCTGTTCTGTGGTTGCAGCAGGTGGGAGATTTTAGTTAGGATTCCTTACTGATGCAGATGTCTCACGCATTGTTCCTCGCTTAGGTCAGGTAGAAGTGGGAGTGGCGCAGTGGTTAGCACTGCAGCCTCACAGCTCCAGCGACCCGGGTTCGATTCTGGGTACTGCCTGTGTGGAGTTTGCAAGTTCTCCCTGTGACCACATGGGTTTTCGCCGGGTGCTCCGGTTTCCTCCCACAGCCAAAGACTTGCAGGTTGATAGGTAAATTGGCCATTATAAATTGCCCCTAGTATAGGTAGGTGGTAGGGAAGGTGCTCGCCACTGGTATCAGACCCACCGGCCATCCATGTCTCCGCTTTAAAGACGTCTGCAAACGCGACATGAAATCCTGTGACATTGATCACAAGTCGTGGGAGTCAGTTGCCAGCGTTCGCCAGAGTTGGCGGGCAGCCATAAAGACGGGGCTAAAGTGTGGCGAGTCGAAGAGACTTAGTAGTTGGCAGAAAAAAAGACAGAGGCACAAGGGGAGAGCCAACTGTGTAACAGCCCCGACAAACAAATTTCTCTGCAGCACCTGTGGAAGAGCCTGTCACTCTAGAATTGGCCTTTATAGCCACTCCAGGCGCTACTTCACGAACCACTGACCACCTCCAGGCGCTTATCCATTGTCTCTCGAGATAAGGAGGCCAAAGAAGGGAAGGTGGGGATGTGAGAGGGTAATGGGATTAATGTAGGATTAGTATAAATGGGTGGTTGATGGTCGGCACAGACTCGGTGGGCCGAAGGGCCTGTTTCAGTGCTGTATCTATAAAAAAAAAAGAATTGGTCCCTGAACACTTGGGTGGATTTGGTCTCCTGATGAGAGCACTTCTTCCTCCTGCCTCTTCCAGTAACTTGTACTGCTCTGCATGTCTCTGTTCATTCTCCAAATCATGCTGTATTCCAAGGGAAATGTCTACTAGTGCACCCATGTCTGGAAACAACAGATCTTTTGCAGAAGCCTTGAAATCAGCAAAATGTCCTTCGGCATCTGCCACACCATTCCCTGTAGACTTTAGCAACTTTGAACCACAATACAAAGCAACAAATATTTGTGGAATTGAAGCAATATCCAGAAGAAATCAACTAGCAACTAACCTGTAAATGGTTAATGATCCCCTTAAATAGTGTTCTTGGTGGGGGTGGGGATCCTTCGTGCTGCTGAAAATGTGGTATGCTGTGCAAGGTTAAGAGAGGGTGTTAGCTGCAGCTTTGAGCTCCAAAATGGCACCATTAGTGTCAAGTCAGTGCTGCACACTGACTGACACCATGAACTGCTTGCTCGGCATACTTCTGGTGGCCATTCACTATGCACACGCTAATGCTCTCACCAATATGGCGCCCAAAATGACTCACCACAAAAGTGTGCGTGTATGCTGCAGACGCCATTTTGGAGCTACAAGGGCACTCGTAGCACCCAAAGACAGGCACAAACGTTACCAATTTTGTGTCCATTGTATGTATAAATACAAATTACACAAAAAAATGCTTACACAGCAACTGAAAAATTTTAACACCAGGATATAAAGCTTAACAAATCCGGTCTGATGCCTGCACATTAGATATAGGTATGTATGTTCACGTAGTTATGTAGAATATGATCTTGAAGCTTCTAAACTGTTGTTTTTAAACATAGAATTACATAGTATTTACAGCACAGGAACAGGCCATTCAGACCAACTGTAACTGCTGATTGGTTTCCTGATTGGTACTGTAGTGAATACAATTGTATTAATGAATCTCAACAAAAGTGACTATTTTTACCAAATCAATCACTGTTCTAATTAGCAATAGCTTTGTCCGCAATTTTTCTGCTGTAGTTTAAAATCTATCATTCAAAACACAGGAAAAAGTGCAACATGTCAAATTTTTAACGTGCATCATAAACAGATTGTCCAAAACCAACAGTGTACAAGTGTGAAGGCAGTGCGCTGGAACTTGCACTAGGTTGCACAGTTTTTACCAACAGAATTCTCCTGAAATCGGCCAAACCAGCACAAAAGACCACTGAATTTCAAGCTTAAATTACGTCCAGTGCAAATGGTGTTTCTGTGATCTTTTGTGTTAGTACAAAAAACATTGCACTGGAAGCTGGCCCTGCCCACAAAACTGGCCATCCCCCCAGATCAAATTAATTCCCATTGCAAGTTTCCACTAATTGTGCTCCTTTACCAGCCCACGAGGAGGTTCTTAAAATTAAGCTTTTTTTTAGGTTCAAGGATGCTAATCAGCATGTTTTAAAAGCTTTTGAATAAATATAACAAAAAGGTTCTGTATAATTTTAAAGTCATTTTCGGTTATTTAAAATTAGGTCACTCATCCAACTTACAGATGGCGGAGAAGACACTGATTAAAAATTCTTACTTTTGGTGATAAATCCATTTTCAGCAGTATTAGTCAAACTGCATCAAGTAATGCTCTTAAATATATCAACAAATATCTTCTAAAATATTTTTTTTTAATTAGTATAACATTATCAATTGCGCTGGTCCATGGCAGATTTTATGATTGATAATAAGCACATGAGTTTGAGTGGAAACATGAGAGAAACAAAACTAAAGCAATTTTGAGCACAATTTGCGCCTAGATTGCCGATTGCACCCAAAGCAGAAGCTCACTGTATGTAAAATCTTTCGTCCAAGTTGACCAAATGCAATAAAAAAAGGAACGTTTACATGTGGAAAACACAAAACAATAGATCTTGTGCATTTAAGGACCGTGATCATTACCATCTTTATCAGGCTGGGAAATCCCTATTGTCTGGCATCCTGAGACAGATTAAATCAGTGAATTTAAATTAGTTGTGAAGGAGGCTCTTTGATAAATTGAAAGCTTTTTTTTGCCAATTTTCTCTCTTATCCTCACTTGATGGGTGTTGACTTCTGCTGGTGTATACCTCATCCATGAGGCCATTCTGTATGGGTGAATCTAGGTAGCAAGTATCAGTAGACTTACATCACATGCATGAAGACATATGAAAATTAATAACAGGGAAAGACCAGCTTGTCTATCGTGCTGGCATGGTGCAATTTATGCATACAATGATCCCCCATCTGCACCCCCTCTAATAAACTCATGCAAAAAACTGAGTGACACAACAAAACCCAAATCTATTTTCGTAGTGATGAATTATACCAAAAGTACAAAACACTTTAGGATACAGTTTAACTTTTGGACGGATGACCTGTATAACAGTGGATAGCCCGGAGGCTACCCAGTCAGCAGCAAGATGATTTTTGGGAAGCAGTTGCAATCGCAAAGTGGGGAAATGCGGGGCAGTGGCAACCCAGCTTATTTTTGCTCTTAACCACAATAAAAATAATTTAAAACTCAGCTTTTTGAGGTCTCTTTGGTTTACATACAGTAAAACAAACAGTAAAGCACGCACTGACCAGTTCTGCTCTAAAATGGCAATTGTGTCCCTATGCATGTCATAGAACTCAGAATTGCATATTAAAAGGGACCTAGCACCTGAAACAGGCAGCCACTCAGCAGTAGGTCTCTGTAAAAATGGTGGCAGCCAAAGCGTTGGTGTCAACTCAGCAGTAGGTCTATTGACCATACTTTGAGGCCATTAACACTGATTTTGGCCCTTTTATACTTACACACCTTTAAAAAATTTGAGACCAAGTAATTCTGTACAGCATTCTTTTTTAAAATCATAGTAAGACTGTTTACACAAAACATAGAGTCAGCCCTTAAACCAACAGGTAAAAGGTAGTGGCACTTCACTGGCAAATCCCAACCTAATATTGTCCTCTACATTTTGTTATTAAGACCTTGAAGGAAGTACTATCAAAATTTACAGCTGGAATAACATCATTCATGAAGTCCTTTAGGAGTTTTGCTTTTGCCACTAAAAAGTAACTTAATAAAATACTTTTTTGGTATCTAACCCGGACTCATATCTTTGATCTCTGAAGACCTTAATCTCCACTGAAAGCTAATGGATAGCTGACCTCTTGGTTCACATGGGATAGAAGCCTGATTGGTTTCCCATCACCCATGATTTCCTGCACATGGTATGTAGTGTAAAGACATACAATACTGTAAAGGTATAGGCTGATCACTCAGACCTAGGATATAATGTTTATGATTAAGACGTTAATATTAAGACTTGGATTGTAAAACAACTTTCTAGAAGAGTAATAGACTTAATTTCACATATTGTAATTTCAAAGTATTGTAGAATTTTTAGTTTTAAAGAATTTGTTTTCAAGAGCTGAAGCCATAGACTGCCAGGAGGTTTAGGAAATTCCACTATCTTAGGACTGTCCTTTTTTTCCACTTCCTCATCTATATTTATCTAGTTAGTGTAGTATTAAAAAATTGGGAGGGAGAACTCCTTCGAGGGGAAATAACAAAATCAAACAAAATCCAAAAACATAGGAGCACTGGAATGGTTTTAAGAAGATGCACAGGATGTTCGTTCTGACATCCATTGTTAATATATACATTACACAACAAAAAACAAATGTTACAAAAACAAAAAAAAACAAATATGTTAAACAGCTATTCAGTAACCATTGCTACTCTAGAATAAATGTTTCCAAAAAAAACAGGAATTATTGAAAGCCACTATTTATTCATGTTTCAAATGATGCATGTGAATAAAGTTTATTGTATCTTTATCACAATATTAGGCTTTATTCACTCCACCATTTTGAAAAGTCTGGGTATTTTTGAAATGGTGGTTGTTAGTCAAGCCCTCTGCAGAATGTCCACTCCTTTCTATTTTACACAAACAGCCAAAACCAAGGTGATTTATACATGTGGATTGGTAAGTGAAAAGTGACAGCCTTGGCCAAAATATACATAAACATATAAAAAAGTAGGAACAAAACACAAAATATGGTGCCAATATCATTAACGACATTAAAAATTACCCCCCCCCCACCAATCCTCACAGAAAACTAAAATACGGATTTCTAATATTACCTTTTAACTCACTTTCTAGCAAGTGTTAAAAAAACAATTCTTTTTGTATTTTCCTACCATATTTGTGGAATGTTTACAAGCACATTACTGATAAACAGCAGGGTCATGTTACAAAGTTCACTATAACCTACAAAAACACCACCACCCCTTCACCCAGCATTGGGTGATTACTGAGTATATTGATTGTTGCTTTGTACATTCTGTTCTACGTTTGAACTTTAGGAGCCACTTGGCATTGAGGAATAATCACAAGCCATTCACAAGGCTCAAATACCTACGATGCAGCAGAAAACCAAATGATAAAATGTGCTCCCATTTCCAAGGCCAGAACTGATTCTGGAGTACAGCCAGGTGTTGTGCTGTCAACAGTGTTGCTTTTACCCTGAGCAGACAGAGGCCTCATTGCTGAGCTGGGCTACACCAATTAGACATCACCACACGTCTTGAAAGCACAGTTTCAAAACGAGACAAGGGTACCCTTTGTCAGAGAGCTCTCATAATTTCATCCTCCCCCTTTCTTTGCTTAGGTTGACAGTCATGACCAACTTTCTTCTTTACTGGGTCCATCTATATTTACTATGAGCTTAGCAAGGTTTGGTAAAAACCCCAGAGAACAAACAGTGAAAAACCAAGTAACTTCGTGCAATAGCTCCTCTTAAAGAAATCCTAATACTGGGCTCCAAAAAAGCAAGTATAGATTAGAGATACAGCACTGAAACAGGCCCTTCGGCCCACCGAGTCTGTGCCAAACATCAACCACCCATTTATACTAATCCTACACTAATCCCATATTCCTACCAAACATCCCCACCTGTCCCTATATTTCCCTACCACCTACCTATACTAGTGACAATTTATAATGGCCAATTTACCTATCAACCTGCAAGTCTTTTGGCTTGTGGGAGGAAACCGGAGCACCCGGAGAAAACCCACGCAGACACAGGGAGAACTTGCAAACTCCACACAGGCAGTACCCGGAATCGAACCCGGGTCCCTGGAGCTATGAGGCTGCGGTGCTAACCACTGCGCCATATTTAATGGCCATTCCTAATTCAGTTAAGTTTCCAGTTCCATTGCACTAATTTAAATTTCAGGGTTAAAGTAGATCAGTTACTGAAATCATACTTCTATTTAATCTTTTCAATATATTTTAATACAACACTGACTTCATCTATTCATGTATTCTGCTTACACAGTGCTGTTGCATCAGTCTGCTGTGTTAGCTCTTACCAATTAAAGTGCTAGGTTTATCTCTGAAAGATTAATGTAATTTATAAATCAAGTGTGTTTTTGAGGTATGCATTTTCCACAGATAAATAAGATGTAACATGTATAATGTAATACCTATGAAACAGACATAACTATTTCATATTTCACTACATTGGATTCTATTAACAGTATACAAAGGTGAATATCTGTATTTTGTTAATATTTAACATTATACAGTGAGAAAGGATTAAAACAGAAATTGCAATATAGACACAAATTGTGTTAAATTAACATATAAAGTTGTAATTTTGTTTAAAAACTTTGTTTGCTATAACAATTAAAAAAAAAAACTTACTGCAGAATTTTACACAACATTTTTGAAAGATGAACCTATTCAAAAACACATGGATCACAGATCCTCTGAATCGTCATTATTTGTTACAAAAAGTATGGAGTGGAGAAACAGAACAAGAAACTTACATGAGCTGCATCAACCCAGAAAATAATTACAAGGTGACTGAAAATTCACAATATAGATACCAAGAAATAATTGCTAATTGTCAGCACTAATTCACGCAAATGCTAGTATAATTTGGCAATGGACTGGTAGCTGAATTGCCAATCCTGCTCCTGTCTGATCACCTACTCAATGCAACCCTGAACCTATTTGATACACAATTATCTCCATTCCACACTGAATCCAGAATATTTATATTCCAAATGTACATTTTTTCTTCCTCCAGTTTTCTCTGCACACCCCACCTCTGAGTGTCTCGTGCTGGATACTTTCCTCAACTGGCCATTCTTCAAGTTAGAGCCTAAAAGCTAAAGGCTAATGTCTATGGAGTTTTAATTCCACCTCCCCCCCACCCCACCCAGCATAAAGCTGGGGCTGGATTTTGTTGAGCCCCCAGCGTCAGGCTCCATGGTGAGTGGGGTGGGGGGGGGGGGGGAGGTGCCCAGAAGATCGGAGCGGCAGTGGCCCGCCAGAGAGCACAATGCCAGGAATGCTGGGCCTGAACTTCCCGGCGGCGGGGAAGCTCAGTGTCGGCACATCTCCCGCTCTGCGGCAGGACCCGCATTTCAATATTCAAATCAGGATTTAAATGGAAGCCGGAGTGATCTTACCCGTAGTTCCGGATCTTCCGAGCGGCGTGCAGCACTCCCGCGCCTTCACGTTCCTGTCCAGGGAAAGCTGGTATCACCGAGGTGGGGAGGGGGGAACTCTGCATTTGTAGTGAAGTGGGGAGCAGGGGGGGGGGGAAAAGAGGTCAACTCTGCATTGTCAGTGTAGTGGGGCGGGGGAGGGTTGAACTCTGCACTTTAGGTGAGTTGGGGGGGGTTAAAGGGATCAACTCTGCACAGTGCAGTTGGGATGGAAAAGGGGCAATCTAGGCTTTTCTGGTGTAGTTGCAGGGATGGGCCAAAAACTTTACTTTTTGTTGCAGTTGGGGAGGGGGATGGGGTCGACTTTGATCTGTCAATGTAGACCTGGCGGCCCTTCAAAAATTGTACCAGCGCCTGCGCAGAAACAGGCAGCGCCGTTGACGGCGTCGCCAAGGGCGCCCCGCCACGTGATTGGAGGCAGGGCGTGGCAGGGTGGTGGTGGCTGTCCTGCGCATTATAATGAGCTGCCAGGCTGAAGCTGGCGGCAACGTGGTGGCATGCGGCCCTTGCATGCGAGAAGCCATTTTTTTTGCCCGCCGTCACTGCTGGCAGCGTGAAAACAAAATTCAGCCTGGTGAGGGATAGCTAAAATGGAGAGTATGAATTACCTACTGCCTCCAATTTGTTGCAAGTTTTAAAATGCCTAATTTTTCTGGGGTATGAGGTGCTCACCTGAGTTTACTTTAGGGCAGCCTCCGGGCTTCCTGATTCCTGCCAACTCAGTCGGTGGCATGTTAATGAGAACTGGCCATTAAAAGCAGCAGGACCTCTCACTACCACTCCTGGATGGGCTGGATATTCATTAGACTGCTTTTCCAAAATTTCCATCAGTACTATTAACTACTAAGTTATAATTTTTTATTAAAGTGCCTATGTCTATTTAATACACTATGTTCCAAATCTGTTATTTTTAACAGACTTATATATAAGCTTGTCACCATTCTCAGCGACGAGCTTGAAAGAAGGCACACGCGACTTGTCCGCTGCTGAGCCCCCGCAATATTTTGTGCATGGGCTCATTTAAATGAAGGGGGCGGAATGGCCGCCCCGATGACGTAGAGGGGGCGGCCGCTCTGTCCGCAGAAATGGCGTCCGGCACCACCGCACAGGCGTTGGCACCATTTTTAAAAAGGGGTTCAAGCCCTCCAGGTAAATTTAAATTTTTAAAGGGACAGGTTTATGATAATTGGAATTAAAATTTCATTTGAACTTTGACTCCCCTCTCCCACCCCCCCAATGAGTTTTCAATAAATAAAATGACCTATTACCCCCACTTCAGCACCTTTGACCCTCAACCCCTTCCCATCCCCACAACCAATCGGAGCGGTTTTCCCAACTCCCCACCACCACCACCCCCCCAACTTGCAGGTGAGTCCAGGTAAGTCATTATTCTTTAATTGTAATATTCAGATGAAGGCTCTGCCGCTGAGCAGCGTTGGGGGGGGGTCGCGCCGAGGCCTTGCCGCCGGTGGTAAAATGCGGCGGAGCCTTCTCAGCTTCAGGGGTGCTCGTAAAAGTCAGCCCATACTGTCTGTATTTGTTCCACAGACTGAGACTAGAGTACTACAACAAATCTTAATATAACCACAGCATCATATTGCATGCGTCTAGCCTCATCCCCATAGTTTGATTAGACCAATGTCAGACAGCAGACTGTGCGACTGGGGAGACGGGAGGAAGAGAAGACGCCAAAGACGTGTACATTTCATTGTAATGAATAATGCAAACAGACACTATGCCCTTTGCACTGAAAGGGAAGGACAATAATCAACCTCTCCTCCTGCTTTATCCAACCACATCGCTGAACTCTATAAAAAACGCTTTTTATAAAAAATGAATGCTGTATCTATCACAACATATTTCATCATCCTTTCTTTAAATCTGAAGGTTTTTTTTACAAAGTAATAAGCTTTCATCAGACTACTGCAGAAAAATCTTTAATGTTGTTTACAGTTTTTTTTTCAAATCCATCTATGTCTGTTTACTTTTATTGTAATTTTTTTCAAGCTGTAATAAAAATCTACAAGATGCCTTCTGGTTTGGCCTAAGCCGTACAACGTTTTCTGTTTATCAGTAGTCTTGTCTACTGGTAACAAAATTCCAACTGAGAATCTACAGCCAGAGAAGAAAACTGATAATAGCTTCAATAACATAAAGCTAAAATTCATTTTTAAGAGCACCAGCAATAGACCCTATGTTAATTTATTGTTCCATCAGCCTCAAAAACATCTCTACAGATTTAAAATGGATAACGATAATAGTAGCTACCTTAATGGTACAGATTGTCCATTCATATTCAGTATTTGTTACAGCACACACGGGTAAAGCACATTTAATACTGGGGTCAAAAAATTGTGAACACATAAATAAATACTTATTACTTTGCAAACTTAAATTCAGCTTAAACATTCCTGGCCAAAAAATTATCTTCAATCCATTTGCAGATCTATACAAATTCAATACTTAGTTTAGTTTAGAGATACAGCACTGAAACAGGCCCTTCGGCCCACCGAGTCAGGATTGAGAACGAGAGGGCACAGATTTAAAGTATTTGATAAGAGAAGCAAAAGTGACATGAGGAAAAACTTTTTCACGCAGTGAGTAGTTAAGGTTTGGAATGCGCTGCCTGAGAACGTGGTGAGGCAGATTCAATTGAAGCATTCAAAAGGGAATTAGAGAGTTATATGAAAGGGAAAAATGTGCAAGGTTATGGGGAGAAGGCAGGGGAACGGAACTGAGGGAATTGCTCTTTCGGAAAGCCAGTTTAGTTTAGTTTAGAGATACAGCACTGAAACAGGCCCTTCGGCCCACCGAGTCTGTGCCGACCATCAACCACCCATTTATACTAATCCTACACTAATTCCATATTCCTACCACATCCCCACCTGTCCCTATATTTCCCTACCACCTACCTATACTAGGGGCAATTTATAATGGCCAATTTACCTATCAACCTGCAAGTCTTTGGCATGTGGGAGGAAACCGGAGCACCCGGAGGAAACCCACGCAGACACAGGGAGAACTTGCAAACTCCACACAGGCAGTACCCAAAATTGAACCCGAGTCGCTGGAGCTGTGAGGCTGCGGTGCTAACCACTGCGCCACTGTGCGGACATGATGGGCCGAATGGCCTCCTTCTGCACTGTAATGATTCTGTGATTTGGAGCAGGTGGCCAGAGAAGTCAATTCCAGCATCTGGACCCCAAGGATCTCACATGGGTGCTCAAGGTCAGTGAATGAATCGTCACATGACAATTGCTACTCGCTGCTCCACCTCTCACGCTGTTCACTGCACCTCACCATCACTCATCCAGCACCAGTACCTGGCACTCAGGACTCACGCCGAACATCCAGATACTCCACCTCACCCACCCACCAATGATGCCAACCTCACACCAATCTCTCGCTGCTCCAAATACCTCCAGCTACTATTCAGCGAAGGCAAGCACATCATCCAAACACAATGCAATACAATCACTGACATTCTTCCCTCTCTTGTAGGGCAACGTGACACACAATGGAAGGAAACAGAGCAGAGCTGAGGTGGCAGGCATCTCCTGAGCCCTCTGGAAGAGATGGCTCTCTGCATCAAGGGGCTGGCTGGCTGCTGGACAGAGTCTGTGGCGTCCAACGTGCTGAGAACATTAAGGATGATGGCCATGTTCTTGCTTAATGCCCCTTCTCAATTAACAGTTCACCCTCATCCTACTATCTGGCATGATGAGGAAGCTGCAGATGGTGTCAACATTGACCTCTTGCTTTCTACACCACTTCCCTTACCCCCAACCTTCCCCTTCTGATTTTCTGCTTTCATACACCCTATAACTATCACCTGCCCAGCCACAGCAACCCCAGGAGGAGAGAAAGCAACAGCTCAGCGCTGATGAAGATCTGACACTCACAACCACCAGCTCAGACACTGGCATGTAGCTTAGGGGCAAGTATAGAGTTGGGAACTGCACGTGGTGGGTCACCAGGCACAAGTGGGCTGCAGCTACATCAGGGGGTAAGGATGGTGTGTGTACCAGCTCCCCAGAGGGTCAAGTGGCAGATGCATTCTGCTGGAGGGCACTCAAGTTGAGGATCTTGATGGGGCGGTATACAAGAGAACGCTGATGGGAAAGCACACCAAGATGCGGAATGCACTGGCTGGCCTGCCAGACAGCCTCCTATCACTGTCAATGAACAGGAGTAGTCCGGGTCCAAGTTTGCAGAGGGCATTGCACAGAGCTTGCCTTCGCCGCAGCCTCTGTTCCATCAACCTGTCGTGCTCTAGACCCAGAGGCTCTGCACCTGCAGCCCCCATACTTGGTGCAGCCTTTGTGTGGACAGGTTGTGAGGATGCAGCAGTACTCCCTGCCAAATCCAAGAACTTATCACAACACATCCAAGTTGGGTCTCTGGCCCTTTAAATAACACTACTGCTGGGCCCCTCTTACAGCAGAACGCTTGATCTTTGTTGAGTGACACTCAATGGGCCTGCATGGTCCAAATTTGGAAAATGGGTGTCACATCAGCTGGTAGGAATGTATGATATCACCACTTCAGTTGCTTCTGGTGCTTGCAGGGACACCCGCGCAAGCGCCCTTCTCAAGGTGGTGCACCGCGTAGGAAGTGCCAGATGTGGTTGGTGGCGCAGTGCGAACCCCCAAGAATCTGTTCAACTTCAAATGATCCAAATTTCACGCCCAGTATCTTTAAGAATGCCATAATATCTAATGTAAATTGGTGCTTTCATATATTTATATGTTACAGCAGACTGCAGCCAACTAGGTAGGGCACAATTGCTTAACTAATACCCTGAAGAATATAGAATATTAATCCCAAACAGCGTGCAGTGTGTCCCTATTTTGAGGACTACAGCTGTGTCCCTACGTTGAAAAGACGACTGGCATTTATTTCAAGAATACTGTGATCTTCTTCTGAACAGCAAAATCTATTTTACTATAGATTATTCATGATTGGAAATGTATAGACGTCATTTCAGAATATGTTTGACAAAAGGTGTATTTTGAAATCAAAAAAATTTAATTCGGTACCGAACAGATTAATAATCATTTGTGAACACTTTCAGGAGATTGTGTCCATCATTTGTTTTCTTGGAGGAATGAGAATTTGCAGAAAGTAATAAAAATTTGCCAGGAAGTTCACCTCAGTTTAATAAACCAGTTAAAGTTCTGATCTAACCATGTCCTTTTTAGCTAATCCATTCGGAATTGAGCCAAAAAGTCTTTTTTTGGTTTCCGGCCTTGTAAATACAATACAGTCTGGAAAAGAACATTATTCAACAGTTATTCTCTTTCCCTTTCTACATAGTGTTCCCATTAGAAAGGACATTACTGGGCCAACTGTTATTGATTGACAGGAAACATCAACAGACACTTCCTGAGCCAATTTGCGCAATCTACTGACAGTAATGCTGTACCAAGAACCAGCTTCACTTAAGATTCCACTATTACACTTTGATGCAACTGGCATAACCTCAATTTGACACTCAATAATTGCAAAACAAGGACACCCGGAAAACAAAAATTAAAACCCAAATTACTTTTTCATAGCCGATTTTTAAAAGCTTTAAATGCATATCTTGGTAGAGACTTGCTGACAAATTTCAAGATTTTTAAAATATGTACAAATTGGACTTTTGACCTAACCTCAAATATTTTGGCTCCAGTCCTCCTGTAAATTAACATCTTGTTCTTCATTCGGAGGCAGCTTAAATATGCCTACTATTAGTATTCAATGATGATCTATTATTCAATGTTATTGCAAGACTGTTCTTAAAACTCCAAATAATAGACAATCAAAAATAAATAACATTTGGTTGTTCAAAACAATTACTAAGCCATTACAGATGACTCAGAAAACATCAGGTTTATTTTTTGTTTTAGAAGCCTAGACTAAGGAGTTTGCTTCTGCAGTGTCATTTCTGGTAAATGTAAACACACCCCTAAGGTAGATGTGTGTCAATATATTGTAATCCTTTTGTTCTCAAACCTAACAGCCATTTATGTCTAAACTGGTTTTTAAGACATCCAAATCCAGGCTGCAGATAACTTCCTCCCTAAATCTTTCAGGTGGTCCTCCAGAGATTTCCCTTCAGAGCTATGAATAGGCTTGATCTTCCACGCATGTATTCTTGTTTGAGTAAGTTTGAAGGCTGCCTGTCAGCTTTTGTTTTCTGCCTATGTTTCAGCCTCTGTTCCTGGGATACGGCTGGTACTCTGACCTCCCCCAGCTTACATTCTTATTCCTCACCCATCTGTCTACTACCCATTTGAAGGTCTGTGCCTCATTTATTTCTTTACACCTGTCAACAGTTTTGTTTTCTTTCTTACTACAGTATTTTGTTTTTCTTTTCCATTCACAAAATGTTCCTCTGTTCAATCTCATTTGTTGAAGTAAGGCAAACATATAAAAGACTCCTACTTGTGCCCTTGCTTCTATATCTAATACATCATGTAAACCCCATTGGTAAGAAAGGTCGTGAGAGCCAAGTCCTAGCCTAGTCTCAGTCTGTACTTTATACCACTCCCCCACAACTAATACAAAAAACAAACAAATTCACTGATAGAGAGTATAGCTGATTATTACTACTTCCAATGATTACATTTAATCTGATATATCGGTATGCCTTATTCAGCTAATGATGTCCTTCTGACTGTTGCTATTCTATACTATAGGAATAAGTTACATTTTAAGCATCCAAAAAACACAAAAATGCTGTAGTTCAGTATAGAAATGTTCAACGATCCTCCGCACTCTAACTTACCTTGCTTAACCATGACTTTGGGGAAGATTCTGAGTACAGTCTAGGCAGTTGCTTACTGGGAAGGAAAGTGGGAAACAGATTGTGAGGCTTAGTCACCCTGGATTGTTTTGCTGCACTTAGTAGAAGAGTGCCTGGTTCAAGAGTGTCACTGGCAGAGGGAGGAAGTCAACTATATAGCACAAAATAGCAAATGCAGATTATGTTCAATATAAACATAAAAATGCATCCATAATGAAACAGGTTTTATCCCACAGAACTTCCTACTGCTAATTATAAAAATGGCGAAAGAACATTTCAAATGCACCCATTTGTACTTTTTTTGGTTTTAATGGGCTGGGTGGGAGAGAGTAAGCATAATGCACTGTTGCATGTAGTAGAAGCAACACATCAAATTTCTGACAATATATTAAAACGTCATAAAAATCTCTTAAAATGTACCGTTTCTCCCCAAAACAGTTCACCGATCATTACTATCGAGTAGACTGTTCAACCACATTATTCTGTTAGACTCACAAAACATTAATAATTTTGCAGTTGATGCTGAATATCTAAATAAGCATGTCTCATTACATTAAGAGCAACAACAAGTTGTTTTTCTGTCCAACTATAAAAAGTCTTATTGCAATCACCCTCTCCCCTCCAGCTACCTACATGGGAGTGAGTACGTGGATGTGTGTATAGGGGGGATGGGCTAGAAGTAATTTTCTAACGTTAACCTTCTCCAGCCCAGCCAGTTCAAAATATTGCGGTAATCGACACCTATAATGACTCTTCTGGAAATAGACCTCCAAATGAGCTTTGTAGGCAGCTTTTTTTTTAAATACAGTTCAAGTTAATATATTTATGATTGAGGTATCACCAGGAGTCTTTCTACAAACGGACTTTGCCTCCTGTTGTCAGCCAACATTAGATGTCTGGGCTGCCCAAGCATGACTCCTCTGCTGGGGAGGCATGACAGTCTCCACTCAATGTAATCAGGCCACAAACTAAGAATGAATGAGAACCTGTATCTGTCCCTGTTCTATGGTACTGGAGTTGGTATTTTACACAAATGGAATTTAGGATAGGTTAGTTTCATTGCATTCAGCCTATAATCTGAATAGACTTTCAGTCTCTAGTTCATGATGAGAAACTTTCGCTGTCAGCTTACTCATACCTCAAATGAAAACAGTACCAGTATTTCCTCAAATACACTTTGGAATGCACTACATTTGTATTCCACCCTTACTCTGAGAACTTACAATTGCGTAATAAGTGTGAACTACTTTCATGGTACAAAAATTAAAGTGACCACAAATATTTCAGACATTTTTGATGAATGAATGGATTGAATTTCTGGAATCTAGTCTGCAAAGCATGCTAATAGATTGTGTAAGTGTCTGTTGAACATTAGCCATGGCAACTATATATTACAAATAAATTAAAAACTAATCCAAATTGTTCATCTGAAATAGTGGTTTAAACTTCTCTGTTACAAGTCAGGAAATGGTCAAATCTAACCAGAGACTTTAAGCTGAAGTCTCTGAAGACATTGATCTGGAAAGCCGTGCAGAAACCTGGCAACACCCCAGCCTCAATACAATGCTTTGAATGGGGAACCTTTCATGAGCTGCATGTGAAATGCTACCCTCTTCTTCACTTCTTTAATATTCAAACAGTCAGACAAAGAAAGAATAGGAGATTGGGATACCCTGGGAATTCAGTAAATCTCTCAATATTTTAGTTCTTCTCATATGCTAATCTCCAACCAAGATAGAAGTCTTTTGGAACTTTGTGAGGAGAGTAGAGAAAAGGTAAGGTTCAAAATTAGCAATCATTTTTATACTGAACACATGCAAATACGGAGTAAGAAGACATGTTTTAATTTTGTGTTGACCAAACACCTTTAAAGAACATAGCCAAAAATGTGAATGGAAACTTTGAAAAAGTATTCTATAAGTAATATAAACCCACTGCAATAACAAAAGATTTTGCTTGCCAATCTATCCAAAAGCAATAGAATTCCAGTAAAATCATCAAAATTTTCCAAAATTCACAGGAGTAATAGGGGTAAAATCAATTTCTGAATTGAGCAGAATTGTCCCTTTTAAGTTTCTGGTCATTCATTACTTAATTGCAGTAATCTAGATCTTGATCATTACACTTCAAAATTACTAGAGAACAAAAATTACAGGCCTGTGCAGAGCTGATGGCAGAAAGTCCTACAGAAATGATTTTCAGAATATATATAAATAAAAAGGATTACAAGACAAAGCAATTTTATTTTACCACTCAAGTTGCAATTCATCAAGTCTGGAACGTCTAGAGAAGAATTAACTATAACAGTTTCAGGGCACCATTTAACTATAACCGTATGTTGTATCCTAATGTTGTAATTTGAATGAGAGTTTCAAAAAATGTAGAATCATACAGCACAGCAGGAGGTCATTCGGCCTATAGTGCCTTTGCTGGTTCTTTCGAAGGGTATTCCCCTACTCTTTCTTCACAGCCCTGCAATTTTTTCCTTTTCCAGTATATATCCAACTCCCTTTGGAAAGTTACTACTGAATCTGCTTAAATAGGCATCTTTCATGTTATAGACATATCATGCTGTAAAAAAAGACAGATCGCTGTGATAGACTCTATTTGTAAGATATAAAGTTCATATTTTACAGTACCCTTCTGTTATATTGCCAGATATAGTTCCCATATTTTGTGGTCTCCTGAAAATCAATCATTTGAATTTTAAAAGTAGATCCGAATCCTACATTAAAACTGGAGAAGTGGTCTTAAACAGGCACAAAAGATAATAAAGGGTATGAAAAAGGTAGAAAGCATGAGAGCAAGCCAAGGGTTCAGAGGTTCAAACTATTGAAGATAAATTTAGGACTAAAACCAGGAAATTCTTCACAAAATAGCGTGAGCAGAGGGGAAAACCCTAGAACCATACTTTCTGGCCGATTGATTGTCCTCATCCATATTTATCTTGTGATCTTACAAAGGTGTTTGTGGTGGTAAAGTAATGAGAAATAAATTAATGAAGCAATGCCATTTGCTTCTTCCAATGTACTGACGGGTCATAAACAGAGAGGGTAATGGTATAATGAGGTAAATAAGAGAAAATCTATGGTAATTCATTTTATGGTGGTAAAGGGTTATAATAAGGGAAAACTATGTATCGAAGCCTTTTTACCATAATGTAAATATAAAGCACAGCAAACTACAGCATTAAATTGCCATAGATTCTTCCTAAAATTGAAGCAATTTAATTTAAAATAAAAGCATGGCTACATTTAGGAGCTCCTACATGATCCCAGCATTTTTTTCCCTTAAGGCTTTTGCCCTTCCCCCACCCATTATTCCCCCCCACCCCCAATCTTCACACTGCCATCTGGGATTTTCAGGCACCTTAGGGGTGGGGAAAACAGTATCATTGGGGTCATATGTCAGTGCCCCCAGCAAAACATGGCAATGAAAACTGACATTGCTACACAAAGCCCATTGTGGCTGAAGCAGCAAAATACTGACAGAATGTCTGGAACGTACTGTCAGCATGCTGCTGCAGTTAAGAGAATTTTACCAACTAGCGCCATAAACTAACACGTGACTTATAAGCTTATTGAATATCCTCCAGGAGCGAGACAGACTGGCTACCATCTAGGGTTCAAAATATTGTCCCTGGCAGACACCATTGCATAGCTGATTCAAATCATTCTTTAACTACAGCTCACTGAAATTACAAAAAGTCATAAAAGTAGGGTTGCAGTAACTAATGCACAATGTTTTCTGTGTGATCACTGCACTACGTGGCTTAATCTTAGATAACGTAATAAAAAAAGACTACAATAAAACGACTGTATATAGGTCCATTCACTCTTACCATTTACCAGTACTAATGCTGTGAAGTTATACAAATAATAGGTAGAGAACACTAAAACATATCAAATACTTTTCAAAAAATGATACTAATGATCAGCTATATGAAAATACTTCACTAAATGTATCCCAAAGTTCCAAGAGCAGCTTTTTCTTTTATCACATAAAATGTATGATCCCAAATATATCAACTTTGATCACTCTGGAAATACTGCACGTTCTGAAGGAAACAAAGTATATTTACATCAAACAATCCTTCCCAATCTATTTAGAAAATGACGGTACTGAAGTATCAAAATATGATTACTGTATTGCCTTTGAGGAGAAAGGACGTGAGATATTCTGAGATAGAGAAAAAGTAAAATCAATACCCATTTCAACCCCCAAAAAACATGAAGATACACAAGGATCACATCTCAACCCCATCAAATGAACTAACACTTATCAGACTTAAATTGCACTCTCTGTAGTTTTCAGAATCAATTCTGCTATCCTGAAGGCTATGCTTAAAAAATGAATCCTTCCTGGCTCCAGCAATATACAAAACTCGAATAAATTTAGGACACCGTTCCCAACTTACCAGGGTTGTTTCTTTAATAGACTGTAAATGAAGATCTGTGTCAACGGTTTTCGTTATATAAAAAAAAACTTAAATTAATAAGGTTTTCTAAAATAATTCCCCACATTTTGAACATTTATTTTCTTCATGTCCTTAGGTATCCCCAAGCATACACCAGAGCTGAATGTTTGAAGTTTGCATTTGTAAGGTAATCAGACCTACAACTTTCCCTCAGAGCACAAAGAGTGCAGTCAATCATCTGCATTGTCAAAGTTATTTAGACACCAATTTAAGGACAGAGTGGATGAAATAAAACAAATTGGATTCCTGTCCTGATCCTTATGTCATCAAACCTTAGGATGAACAGGTACAAATGTCAGTTATAGAAATAAAAATATAATTACCATGTACTGCACCCAACTGTGATTGAAGATTCCTGTAATTATTTCACCCACAGATGTGTTTAGATATAGTTACACAATATAGAGTTACTTTTGCTTCATTCTGAAAACTTTATGGATTTTTCCTAAAAAATATAATTTTCCATCAAATAGTGTACAGACACACCAGCATTTTCTAGATTTAGTTTTTGGTTAGGAAGCTGGGCAAGTAGATGAAGTAGCAGTGGGTGACCATTTTGGAGATAGTGACCATAGTGACCTTAGCATAATCATGGAAAAAGACAAAGATAAAACAGGAGTTAAAGTTCTAAATTGGGCAAATTTTACAAAACTGAGAGGTGATCTGGCGAAAGTAGACTGGATACAGTTACTTGAAGGAAAACCATGTCCCCACAAAGATAAAGGGTGGTATGGCCAAATCTAGAGCCCCCTGGTTATCTAGAGGCTTTTAGGGTAAGTTAAAGCAGAAAAAGAAAGCTTATGCCAATCACAAAAAACGTAAAACTTTCGAAAGCCTAGAGGAGTACAAGAAGCGCAGGGGTGAAGTAAAAAAAGGAAATTAGAAAAGCAAAGAGAGGACATGAAAAACTACTGGCAAGTATAATCAAGGAAAAGCCAAAGATGTTTTATCAATACATTAAGAGCAAGACGATAAATAAGGAAAGGTTACAGCCTATCAGGGGTGTACGAGGGAACTTACACGTGGATGCAGAAGATGTGGGCAGGGTTCTTAATGAGTTTTTTGTCTCTGTCTTCACCAAGGAGAGGGATGATGCAGACATTGTAGTAAAAGAGGAGTGTGAAACATTAGATACGATTAGCATAATGAGAGAGGAAGTACTAGAGGGTCTTAACATCCTTGAAAGTGGATAAATCGTCATGGCCGGATGGATTGCATCCCAGGTTGTTAAAGGAAGCCAGGGAGGAAATAGTGGATGCGCTGAGGATCATCTTCAAATCCTCACTGGGTACGGGCAAGGTGCTAGAGGATTGGAGGTCTGCGAACGTTATACCATTGTTTGAAAAGGGTGCGCGGGATCTCAGTGGTGGGTAGATTATTAGAATCAATTTTGAGGGACAGGATAAACTGCCACTTAGAAAGGCACGGATTGATCAGGGTTAGTCAGCATGGATTTGTTAAGGGAAGTTACCCTGTCTTACTAACTTAATTGAATTCTTTGAGGAAGTAACAAGGAGGATTGATAAAGATAGTGCAGTGGCTGTGGTCTACATGGATTTTGGTAAGGCATTTGACAAGGTCCCACATGGCAGACTGGTCAGTAAAATGAAAGCCCATGGGATACAGGGGAATGTGGCAGGTTAGATCCAAAATTGGCTCAGTGACAGGAAACAAAGGGTAGTAGTCGAAAGATGTTTTTACGAATGGAAAGCTGTTTCCAGTGGCATTCCACAGGGCTGAGTGTTGGGTCCCTTGCGGTTTGTGGTATAGATTAATGATTTGGACTTAATTGTGGGAGGCATGATTGGAAAATTTGCTGATAACACAAAAATTGGTCGTGTAGTTGATAGTGAAGAGGACAGCTGTAGACTCCAGAATGATATCAATGGTTTGGTTGAGTGGGCGGAAAAGTGGCAAATGGAATTCAATCCAGATAAGTGTGAGGTAATGCACTTGGGGAGGGCAAATAAAGTGAGGGAATACACAATAAACGAGAGGATATTGAGAGGGATAAAAAAAAGTGAGACACCTTGGAGTGCATATCCACAGTTCTCTAAAGGTGGCATGACAGGGAGATAAAGTGGTGAAGAAGGCATTATGGAATGCTTTCCTTTATTGGCCGAGGTATAGAATACAAAAGCAGGGATGTAATGCTGGAACTGTATAAAATGCTGGTTAGGCCTTAGCTGAGTATTGCGCACAGTTCTGGTCACACCACATTACAGGAAGGACATAATTGCTTTGGAGAGAGTACAGAGGAAATTTACAAGAATGTTGCCAGGGCTTGAAAGTTGCAGCTATGAAGAAAGATTGGATAGGCTACAGTCATTTTCCTTAGAACAGAGGAGGCTGAGGGGTGACTTAATTGAGGTATACAAAATTATGAGGGGCCTAGATAGACAGGAAGGACCGATTTCCCCTAGCGGAGAGGTCAGTTACCAGGGGGTACAGATTTAACACGATTGGTAGGATTAGAGGGACATGAGGAAAAACTTTTTCACCCAGAGGCTGGTGTGTGTCTGGAATTCACTGCCAGAAACCCTCAATTCTTTTAAAAGGACCAGGACATGCACCTGAAGTGCTGTAACCTGCACGGTTATGGACCAGGTGCTGGAAGGTGGAATTAGATTGGGTGGTTAGTTCTTTCAGCCGGCACAGACACGACGGGCTGAATGGCCTCCTTTTGTGTTGTAATTTCTCAATGGTTCTATGGTTTCTTTACGCTATATCTGTCAGGAAATGCCACAGGATGAAATAGATTCCCTAAAGCACAATATGATGTGATACTGAGCCATATAGACCAGGAGGTAACAGGTTACATTCCAAGTCTCTGCTTAGTTAAATAATTTCAGCTAGAGCATTACAATTGGCCTCAATGTCCCTGGACTAAACAGATGGGAAAAATCAGCCACGAATTGAGCTCCTGATTGTTATCCGCTGATCTCTGCAGGAAAGTGTGCTTGTACGGATATTAGGTGAGGAAAGGATCAAAACTGACTTGTGTACTCCTAGCCCAATTAGTCTGCCAACACTCATTGTCTAGCCTCAAAATGAAGAATGCCCACTGAGTGAAGTACCCAATGGGTATTGACACCCTTGGGATTGTACCTCAGCAATATTCAGCTCCTTTAGTAGAGGAGAGGAAACAATTGGAGGAAACAAATTGCTTTCTTGCTAGCTTTTCTCATGATCTCTTCTGAAAGGTGGGTAGAGTTGCATGGACAACTGGCACCTTCTGGTACCTCGTCCAAGTGACCATTATTCATTACCCAGTCCTATGCTTATTTGACATCCAGCATGCACAATTCTAGCAGCATTGCCATCAGGAGTGGGAATCCTGGTAAGTCTTTTGAACTATTTGCGAGAAGTTGGTATCTTCTAAGGTGGTATTCAGTTAAGTGACCGTCAACTAACAAAGCCATCCATGTAGTCCAAAATTAAAATAACATAATCGTGCATAAATATGCATTTTAAGTACAACCTGCAATTGTTGGTAGGTCATAACAATAGTGCCCTGTGTTCATACCTGACAATTAAAAATCACACATAACTTCATGATCAAATGATAAATTTATAAAACAATTTGATTAGATCTTGAGCTCTCAGTAATGGCATACAATAGTATGATTCTGAAAGACTTCAAGCAAGTTAACAATCTAATGTGTGTAGTACTCACTATCAAATCTCCAAATTCCCTTGGGGCTGCCAATGACTGCCCTCTTTCAAGAGATAAAAGATCACACATTAACATTCATATTCAAATGTCCTTTTACTACAGAAGTTACTAAACAGGCATATACAGTACTTCAAGCCACAAGCGATCATCAGAATAATGGAAAATAGATTTTCTTTGAGGGCGTCAAATAAAAACTATTTTTCCCCTTATTGTGAGAACCCACATTAAACAAACCATCTCCGTTCTCCTTCAAAAAAAAATCTCATTATGCATACTTTGTTTTAAAATTTAGTCCCTTTGGGCCAATATGTACGCTCACGGCTACTCTGTCCCTCCCACATCCCTCTCCCTTGGGCTGAAACAGTTATTTCCCAGAGGCAGATTAAAAATATTCCCATCACCCTTGCAGCACACACACAAGCGAAATGTAAGTAATTAATCAATATAAGAAAAACCTGAATTAGTAACTTTCTGACTTAAAAAGGTCAGGTTTGCTTTAGTCACTAACTACTGTCAGTTCTATTGAATTCACTAAAAAGCCTTGTTTAGGTAACCTAAATGAGCAGGCATTCATTTCCTAAAGTGAAAAATTGAATCCATTTCAATACACATACATACAGTAAAACTGCACAAGAAATTACCACTAAAATCAAGTAACATGCGATTTAATGAAGCAACACATTTAACTTGTTAAGAAGTCAAAACAACTTCAAACACAACACAGACAAGGGCATAACACGATTTATTTGTTGGCAAATTTTTCTGTTTCTTGTCAAACTACCTAAGGATGCAAATTTCACAGTTTTGATGGGTCTGCAGAAAAAGTAGTAAATTATCAGCAGATGTGCCACATAATTAATCTGATGTACTTCACACATGAACCTAGCTGCTAATTAAAACCCTACATGTAATTGACTTCATTTACATATAATTGAAGCTTCACAATTAAAAAATCTTTACCGATACATCTATACACTAAATATTTAGAGAAATATACACAAGTAATAAATTTCACTTGAAACTGGATACAAACGTAAAAATCTTCAACCAAAGAAAGATCAGGAATTGTACTTTAGACCATCCTAAAAGTGCACTGAAAAGAACAAATACATTAGTATTATCTAAATATTAATCCATCCTGTTATGTTGCTTACAGCTTGTTTTCAAAGCTACTCTTAATTGTATAAAAGTTTAAGAGAAGTGAACTTCAATTTGTATACTAAATTGTGCCATGATATTTCAAGAAAATATTGAAAACCTTCTGAGGGAGGACTTCCTCTTTTGATCCAGAAAAGAACCGATACTTTAGCACTATATCACTCCAACTCTTTGTGGCATACTTTTGGCAAACAATTCAATGACCCAATAAAGCATGTCTGAAATGGTCAAACTATCCAATACAAATGTGGTTTATTAATTAATCAAAGACAAATAATAAAAGTATTACACTGGAAAAATGTTCTTAAGTGCCAGCCATATCATCTTTCTCTTAACATTGTAAAACACCCCCTAAAGGTTATTTCAAAAGGTTATGGTAGGGTCATTTGAGTTCTCCTCTCAACTCTAAAAACGGAACAGAAACTTTGGCAAGTCACCAGCCAAAATATCAGAATGTTTCATCTTCAAACTTAAAGGGTAAATCAACTCAGAATGAAAGAATTTTTATACTGTGTTCCATAAATTATATCTAAATAGCTGATAATATTCTTGTATAAACTATTTGAGAATAGTAAAATCTCTTTCATGATGTCTTCTTGGACCACAATAACCACAAAATTAAACAGGTCAACAGACCCACCACTGTTATTTCTTTACTTTCACTTATTTAAGCTCATATCTTAAATCCGCAAGCCCTTGTAAGTGTGACCACGCACCATTCATATTTAGTCTTCAGAAAATGGCATCCTCCAATTAAATAATATTAAGTGCCAAATGTAAAAAAACTAGAATAGTACTCTTTTTTGATTTAAAGGCGCATATTATCATGAACATATCAAAGGGACTTCAAAGCTTGCAGGGTAAATACACTAAACATCTTCCAACCTGATCACCTTGAGATTGGCGCGAAATGTTCCAAGACAGCACGTGCTTCCCTGGAACCGTTGGACGGGGCGCGAGGAACCTTCCCTCGCGGCAGCTCGAGCCGGTGCGTGCGCCTGCTGTGCGTCGTGGCAAAGCCCATAAAAGGGCCCGCCCACCCCCAATCGCCATAGCAACACTCTCCCCGCCAGGAGTTTTGAAGGGTGGAGGTTGCTGCGGTTGTTCGTCCGTTCTCCAATTTGAATTAATCACTAATATTCCTTTTGGAGGAAATTTAGGACGCGGAATTATACTAATATGTTACCGGGCTATTTTAATTAAAAAGGTAAGGACACCTGATAGCAAAAAATATTATTAACTGATTATCCAGAGGTAGCAATGCACCTCGTTTTGGCCACCCACCACATATTTGACATAGATGTTTTAATATTTCTTAAATTGACAACGTGTGAAGGTGGAAAGATGGGGCGAAAGGTGGCATCAACTCGTGCACTAACCGTGCGTCACCCCAGTCAGGTCGCGTGCCCTTTGGCGGGCGGGGCTTTGTGGCGTCACTGGGTCCCGATAACAAATGAGCTTCAGTGAGGTCACCTGACATGTTGCAAATAGTATTACAAAATGAAAAAAGTCTCATGAGTTTCTTTGTGTTCTTGGAACTAAACACACTCATACAAGTTTTGGTACGGGTGAGAGGGTAGATAAGACAGTGTTCTGTGTAATTGTAGCATCTGGAGGAAGGGGTGTGTTGAAATCCCCAGTAAATATTCCAACCTGTGTATTTAAAGGATTAAATATGTAAAACCGCATGACATGCATGGTAAAAATGTATTCAAGCCACGGTATTATTCAGAAATTAATCTTTGTACAAAAATATTCTTATATTGGAAATATAGGTATTTCAGAGCTGCACTTTTATATTAGCACATCAATTATTCAAAGTTACAGCGCTAAAGCCTCTGAGGAATTTTGCCTTTCCCACACCCACCTAAAATTACATGGTTTGAACGGGGAGGTTAAATAATAGGTATGCATTTATTAGGAATTGGTGGTCTGTGTTAAAATATGTACAAAAATAGAATTTCATACGTAAAAGACTGGAACTAAGGTTTTGCACCGGTTATTTTATACATTCCCACCACAAACCTTTGCATATAGGGAGGGAATCACTAATTTCTATGGATACCTATCCTGGTCAATCTAGAGTTATCAACAGGTGCGTGTTAGAACTCATACAGGGTTCAAGTCTAATCTTGACAAAGTCCGTACATCCAGATTTCTCAACACTCCTGCACATTAAGTTCTCCCTCCTTTCACAATATCCACACAAGTCTCATTAACCACAACTTCCTGTCTTTATAGCACGCTATCTTTCCATACTTTCTGGCGGGGCCCTCCAGTTTGAACAGTAGATAAGTGTTACTAATGTGTTCCCATTGTAAATCAAAACTCTTCGATTTAACCAGTAAATCGAAGATTCCCTTTTAACATTTCTGCATATTCATGTGATTTTTGTTAACATAAGAGTCCAGAAATCGTGCAGTCGATTTCTTCACACACTGATCTGCGCAAGTAATCGCCAAAAAAAAAAACTGATTCTGTATTGTCCCTTTAAAACTGGTAAGGAAAATCGGATTCCGGCCAGATAGTACAAAGTGTATTTTATTTCCCCTTACATATCTGTTCACGTGCATTATTTATTATTGTTCTCTACTGAAAATTTACGCAAACGATCCTTCATGGATAGGCTTAATATCTAACTATTCAGACTATTTTTGCTTCTTCAAACTGCTTTACATCACAAAGGTTACTTAAGGTTTTTTATATATCAAGAAACACTGCAGCAATCTAATTCTTCAAAATAAACTGTTTTCTTTCGGAAACGTTTCTTCTTCAAAGACTTAAGCAATACAACCCAATATTCCTTGGCACAGCTCACTATTTTTCTGCTTACTAAACGCTCTGTCCGGGTGATATGTACAGTATTACAGCAGGGACAAAAATCCAAAAGGCGCGAGGGAATGAATTAGTCCATTGTCAGACAATGTCCCAAGTATGCTTCATCGACTTTTTTTTATATTCATAACAATTGATGCAAATGACCAGTTGAGCGTTTCCTTTTCTATTCAGTTAAGAGGTAGCCCAAGGTTCACGGCCGTAACCTTTACCCACGCACAAAAAACAATCAATGCAGTGTCTGCTAGCTCCTGTTTGGAAATCAGAACGAAAGGGGGTGGGGATGGGTGCTGATAGAGAAAAAGTAAAAAAAAACCCAAACGTTTTTCATTTTTATATCTGTTTTCCAATGAAATCTGCATTAATGGGTTAATAGCGTACTTTGAGGTAGAAAAGTTGGCAGTCGTTCGAGTTTCGAATCGCAACATTGTATTTTGCATAGTTTCTTAAACTCCATATTTTTATAATTTGGAATTAATTGCCCCAGAGATTCAGTATATATCCTTAAGTCGCATGTGTATTTTCCAGTTGAAACGTGAGCGAAACTAAGCAGAGCCGTGATCATGTTAAAATCTAGTTTGAGTATAGATCGGATTAAGCAGCTTCCCCAGTTCTCACTTCGGCATTAAATCTCCTCAGGACTGCTGAATGGATGTAGATTGGATAAAACAGTGCCCTACAGAGGCCATGCCTGCAGTTGTTAACAGTCAGCTTTCTCCATACAAATGCACTTCTCACCAAACCACTCCCACATATTAGTGAGCAGGGAAACACACACCCTTGTCTGAAACTATCATATTGAGCAGCCCGTAGTCAACTTAATGCTTCAACTTAGCACGTCATTATCTGTAATGGGAAACGATTAAAATACATACACCTTCAAGTATTTAAAGATAACGTTCATGATTTAAAAACGTCTCCAAGTGAAGGGAAAGTACATTGGGAAATAGATTCAAATGTATAATTTCCTCATAATTAATGATAAACAAAACGCTAGAAGCTGCTTACTGAACCCGCATACATAATACAAGCGTGACCAGTGGCGCTGCTTGTGAAACCGAAAACGATGGTTTAACTTTTTATATAAGGGTTGGGAGAAATTATGTTCGGATCTGAATCATGTTTGTCACCGCCTATGATGGGTTTGAAGAAAAACTGAGTGAAAGATTATAATTAAACACCTTCAATTCTAATTTTGACATGTTTTCTCTATACCATTGTGGAAATAGTCAACTGTTACAATCTATAGTAAAGAATGTGTTTCAAGTTCGAAAAAATGCTTACCCTGGGTGCTTTTCTTTTGTATTTGTTGCTGTAGTCAAATCTCTCTTTCATTTCATCCAGCAACTGTTCCAATCTTGCCTTTTCTTCTTTTCCTGTGTAATCCTGGCTCAAAAGGACATAGGCTCTCCAGTTGGCCGAATCGAAACCCCAGTGGCAGGTTCTGTTTTCCAATGATTTGTGTGAGTGTACTACAAATTTGTGAGGAGGGTACATAAGCCTGCAGTCCATGCACTGGATACATGCAGCATGAGGGTTACCGTACAACTCAGGCACAAAGAGTCCCTTGCACTTCCCAAAACACTCATGGTATACTTTGAAGCTTTTTTCTGTGATCTCTAACTCAATAGTGCTGGAGTATTCTTTTTTACAATGGGGAGGGTAGGTGCCTCCATAGAGTAAGGCATTGCAAAGCCTCTCTGCGTCTGTCTTGGTGATCAAGCCACAGGATGGGGCAGAGAAGGGCAAGATCCCCATGACTTTCAGGATCTCCAGCTGGTCTGCTGTGCATCTAGAGCAGTAAATATGCAATTCATCACATACCGAATTGATCTGTTGGAGGGAAAAATCTCTAAGGACAGAGTTCAGGATCTGAGGCAAGCAAAGCCTCTTCTCCCCACCAACTACAAAACAAGAAATGGTCTCCCCCTCCAGAATAGTCTCGCATCTCTCCGTTGATCGGTCCGAGGGGATGAAGAGGGGTCCGGGCATGACGGGAGGGGGCTGTATGGGTAGGTGAATAATCTGATCTGTCTCTTTCCCAGTTTCCTTTTTGTACATCATCTCGTGAGCCCATCGAGCAGAGAAAGCCGCCGGTCCTCCAAGCGAACTCATACTGCTGAGATGAAACTGCTTTAAGGTTTGCTGGAGTCCTGGATGAGGCTGAAAACTAGATCTTGGTACAGTCTCCATGATTTCTGGCCCCAAAAAGCACACCCGTTTTGTATAAAATCAGATAAATCCTTCTTCTTTAAAAAGCCACGGCTTCCAAGTTTGCCCCACCACCACGGACAAAATTAAAGTAGCTCATGAAATCCAGTCTCTAAACGTGCTGTGTTCCTGCAGCACTCTTGCCTTCAAACATATCCACAATCGTACCCTTAAAAAGATCTCTTCAAGCAAATGCTCGTTGAACCAGTCCTTCGAAATCCAGTCCCCAATTTGTTTTAGACTCTGTACTTTGTTTCCTTTTTTCTTTTTTTCCAGCCCTCCTTTACGATCTGCAAGCGTAAAGACGCGGCACATCCACACAATACGACCTTGCAGCTCAGACTGCCTTCTCCCCTCTGTCGGCGTCTAGGTCAGGCATTGAATCTCAGCCAAGAATGCGTCTGACTCCCCCAGGGCTCTTCCAGGAACCAGCACACTGCCCACCGATTTCAACAGCAGCCGACAAACATGCAATAACTGGTTTCACAGATCATTAGCTTTTAAAACTACAACGCAGAAGGGAGAGTTTTTGTTTCCAAAGTTCACTCAACATCATTTATTCTCAGGATTAGTCACCAGTAGTTTTATTTTACAAAACACGTTCTGTGTTTCACAGACCATCACCTTGGTGCATTATAACGTGAGCGGTAGTTTTTATAAGTAGTCCAAATAATTATACAATGATCAAGTATTAATGTAACGTTGCTTTCATGGATAATCAACAATTTAGAAAAAAATACTGAAAACCATTTATTTTAACACATTTAACTTAATAAGCTTTTGTATGTACGACTTTCTCGATCTAAATTTGCTTTCGGTGTCAGCTGACAGAACTCTTGCCTCTGAATCAGAGGGTTATGGGTTCAACTCCGACTCCAGGACTTGAGCACAAAAATCAAGGCTGACGCTTTGGTAAACAGACGGCTGCTGCACTGTCGGAAGTGCCATCTTTTCGATGAGATGTTAAACCAAGGCCCCATCTGCCCCCTCAGGTGGGTGTAAAAGGTCCCATGCCATTATATCAAAAAGAGCAGGGTTATCCACAGTGGCGCAGTGGTTAGCACCGCAGCCTCACAGCTCCAGGGACCCGGGTTCGATTCCGGGTACTGCCTGTGTGGAGTTTGCAAGTTCTCCCTGTGTCTGCGTGGGTTTTCTCCGGGTGCTCCGGTTTCCTCCCACAAGCCAAAAGACTTGCAGGTTGATAGGTAGATTGGCCATTATAAATTGTCACTAGTATAGGTAGGTGGTAGGGAAATATAGGGACAGGTGGGGATGTTTGGTAGGAATATGGGATTAGTGTAGGATTAGTATAAATGGGTGGTTGATGTTCGGCACAGACTCGGTGGGCCAAAGGGCCTGTTTCAGTGCTGTATCTCTAATCTAAAAAAAAATTTATCCTTCAGTCAACAGCACAAAAATAGATTATCTGGTTATTATCACATTGCTGTCTGTAGGAGCTTGTTGTGCACAGTTTGGTTTCTGTGTTTCCTACATTACAACAGTGACAATACTTCAAAAGTATTTCATTGGCTGTAAAGCCCTTTGAGACGTCCAGTGATTGTGAAAGGTGCTATATAAATGCAAGTCTTTTCTCCATCAGCATGTAATATCAGAACAAATTCAAACTGAATAAAGCTATCATCCCTTAAAGGTTATTATATTAACATATTATTTAAAAGACACAACTGATAGATATTTTGTGGCTAAAAACTCAGATGATAGCTAAAAATCCCTCAAGCAGTATGGTTTCAGAAATATGGACCCTGCCGGAATTATACATGATGACTAGACGCCATACACTCAATGTATAACATGTAGATATGTTGTTTAGATACAGTGAAATTCAAGCTCAATATCATTTAAGTCCAAATAAATTGTTAACACGTTCCACCTTCAAACATATTTGCCAAATCCTGGGCTTCCTTATTAAACCCTGGTGAATGTACTGCCGTATATGGTACTAAGCCATATATCAGGAACGTTCAGGTTCAATGTGCAGCCTTTGCTGATTTAGTTGATCCCATCTAGCACAGTAAAATCCTCCGTCCTCAATCAACTAAAACCGTACTCCTTATTTCCTTTTCAGTCATCTGAGTGTCTGGCATATGTAGAAACCTATTACAGTGCTTAAGGATCACAAAACTAAGCTACTGAGAAATCAACAAGATAGTGTTTATCTGTTTGCCCAGTCTAGAGTATGCACTCTTCCTTGAAATAGATATGTCTCTCTTAACCAAGTCGAGAGAGTTTAGGTGCAGTATAGAAAAGGTCAAGGCTTAGAAATTCCCAATTGTGAACAGCGTACTACTAGAGTTTAACCAGCTAAATGGAGCTTAGGTCATCTTGGTTCAGGATCAGGTCACTGAGTTTACCATGGAGGGTTGACTCGGTTACAATCTCTTATCATTAGACATGGAGTGATATTGACCCCAATAGATCCTGGTTATTCCTGCCCCAGGAGGATAACTGCTAATTGATCATTAGACAATGGAAAATTATGCATTTGAGCCATTGGTACATACCAAACCTTATCATACTCAGTCTCCACATAATTTCTTTGAGGAACTGTGGTCCCAAGTCTGAGTTTTATCGGGTACACAGTAAACATAACATCTACTCAATGTGATGTAAGGACTTTCACAGACAGCTTGTGGGATGACGACCACCTTTTTATCTAAACATTGAAGTCTTTTGCGGAATAACAGGCTTACTTGTCAACAACTGCTAATATAGTTCCTGATATATATTAATAGGCTGCGTTTGCTGACAACGCTACCAGTAGGTGGCGCTGCAGTGGCACATGTGCAATTGCAGCATGTGTCATTAAAACATCACAGTCTGCGACTTCAGGTAGCTGCCAGGACTAAAGATGGCGCTGCTCAAATAATCACACGAAGGTAACCTAACCTAAACACATGGCAGTACACAATGGCGGGAGGGAAAGAGCGAGCAAGCCAGCGGGACGGGGGCGAGTGAGCGGGTCGGGGACGGGGGGAGCAGAGGGGCCGGAAAGAGCGGAGCGGCTGGAGAGAGCAGCAGGGGGTGGAGGGGGGGAGCAGAGGGGCCGGAAAGAGCAGCGAGGGGGAGCGGAGCTGCCAAAAAAGAGCGGGGCGGCCAGAGAGAGCAGTGGGGCGGGGGGGGGCGGAGCTTGACGCATGGGTTAGCGTTGCATTGCTGTACGCGTAAAGCGCATGCGCTAACCAGTTCTGGCAAGTCGGAACGCAGCGCATGCGCAGAGAGCAGGAGACCGTGTGCGCACCTTGGCGCAGCCTGATGACGTCAGTGGCCGGCTGCATTGTCAGGAATCACTTTGATATTAATATATATATTAATGACCTAGACCTTGGTGTACAGGGCACAATTTCAAAGTTTGCAGATGATACGAAACTTGGAAGCATTGTGAACTGAGGAGGAGGATGGTGTAGAACTTCAAAAGGACATAGACAAATTGGTGGAATGGGCAGACAATGTTCAATGCGAAGTGATACATTGTGGTAGGTAGAACATGGAGAGACAATATAAAATAAAGGGTACAATTCTAAAGTGGGTGCAGGAGCAGAGGGGCCTTGTGCATAAGTCATTGAAGGGGGCAGGACAGGTCGAGAGCAGTTAATAAAGCATACAGTATCCTGGGCTTTATTAATAGCGGCATAGAGTACAAGAGCAAGGAAGTTATGTTGAACTTGTATAAGACACTAGTTCGGCCTCAGCTGGAGTATTGTGTCCAGTTCTGGGCGCCACACTTTAGGAAAGATGTGAGGGCATTGGAAAGAGTACAGAAAAGTTTCACAAGAATGGTTCCACGGATGAGGAACTTCAGTTATGAAGATAGATTGGAGAAGTTGGAACTGTTTTCCTTGGAGAGGAGAAGGCTGAGAGGTGATTTGAAAGAGGTATTCAAAATTGTGAGGGGTCTGGATAGAGGAGATAGAGAGAAACTGTTCCCACACATGAAAGGATCAAGAATGAGAGGGCACAGATTTAAAGTATTTGATAAGAGAAGTAGAAGTGACATGAAGAAAAACTTTTTCACGCAGCAAGTGATTAAGGTTTGGAATGTGCTGCCTGAGAACGTGATGGAGGCAGATTCAATTGAAGCATTCAAAAGGGAATTGGGTAGTTCTATGCAAAGGAAGAATGTGCAGGGTTACGGGAGAAAGTGGGGGAATGGAACGGAGGGAATTGCTGTTTCAGAGAGCCAGTGTGGACACGATGGGCTGAATGGCTATCCCCTGCACTGTAATGATTCTGTGGGTGTAGAACTTTGGCTCACTGAAAAGTTGGTGTAGACCTCAGGCCTCTCATCCTGTAACTGTTTCCCTTTTTGCCGCAAATGCACCGCAGATCTTGGTCCTGAACTACTTCCTGATTGTGAGTAATATGTACTGTAGAGTACATGAGTGAATATTGGTTAAGGACAGGACTATATTTGGCTATGGTGCCCTCTGTGGTTGAATAGCATTCTAACATAAAATCACAGAATGATTACAGCACAGAAGAAGCCATTCGACCTGTCACATCCATGCTGGCTCTCTGCCAGAGCAATTTAGCTAGTCCCACACCCCTGCCCTTTCCTCGTAGGCCTGCAAATTTTCTCTTCAGGTGCTTCTCCAGTTCCCTTTTGAAAGTGTTACGACCAGGTGAGAAATGGGTCTAGGGTTCCCTCTCAGCCTTCATCTGTTTTTAGCTCCCCTTTAGTGAATCCTTGTTCACTGCTTTCCAATTATAAGGCAAATAAACCAGCCCAAAACAGGTTTTCTTAGGTTTAAAGAAGAAAGGTGAAATTTTATTAAACTTAAACTCTAATTTGGTTAACGCCTATGGATACACGACGCACCCATGCCAGCATGCATAAGCGATACACACATGCAGATAGAGACAGAAAAGAGAAGAAATAAAGTGGAAAAGTTTGAGGCAATGTCTGAAGATAGTTTTGGTTACTGTTCTTTGAGCTCGCTGTAAAGTCCTTGATTGTAAGTAGGTCTTGCTTTTTGTTGGTGCCCAGTATTCCTCTTAAACCTTGTTCAATTTAGGAGACTTTTCTCTCTTGAAGTTCATATGTCCTCAGTGGGTCCAGAGGCTTGTGAGAAAGAGATGAGAGCTGACAGAAGAGGTCTTCTCACCTCAGGAGCAAACAGCCTTTGGGTTTAAAAACTATCTGTGGCTAGTTCAAAAAAACGTGGACCAGTTAGTTATTCATGTGACCAGCTGGTCTAACCTTAGCAGTCTCTGGAATGCTCCTCTTACATACAATGCCTGATGATAAAAGTCCATTTTAGGATAAGTGGGTAAGGGAAGTAACCTCTCGTCTCTATTGGTATGCAAATGTCCTCCATCCAAGTCTGGCAGCCCTTGTAACAGGCCTTCTCTTCTTCCCAGCAACAATTTGAAATTTAATGGCCATATGGCAAAATTTATATGCCTCATTCTTGGCAGGTGGGGGCCCAGCATGACAAAAGCCACAATTCTGATGGAATCTGCCTCCACCATACCTTCAGGCAGAGCATTCTAGATTCTAGCCACATGTTGTGTAAAAAAAAAAAGAAGCTTTTCCTCATCTCGCCTTTGATGCTTTTGCCAGTCACTTAAATCGGTGTCCTCTGGTTCTTAACCCTTTCGCTAATGGGAACAGTGGGCTGGAATTTCATTATGAAGGCGGGAAACAGGAACCGGATCTGGTTTTGGGTCAGAAACCTGCCTTCTGTGGGAAACTGATACAGATTGCAATTTTTAAATGACTAAGCCCTAAATTGATATGGAGACGGGTTTTCTGTCCATAGAACCAGTGGGATTGAAAATGGCAGTGGGTCAGATCATTTGTGGGGCTCTTATAGACTCCTATGGCAGCTGTCACTGAGGCTGCTTGTTGTCCTGAAGGAGAGATCTACTTTCCACAGTACCAAAGGGAAGTGAACACTGAAATACAAGCAAAATACTGTGGATGCTGGAAATCTGAAATAACCGGAAACGTTAACTCTGTTTCTCTCTCCATAGATGCTGCCAGACCTGCTGAGTATTTCTAGCACTTTGTTTTTATACCAGAGGGAAGCAAGGTGTCACAGGGAAGCTGGAGGGCTGGCACTAGGGGCAGGGCAGCCCCTTGCTTCACCAATGCCAACCTGGATCTAATGCTGGAGGCTGTGAAGGAAAAGAGGGAGATCCTCTTCCCAAAGGGTGGCAAGAGGAGGCCACTTCATCGTGCAGTAGGGGATCCTCTCTGTTCAGTGTTATCCCCCTCCACTCCCTCTTCTTCCTCCTCTAGATGTCCTGCACCTCCTCCTCTAAGCCGTCTCCTTCCAGGGCCTCACTGTTCTCAAGGTCCACACCTCTCGGGAGGGCCATGTTATGGAGAGTGCAGCAGACCGCTATAATGACCGAGACCCTTGCAAGAGGGTATTGGAGGGTGCCACCTGACCAATCCAGGCACCGGAATCGCATCTTCAAAAACCCGATGGCCTACTCAAATGGTTGGCCTGCTGAGTAAGTGGCATTGGTTGTTTTGCTTCTGTTCCTCTGTCTGGGGCTCCCATAGTGGGGTCAGTAGCTATCTCTTCAAGGGATTTCCCTTGACTCCATCTATGCACTTTGGGGGATGGAGTGAAGTACCAAGGCAGCCTGGACTGGCGGAGGATGAATGAGTCGTGGTAGCTGCTAGGAAAGTGAGTGCACACAGAGGTAGCTCTTCTTGTGGTTGTGGACCAGTTAGACGTTGAGGGAGTGGAAGCCCTTCCTGTTGATGGATCCCATGGACAGGTTGCTGGGTGCCTTGATGGCTTCATGGGCACAAGCAATGAATGCCCTGCACCTGGGAGAATCCAGTGATAGAAGTTGAACCCAATGCCCTTTGTGTTTGCACAGGCCCATTTGTGTCAAAGTGGATGTATTCCCCTGCCCTCTTGAAAATGGCATCCGTGACCTGCCTGAGAGCCCGATGAGCTGCTGACTGCGAGATATCACCTAGGTCCACGGCTGATCCCTGGCATGACCAGGTTGTATAGAAGTTGAGGGCAACGGGGACCTTGATGTGCCTGAAGGTAAGGGACTGCCATGGGGGCCATGAGTCCTCAGGTCATCACGGATCAGAACACACAGGTCAGAGATCATCTGCCTGGATCGGCACAGCCTCCTACGGCACTAGCGCTCTGTCATTTGCAGGGAGCTGACTCTTGGGCTGTGCACCCGATGTCTTGCAAAGCACCTTCCTCCCCTTGCAGCCCCCACTGTACTCCTCTAGTCTCCTGCTGTCCAGGAGGTTGGATTAGCCACAGCTCATCCTAGCTGCTCTGTCCCATGTCAGAGTAGCCTGTTCCCATCTGAACTCCCTCAGCTGGGCTTTGTACATTCACCAGACCTTCCTCTGCCAACCCACCTACCCCAATGATGCCAGCAGCCTCATGTCCCCCTCCAGTTTCCTGCCACTCACCACTGAGAAAAGCAAGTCTTACAGCTGCAGCAATGGCCACTCTGTGGGACTTTTGAAGCAGCTGAGCTTTTATTTGGGCCTCTGCAGTCTTTTAATCAGCCCTTCCCATAGCCCTCAGGGCCCCCTGCTGCGCTCACATCTTGAACATCCTGTTGTGTTCCCCCCATGGTGTCCTCCACATTTCCAGCCTTTTAAAAATTAAAACCTGCTGCTAACAAGCCTGTTAATGAGCTTTTCAATGAGTTCAACAGGTAATTAATTGGAGGCATGTGCCTGACCCGTTCCCTCGCTGCCATTGTCCCTTGAAAAATGGTGTTGTGTTCCAGTGGGTGGCAGGACCCTGTGCCCATTTCCATGAATGCGATATTCAAATTGCTCTCGCCTCCGTTCCTGCACACAGCGGGCTTTAAAAATCCAGCCCAGTTTCTCACTATCTACTCTGTCTCGACCCCTCATGATTTTGAACACCTCTATCAACTCTCCTCTCAACCTTCTAGAATCATGGAGTCATTATAGCACAGAAGGAGGCCATTGGCCATCGAGTCCATGTCGGCTCTCTGTAGAGCAATCCAGTCAGTTTCATGCCCCTGGTCTATCCCCATAGCCCTGCAAGTTTATTTCCCTCAAGTGCCTATCCAATTTCTTTTTGAAATCATTCATCGTCTCCGCTTCCATGACCCTCGTAGGCAAGTTCCAGGTCATTACCACTTGCTGTGTAATAAAGTTCTTCCTCACATCCCCCCCTGTATCTCTTGCCCAAAACCTTAAATCTGTGGCCCTTAGTTCTTTTGCTATCAGCTAATGGGAACAGCTTTTCTTTGTCCACCTTATCTAAACCTGTCATAATCTTGGACATCTCTATCAGATCTTGCCTCAACCTCCTTTGCTCCAAAGAGAACAACCCCAGCTTCTCCAACCTAACCTTGTAGCTAAATTCCCTCATCTGTGGAATCATTCTGGTAAATTTCCTCTGCACCCTCTCCAGGACATTCTTCCTGAAGTGTGGCCTAACAGAACTTTATATAGGTTCAGCATCACCTTTCCTTTGTACTCAATACCTCAATATATGAAGCCAAAGATCCCATATTCTTTGCTAACTACTCTCTCAATATCACATGCCACCTTGAAAGATCTATGCATATGAACCCCCAGGCCCCTCTGTTCCTGAACACTCTTTAGAACTGTGCCATTATGTATATATTGCCTCTCCCTATCCCTTCTGCCAAAATGCATCACCTCACACTTCTCTGTATTAAATTTCATCTGTCACTTGTCAGCCCATTCTGCTAGCCTATCTGTGTCCTGTTGCAGTCAATTGGTTTGATCTTTACTGTTTGCCACCCCTCCAAGTTTCGTATCATGGGCAAATTTTCCAATACCCAAGTTATTTATATATATCAAAACAGCAATGGTCCCAGCAGTGACACTTGGGGAACACCACTGTATATTATCCTCCAGTCTGAGAAACAACCATTTACCACGACTGGCTGTTTTTTGTCCTTAAGCCAATATTTTATCTAAGCTGACACTGACCTTCCTATTCCATGAGCTTCAATTTTGTCAACCAGTCTTTTATGTGGTACTCTGTCAAACACTTTGGGCTGAATTTTACAGACCCCCCCCACCGATGACAGGGTTTTTTTTGTGGGGGGGTGGGGGGGCGGGAAAATGCCTCCTGGAGAGGGCCACCACGCACCCCGATGCCAGGAGGGCCCGGCCTGATATTGTTTGTGGTGGCCCCCCACTGCTCAGCGACGGGACCTCCATTTAAATATTTAAATAAATTAAAATTAACAATTAAATTATAGTTACGCCGCCACCTTCCGGCCTGCTGCGATCTTCCTGCCACTGGCCGGAACTCCCGCGCCTTCGGATCCCCGTCCAAGTAATCGAGGCGGAACACCTGTGGGGAGGGGGAAGGAGGTAAGTTTCCCAGCGCAGGAGGGGGGAAACAGTGTCAAAGGAACATCGTTGGTGTAGTGGATGGTGGGAAGGGTTTTAGGATAAAGTTTATGCACTTTGTGGGGGGTGGCGGGGAAGCTCAGGTGGACAAGCTAAGTGTTTGTGGTGGGGGGAGGGAAAGAGGGGCAAAATAATTATTTTAATCACGGTTTCTTTAAATTGTTAAATTTAGCAGTAGGGCTCAAAGTCCTTTAAAAATGGCATCAACACCTGTGCACAAGCAGCTGATGCCATTGCCGGGGATGGCCAGCCCACCCCCTCCATGTGATCGGGGGGCGGGGGGCGGGGGAGGAGAGGGGGTGCAGTGGGCCGCCCCGGCTATTTGAATGAGCCGCCGCGCTTAGGATTGCGGCGGCTCCACAACGTGCAGCCCGCACTGGCGGGCCACCATAGTTTTCGCCCGCCGCTGATTTCGGCGGAAGTATAAATTTCAGCCCTTTCTTCAAATCCAAGTAGCCATGTTCTCTTCTCCAAGGAGAAACAACCCCAGCTTCTCCAGTCTATCCATGCATCCCTCAACTCTAGAACCATTCTCGTAAATCTTTTCTGCATCCTCTCTAAAGCCTTTACATCCTTTCATTAGTGCAGTGCCTGGAATTTGACACAATATTCCAGTTGAGGCCGAACCAATTTTTATGAAGATTTATCATAACTTCCTTGTTTTTGCACTCATGCCTCTATTTATAAAGCCCAGGAACCCTTATGCCTTTTTAACCATTTTCTCAACCTGTCCTCCCACCTTCAACGGTGTATGCATTTATAACCCCAGGTCTCTGTTCCTGCACCCACTTTAGAATTGTATCTTTAATTTTATATGCCTCTCCTTGTTCTTCCTACCAAATGTATCACTTCACACTTCTCTGCATTAAATTTCGTATGCCACGTGTCTGCCCATTGCACTGGCCTGTCAATATCTTCTTGAAGTCCTTTACTATCCTCCTCTCAGTTCACAATACTTTCAAGTTTTGTGCCATCTGCAAATTTTGAAATTGTGTCCTTTACAGTGAAGTCTAGGTCATTAATATATATCAAGAAAAGCAGTGGTTCTAGTAACGACCCCTGGGGAACTGTACTGTATGTTCCTCCAGTCCAAAAAACAACCATTCACCACTACTGTTTCCTGTCCCTCAGCCAACTTCGTATCCATGCTGCAACTGTCCCTTTTATTCTCTGGGCTTCAACTTTGCTGGCAAGCTTATTATGCAGCACTTTATCAAAAGCCTTTTCGAAGTACATGTACGCACCACATTACCCTTTTATTGGCCAGGACAACAACAACCTATATAGCACCTTTAATGTAATAAAGTGTCTCAAGGTGATTCACAGGAGCATTATAAATGCAAGTATAACAAGACACAAAAGGAGATATTAGGTCAGATGACTAAACGCTTGGTCAAAGAGGTAGGTTTTAAGGAGTGTCTTAAAGGAAGAAAGCGAGGTGACAAGACAGAGAGGTGTAGGGAGGGTATTCCAGAGCTTGGGGCCCAGGCAACTGAAGGCACGGCTACCAATCAGGGATGCACGAGGCCAGAATTTGAAGAGCACAGATATCTTAAAGGGTTGTGGGGCTGGAGGAGATTAGAGATAGGGAGGGTTGAGGCCATGGAGGGATTTGAAAATAAGGATGAGAATTTTGTCCAATCAATTGCATGGTTTGCTGGCATCAAAGCAGGTGTCATAATATTCTTTAAAACAATACTTGCAGAGAAAAGAACCTTGGGCCCAAAGCCAATTATTGCATGTGCATTGTTGCTTAGCAACTTGAAGATACTCATTAGTTGCATTTCCTAATGGTACCCCCCCTTTTTGCTTTAATGGGGGGTGGGGGGGAGGTGTTGGGGAAAGATATAAAAGTTTTGAAATCACCCAGCAAGGGAGGGAATTCTCATTAAAAATAGAAAAATGTTGACAATATTATAATAAAGGTAATGAATGTCCGTAATCATGACATCCATAAACTACTTGAACTTCAGGTTCAGAGGTAGGCCATTGAGAGCTGAGATGAGGAGGAATTTCTTCACTGAGGGTGGTGAATCTTTGGAATTCTCCACCCCAGAGGGCTGTGGAGACTCAGTCATTGAGTATTTACAAGACAGAGATTGATAGATTTCTAGATATTAAAGATATCAAAGGATATGGAGATAGTGCGGAAAAATGGCGTTGAGGTAGAAGATCAGCATGATCTGGTTGAATGGCGGAGCAGGCTCAAGGGGCCGGATGGCCTACTCCAGCTCCTAATTCCTATGTGAACTCTTAAGTTTTTGATAACTTAACCCTTCTCCCAGTTATCTTATTGCTCACTCCACAATCTGTGACCAGAGTACATAGATATTACAAAATCACAGAATTGTTACAGTGTAGAAGGAGGCCATTCGGCCCATCGTGTTTGCACCAGCTCTCCGAATAAGCCATTCACTTTTTAAAAAAAATTTATTCATGGGATGTGGGCGTCGCTGGCCAGGCCAGCATTTATTGCCCATCCCTAATTGCCCGGGAGAAGGTGGGTGAGCTGCCTTCTTGAACCGCTGCAGTCCAAGTGGGGTAGGTACACCCATCGTGCTGTTAGGAAGGGAGTTCCAGGATTTTTAACCAGCGACAGTGAAGGAATGGCAATATAGTTCCAAGTCAGGATGGTGTGTGACTTGGAGGGGAACTTGCAAGTGGTGGTGTTCCCATGCATTTGCTGGCCTTGTCCTTCTAGTTGGTAGAGGTCGCGGGTTTGGAAGGTGCTGTCTAAGGAGCCTTGGTGCGTTGCTGCAGTGCATCTTGTAGATGGTACACACTGCTGCCACTGTGCGTCGGTGGTGGAGGGAGTGAATGTTTCTGGATGGGGTGCTAATCAAGCGGGCTGCTTTGTCCTGGATGGTGTCGAGCTTCTTGAATGTTGTTGGAGCTGCACCCATTCCAGGCAAGTGGAGAATATTCCATCACACTCCTGACTTGTGCCTTGTAGATGGTGGACAGGCTTTGAGGAGTTAGGAGGTGAGTTACTCGCTGCAGGATTCCTAGTCTCTGACCTTCTTTTGTAACCATGGTATATATATGGCTACTCCAGTTCATTTTCTGGTCAATGGTAGCCCCTAGGATGTTGATAGTGAGGGATTCAGCGATGGTAATGCCATTGAATGTCAAGGGGAGATGGTTAGATTCTCTCTTGTTGGAGATGGTCATTGTCTGGCACTTGTGTGGCACAAATGTTACTTGCCACTTATCAGCCCAAGCCTGGATATTGTCCAAGTCTAGCTGCTTTTCTACACGGACTGCTTCAGCATCTGAGGAGTCACGAATGGTGCTGAACATTGTGCAATCATCACGAACATCCCCACTTCTGACCTTATGATTGAAGGAAGGTCATTGATGAAGCAGCTGAAGATGGTTGGGCCTAGGACACTACCCTAAGGAACTCCTGCAGTGATGTCCTGGAGCTGAGATGATTGACCTCCAACAACCACAACCATCTTCCTTTGCGCTAGGTATGATTTCAGCCAGCTGAGGGTTTTCCCCGATTCCCGATTGCTCCTTGATGCCATACTCGGTCAAATGTCGCCTTGATATCAAGGGCAGTCACTCTCACCTCACCTCTTGAGTTCAGCTCTTTTGTCCATGTTTGAACCAAGGCTGTAATGAGGTCAGGAGCTGCGTGGCCCTGGCGGAACCCAAACTGAGCATCACTGAGCAAGTTATTGCGAAGCAAGTACCACTTGATGGCACTGTTGATGACGCCTTCCATCACTTTACTGATGATTGACAGTAGGCTGATGGGGCGGTAATTGGCCGGGTTGGACTTGTCCTGCTTTTTGTGTACAGGACATACGCGGGCAATTTTCCACATTGCAGGGTAGATGCCAGTGTTGTAGCTGTACTGGAACAGCTTGGCTAGGGGCGCGGCAAGTTCTGGAGCACAGGTCTTCAGTACTATTGCCGGAATATTGTCAGGGCCCATAGCCTTTGCAGTATCCAGTGCCTTCAGTCGTTTCTTGATATCATGCGGAGTGAATCAAATTGGCTGAAGTCTGGCATCTGTGATGCTGGGGACTTCAGGAGGAGGCCGAGATGGATCATCAACTCGGCACTTCTGGCTGAAGATCGTTGCAAATGCTTCAGCCTTATCTTTCGCACTGATGTGCTAGGCTTCCCCATCATTGAGGATGGGGATATTTGTGGAGCCACCTCCTCCAGTTAGTTGTTTAATTGCCCACCACGACTCACGGCTGGATGTGGCAGGACTGCAGAGCTTAGATTTGATCCGTTGGTTATGGGATCGCTTAGCTCTGTCTATCGCATGCTGCCTACACAGTTTTGCACACAGATAGTCCTGTGTTGTAGCTTCACCAGGTTGACACCTCATTTTGAGGTTTGCTAGGTGCTGCTCCTGGCATGCCCTCCTGCACTCTTCTTTGAACCAGGGTTGGTCTCCTGGCTTGATGGTAATGGTAGAGTGGGGGATATGCTGGGCCATGAGGTTGCAGATTGTGGTTGAGTACAATTCTGCTGCTGCTGATGGCCCACAGCGCCTCATGGATGCCCAGTTTTGCATTGCTAGATCTGTTCAAAATCTATCCCATTTAGCACAGTGGTAGTGCCACACAACACGAAGAAGGGTATCCTCAATGTGAAGGCGGGACTTCGTCTCCACAAGGACTGTGTGGTGGTCACTCCTACCAGTACTGTCATGGACAGATGCATCTGTGGCAGAGATTGGTGAGGACGAGGTCAAGTATGTTTTCCCCTCTTGTTGGTTCCCTCACCACCTGCCGCATACCCAGTCTCGCAGCTATATCCTTTAGGGCTCGGTCAGTAGTGGTGCTACCAAGCCACTCTTGGTGATGGACATTGAAGTCCCCCACCCAGAGTACATTCTGTGCCCTTGCCACCCTCAATGCTTCCTCCAAGTGCTGTTCAACATGGAGGAGTACTGACTCATCAGCTGAGGGAGGGCAGTAGGTGGTAATCAGTAGGATGTTTCCTTACCCATGTTTGACCTGATGCCATGAGACTTCATGGGGTCCAGAGCTGATGTTGAGGACTCCCAGGGCAACTCCCTCCCTATTGTATACCACTGTGCCGCCACCTCTGCTGGGTCTGTCCTGCTGGTGGGACAGGACATACCCAGGGATGGTGATGGCAGTGTCTGGGACATTGTCTGTCAGGTATGATTCCATGAGTATGACTATGTCAGGCTGTTGCTTGACCAGTCTGTGGGACAGCTCTCCCAACTTTGGCACAAGCTCCCAGATAGGAGGACTTTGCAGGGTCAACCGGGCTGGGTTTGCCATTGTCATTTCCGGTGCCTAGGTCGATGGGGTCCGTCCGGTTTCATTCCTTTTCATTGACTTAGCGGTTAGATACAACTGAGTGGCTTGCTAGGCCATTTCAGAGGGCATGTAAGAGTTAACCACATTGCTGTGGGTCTGGAGTCACAGGTAAGCCAGACCAAGGACATTAGTGAACCAAATGGTTTTTTAACAACAATCGACAATGGTTTCATGGCCATCATTAGATGATGGCTTTTTAATTCCAGATTAATCAAATTCAAATTCCACCTTCAGCTGTGGTGGGTTTTGAACCCATGTCCCCAGAGCATTACCCTGGGTCTCTGGGTTACTAGTCCAGTGACAATATCACTACGCGACCACCTCCCCCTCATGTCATTCCCCTGCCTTCTCCCCATAACCCTGCACATTCTTCCTTTTCAGATAATCTAATTAATTTCCTTTCCTCAATTGAACCTGCCTCCACCATTCTCAGGCAGTGCATTCCAGATCCTAATCATTGCTACGTGAAGACGTTTTTCCTCATGTCACTTTTGCTTCTTTTGCCAATCACTTTAAATCTGTGCCCTCTCGTTCGCTATCCTTCCAGTGAATTTTAGAACATTAATTTATCAAATAATTCATAAGTAACTATTTTATCTTGTAGTTGATCATGTTAATGTGATGTATTGTTTCCAAGATTAAAATGCATTAGCTAATTTCAGTTGACCTGAATTTGATATAGAAAAACACCTTTTCACACTTAGTTTTAAATGTGAAATACCCTCGTTATTGTCATGAATATATTTGCATGTGAACAATGTTGACCCCTAACATAAAGGAATATTCAATTTCTGTCTGAACACATTAGTGTTTAAACAGGTGTTGGATTCAGGAGAACTTGCATATGAATCCAACATCCTTTTTAAAAGGGGCTGAAATTCTGCCCCTGTGCACCATTGGTACACAAAGGGAATGGAAAACCAAGATCAGCGTCAGTGCACCTGATATGTATTTTGGGTTTTTCAATGGCTGAGAGGACAGGAGATCTGCATTACTGCATAGCATAAGCCACATTAAAGTAATTCTGATGCATTGTGTCCATGGAACCAGCCCAATGCTTTGTGTCCTTAATAGTTGTATCCAGCATGCACAAATACTAAAACAAAATATGTTGGAAATACACGGGGGTCTTTCAGAATCTGTACAGCGAAAAAACACTAGTGCAACACGATGCTTTTTATCTCCGTTTTTCAAATCCTCTTGAATCTTTCTCTTGAAAACAGTGACTCCTGCTGGAGTGCAAACAGCCCTCCTGGTACTTTGCTGAAGTTGAGTGTCATCATGACATTGTTATCAAGCTGTTTCTGACCTCACTTAACCCCTACACGCATTTAGGGATCATTGGATAGCAATTAAGAACAGGAACCCTGGTTCATTTTTTTTTTCGATTCGTAGCCCATGAATATAGTGTTGCCTATGCTAAGATCAGCTAACTTAGCACAGAACGGCAGTTGAACCAGGGACCTTCTTAGGTCCATATGATTCAGTATCAGAACCCATAGTACATTTATTCACACTGACTCACGGGAAGGACGTTTTCTTGTTTTTGAATGCCAGATTTCTCTAGCTGATTCTAGTGCAGTAGACAAAGTAGGTAGGAGAGGAAACTGCAACAAGCCAGCCATAGGAAAATGGGAATGGTCCATGAAAGCATCAGGATATTTTGGCTGTAGAATCTGTTTGCTGTCTGCTTCAGCATCTCCACTGCTAGGAAGATGTAATCACAGCAGGACAATTTTACATAAGTAGTTCCAATATGTGCACATAGATATTTATAATGGAATAGCAAAAACTGCTGGAAATCTGAAATAAAATGGAAAATGCTGGAAACACTCAGCAGGTCAGGCGACATCTGTGGAGAGGGAAACTGAGTTAACAGCTTAAATATAAACCTCACTGCCACCCCCCACCCCAATGGGTGGGACCCTATCCCTATTGATCCCTCATTCCCTCAAGGAAGACTTTGGCTTTGCCTCTGCCAATCGCTACCTCTCTCCATCCCCTACTGCAATCGCTGACCCAGAAGCCCCCCTCTGGTCTCGATGGTCCCTTGCCTTCCAGCCAATCACAGCCATTCCCACGGCATCCCAATTGATGACTTCTTCATGCCACATTGGTGGCCAACCTCCCCCCACCCCCCTCCAATCCCCAAATGCTGATTTTCCTCCCTTCTGATTGCCAGGGAATGTCCCCAAGGTCCTCAGGAGGAAGAAGTAGAGTTGACATGTCAGGTCTGTGACCTTTCATCAGAACTGGAAGTTGTTAGAGATGAATAGCTTTTAAATGTTTATCTCGATCATGTTTTGATGAAAGGTTATCGACTTGAAACGTTGGATGAATTTTCACAGGCAAGCGGAGGCTGGATTGGGGGTGTGTTGGGATTAAATCCTCTTAAGTGACATTGGATCAGGATCCCAACATCCTGCCCTCTTTCGGGTTTCACTTGGGTGGGTTTGAATGAGAGCGGGGAACCCCCTTAGAGCTGTTAGGAAGTTAATTAGATAACACAAACAGGCAATTAAGTGTCCCTTTAACTCTGCATTCTGGCTTTAAAATCCAGTAGACCTATTTCCCAAGCTGTCAGCAACTCACCAGGGTCAACAGAGGGAGTGAACAGTGAGGTGTGCCTCTTCAGCGAAACAGACAGGCTGGGAAACTTTTGATCAATTAAATTAAAGAGCTGCAACTATGCCCAGCTGAGAGGCGGCTGCTGCTCACAGGACTTCTTTTCAGAGAGTGCTTTCACTGCTTGACAGCTGATTGCCAAATTCTTAGAAGTCATTTCACTTGTCTTGCACTTACCAGCTACCACGAAAAGCAGCTCAATAATTTGCATCTTTGCTGTCTGCAATGCATTATGGGTATATCCTGGCAGGACACAAATCACAAATGCGGCAGTCCTCTCAAAGGCAGAGATCAAGTGTGTTGGCACTAATCAAACAGAGGCGGCTTCGGTGGATTGGACACATCCACAGGATGGAAGACAGTCACGTGCACAAGGACCATCCATCTGGTGAGGTAACTGAGGCCAGACTACCAGTGGGGTGCCCAAAGCTCCACTTCAAGGATGCTTGCAAGCGTGACATGAAGGCCCTAAATGTCGACTATTGCACCTGGGAGTCACTAGCTGGCGAAAGAGGGAAATGGCGACACGTCCTGTGGACTGGTGTGCATTACCATGACAACCAGTTGCAACAGCAGCTTGGCAACAGGTGCCAACATCAAAAACAACACCTCACAGCAGCACTTGACAGAACCTGCCTCTCAAGGATTGGCCTACACAGCCATGAACAAAGGTGCACCAAATGAAGACACCACACCTAAATGGATTATTTGTTGCATGTTCATCATCTTTTGTAGATGGAAGGATGCCAACCAAAAGTCACTTCACCTGTCCTGCACTTCACTCAACTTCAACTCCACCTCCCTGCCGCCAGCCTTCACCATAGCATGGGAGCAGCTTATGCAGCTCTACCTTGCCCCTCTGATGGAGAACAAGAGGAGCAGCAACACAAACAGCTGCAGCAGGAGCAACACCAGCTGCCTTCTCCTCAGCCACATGCCACTCCACAGGGCTGAGGGAATGGACACAGTGATCCTAATCGAAGGAGACGAGATGCCCAACATGGATGTGAGTACCAGTACCTCAGGAAGCTTAGATTTTCGCAGGTCATTATTGACATCTGCAGCCTCCTGGAATACGAACTCCTTCCCAGTGGGCCAGGTGGGCATGCATTGCCGGTGGCTGTCAAGGTGCTCATTAGAGAAACTTCCAAGCCTATTTGTGAAGAAGACACTGAGACTAGGAGCTTTGATGGAGACGGTTTATTGCTTACCACAGAGCTTACTTCTCCACTCCCAACACCCAGCCAGTGCTGGCTGGCTCATCTTTAGTTAATTGTACTCAAACCTATATATAATCAACACCCAACACCTGTTCACCCTATTACCTTCAACCAGTAGGTATTTAACATCCATTAACAACTTGTTAGACACCAACAGATTCCCTTCTTTATATATAAAAGAGACAAAATAATATTTTCCTTTATCTTATATTATACCTTCAACAGCATCAGCTATTAACATTGTATATTCTCCCCCCCCCCCATTTTTTTTAAAACAAAAAAAACTTGCTGAAAGAATTACAAAGTGATCCAACACAAAAATTTCCACATGTTCCCAATTCATCATAACACTAGACAGTCCTGTTAGAGGACATCCAATAATTTCTTTGAACAAGCACCTCTCTTTGTAAAACAATCTGACAACTGATAACTTACGTCAACCCATTTTATTTTGGAAATGTTTTCTTTCCAACATTTTTTATACTTGCGAGATCAATCCTCAGCCTCTTTTCTGTGACACGTTTGTCAAATGGATATTGTCCCAGAGAGAATGGTTATCTGTATAGCATTCTATAGAAAAGTTTTTCTCCGATTGCTCCTTATGAGTTCCTTTAAAAGACTCGACATATACATACCCATATCTAAATCGCTTCTATCAGTGCAAGTGTCTCAGCAGCTAAGGTGCTTTTAACTATCCTCTTTATTTTCTCTGATTCCCAGGCTAATGGACAACATTTATCATTTCTTCCCACCAAAAATATAATGAACCCTGCTACGCTCGAATAACCATTGGGAAGATTAGCGTGTGAGGCATCACTAAAAATTTCATTTCTTCTGGGTCACCCACTGCTGGAAACCTGAGTGCATATTTGTCTAAACTCAATTTCTTCAAGGTCTTATTTGCTTTCAGCACTTCCCCAACAGTAGCATGTTTCAGCATGGAGCTCAATTCTAACATATCATAACAAGCATCTGGCCTAGTTTGTGTGCACACCAGTTTAATTGCCTGATTCAGCTCCATAACTGCAACCAAGGAAGAAATAGACCAGAGTCTTCCTTTTGTTAGGATCCCAATAAAATCAGCCAGAACCTATTAACATTCTCTAGGTAAGACAGTTGATTTAGAGTTACCCCCAACTTAGTCTGCCTAATATTCAACCCTATATATTTAAAAGCTCCGGAAGCCCGACTTCCAATTTTAAATTCCTGTAGAACTTTATCTACCACAAATTTCTCAAATGCTGTAGATCCTGCCCACAGAAAATTGTCTATGTGCATCAAGAAAATGCCTGTTAATGTTTTATTGGTACTATGAAGAAAAACTGCCGGATCCGCTTTTAGCTGAATACAACCAGCTTTTAGTAGGACGGACCTAACTGAAAAATACCATACCCTGGATGCATCATTTAGCCCATAAACACTTGTTTAGCTTCCATAATTTCCCCTCTATATCTCCAGCTTCTTTTGGTAGCTTTAAAAATACTTCCCTTTGAAATTTCTCACCTTGGAAAACTGCTGCTTTGATGTCAATGGACTTACATTTCCATGAGCGTGTTGCTAAAAGGGCTAGGAAAATCCTCAAACTTGCTTTTCCTGCTGTTGGGGAATCCACTCTAACTTCTTGGTTCCTTAGTCATTCCTCAAATCTCCAAGCTACAAGTCTGGCCTTAGCTTTATATGTACCATCAGGAAGTACTTTCTCTGTACAGATCCATTTATGGGACAATGCTGGTTGTCCTTGATCTGGCACTTACTGGCCAAACTCTCTCCAACTGTCAAGCTCTTTTTGTTTTGCATCCTTTATCAACTTACCATCTAAACTTGTTAGTCGCCACTAGAGCTTCTCTGTCATAAGGGCTCAGACTTCTTGTGGCACTCCTCGCCTGCTCTCTGGTCCTTGCTGTTGTGAAACCACGTCCGTACTAGATTTCCTGTTCCTTTCTGGACTGCTACTACTTGACCTGTCCCTCCTATGACCAGACTTCTCGCAAGTTCGAGACCTTTTCCTTGGACTATGATCATCTTCAGGCTCAATGTCTGAACTTCTACTAGGTTTTCTGGCCTTCCACATTTTCACTTCCTTCTGCCAATCTATAGGTTTGATATCCTGTCCCTTGTCTTGCTCAGCCAATGTTTGTATTTCCCTGTGGCTTTTCCTGCCCTTCCTATAATGGTGGCTTTCCTCCATTCACTAGCCCCTTCTGGCATATATGTCACTCTAGTCACAACTTTCAGTAGTTGACCTTTGGGATAAATGGTCTTATCTGGATCTTCAGGATCACTTGGTCCACTCACAGTTAGCCTGTTATCTGCCACAATCTGTTGTTCGTAAAGGTCCGACATATGTGTATGCAAAGTACATGGTGCATCAGTGTCCATCATTTGTTCAGATTCTGTCAATGTATAATCAGTGCCAATAAACCACAAGGAATGTACTCTAACAGTTTGGTTGCCATGTTGCAAAATTGTTTTGTCATCAGTGCCTATAACTTTTCCTGGGCCTCTCCATTCTTTCTGCCCTTTTTTGTAATACACCATGTCCCTGGTATTAAAATTCTTTTCTGATGGCCTGATCCAATACCTCAAAGCTGTCCTGATTTTTTTCTGAAACCTCTGCCTTAATAAATGCTCTTCTCCCTGCAGGCATAGCATTCAAATGTTCTGCAAAAATTGAACTAATTGTAGTCCCCTCTAAAGCCGGGGGATGATCCCACATTACCGAAGGTATTTTCAGATTCCTGCCATAAACTAATTGATAGGGGCTGTAGCCCCCAACCATGTTTTTCACATGTGCCGCCCATGACAGAGCAGTAGTCAATTTACACTTTGGTTTGTCGGCTAAAATTTTTCGGAGCATTTAGTCTATCATGGCATGATTTCTCTCTCAAATTACAGCACTTCCCCAACAATAGCATGTTTCAGCATGGTGCTCAATTCTAACACATCATAGCAAGCATCCGGCCTAGTTTGTGTGCACAACTAGTTTAATTGCCCGATTAAGCTCCTTAACTGGTCTGATTCTTCCTTGGTTGCAGATGCAGCAAGCAATTAGGAAGGCTAATGGTATGTTAGCCTTTATTGCAAGAGGATGTGAGTACAGGAGTAGTGAAGTCTTGCTTCAATTGTATAGAAGCTTGGTTAGACAGCACCTGGAGTACTGTGTGCAGTTTTGGTTCCCTTATCTTAGGAAGGATATTACTGCCATAGAGGGAGTGCAATGAAGGTTCACCAGACTAGGATGGCGGGACTGTCCTGAAAAAAGAGAGGTTGGGGAAACTGGACCTGTATTCTCTAGACTTTCGAAGAATGAGAGGGGATTTCATTGAAACCTACAAAATACTTAAAGGGATACACAGGGTAGATGCAGGCAAGATATTTTCCCTGGTTGTGGAGTCAAGAACCAGGGGACACAATTTCAAAATAGGGGAAGCCACTTAGGACCAGGATGATGAGAAATTTCTTTACTCGGAGGTTTGTGAATCTTTGGAATTCTCTACCCCAGAAGGCTGTAGATCATAGAAGCTCAGTTACTGAGTATGTTTAAAAGCAGAGATTGACTGTTTTCTAAATAGCAATGACAAAGGGATATGGGGATAGTGTGGGAAAAAGACATTGAAGTGCATGATCAGCCATGATCGTATTGAATGGCAGGGCAGGCTCGATGTGCTGCATAGCCTACTCCTGCTCCTATGTTCCTACGTCCTATGTTCCTAAATCCCATTAGTAAAGGGACTTTCTACTGCCGTGTGCATTGCTGCAATATTCATATTTTCACACATACTCCTAAACTCATCATTGCCAAATTCTCTTCCATTGTCACTTAGAAATCTAGCCGGTGCTCCCAGTCCAGTTCCTATCCACCTTTCCATTTTCTTGCCCACAATTACTTTTTTGCCTTTACTATAAATTACTGTTGACAGACTGAATCTAGTCGCTATGTTTATAAAGTGCAGAGAGGAAAAATGTTTGTCTTTATCTCATACCTTCAAGTCCATCGCTACGGTTGCTAGTGGGGGACTCACTATGGGTCACAATGGCATCCTCCTGTTTTTTTTTTGCAGATATCACCTTTTCCATGGATATCCTCGATAAATTTAGTGTAGTCATCATCTATTACCCCTGCATCTTTTAAAAGAATTTTCAACCTATGACAAAATGGATGTGCAAACAGTCAATGTAGTTTTCAAATAGTTTGCCTTTTCTCCTTTAAATCCCTACCCCCGGATGCCATTAATAACTCTAACATCCTGCTTCGAGATGTTAGATCTCGCTAAAGGAATACAATAATGTCCTGACTTATGTAAACTGCAAAGCTACAGGTTTCCCAAAGACGAACACCTCATCATGTTCCATATCCAATTTCATCTGAGCCTTCTTCATAGACAGTTTACTTAACAGCAAAGGTATTTCACTGGATACTACATCGATACTAATAAAATGATTTACCCCTGCTATTTTACACGGAATTACCACTCTTTCTAGTGATTTTAATGTGTTATCCCCACATCTGAAACAGGTAGAACTGTCATATTCTTTGATCTTGCTTCGGTCTTCCTTACTTAAAAAAAATCCACGTAACACCTTAACCAGTCTGCTCCACATACTGGTGAAGTACACCCACGGTCTCGTACTGCACAATTGAACGAATCTGCAACTAGGACACTCGTTACCAGACTGAAGCTACTCGTGACCAGTACAATTCCTTCTGATTGATCAGTAGCGTCAGCCTCGCCTTCCGAACCTTCCATATCATTGGTTATCTCAAAAACACATTCCTTTTTGGACAATGCAACGCATAATGATACTTCGAATCACATCAAAAACACCTGTTGACCACCCCTTGGTTATTCCTGGGGTTCATCCTTCTGTCATAATTGCTCAATTCCTGCCGTCTGTTATAGCTGCCAAAAGGCTCTCTATCCTCATTCGTTTTGTGTGTGATTCTCCTTTCATACTGATGTTTGGGCTCCATATTTGAACGGCCTTGAAATGCTGCTAGCATTGTATTCTCCACCTTCGGGGGTCACTGCTGATGAGTCCATTTGCACCATGAAAGCAGCTGGAAAGGAATGGTTCCTGAAAAACTTTTTTCAGGGCGTCAGACATCTGGTCAAAAAAAGTATCTTTCTTTGAATCTAACTCTGGTTAATACCAAGAGCCTATCCATGTTCAATATCCTAGCACAATCCAACAATTTGAAGGCAAGTACTGATCTAGGAATTTCCAAGTAGAATAGCTGCAACCTTGCATATAGTCAGTTAAACGCCATAACATATTCTTTTATGGAAGAACCATCCATTTTTCTAAATTTATCAAAGTCCAACCACTCCTCATCAGCACTCAATAAGTCATCTTTCATCGAAATTTTATCCATAAATTAAGACATTGTCCAAACCTTCCTCATTATCCAAATGAGGAGCCTCTAGCTCCGAGAACACTTTGCCCCAATCTTGCTTCTGGCAGGAAGTGAAAGTGCAAGGGCTATTCCTTGCTTTCTTTTTGGTAAAGACGTAACCTGTGTCCATAGATCAACTTGATACTTCCATTGATCGTAAGGTTCGGCTTCACAAAACAGCAGTGGAAAATTATATTCCAATACCTGGTTTCACTCATCTTTCTTCAAAAATTTTTAATTTCCTATCTGAAAACAAATCTTCATCTCCAATCTTCACTTTCAGGCAACAATTCTCTGCTACCAATGTTAGAGAAACTTCCAAGCCTGTTTGTGAAGAAGACACTGAGACTAGGATGTTTTGATGGAGACTGTTTATTTCTTGTCATGGAGCCTTACTTCTCCGCTCCTAATAACACTCAGTCAGTGCTGGTTGGCTCTTCTTTATATATACATTTGAGTACAATTAACTAATCAACACCCAACACCTGTTCATCCTATTACCTTCGACCAGTAGATATTTAACATCTATTAATAAAACTTATTAGACAATAACATTTATCACTGGAGGGCCACCCTTCCCGCCACCAACCCCCCTTCCCGCCCCCACCCCACCCCACCCTGACCCACATTCTCTGTCTCCCCCCAAAGTTGTGTGCTCTCTTCTGGAAGGAGAGAAAGCAGGGAGCTATGAGTGTTAGAAATGGCTTGCATGGATAGCAGGGAAGGACAACATTTGTGGATGGTGACTGAGAGGCATGATGTCAGAGGGCAATGGGATGAGGGTGAGTGTGCGTGTTGGCTGTTCTGGTGGGGATGTGAAGTGCCTGCAGAGAGAGAAATGAGTGTAGCTTCAAGGTGTGTTGTGCTGTGCAGGAGAATGTTGGGAAAATCAGAATGTGGGGTTTGCCACCTGAAAGTGTAATGCCACTCACCTTAACCTTCCTGAGGTCTGGATCCTCTTGGTGCACTGTCTCCAGGTTGGAGACTTCTGCTGCTGATTTCCTTGGTCACGTCCATGCACGCCTGCTTGGTTGGAGATGCTGGCCTCTTCCTCCTGTTCTTGGGAAAGATCACCAAACTGCAGTCCCTCAGATCTTGCAGCAGGATCTCCAGGTAAGATTGAGAGACCCAGGGAGCAGTTTCCCAGGTCTCCTCTCCATTCCTGTGGTTACTGCAGCCTTAAAAATCCATGTGCAGTTGAGCCTTTCTGACTCCTGTTGGGGTCACTTTAATTGGAAATCCTTCCTTTGACCGATTTGTTGGGTCATCCTCTCCACCCCCTCTGATTGGCCAGGGAACCTGGAGAGGGATGCTAATGCTGTGGCTCAGTTGAAGAGCCACAAGAAGACCCACTAAAGCTGTCAATGGGTTCCCGACCTGCACCAGGTCCCACCATTTCAGCAGGGACTATCAGTTGAAAATTCTACCCATTAACTCTGTGTTTCTTTCTTCACTAATGCTGCCTGGTCTGCTTAGTGTTTCCAGCATTCAATATTTATAATGGGAAAGGTTTACAGGCAGTGCACACAGATGTAAGATTTTTAATATATCAGGGAACTTATATAAATAAAATAGAGTCTAGAAATTATATTGGTGCAAGCTTTGCAGAAATTCAACCATTTGCTCCACTGTGCTGAGGGAAAAATTGCCCCAGTTCTAGTCTTAAGTGCTTGCATTTAATACTTTTAAGTTAGAAAGTTTAAAAAGTGAGGCATTTACTCAGTGTGAATAATAGTGCATGATAACACATGTAGGTTGGGAAATTTATGCAGTTGGAGCAATGAGCCCATAATCTTCACTCTCAACATAAATACAAAAAGTACAAGTGGACAGTATACTTTGAGCTGTCTGCCTGCATTGCTCCAAAATCTGCCCTGAATGACCACAGTTTTATTCTGCCCCCAGGAAACAATGATGACACTAGCTGCCAAAGTCTGAAAAAATATTCCATTTCCCTGTATTGGCATCTTTCACCTTGATAAGGCTGGAACAAAAATAAGTATTTTTAATGTTTCAGATGAAGCTACTCACTAATTGAACTTATTTTACTTACACATTCCCATTCAGAATATCTGATAATGGTTATCATGCAGTCACTGTAGCAGGCACAAACACAGAGCAAAGTTTATAAATTGTTAATTTTCATAACTGCAGTAATTATAACTTTATTTTAGATACTTGTACAGTACGATACTTTTTTTTGCTTTGCCAATTTTTTCCCTTCCTATCCTGAAAATGTTGATTCCTTGTTGGGGTACAGTTCCATGGGAACTCTTAAACACCTCATCCAAGTATGAACCTAGAAATTATGTGTTGGCAAATTAGTCAATTGTGGGGGGCATTAGAGATGAATCCCAAACTGTATACATCAATGTCCCCACCAGCACACTTCCATCACGGTTCATTTAATAGCCATCAGGAGCAGAACCCTGGCTGATTTTTCCTTCCCTAATCTCCCTTGATAAGAGAGACGAATCAGCACAGATCAGAGAATCGAACCTGGGATCTTTTAGAGTCATAGACTTATACAGCACAGAAACAGGCCCTTCGGCCCATCGTGTCCTAGCCGGCCATCAAGCACTTTTTGTTAGCAAATATTAACATTTGACTGGGTGTTATCAATGGCTCTGTCAGTAATAGTTATGGGACTAGACATATTGAACACTGTTCACCTGTCACCTCTCTCCTTGCTGACCCATATTGGCTTCTGGTTTGGTAATGCCTCAATTTAAAATTCTTATCCAAGTTTTCAAACCCCTTCATGACCCCTCCCTATCTGTAACTTATTACAGCCCTACAGCCCTTCCAAATCTCTGCACTCCTCCAATTCTGGCCTCTTGCACATCCAAATTTTAATCACTCCACCATTGGCAACCATGGCTGAAATTGTACGTGGCGAGCCCCCCTCCACTGGGCCTGGAAGCCACACAGCTATTTTGCATGGCCCAGGCCCTTAATTGGCCTCTGGCGGGACTTCCACCCCTCAGCCAATCAGTGGGCTGGCAGCTCTTCAGTCCCAGCAGTGCCACCGGCAGTGATGGCTACTGTTGGGACTGCACACAGCCAGAAGAGGACTATCAACACTGGCCTCCAAAAAGGTGAGTGGGGTTTTGGGCATTGGCGGGAACAATCAGCTGGGCCCTGGCAAGGGGATTGGGGGTCCATCAGGAGGGTGGCAGAAGGTTCTCCATCGGGGGTGGTTTGTGCTGTTGGGGGGGGCACAGGGTGCCCGATCAGGAAGGCCACCCCCTGTGCCCACAAGGAGCTCCTCAGGTGCTGAAGTTCCTGGCCGCCATTGGTAAAATACCAGCGGTGGCAGGAGGAGGCGCTTAAGTGGCAAGTAATTAGCCAGTTAAGGGCCTCAATTGGCCTGAGGCAGGCAGGCCATTTTCCACCTTCCCCGCTGTCTGGTAAAATGGCAGGGGGGGCAGGTTGGTGACTCCCATTCAATTCTACATCACCCCCACCCCCACCCCAGTGTTGTCCTGGGGAGGGCGGTATAATTCCAGCCCATGTCTTTAGCTGTCTGGGCCATAGGCTTTGGAATTCCTTTTCTAACTAAGCCTCTCTACCCTCTTTACCTTTTTAAGATGCTTTTTAAAACCTACCTTTTTAACCATGCTTTTGGTCATCTGTCCTAATGTCCCCTTACATGGCTCAAATTTTGTTTGATAATGATCACGTGAAGCACTTTGGGATGCTTTACTACATTAAAGATGCTTCATGAATGCAAGCTATTATTCTTTTGGTAAGAAAGAAAACCACAATGTTTAATCACAATGTGGGAAAAGGTAAACAGTCACATTTGAGGTACAATCTTCAGTTTCTTTCCTTGGTCTGTATTTTTAGCCTAAAAGTCTTCAGATGAGAAAGGGCAGCGGTTGAGTAATAAAAAATTCTCCAATTCATCACCTAAATCATATTAAACACATTGTAGAGCAAGAATGTGCAAAATAAAATTAACACTGATGGTTAACGTTTCAATTTTACTTCTGTATCACATGAATATACATTTGCTAGACGTCACTAGGGTGCGTATAAGCAGTACAAAATCTGTATGATTGACGAGGCAATTACTGTATTTCTGTCAGTTTTATTTAATGGTGAATTTAAATGTGACTTTCCAGTGAAAAAGTCCCAAGGAAATGAAAAGATACTATATTCTATGGACCAACAATTTGGAATGTGAGGCCTGAGAAAAATAATTTTCATGTTTTAAACTATTTCTGTTGATCTTTATACTATCATCCTTTTTGTCTTGTTCGTATAATCTGGGTTAAATTAACCCTCTACAGTGCTTACAATTTCAACTATACATCGTTTGTGTTCATATCACAAATTTTTGAGTTTAAAAAAAGATTGAGATAATATGCTGACTTGTTGAATAAGTTGCAGGAAGTGACTGAGCCATACAGACCAGCAAAATCCAAGGTTAATCTCTGGTATGTACTAAATTAGTCAAACTCAGTTGGATCAACAGCAAAGTGATAGAATTTAGCTTTGCTGAATACTACAAGGGAATGTCAACCAGGGTTCCTCCTCCTGGAAGCTATTCACCCAGGACTGTGGTGGGAGCAGTACAGTTGGTCTTTAGATTTGTGGGATAGAAGGGGAAGAATTGCTCATGTTTTCCACTCTTATCCAGGGATTCCTGCTAAAAGTGTAATGTGTGGACACTGAGTGAGGATAGGGTTAGACTAGTTGTGATAGTCCTCATGCTAACTATTTCTCCAAACACACTGTTTAGTTTCACATGTGAACAGTAAAGTACAAGAGGACTGCTGACTGGAACTGTTTCTCAGCACAACTCAGGAAAAGAGATGTAAAGGGAGAAATCATTGGAAAAACAAAATTGAGGCAGTATAATGCTGTATATTGAGATACTATTATGGAAGGCTGTTCTGTGACTTACTGTTTGATTTGCTATACTGTGATGTAGTTACATGGCAGCTGTTAAGTTTAGGCTGAAGACAGACTGGCTGGTGTACAGATTGAGGAAGCAATCGAAAATAGCACATAAATTATATTGTCAAAAATGAGCATTGAGGCAAAAATGTAGTAATAACTGGTATAAAATGTTGATGCGAGGGAAGACAGTTTAAAAGGATGCCTGTCTTTGGAGGTGTATGTTCCCATCATGTGATCCATCACAAAATGTGTCGATCTCCAATGTAATCCACTTCAAGTTAATCATTGATATTCCATCTACATGTATGGTGTAATATAAGGTTAAAAAGGGAACTACACGCTCCTGAATTGCCACCCAATCCTAAAAGTTATAAATAAAAATATCTCGAAACTCACTGGTGCATCTCAGTCCTCCTGTATTTCAAAATTACTGGTCAGAGACAACCTTGCAACAGACAATTTATAAAGAATTACCCCATTCATGATATCATTGGAGTGGAACTTAATGATGTCACTGCAGGGAAAACTTTTACAAAATGCCCATTCCCAGGCTACAGCAGTTTTAAAGCATGCAACATTGGAACAAGGAAAGAATTATAATTTGTTTGTGTTGGCACTCAGAGTTTAGAGAGGATGGACATCTGCTTAAATCCAGCCTCCAATACTTAGTGTAAACCCAGCCAAATTCAGCAATCCAAGTCAGTCCCAGCATAAAATAAACCCATTTCTGCATAGATTTCATGTCAACATTAATTCAGAACATTTATTTTAATTTTAAAAATGTATTTATCATATTAAGTCAATTACCCTTCCTGGATTGAGAAGGTGAGTTGGCCACCAGCATGCAGGCCTTTACCAATATCACTTTTCAGTTGCTTGATAGGAGGTGAGCCAAATAGCCCAGTTCAACTCCTTCCAGTTTCACCTCTTTTTGGGAGAAGTGCCTGATCTCCAATCACTATCTCCAGCAGATAGCACAGATAGAATCACAGACTGTCATGTGGGAAATTGCAGAAAATTTCTTTCACACCGTAAACGGACAATATAGGATAGACAGTTTCCAGATTTAGTATTGCACCTGTCCATTTTGTCTGCCATACATCATGATGTTTTTCCCTCACCGATTCTCTCTCTTGCCCTTCTATACTGAAGGCACTGATTCCTTGCTTGAGTGTGTTTTCCACAGCCATCTGTTCTCTGATACCTCATCCATGAGGCCAGTATTCATTTGAGCGTTGATAGTAACTGATGCTAGGCTCTTTAAGCATGAGGGGGCACCACAAGTGAGCCTGATCCTATCTTTGTGTAATATCAACATAAATAAGAAGGTCTTTGGAAGTTGCCCTGCTTAAAGCAAGCAGTGCATATCGTGCAATTTCACTTATGAGTTGCACAAGCAATCTCCTGGAGAGCATCCTTAATATTCCCTCCCTCCCTGGGAAGTCCTTGTCTCTGTTTGATGCCATAACTGCTCTTTCGATGACTCAAGAGGTAAATGCATTGTATGTTATAGAACTAAGCTGTGCAAATCAGGGAGCTCCAAGGATCAATGCATAGTCAGGGCATTGGTACAATTGGCCTTAGTATTCCTGGATTAGGAAGGGAAAATCAGCTAGGGTTCCCACTCCAGTTGACTGTCTAGCAAGCCATGTTGTAAAGGGCAGACATGTACATTTCAAGTGAGGAGTGGATTGCACTGAGCTATGATGTCCAAATATCAATTAGCCTGCAGTACTCACCGTCTTGGCTCACAATAGCAAGTCGGGGAGTAACTAAAGCCCCAGAAGCACAACTCAGCAAGAGCTATCACCTTCAAGTATGAAAATTGGAGGAAAAAATTAATTTCAAAAAATGCATTCATAAGAATATAAAAATTGTACATTTTTAAAGAATTTTTCTTGCTTTAGGACAATATCATAATTCCTCCATGACATAACTATTTTGTGACTCAATTGTTCCTATCCATTTGTGTAAAGATAATACATCCTGACCAAATCACCAGCTTACAAAAACACTGAACGAATGTATGCACTCTATAAAAACAGAGCTTTGTGGGAGGATTCTTTTTCTTCTTTAACAAGCAGTTTCTTACTTTATAACTCATCTCACTGGGCAAATTCTCGTTTACTCTTTACAGCTGAGGTGTGTTTGTGATAAAATTGACCTTGAGGTCACAGAAAATTTTCTGCTTCTCTTCTGACTCAAACCACTTGTTCACACAAACACAATTTGACTGTTAAATAACTACACAAGTGTTTTTAAATAACTGTCATTTGGCAGTTAATGGAGAAATCTTGTAATGCAAAAGAGGAATGTCTGAAATCTAATTCAGAAGAACAAGAAGGGATTTGAAAGGTAAATACATTTTTAATTAGACTTTTCTTCTTTTACTGTCTATACCCACCTTCCTGATGTGGAAACTTCCTTGGTCAGGAGGACTGAACTAACCCATTCTTCAGACATCTCACTGGATATGGTCAGTGCCACGTATTGGTTGACCTGACAGGAGTTGCCAATGCTCATTTTGTAGATTTTAGTTTGAAGACCAGGATTTACTGTACTTTTTTTTTAGGTGTATTTCATCTGCAGCTTTCATGGGTCTATTCTTATATCATTGAAATAACCAGGGAAGAGCAGAGGATAAGTGTACATAGATGGAAAGTTATCCTACCCTGAGCAATTTTTATTTTTCATTGCCCTCTACACTCATTTATTTTGTTGGTGTGAATGCATATCAGGATACATTTTAATGGAAATTTTAGCTTGAACTTTGAGGGGTTCTGGTAAAGCTGAAAACTCTAATTGAAGTAATAAACAAGTTGTTTCTTTTTACTAAGTAAATGATGGCTTCCAGACGCTATCAAGGACACAGTGAGGGTCAGTAGATTTTGTGGGATGAATTTTCCTGGCCTCATGGAGATGGGATTGGGGAGTGGTGGTGCGGGAAAATAATGGAGAGCTGTGTTGGGGTGGCTCCTTGGCACATTCCTGCCTCTGGGGGACCTTCTCAGGTGCGGGCTGGGAACCGGCTCAGCTGCCCGCTCCACAGAGGAGGGCAGTGAATTTGTCGAATTAAGGCCTCACTTAGGGGCCATTTTGAACCGGCGCCAGTATTTTACTGATGTTGGAGTGGACTCCCCCCCCCTCACTCCCCACCCACCATGTCCTGAGCCACCAGCCCATGGCTGCCTCCCAGCATCAGGCCAGGGGGCCATCGGAGCCCAAGACTCCATGCCCCAGTGACAGGCTGTGGGGATGAAAGGCTGCAGCCCTGTCAGTGAATAGGCTTGTGAAGGGGTTTCCTCTCCACCCCAATCTCCCTACCAGCTTCGGGAGTCTTCAGTGCAGCCCTTCTGGTTGGCCAGCAAGGGCGTCTCCATGATGAGGCACCCTCGCGATCTCCAACCTGCCTCAGCAATGCCCACCTCTCCCAGTGGGATTGCTGAGACTCCAGAGCTACCGACCCTCTGGGTCTGCAGCATTGGAAGGCCACCTGCCTTCCTTAATAGAGCAGTGAACACATAGGCGGCCAATTAGGAGGCCACCTCCCAGAAGATTGTGCCACCAGTCTCGCTGCCGGCAAGCTCAGGTCCCCCATTTGGTACCAACATCAGGGTCCCGAAGCCCGTGAGAAGATCCAGCCCTGTGTCTCAGTAATACATCATATTAATAAGAAAATTGAAGAGCAGTGGAACTTTAAAATATCAGCCTGGTTTAAAATAATCATCTCTACTGTTATCCCGCCTGATGCTGCTTGCCTCCCTATCATCCTCCAGCAAAGAGGGTGGGAAGCTTGAGCTACTTAGAAGCAAATGGTGGGGGATAAATTGGATAGGCCTGTTTGCAATGCAGGTGGCACCTACACTGAGCCGTCTGTTCATTTCCATGAGCTCTGCAGCCAGCAGTGCAAACTGCGCTGTACACATCAGCAGGGGACCAATAACATGATTGGCTAGCACCACTTAAAGGGGATGTGCAATGTGGCTGGAGCAGGTGCTGGGAGTCATAGTTTAAGAGAATATGACCTGGGAAAGAGTGAGGAATGACACCACAGCAGAAAGCGTGGGCTCCAAGGTTTTCAGATGCTGCACTGGAGGTCATGGTGGAGGAGGAAGATATCCTGGATCTGCAAGGAGGGAATGAGGCCCTCCAGACACACAATCAAAAGTCAGTGGGAGTAGATAACCATGGAGGACAATGCCAGGAGCCAAACCTAGAGAACCTAGATGCAGTGTACCACAAGAAGTTCAATGACCTCACACGAGTGGTCAAGGTCAGTGATTGCATCGTCAAATGCCATATCCAACCAACTGCACTAGTAGCCTCAGACATTGCTCAATTCACCACACCCCATCATTCATCTGCCAACAATCTCCATCAATCAGGCCTCACACCTCACATTCATATGCTTCACCTCACCCTCACACCTAGCACTGCTGCAAGCCTCACATCCACATCTCACAGGTTGTACGCATTGCCAGCAACATTCCTTTTAATTTTCTTTGGAGTGCATAGGTGATTTATTTAAGGGTGTAACCCCTTTAAATTTTTTGGCATTATAACTTCAAGGGGCCAACTTGTGTGCGGCCTGCACGGAGACTTTTGGGTTGCTGCACGGCCGGCAGGGAACATTGACTGTCAGTCGTTCAACCGTGATGGGCACATCTGCCAAACAGATTGTATGACATTCACTGACACACATCGATCTCTCTTGCAGGACAAATTGATGCACAACTGAAGACCGCAGGAGCTAACCGGAGTGAGACAAGCATGCTTGCACTGTCCTAATCCCCATGGAGGAGATAGTGCTGCCTATTATTGGGATGGCAATTGCCAGAGAGGCTGGAACTATCGCAGATAATAATATCCTTATACCTAATGCTTCTTCTCACATCCCATTTCCCCCTCATCTCACACTCTCTTCTGATTTACAATCTGCAGATGGTATAAGCATGCATCTCTTGCTTTCCCGCCTCCACACACCATAACCTTACCCTTGTGCCTTTTTCCTTACAGTTACCCAAGAGCTACAACCTTGTCAGGCAGTGGAGGAACACCAAGAAGAGAATGATGATGAAAACACAGCACCATCACTTGATTTCACACCTGCAGCCACCAGGTCAGATACTGACACTCCGTATCTTCGAGCAAGGGGTCTCAACCATGGGTCAGTGGGAAGGTTTCAAAGGGTCTGCCAATGTGTAGGCAAACCTAGATTTAAAGTTTTGGGCAAGAGATGCATGGGGGGATGTGAGGAAGAGCTTTTTACACAGCGAGTGGCAACTGGTAATGACCTGGAACCCACTGCCTACGAGGGTGATAGAAGCAGACACAATGGGCTGAATTTTGAAAGCTCGCTGCCGAGCGTGAAAAAACAATATTTTGCACAGCGGCTCATTTACATGGAGGGGCGGAACACCCGCCCCGATGACGTAGAGGGGGTGGGCGCTTTGTCCCCAGCAATAGTGTCCAGCACCATTTTTAAAGGGCTTCAAGCCCTTCAGTTTAATTTCCATGTTTAAAGGCACAGGTTTGCTTAAAAGTGGAAATAAAAATTTGTTCACACCTGCAATCCCCTCTCCCATCCCTCCAGTGAATAAACAGTTAATTATTTTTCCTCTCCCTCCAAAAAAAAGTAAATTCCTGATCCTGACCTTTTGCCCCGAACTTTCTGTATTTTGACATTCAACCCCTTCTCACCATCCACTCAACCAATAGCGTTCCTTTTTGCCGTTCCACCGCCCCCCCGCACTTCCCAACCTGAAAATTTCACTCCTCCTCCCTCCCCACCAGTGTTATGCCTCAGATCTCCAAACGCCGGAATATCGGCATGGGACGGCCGTCACTACAAGGTAAGTCATTAGTCATTCATTTTAATGAAATTAACATATTTAACACATCCCCATCTGAACAGCCAACACTCACACTCACCCTCATCTTATTGCCCTCTCGCACCCATGCCTCACATTCACCATCCACAAATGTTGTCCTTCCCTGCTATCTACTCAAACCATTTCTAGCACTCATAACTCTCTGCTTTCTCTCCTTGCAGGAGAAGAGAGCACACAACTTTGAGGAGAGGCAGAGACTAGGGGGGGTGGCCCTCCAGTGACAGGAATCTTGACAGCTACTGACAATGTGTGCCCACCTGGCCCACTGGGAAGGAGGTCTTGTTTCAGGAGGGTGCAGATGTCAGCAACGACCTGCCATGAAAGCCTATGTCTCCTGAGGAACTAGTACTTACTGTGTTGAGAGAGCTGATCTTCTGCCTGCAGACCCTGTGTTGTCTCCTTGCAGCTGGATCTCTGAGTCCATCCCCTTTGCCCTGTGGAGTGGAATGTGGCTGAGGAGAAGGCACCTGATGCTGATGTTGCTCGTGCTGCTGTTGGTGTTTCTGCTTCTCCTGCTGTTCATCAGAGGTGCAAGGTAGAGCTACAAAAGTTTCTCCCATGCCATGGTGAAGACTGGCAGCAGGAAAGTGCATAGAAAGTGACTGAAGTGCAAGACAGGTGAAGTGACTTCCAAGACGTTGACAATCACCTGTCAAGCACTGATAACACTCTCTGAAAAGAAGTCCTGTGAGCAGCAGCTGCCTCTCACCTGGCCATGGCTGCAGCTCATCAGTTCACTGATAAAAGACTTCCCAGCCTGTCAGTTTCACTGAAGAAGCATTCCTTGCAGTGCACTCGCCTCGGTGACCCTGGCGAGTTGCTGACAGCTCAGGAAATAGACTCTCCGGCTGTTAAAGGCAGAATTCTTGGGTAAAGCAGAACTTATTGACATTTTTGAATATTTAGATGACTTATCTGACAGCTGCATGGGGGTTCCCTGCTCGCCTTGAAACCCGGAAAAGGGCAGGATGATGTCTGGCTCTCCAGAGGTTAACTCCCCGCACACATCCAAACGCACTTCCACTTGCCTGTAAAAATTCTTCCCTATATGTCTAGTCAATGGTGACCCTCAGGATGTTGATAGTGGGGTATTCATGATGGCATAACCTTAAAACTGATAGTTATCAACTCCAACCCTATTATAATTTTATTGGGGTGTGTGAATTGTGAGGAGGAGGGACATTGTCAGATAGATATTGAACCAAGGACAGCATATTTAGGTTGTGGATGTCAAAATGACAGCCCAACTGGGAAAAACTAAGTAAATTCTACTAAGGTTGAAAATTAAACCTAATGTGAAATCTCCTGAACTCCAGAGGTTTGATTTAAGTTGGGCAAATCCAAAGGGTGCAAGGTTGCTAAAAATGGGGAAAATATATATAACTCCCACAAATCATAAATATGGAAATGTGTGAAGATTTATACATGTGCAGAAGTTAATACTTGCATGGGAGTTATGTATGCATGGCGATGCCCATATCATAAGGGCGGTACAGTGGCGCAGTGGTTAGCACCGCAGCCTCACAGCTCCAGGGACCCGGGTTCAATTCCGGGTACTGCCTGTGTGGAGTTTGCAAGTTCTCCCTGTGTCTGCGTGGGTTTTCTCCGGGTGCTCCGGTTTCCTCCCACAAGCCAAAAGACTTGCAGGTTGATAGGTAAATTGGCCATTATAAATTGTCACTAGTATAGGTAGGTGGTAGGGAAATATAGGGACAGGTGGGGATGTTTAGTGTAGGATTAGTATAAATGGGTGGTTGATGTTCGGCACAGACTCGGTGGGCCGAAGGGCCTGTTTCAGTGCTGTATCTCTAATCTAATCTAATCATGAACATTTGTGCTTACCAGGAGTTTACGAATGGGGAGTTAAGCATGCATAGAGATTTGCACTAGCATGGCAGGTGCATCAGGAGTTTTCAGTCATGCATTTTCATCTTTGTGACCGTGAAAATCATTTGTTAATGGCACACCGTTGCATTTGTGCTGGGATCAGGAGTTGTTGACTATGGACACACCATAGGTGTGTGTGTCATATGGAACACAATTTTCTGCCCATTTTCTTCCCTTCTGTCCTGGATGTGGTTCAGTGTATCCCAAAGGTACCTTACATCAGGCCCCATTTGTTCTTACTGTCCACATAAGTCCACATTTAAATAATCAAATCATTAAAAAAAAAAATTATTGGAGTAGGTTGCATTGTTAGATTTGTACATTGCACATAGGAATTCCAAATCTATTGCATGCACCTGGTCTTGTCACGTACAGTAACTACTGGTTAGCTAGACCTAACATTAATTATGATGGTAATCTAGTTGTGTGTATGATCCTCAATTAAATTTAACTACATTTGATTGTAAAGGAAGGATAGAAACAAAACAGAGTGCCAAAAATCATTTAGGTTTCTCCTTATTATTCTCTAAGTCTGAACTGTACCACTGTGGAGACATACAATGCAGACACTAGGGGCAAAATTTGCAGACCCTGCTAGGAACGTGTACAGAGGTGGACGGGGCCCGAAAATACCAACAGCAGCCGGTATGCTGGTTTTCCAACCCCATTTCCTGTGGGCCATTTTTGCCAAGGTGGGTTCGGGGCCGGCAGGGCTACCCGCCCCCATGAGGCTCATTAAGAGCCTTGTTGTTGAGGCTGAATATAATTTTCCAATTGGCCTCTAGTCTCTCAAACCAGGGGGGGAGATTTAATTACCTGGAGGCAGGCACCCAGTGGCAGGCTGGGGGGCCCATGCTCCAAGCAGGCCTAGAGGCCCTCCCTGCCAGCCTCGGTGCGAGAGCAGCCACAGGCCACCATGTAGAGGGATTCTGCCCTCCCCCCTCAGTGGTGGCCTGGCTGCAAGAGCCTTTTGTTTTAATTTAAAAATTCAAAAATGTTAGTGAGAGGGCAACTCCGTGTTGAAGTGCCCTCTGTTACTTACTCTCTACTGCAGCCTGCTGCTTCTGTCAAACTGGAAAGCCTCTGATTGGCCTTCCAGCTTCGAGAGCCTGCCCGTCATTCTTAATTGGACGAGGAACCTGTCTGCATGCCAATTAAAAGGGCATCTCCATGAAAATCCCAAAGAATAACTGTTTCCCTCCGGGTTGGGTTTGGGACCCAGAAACAGTCCTGACTTCCCTTTTCCGCATGAAGATCCAGCCCCAGGTTTCTCTGCACATGGAAGGAAATTGGAAGGAGAGTCTTCAGTGGACCCCACACAGCTGGGTCAGGATGGTATTAACCTAGATCTTTTGCTCTCTTGGAACAGGTGCCGTGTGGCCTAGGAAATGAAGATAAAAGGAGGAATATAATTTGCACAACTTAGGAATGTTTGTCTTTTCCTTATTCTTGAATGAGCACAATCATCATTCGTGTTTTTCATTTTTGGTGTGATCATTTTGTACTCCCAGTCTTTGCCTTTTTTTAAAAAACAGTTAGCTCCATCAAATGAAAAGGAATACAAACATCTGATAAATGTTGCAGGAAAAACTGACATTGGTAATGTAGTCAACGGCAATGTAGCAGATAGTGATGAGGATAGTTGCAGACTTCAGGATGGTGAAATGGGCAGAAACATGGCAGATGGGATTAATTGTTGAGAAGAGTGAAGTGATGCATTTTGGGAGGACTAATATGGAAAGACAGTATACTGTAAATGGTATAATTTTGAAAAGTGCAGAGAATGGAGATACCTTGGTATCCCTCTACACAAATCCTTCAAGGTGGCAGGACAAGTTGATAAGGTGGTTAATGAAGCATATGGGTTGCTTAGGTTTCTGGAAATATGGAATATAAAAGCAAAGAGATCATATGGGGCAAAGGTGCGTATATGGGAGCGAGAATTCTGAAGGTTGTATATTTCCTCTCCATTGCCTGCAGATGCTGAAGCTAATAATGCCTTTGTCACCTTGAGGTTTGACTTCCTTAACATGCTATTAGCCAATTTCCCAAAGCTCCACACTACACAAATTCAACTTCATCCAGAATTCCGATGGTCACATTGCAACCTGCACTAAATTCAGCCTATATCATCTTCACTGATTTCAAAATTCTTTGCTGATAAACCCTTCTAGGCCATTGCCTCACCTTAGCACTGCAATCTTTTCTAATGCTGTGCGTCAGTTCATGCCCACTGCTCACCTAACCGTGGAATTTCATGCAGTCTCTCCTCCCTCTGTTGTTACAGCACACCCCAGCATTGAAAGCCCCTTCCTGAAGCCCTTGACCATGCTGCATCTCACCCTACTTTCAGAAACTTTGATATTTCAGCAGAACCATTGGTCACTTCCCCCAACCTTCCTTCCAAACTCTTGCATGAGTCCAGTTTCTTTTTGTGAAGTAACCTGGGTGTTTTGCTATGTTAAACATTCTATATAAATTTCAAGTTGTTGTAATATGTTATCATTACTCCAGCTGAGATTAGCTAACTCAGCACAGACTAGACATTGAACCTTGAGCTGCTGGACTCACTTTGGCTGAGTGCCATACTGCTGGTTCATTAAGCCATTAAGTTGGATAGTTTTTTTTAAACCAAGTGCTGTTAATTCTGTAGAAATGCATTTACATGTTTGAACTTAAGCTCTATTTTAATTTGAAGTACTCTTATAAAAGCATAGCTCTTAGCAGCCATATTATTAATTCTATTTTGGTACATAAAAAATTAAGTAGGAGGGAACAGAAAACAAAATAATCTCCCTTTCAATGCATTCTTGATTAAAGTAGAAAAAACATTTAAACTGACATAACCAGTGAAAACAAGAAACTGAGAATGTTGCCGAATAAATCGATCTCTAATTATGGCCTGTCAAGGATACAGAAATAATATCCATCCAATGTCATTTTTTCTATTCCATTTATAATTTATTTATGTTTCTAAAATGTCCTATGACAGTTTGGGGAAGTGGGGGAGGTGACTTTGTGCAATTTAACATCCATCCCAATTGTCGAGTCGGCGTGGAACAGAAACCAAATATTTCCCGTAGCCTCAAGGCCACTCTTAAACACTGACACGCCTCTCAACTGTTGAACCAAATGAAAAAGCAGACGTTTGTACTTTTGCAGGGCTGAACTTTCGCGACTTCCACCCACTCATTAACTCGTCAATTTGCATTTTCTAACTCGTGTAAGTTAGTTCGACAAATGAAACGAGTTTACTTTTTATTTATTCTGCAAAAGTAGCTGGCGTGGGTGGAGCAAAACTTATCTGATGGCTTTTGCATGATGACAGTGAGACTGATAGCCTGGTAGTCAAAACATGTCTACCAATGATTACACCAGATACCACAGGCAACCCAACCCTAAACTTTAGTATCTGTCTAGGGTATATATGTGTGTATTAAAAAAAGGCACGACATATTTAAAGCAACAGTGTCTTGTTTCTCAAGTAAGCTTGTTAAATTCTGGCTAGCTTCTAAATCAGCCAATAAAAAGGGTAGTTTTGAAAAGGAAAGCAAAATACTGCGGATGCTGGAAATCTGAAATAAAAACGAAGTGCTGGAAATACTCAACAGGTCTGGCAGCTTCTGTGGAGAAAGAAGCAGAGTTAATGTTTCAGGTCTGTTTTTATTTTCGTTTTGAAAAGGGTTTGCTTTCATGAAAAAGTGTTTGATTTTTTTTGTTTGAGGAAGAAAAACTGTTTGTCATTTTGTCTTACAAGCAACTGATGCAATAGTGGACTTTCATGTAATTTACATTAAAATAAAAAAAGGAAAAATTGCAAATACTGGAAATCTAAATACACACTGAAAACAGTAGAAATGGTACATACCAACATTTCAATCTTTACAGAAGCTGACTGAATTGCTGTGTATTCTCTTTTCATTACAAGATATACATTGTAGGGTTGTGCTAGTCAAATTAAAATAATTTGCTAAATACCAAAAGTTACAAATTGAAATAGTATTCAGTAACATTTCCTTAGGCCTACGAAATGAAATGTGTAAGTCTTTAACCAAGTGAACAAAAGGAAAGTATTATCTGGCTGGGAATGATAATTTCACAGCTCAATGACCTCACAATTAACACTGAAATTCTAAACAATAATTAATAAATTATCACTTAATAATGTAATTTCAGAACTTATGTAAAAAAAAAGCTAGTTGCATGAGTTATTGCTGTATCATGGAATGCTAGGATAGGGGTTTCACTCACAATCAACATATATATATATATATATAGAATTCTGGATCTTGGCTGAGTCATCTCAGAGTCATCTAGCATAGAACAGGCAGTAATTATTTCTGTGAAGGAAGAGAGGGAGCAAACTAGTATAGCGTGGGATTTAGGGTTCTCTTTACACAAAAAATAGAATTAAATTGAAGCAGTACAGGACTCCTATAATAGTGTAGGTGGTTAAGACAGTGAGTAGCTGAAGCATACAGACTAGGAAGGGTCCAAGTTCAATCCACAGTCTATGCTTCTCAATCTTCATAACCTCCTACAGTCCCTGTCCTCCTCAAACTCTTCATTCCTCTTAGGCATCTCCCCCTCTGTTTGCTGCACCATTGACTGCATGCTTTCTGTTACCTCGTGCCTATACTTTGGGGATCCCTCACTGAAACCCTCTGCTCCTTTGAGCTCCTTCTTAAAACTTATCTTGATGATCAAGTTTTGGGTCACCGCTCCTATTTTCCTTTGGTTTGCTGTACATTTTTTCTTTAATCATCAGGAAGCACCTTGGGTGATTTTTTTTACATGTTAATGGTGGGACCAGACTGACCATATAGGAAATGAGATTTCCCAAGTTCCCCCCCTTGAATGGTCGCATACTGCTGTATTATCAGCGCCTCTCTTTATCTGTGAGAATCCCATGCCTTTTCAGAGGAGCCAATCTTCCCCAGGTAATGGAACTGTATAAAACACATAGTCTTGTTAGCTGATCTCAGATAGGGCACCAGTAGGAGTGTTACAGCTAGTCTCAGCATCATGGGCCAGGGAGCAGAAATTTTTTTATGTAAGTGCTTCACAGTCTGGATCACACCTGAGTAGGAAGGGGGTTAAAGGAGATGGCCAAAGGCACTCTATAGGGAAGGGAAAAATTAGCCAGATTTCCATTCCTGATTGTTATACAGCAGTCTGTGCTGGAATTGTATATGTGCGGATGCTGAGTAGGGGATTGGGCTCAGCTGTGATCCCCTGCAGTTGAATTGTCTGCTGACACTAACTGCCTCAACTCACATGATGAATGGCCACTTGAGTGAAGTCCCTGAGGACATCTGCACCAGTAGAACTTATCCAAACAGAGTCATTGCCTTCAAAGAGATGAGAGAGAGGGAAAATGTAAAGCGGGAGTAAAAAGCAATGCAGATATGTCAGAAAGGGTGGAGTGTGATTCAGTGAGTTATATATCATGCAAAAATCATATGAGATGATATCTGACTTTCATTCTGTCTTCTCATCAAATGTTTTCCCCTGATTTTTATTCCCCGCCTCTGCTGCTTAATGTCTCTGTGCAGCCTCTTCTTGGATAGGGTCATTCTGCACTGAAAGGCTTGCACTATGATCAGCCTGGTTAATGATATGCAATCCTAGACAGCTGGAATTTATAAATGAATTATATAGCAGATTGCGAGTGTGAACAGCTCTGAAATCTTGATAAACAGCATAACCACAGGATATATGTAATTTTTCCAAATGGTTGCAAACCGGAACCAAGGAAACCAGCGATTCTAGTTAGTTTCTGCCAAGTTTGCTCTGAAACCAGTCAGTTTCTGCCAGGGTAATCTGGCCCAACTGGCTTTCTGGAACCATGGCTAGTACTGGTTGAAACACAGGAACAGGATTAGACCATTCAGTCCCTCAAGCCTGTTCTGCCATTCAGTTAGATTTACATGCCTTTGATCCATATGCCTCGATACTCTTACCTAATAAAAATCTGTCAATCTCAGTCTTGAAAATTTCAATTGATCCAGCGGCCTTTTGGGCTTCTTCCCCTACCCTTTTGTATGAAAAGGTGCTTCCTGATTTCACTCCTGAATGACCTAGTTCTAATTTTGAGATTGTGCCCCTTGCACTGGATTCCCCCATCAGAGGAAATAGCATCTCTGTATCTACTCTATTGAATTATTGAACCTTCCAACCCATTGCCTCTATCACCTAGAAGGACGAGGGCAGCAAACATTTGGGAACACGACCACCTGCAAGTTCCCCTCCAAGTCACACACCATCCTGACTTGGAAATATATTGTTATTCCTTCATGGTCACTAGGTCAAAATCCTGGAACTCCCTCCCTAAAAGCATTGTGGGTGTACCTACACCACATGGACTGTAGTGGTTCAAGAAGGTGGCTTACCACCTCCTTCTCAACAGCAATTAAGGATGGGCAATAAACGCTGGCCTTGCCAGCAACACTCACATCCCATGAATGAATATAATTTTAAAAAATCATTTTGAATACCTCAACTTGATCACCCCTTAACCTTCTAAACTCAAAGGAGTACAAGCCAAGTTTATGCAATCTGTCCTCATAATTTGACCTTTTAAGCTTTGTATCATTCTGGTGCATCTGTGCTGTACCCCATCCAAAGGCAGTAAATCCTTCCTGAGGTGCAGTGCCCAAAACTGAATGCTGACTCCAGAGGGTTCTGTACAACTGAAGCTTAGCTTCCACTTCTTTGTATTCCAGTCACATTAAGATAAAGGTCAACATTCAGTTAGTCTTTGTGATTATCCTTTGTACTTGTGCACTAGCTTTTGGTGATTTGGGTACCCGGTCACCCAAATCCCTTTGCCCCTCCACAATTTCTAGTCTTTTCCCATTAAGAAGGTGGTGAGGGAGCTGGCGTGATGACATCCTGCCACTCTCATGGGGCTACGGATCTTCAGTTCCATTGATTAGGAGAGCAGACTGGACAAGCTGAGTAAATCCTTAAATGCCTCTATTCATGTGGTTCACCATTCTCCCCAACATGTCTTTCCAAGATGGAGCCCAGAGTCTGCATTGCAGCCATTTGAGCTTTCACCAAAGCTCATCACTTCTGCCAAAGCTGCAAACACTGTGAACATTGACTACTGTTATGAGGCCACACTCTCCAAGGTAGAATGCAGATGCCATGTGAGATGGCATCACAGAGGCTGGAACCAGACTCTTCCATACTTTCAAAACCTCTGGCAGACCTTCCAATATCTGTTATGACTGTGAAGCAAGCAGTTTTCTTCTCATAGGTGGACCCCTGAAGTCATCAATTCTGTCCTTTCCAGCATAGCTTGAGATGTGCTAGTTGTTATTATGCGCTCGCTTTGTATCTCCACTCTTTTCTATTGAAGAACAGTGTATCATAGTGGAAGGACTCGCAGGCTGATTAACAGTTTGATAGGCCATGATGTGAACACTCCTTCCATGGCTGTAACCATCATTATATCAGTCAATGAGTGGTTAGTCCTATACCGCGGAAGGATTTTATGGACTCCCACAACCAATACAATGTGGGGGATCACCAACAGATGCGAGTATCCTGCTGGATGTTAACTTTGAATTCAGAGACAGAGCTGTGGTCTTTATTCATCCAGACTCTCTGGAGCAGTGTTTAAATGCTCTACCTACTTACTCAGAGGCAGGAATGTTACCTCAAAATAGCATTCCGTTCATACAGGTGAAGAACCTTACACCAATGTACCAAACTACTGATGAGCAACACCACAGGATGTCTACTTTGTATAACAATGCACTCCATGTTACAGAGGCATAATTCAAGTATCTATTGGATAATATACTCAATGATATATGGGTACACCACACCTGTGTAAATATAAAATGTATACTATGTTAAAAAGACAATATTACTGTATATAATATCCACTCTCTGAAATAAAACTTCCTGTATATTTTATATAACACACTGTTACAGGGAATAACACTGCTGTGTATCTTCTAAATTCAAATAATCTGCATTATCTTGTACTATCGTTAGTAGCAATGTCTCAAGATATTAATAGAGAACTGTACAATTATCCAACAAAAGCACATGTAGAACCTAGGGTTGTAAAATATTTGAGTCACTGGTAGGATGCTAATCAGCAAATAAAAAATTAGCTTAGTGGCCAAGATAATGGTAAGAGTTGGGGGTGTTCATAGAAAAACTAACATTAAAATCAAGATGAGATAACATGACCAGTGCTTGAACTCCGCCAGCCCTGTAGCAAAACTCATTAGAGTCACTTAAACAGAGTTGGTTACATCAGCTTTAATCTGCATTTTGAGAAATGAAAGTCTGGCTATAAACTAAAAGAACATTTCTATCATGATTGCATATGTTATATATGTGAAAAATAATGTGGGTTTTTTATGCTATATAGTCCTGGGTGTTGTGTCATATTAAATCACTATTCATTGCAGACAATTTTTAAACATTTTCCCACCTCCTCACCTGAAGGTGTTACCTGTTGCTAGGTTGTGGTTCCACAGATGCTGGTTGCCCTTGGTACTTCACTCAAGTGGTTATCTTTTTGTGTGAGCCCAGACATGGAGTGACAGTCATAAGGCATCACAGGTAAGCCCAAACGTGTCCTAGCATGACATCCATACACATGCACTTTCCATCAGGGATAGTAATCAGAATTAGGTGATTCTCTTTTCTCTATCCAAGAGGAATTGAAGGCAATTGTAGCATCGCAGCTGAGACAAGATACTTTATTAACTAGCTGTGCCATTGAGGAAGCCTGCGAACAATTAAAAAGAAATTAAATTTAAAAGAAATTGACAAAAATTTGCATTTGGTGTATTATACTGCATCAATAAACAGAACACATAAGGGTAAATTAACTCTCATCATAAAGAGCATCACATTAAAAGTATAACACTTCTTAGCTTTCAGTGGGAGATTTCCTCTTTATGCCAGCTGTAACAAAATCATAAACCCATTCATTAAAGAACCCATTTATACTTTTTTTGCAGCTAGTGCATAAAGGAGGAAATCTACCCCCAGAGTGTTTTCAATTTCTGCACTGCTTTAATTAATAATTATAAAAATTGTGGGTTTTTTTTAAGTCCACCTTCTGAATTAAAAGTCTAAGGGAAAAAGCAGATTGCCTCCGCAAAGGATAAACATATACCAGTGACAGGGCAAGACCAATTAAGCTCTTTATCCTGGATCATAGTGCCCCCTACAGAACAGCAATATAGAAGCAACGTTTCATATGACATATACCCCTGTGTAAAGTAACCTTTCAAAAGTGATGTGTTGATTTGGAAATTTGTTTATGTGATGCCAATAGCAACAAGGTTTTCTTATTTAGTTCTTAACTTTTTTCCTTCTTTCCGGATCACCTTCCCACACCATTCCTTAACAAAGAGGATGTGTACCCAATCACTCCCAATTCCTTACTTGATGTTGAGGCATGCAAAACTAAGTTTATATCCCAGCCTCCTGAGGCAACTTAGCAAGTTTATCCAGTAAGCTATTCAGGCATCTCCTGCCTTCCCACCACCAGCCTCGTAACTACTAACCCATTAGCCTCGGATCGCCAACCCCCAATCTGCCTTGGACCGCTTTTGTGTCAGCCTGTATTCAATTACCTTCATGGCCTCAGTCCCTCCCGACATCTCCAAAGACTTCCACCCTTTTATTATCACCCACACTCTATATCAGTGGGAAACCCTCTGAACTCTGATGCTCCAAGCCCCATCTCTTCGAATAGGCTCCACTTCTCAGCAAATTTTTCCATCGACATTTTTTTGCCTCCCTTGACTAATATATCCCCACTCCTCTTGTACCTAGTTTCTCCTTATTAGCATCCACTACTTTTGCTTCCTTTTCCATAACTTTTACAACATTCTAACTGCAATTGTTGTCCTGTTCCACCTACATGTGCAAAATGGCTGCTGACCTAAACCCACATTCCCCTCTTTCCTGCCTTACTCTGCTCCTTTCCTGTCTTCCTATTTTCTCTACTTCTTATACCCTCTAAACCTTACCTTGGCCCCATCTGTTATATCTTCCCAACTGAATTCCTCCCTTCCATCACTCCAGGCATTTGTCAGCTCTGTCATCTCAAGCCAGCTTGGGGCATTCTCCAAGGTGACAATTGAAGCACATTTCACTAAATTTGTCACAGTAATCACCCAGACTGCTCTATTTTTGCTCTATTACTATAGAGTATTTTTCTCCAACCTTTCTATTTATCCTCCTTCACTTCCTTCAACATTTCCTGGAAGAAAATTGCCAGAGGAAATTGTTGAGAAAATAAAAATGAATGACCAATTGAGTGAGATAGCATAGGGCAACTGATGTTCAGCAAAGTCACTGCCTTCAATAGAGACTGCAGTGAAGAAAGATGAAGGAGAAAAAATGTATTGTGAGATATTGCATCTTTAAAAGATCATTCGCAGCACAACTTTGTTTATTTTTCCTGAACCAGAAATTCCTCACAGCAGCCACTTAATCCTTCCTGTGGAGGTCACAGAAATCCAGAATTTGTGTTTTTGGGCAGGTTCTTGAAAAGCTACTGTGTAAAAAAAAAAAAAGGCACAAAATTCACCCCATCAACAGATGGGTGAGTTTAAGATGCAGTGAGTGTTAGTGTTTAATCTGAACTCTTTGCCATTATTCTTAGCATTTCTCTCCCCTTCTGAAAAGGTTGATTCCTGAAGGCGTTTGCCTACATTACAACATTGACCATTTCAAAAGTACTTAATTGGTTGCAAAGTGCTTTAGGACATCCTGAGAATGTGAAATGTGCTCCATAAATCCAAGTTCTTTCTTTCCTGCTGTGTTGCTGTTCCACTGGTACAGACCTCACTCAAGTTGTCATTCTTTACATGTGAGTCTAGATCAAGGACTGGATTTCCTGCTGAGCACTTGGGTAGGTGGGGTGTGGTAAATGGATCAGCAATCTGCAATGTTACACACCCATGTTTGCACCTGCCTAATTTTCCAGCAGATGGTGGCTGCACGCATTCAATTTTAGGCAAGTGCAAGTATATGAGGTTTAAATCACTGAAAATCAGCTGTATGATATTATCCCATTTTATGCCATTCATGCTTCGTTTACATTCATTCATAATAATTCCTTTATAATATTGGCATTCATGGATTTTAAGCACTACTCTGAAGGTGGAACTAACCTTAAAGGGATAAGCTTGTTCAGTTCCAAGTACTGTAAGAAAACTTTATTCCTTATCATTTCAGTTGCTAATTTTGTTTTTTTTTTTGCTGTTGCCACATACTTTTCCTTTGCACCATTTGTGGAGCTATTATTTACCATTGTCCATCATTTTAGGAAAAAAAAGCATAATTGGTTTCCCTCTGGGAATTCCCCTCTATCTTTATTTCTTGGAAAAAGAGAAGGAACAGAGTGGCCAGGTTGGTAAGGCTACAATGTAAACACACTGGCCACACCAGAGTGTATAGACAGAGGCACTCCTGCTTTCCTTTGATCGATGAGTTGTGCCTTACAGAGGTTTTGCTTGATGGAGGAAGAGTTTTGCCATATTCCACAAGATGACTCCCAGCCAAACCACACCATTCATAGAATACAGATGTAGGCATTTAGCCAATCATACTGGCTCTTTGAAACAGCTATCCAATTAGTTCCACTCCCCCACTCTTAGCCCATAGCTCTGTAAATATTTCCTTTTAAAGTATATATCCAATTCTGCTAGTGAATGTTCAGGTCACCAATACTTAATTTCCATACCATGGGATCATTCCAAGCTTCCCCCTAAACTAACTATCAATCATGGATGCATTATTCACTAAAGCTAATATCTTCATCCTCTACCCATGGACAAGACAGAGCACAACAATTTTAATGAGTGACAGAATTTGTTAAGGTCCAAGGAGCCATAGATGGCACCCAATGGGCATGAGTACTCCATCAATAATCAGATGTATTGTCAACGGAAAAGGATACTACTCTTTGACATTACCCAGAAGCTATCACCTTCTTAGTTCAAGAAGCTCCAGTGTACCAGCACTCTACCACAAAAAAGCAAGTATCTGGGTAGCTGCTAGGAAGCTGTCCTATGCAGCCACAGCTGATAACATTTCCTAGATACACTTCAGGAGTCTGGATCAATCAGGGAACATTGTGCAGTGCAGTCTGACAAGTTTCTCAAGAGTCATGATGGTGTTTTACCTGCTGCACAATTTCAAGCATACAAAGAAGCCTCTTCACGGAGGATTTATTCAGATGATAAAGGCCCCATGAGCAAGAGCATTAGCAAGAGAAATGTCAGTAGTCTGAAGAACACATGGCGGACAACCTGTTGCTGGCTGTAAAAGACATGTATGCTAATCTATATGGGTGACATTCTCTTGTCTGCCACATCAGGCACAAACAGTCCTCTGTACATCTATCCCCCTCCTACCACAGTTATGTCACCATCATTTACAGAGCCTTCTCTATGAATCAACTCTCACAGTTCTATTCATAAGAGGAATCATTATAGTCCTTCAAAGACCACCGGAGTACTTCAGCAGTTTTGATCAATGACCACAAATATATTTCCTAGACATATAGGACATCGTAATTTCCCAGTGTTACAAGAAAAATTACACAGGCAGCAAGAATGATATGATCCACAGCCACAGATAAATAGAAATTACACAGCCGCTGTATATTATATTACAGGAGGTAACGGAGCGACTTTTTTCCAAACAAGAAATGTCTGTTCTCAGTGGAAAAAGCCTGACTTCCTGTTATCTCAGCCCTTTTAGGAGAGCTTTCCAGGGGGAAGTGTAGATTACATTACAGCAATGGAATTCTGCTCTATAAGCATTTCTCAAAAGAGACCATTTTACATAACTTACAGTTTCTCACGAAACATTTCCGGTCATATGTCATTCCCTCTTCACTGAGCCATTGCGTTTCCTGAAAAAATATCTCTTCGTAAAGGTGCTGTGTTCTGGGCACTGCAAATTTATGTTTTAGTTTTACTTTTGTTTACGGTCTGGTGATGAGACTTAATTTTTTGGCAGATTACAACAGTTTTATTTCCCTTGGGAAATGGGTGCATTGAGTGGTGTGTGTTTTTTAAAAATGTTTATGACTAAAGAAGTGTTGGCTTATACTGTACCCACGGTTTGTCACAAGCACCCTGAGCTATAAAATATTCTAGAGACACCTGTTGCCACTGAAAAGCTCCCTGTATAGTACCACATATATATATCTTTAATATGAGCTCAGAACAGCACCCATTTCTCTCACCAGTCATCCTTCTGGCCTCTCAAGTATGATTGCCAAATTACTTCATTAATATGAATTACTCTTTCTTAACCCATTGCCAGATTTTTCCTCCATTATATTGCACTGTTGTGCATATTGTTGCTAAATCTAGTCAATTATTAGCAAACAAATTTGGGGGTATTATAGAGATGGTGAGGAGACATTGGAAAATAACTTGGAGGAGTGCAGAGATTTGGAAGGGCTGTAGGGCTGTAACAAGTTACAGATAGGGAGGGGTCATGAAGGGGTTTGAAAACTTGGATGAGAATTTTAAATTGAGGCATTACCAGACCAGAAGCCAATACGGGTCAGCAAGGATAGAGGTGACAGGTGAACGGTGTTCAAAATGTCCCATAACTATTACTGACAGAGCCATTGATAACACCCATCAGTCAAATGTTAATATTTGCTAACAAAAAGTGCTTGATAGCCGGCACAGACACGATGGGCCAAAGGGCCTGTTTCTGTGCTGTATAACTCTATGACTCTATAACTCTCTTAAATGTATTTACTTTGCTGAGGCTCCATCTCAAACCCAGGGTAAAGTATTCATTTTCCAATTTATATACTTCAATAATCTTATTTAATTCTGTTTTATTAGTACCTTCAGACATGGGTATGCATCTCTCAACAATGCCAGTGAGAAAGTCCCTCCGACCCCACAATGACATTTCACCACTGTGATGTAAAATAATATCATTAGCATTTTATTTTATTCACAAGCAGCAAAGGGGGAAAAAGGGGACTGTTATAATTCATTATGCATTAAAGAAGAGGACCATTTCATTTAATTTTATTTTTACACCAATTTTCTCCCCTCCTGCCCCCTAAACTGAGTTCCATACCAGAAATAGGCAGTAACCTTGGGGCTAAAAAGAGTGAGGAAATAAGGATATCGATACCAGCCGAGAAAAAGTACTGGAGAAACTTGAGGGACTAAAATTTGACAAGTCCCTGGGACTAAATGGCTTACATCCTAGGGTTCTAAAAGAGATAGCTGCAGAGATATTGGATGCGTGGCTATGATTTTCCAGAATTCCTTAGATTCAGGAATGGTCCCATCAGATTGGAAGTTGGCAAATGTTACGCCGCTTTTCAAGAAAGGAGGTAGGGAGAAAATAGGGAACTACAAGCCAGTTAGCCTAACATCAGTCATTGGGAAAATGCTGGAAACTATTATTAAAGAAGTCTTAACATTGCACTTGGAAAAGCATAGTATGATTAGAACAATTCAGCAAGATTTTACTGAAGGGAGATCTTGTTTGACAAATTTATTAAAGTGTTTTGAGATGTAACTAGTAGGGTAGATAAAGGGGAACCAGTATATATAGTATACCTGGATTTTCAAAAGGCATTCGATAAGGTGCCCCATAAAAAATTAATAGGCAAGATAAGGACTCATGGTGTTGGGGGTAATATATTAGCGTGGATAGAGGATTGGTTAACAGACAGGAAGCAGAGAGTGGGCATAAATGGGGCATTTTCAAGGCAGTGAATAGTGGGGTGCCTCAAGGATCAGTGCTGGGACCTCAGCTATTTACACTCTATATTAATGGCTTGGATGAAGAGAGAGAGAGAGTAGTGTATCTAAGTTTGCTGATTATACAAAGCTTGGTGGAAAAGTAAGCTGCAAGGAGGATGTAGAGAGGCTGCAGAGATATAGACAGGTTAAGTGAGTGGGCAACAAGATGGCAAATGGAGTATAATGTAGGGAAGTGTGAAGTTGTTCACTTTGGTCGTAAAAATAGAAAAGCAGAATATTTTTTAAAAGGTGTGAAACTGGTAAGTGTTGATGTTCAGAGAAACTTGGGGGTACTCGTACAAGGAATGCACAAAGTTATCATGCAGGTGCAGCAAGCTATTGGGAAGGCAAATGGCATGTTGACCTTTATTGCAAGGGGATTGGAGCACAGGAATAAAGAAATCTTACTAAAATTGTACAGGGCTTTGGTGAGACCGCACCTGGAATACGGTGTGCAGTTTTGGTCTCCACATTTAAGAAAGGATATACTTGCACCGGAGGCAGTGCAGCAAAGATTTACTAAATTGGTCCCTGGGATGAGAGGGTTGTCCTACGATGAGAGGCCGAGTCAATTGCACCTATATTCTCTGGAGTTTAGAAGAATGAGAGGCGATCTAATTGAGACATACAAGATTCTGAAAGGGCTTGATAGGGTAGAATCTGAGAGATTGTTCCCACTGGTCAAGGAATCTAGAACAGGGGGACACAGTCTCAGGATAAGGGGTCAATCATTCAGGACTGAGGAGGAGATATTAGTACACTCAAAGGGTTGTGAATCTTTGGAATATTCTACCCCAGAGGGTTGTGGATGCTCCATCATTGAATACTGGGGTAGATAGATTTTTGGTTTCGCTGGGAATCAAGGGATATGGGGAGCGGGCAGGAAAGTGGAATTGAAGCCCAAGATCAGCCATGATCGTATTGAATGACGGAGCAGGCTCGATGGGCCATATGGTCTACTTCTGCTTCTATTTCTTGTGTTTTTGTATAACTCCTTGCCAGGGTATTCTACAAACACCAGGCACCACAAGCATGAACATTTTTCATATGTGAGTCTTCTTTGGCCTCCTTGTCTCGGGAGACAATGGGTAAGCGCCTGGAGGTGCTCAGTGGTTTGTGAAGCAGCGTCTGGAGTGGCTATAAAGGCCAATTCTAGAGTGACAGACTCTTCCACAGGTGCTAAAATAAGATTGGTTGATGGGGCTGTTACACAGTAGGCTTTCCCCTTGCGCTTCTGTCTTTTTTCTTGCCAACTGCTAAGTCTCTTTGGCTCGCCACACTGTAGCCCCGCCTTTATGGCTGCCCGCCAGCTCTGGCGATCGCTGGCAACTGACTCCCACGACTTGTGATCAATGTCACAGGACTTCATGTCGCGTTTGCAGACGTCTTTAAAGCGGAGACATGGACGGCCGGTGGGTCTGATACCAGTGACGAGCTCGCTGTACAATGTGTCCTTGGGGATCCTGCCATCTTCCATGCGGCTCACATGGCCAAGCCATCTCAAGCGCCGCTGGCTCAGTCGGGTGTATATGCTGGCGATGTTGGCCGCCTCGAGGACTTCTGTGTTGGAGATACCGTCCTGCCACCTGATGCCAAGGATTCTCTGGAGGCAGCGAAGATGGAATGAATTGAGACGTTGCTCTTGGCTGACATATGTTGTCCAGGCCTCGCTGTCGTAGAGCAAGGTACTGAGGACACAGGCTTGATACACTTGGACGTTTGTGTTCCGTGTCAGTGCGCCATTTTCCTACACTCTCTTGGCCAGTCTGGACATAGCAGTTGAAGCCTTTCCCATGCGCTTGTTGATTTCTGCATCTAGAGACAGGTTACTGGTGATAGTTGAGCCTAGGTAGGTGAACTCTTGAACCACTTCCAGAGTGTGGTCGCCGATATTGATGGGTGGAGCATTTCTGACATCCTGTCCCATGATGTTAGTTTTCTTGAGGCTGATGGTTAAGCCAAATTTGTTGCAGGCAGCCGCAATCCTGTCGATGAGACTCTGCAGACACTCTTCAGTGTGAGATGTTAATGCAGCATCGTCAGCAAAGAGGAGTTCCCTGATGAGGACTTTCCGTACTTTGGTCTTCGCTCTTCGACAGGCAAGGTTGAACAACCTGCCACCTGATCTTGTGTGGAGGAAAATTCCTTCTTCTGAAGACTTGAACGCATGTGAGAGCAGCAGGGAGAAGAAGATCCCAAACAGTGTAGGTGCGAGAACACAACCCTGTTTCACGCCACCTCAGGATAGGAAAGGGGTCGGATGAGGCGCCGCTATGCTGAATTGTGCCTTTCATATTGTCATGGAATGAGGTGATGATACTTAGTAGCTTTGGTGGACATCCGATCTTTTCTAGTAGTCTGAAGAGACCGCATCTGCTGACGAGGTCAAAGGCTTTGGTGAGATCAATGAAAGCAACGTAGAGGGGCATCTGTTGTTCACGACATTTTTCCTGTAGCTGGTGAAGGGCGAACAGCATGTCAATGGTGAATCTCTCTGCTCGAAAGCCACACTGTGCCTCAGGGTAGACACGCTCAGCCAGCTTCTGGAGCCTGTTTAAAGCGACTCGAGCGAAGACTTTCCCCACTATGCTGAGCAGGGAGATTCCACGGTAGTTGTTGCAGTCACCGCGGTCACCCTTGTTCTTATAGAGGATGATGATATTGGCATTGCGCATGTCCTGTGGTACTGCTCCCTCGTCCCAGCACAGGCATAGCAGTTTGTACAGTGCTGAAAGTATAGCAGGCTTGGCACTCTTGATTATTTCAGGGGTAATGCCGTCCTTCCCAGAGACTTTTCCACTGGCTAGAGAATCAATGGCATCACTGAGTTCTGATTTTGTTGGCTGTACGTCCAGCTCATCCATGACTGGCAGAGACTGGACTGCATTGAGGGCGGTCTCAGTGACAACATTTTCCCTGGAGTACAGTTCTAGATAGTGCTCCACCCAGCGGTCTATTTGCTTGCGTTGGTCAGTGATTGTGTCCCCTGATTTAGATTTGAGGGGGGCGATCATCTTGATGGATGACCCAAAAGCTCTCTTAATGCCATCATACATTCCTCTGATGTTTCTGGTGTCAGAGGCCAGCTGAATATGACTGCATAGTTGTTGCCAGTAGTCATTTGCACAGCACCTGGCTGTTCTTTGTGCAGCGCTGCTGGCTGCTTTCAGTGCTACGGATTTTAACTCACTGGAGGCTTTCTTGTAGTTCAGCAATGCAATGCGCATAGCGGCTATGACAGGTTCCAGCTCTTCGAAGTGAGATAGAAACCAATCTGCATTCCGCTTCACACGTTTGCCATAGTTGGTCATTGCGGCGTCTCTAGATAGTGAGCATTGGCAGATTATTTGACTACAAGGCGCATCACAACCAAGTCAAATCATATTTTCACCTGACAACTGCACACACCGCATTTCCAACAGTATCACTGGGCAACTATCAAGGCAGGAATATTGGCTTCCTATTGGCTATCCCTTCCTAATCCAGAGTTATGATGCTGATTATAGCACCTTTACTGCTCTCTTGACTGAATTCAGCTAATCCAGATAGACCAGGTATCAAAGCTGGAACTTTCTGGTCTGTATAACATGGTGGCACACTGGGCAATGTTTTTACCTATTAAGGAATTTCGTGTGTAGGTTTAAATATGTTCCTATGTGTAGTGTTTCTCCTGTGAACAATCAGAAAATTGGGTAGTGTTTCTCCTGTGAACAATCAGAAAATAAAAACAGGCTAAAATGTATGAAAACAATGCAGTTGTGGTACATTAACATAAATAAATCCCACTACTTTGCATCTAGTTAATTAATAGCAAAATAAACTCTCTTTTGGACCACGTGGATGTTGACCCATGAGGAGCGTGGGTGTAGATTGCCATTGTGCAAAGCAAATTTTAGCTATCATTTTTCTGTATAGATAGAAATTCCTGATGTGTCTGGGAGCTTCAAATTCTTTAATATAATTTAAGATCACTCTTGGTCTGACCTCAGAATTTTATGTGTGCTTCCCCAACTACACAGCAGAAATATTATTTCCATATACAGGTTTCTTTGGACTAAGAGTGAATCATTCTGCAGACTATGGTATCTGAGAGCAGTTGTACTTTGTTCGTATGCTCTGTAGTTGTTCAGTCAGTCCAATAAACCACTGAATGTAAAGTACAATCATTGGCAACATTGAAAAATGCATACCAGTCATGTGAACCAATAATATGTTTGATTTTGCCATGTAAGAATATCATATTATTATTGTTGGATGAAGTTTTGAAAACTGATTAGGGGCCTAACTAGGATTTAGCTCAACTCCAATCTTATTATTTCCTCTTTCCACCTTTTTAAGGGGTATCTTTGCTCCCCTCTGCCCCTCAACTATGCATCTGCTGAATCTGAGAGGGCAGAGTGGGTCACATGCACCAGAGCTTCAATAATCCATTGCAAGGCTAACTGCAGAAACTTGCAATAATAGCCTGGGTAGTAAAGGAAGCTAGCTATAATTAGGAACACGGAGTGGGAGAACAATCTTGAGTCTGGACCATATGGATGATCTACAGTAACATTTTTAGATAGTTTGTCACAAATGTTTCTAATACATCTGTTATTTTGGGGTGTACATGACTGAACCACAGTTGCCAAATTGTCTAAATATTTGCCTGAAACATTTTCACAGTTTCTGGTAATACAGCAGGGTCCTGTCACTATGCTGTATTACTTGGATCTAAAAGTTTATGGGCTGGATTTTAAGAAGCCCTCAACATCGAGATCCATGGGGACGGGGGGGGGGCGTGCCTGAAGATGGCTCCGGATGAGGTTTCCATGGACCTCGACAGCAACAGGGCCCAGCCTGATCTTCCCGGCAGTGGTGAGGCTCCATGGCAGCCAAACCCCTCCACCCCCACCGCCGCTGGGCAGCAGGACCACTATTTGCATATTCAAATTAATAAATTAACAGGTACTTACCTGAGATTTTAAGGGCCCGCCATGATATTTGGTGTGGTGGCCGGCACTCCCGAGCCTTCAGATCCCTGTCCGGTGAAATGAGACACGACACTGGTGGGAAGGTGGGAGGAGGTAAGTTTGTCAGTGTGGGGACGGGGGGACGGAGTCAAATAGACGTAATAGGTGTACGGGATGGTGGAAAGGGTTGAACCTTAAACTTTGAGCAGTTTGTGCGGGGAAGGTCAGATGTAAAAGGCAAGTGTTTTGGCGGGGGACAAGAATGGCAAATAGTTTTAGTAATTGTTATGGGGGGGGGGGGTGGGAAAGGGGCAAAAGAAATGTATTTATTTAATTTTGGTGTCTATTTATTTAAATGGGAAGGACAGCATTACCCCTGAAATAATCAAGAGTGCCAAGCCTGCTATACTCTCAGCACTACATGAACTGCTATGCCTGTGCTGGGACGAGGGAGCAGTACCCCAGGACATGCGCGATGCCAACATCATCACCCTCTATAAAAACAAAGGTGACCGCGGTGACTGCAACAACTACCGTGGAATCTCCCTGCTCAGCATAGTGGGGAAAGTCTTTGCTCGAGTCGCTCTGAACAGGCTCCAGAAGCTGGCCGAGCGCGTCTACCCTGAGGCACAGTGTGGCTTTCGTGCAGAGAGATCGACTATTGACATGCTGTTCTCCCTTCGTCAGATACAGGAGAAATGCCGTGAACAACAGATGCCCCTCTACATTGCTTTCATTGATCTCACCAAAGCCTTTGACCTCGTCAGCAGACGTGGTCTCTTCAGACTACTAGAAAAGATCGGATGTCCACCAAAGCTACTAAGTATCATCACCTCATTCCATGACAATATGAAAGGCACAATTCAACATGGTGGCTCCTCATCAGAGCCCTTTCCTATCCTGAGTGGTGTGAAACAGGGCTGTGTTCTCGCACCCACACTTTTTGGGATTTTCTTCTCCCTGCTGCTTTCACATGCGTTCAAATCCTCTGAAGAAGGAATTTTCCTCCACACAAGATCAGGGGGCAGGTTGTTCAACCTTGCCCGTCTAAGAGCGAAGTCCAAAGTACGGAAAGTCCTCATCAGAGAACTCCTCTTTGCTGACGATGCTGCTTTAACAAGAATGCCTGCAGAGTCTCATCGACAGGTTTGCGTCTGCCTGCAATGAATTTGGCCTAACCATCAGCCTCAAGAAAACGAACATAATGGGGCAGGATGTCAGAAATGCTCCATCCATCAATATTGGCGACCACGCTCTGGAAGTGGTTCAAGAGTTCACCTACCTAGGCTCAACTATCACCAGTAACCTGTCTCTAGATGCAGAAATCAACAAGCGCATGGGTAAGGCTTCCACTGCTATGTTCAGACTGGCCAAGAGAGTGTGGGAAAATGGCGCACTGACACGGAACACAAAAGTCCGAGTGTATCAGGCCTGTGTCCTCAGTACCTTGCTCTACGGCAGCGAGGCCTGGACAACGTATGCCAGCCAAGAGCGACGTCTCAATTCATTCCATCTTCGCTGCCTTCGGAGAATACTTGGCATCAGGTGGCAGGACTATATCTCCAACACAGAAGTCCTTGAAGCGGCCAACATCCCCAGCTTATACACACTACTGAGTCAGCGGCGCTTGAGATGGCTTGGCCATGTGAGCCGCGTGGAAGATGGCAGGATCCCCAAAGACACATTGTACAGCGAGCTCGCCACTGGTATCAGACCCACCGGCCGTCCATGTCTCCGTTATAAAGACGTCTGCAAACGCGACATGAAATCGTGTGACATTGATCACAAGTCGTGGGAGTCAGTTGCCAGCATTCGCCAGAGCTGGCGGGCAGCCATAAAGACAGGGCTAAATTGTGGCGAGTCGAAGAGACTTAGTAGTTGGCAGGAAAAAAGACAGAGGCGCAAGGGGAGAGCCAGCTGTGCAACAGCCCCAACAAACAAATTTCTCTGCAGCACCTGTGGAAGAGCCTGTCACTCCAGAATTGGCCTTTATAGCCACTCCAGGCGCTGCTTCACAAACCACTGACCACCTCCAGGCGCGTATCCATTGTCTCTCGAGATAAGGAGGCCCAAAAGAAAGAATTTATTTAAATAAGCCGGCAGGGATGGCTGCCCTTTAAACATGGCTTCAGTGCCTGCACACGGGCAGCTGACGCCATTGCCAGGGATGGACAGCCCGCCCCTCCACGTGATTGGGGGGATGGGGGTGGCTGCCCCAACTATTTAAGTGAGCCACCGTGCTTAAGATCTCGGTGGCTCTTTGGCATGTGGCCTGCGCGGGCGGACCGCCATTTTTCGAGCTCGCCACCCTCCAGCCCTATATGTTTGAAACCTCTTTATCTTCTATTCAATTTGGAGGTCTTGCTTCATATTTGGACATTAAGTTCCCTGAATGGGTCAATAGATAAGTGAGCTGCCATATATGGAACTGAGCCATACAAAACACAAAGTTGACAGTTTGAGCCTGGTCTGTGCTGAACTAGCAGAGCCCAGCAATAGGATGGTAATAGCAGTGTTGCAATTGGCCTCAACACGCTTGAGCTATGGAGTAGAAACATCACCCGGGATTCCTACTTGCGATCGCCATGTAGTCTGTCAGTTCCTCCAATTTAAAATTTCCACCCTTGTGTTCAAATCCCTTTATAGCTTTATCCAACCCTCTATATATTCTCCTATTGGGGCGGCACAGTGGCGCAGTGGTTAACACCGCAGCCTCACAGGTCCAGGGATCCGGGTTCAATTCTGGGTACTGCCTGTACGGAGTTTGCAAGTTCTCCTGTGAGCGCGTGGGTTTTCGCCGGGTGCTCCGGTTTCCTCTCACTGCCAAAGACTTGCAGGTGATAGGTAAATTGACCACTGTAAATTGTCCCTAGTGTGTGTAGGTGGTAGGGAATATGGGATTACTGTAGGGTTAGTATAAATGGGTGGTTCTTGGTTGGCACAGACTCGGTGGGCCGAAGGGCCTGTTTCAGTGCTGTATCTCTAAATAAAAATAAAATAAATATAGCCCTGCAACCCTTCAAGAATTCTGTATTTTTCCAACTCTGGCTTCTTACAGGTCCCTCATTCTGTTCATCCCACCAATAGTGGCTGTGCCTTCAGTCGTCTAGGCCCTAAACTCTGGAATTTCCTCCCTAAACCTCTCCATCTCTCTGACCCTCCTTTAAACCTATCCCCCTAGAATCTCCCTCTTTGGCTCAGTGTCAATTTCTGTCAGTTTAAAATTCTGTGAAGTACCTTGGGATGTTTTCCTACATTAAAGGTGCTATATAAATGCAGATTGTTGTTAGCAACTCCTGTTTGAAATGTATTTGTGCAAACATTGTGTTTGATAAAATCAGGGTGGACTATGACACCCCATGACTGAATAACTTTTATTTATTTATTTTTAGAGATACAGCACTGAAACAGGCCCTTCGGTCCACCAAGTCTGTACCGACCAACAACCACCCATTTATACTAACCCTACAGTAATCCCATATTTCCTACCACCACTAGGGGCAATTTACAATGGCCAATTTACCGATCAACCTGCAAGTCTTTGGCTGTGGGAGGAAACCAGAGCACCCAGCGAAAACTCACGCAGTCACAGGGAGAATTTACAAACTCCACACAGGCAGTACCCAGAATCGAACCCAGGTCCCTGGAGCTGTGAGGCTGCGGTACTAACCACTGCGCCACTAACCACTGCGCCACTGTGCTGCCCAACTTGTTAATACTCACAGTCTGGACTCACACATGAAGAGTACTGGAGAATTCTCATCACGCATCGATCCATAGCTCAACAAAACTTAGCTCTTTCAGGAGAAGAGTAAAGAAAAATTGGCTGCGCAATGGTTCTGCAGAAAGAGAAGGTCAAGAGAAGAGGAGGTCTCCAACCTCAGCCATGGTCCTGTGGAGAGGTGCCAAGCATTAAGCTAGAAAGTCATCCTTGGCTACTGTTGTGTGCATCTAGAGCAGTGTTGGTCCACTATTGGTTAGGTGATGGATATGTGGCAGGAGTGACTGGACAGAAAGTGGAACAATTCATTCCCTCACCAATAAAAAAGCAGCCATGTAGTATGGCACACACTTCAATGGGTTTGTACCATGATTCCCACTGCAGCAAACTTTCACCTCTTTGGTCACAGGGAACAGGATAGATACCTGGCTCACCACTTCAACACAAAGAGGGAGGAAATATCACGCAATTTAGCTGATGGAAAGTGACATCAGTGGATAATTGGGATCCAGTCTTCTGCCTTCTCTTGGCCATGGAATAATATGTGGTTTCTGAGAGGATTAACAAAGGAAAAGAAGAGAAGAAAGAATGACTCACACTAGTAGCGACAGTGCTAGAGGATTAGTTTCTCAACTGGGAGTTATCAATAAATGCTGCTTTGTGTTCAGTCTGTGAATAACATACACAAATTATTATTTGGCCACACAAGTAAATAACCATGAGTATTTCCCCTAATAATTATGGTTTTATAGGAATTCTTTGAAAGGCTCTCCAGCAAATGGTGTTGATTACTAAAGACTGGAAATGCATGGTTTAAATATGCAGCATGTATTTATTCCATGACAATATGAAAGGCACAATTCAACATAGCGGCACCTCATCAGACCCCTTTCCTATCCTGAGTGGCGTTAAACAGGGCTGTGTTCTCGCACCCACACTTTTTTGGATTTTTTTCTCCCTGCTGCTCTCACATGCGTTCAAGTCTTCAGAAGAAGGAATTTTCCTCCACACAAGATCAGGTGGCAGGTTGTTCAACCTTGCCCGTCTAAGAGCGAAGACCAAAGTATGGAAAGTCCTCATCAGGGAACTCCTCTTTGCTGACGATGCTGCTTTAACATCTCACACTGAAGAGTGTCTGCAGAGTCTCATCGACAGGTTTGCGGCTGCCTGCAATGAATTTGGCCTAACCATCAGCCCCAAGAAAACTAACATCATGGGACAGGACATCAGAAATGCTCCATCCATCAATATTGGCGACCACGCTCTGGAAGTGGTTCAAGAGTTCACCTACCTAGGCTCAACTATCACCAGTAACCTGTCTCTCGATGCAGAAATCAACAAGCGCATGGGAAAGGCTTCAACTGCTATGTCCAGACTGGCCAAGAGAGTGTGGGAAAATGGCGCACTGACATGGAACACAAAAGTCCGAGTGTATCAAGCCTGTGTCCTCAGTACCTTGCTCTATGGCAGCGAGGCCTGGACAATGTATGTCAGCCAAGAGCGATGTCTCAATTCATTCCATCTTCGCTGCCTCCAGAGAATACTTGGCATCAGGTGACAGGACCGTATCTCCAACACAGAAGTCCTCGAGGCGGCCAACATCCCCAGCTTATACACACTACTGAGTCAGCGGCGCTTGAGATGGCTTGGCCATGTGAGCCGCATGGAAGATGGCAGGATCCCCAAAGACACATTGTACAGCGAGCTCGCCACTGGTATCAGACCCACCGGCCGTCCATGTCTCCGCTTTAAAGACGTCTGCAAACGTGACATGAAGTCCTGTGACATTGATCACAAGTCGTGGGAGTCAGTTGCCAGCGTTCGCCAGAGCTGGCGGGCAGCCATAAAGGCGGGGCTAAAGTGTGGCGAGTCGAAGAGACTTAGCAGTTGGCAGGAAAAAAGACAGAGGCGCAAGGGGAGAGCCAGCTGTGCAACAGCCCCAACAAACAAATTTTTCTGCAGCACCTGTGGAAGAGCCTGTCACTCTAGAATTGGCCTTTATAGCCACTCCAGGCGCTGCTCCACATACCACTGACCACCTCCAGGCACCTACCCATTGTCTCTCGAGATAAGGAGGCCAAAGAAGATTTAACATGAGTGTGTACAACTACCAGTGATTGGATCTACATATTCATGTTTTAACTACTTTTATTTTACGTGGCTATTGTGATTTGAGAGAACTGATGGGGATCCTATAGAATGTCAGCCTTGGGTTAGTGGTAGCACTTTTATCTGAGTCATAAAGCTGTGAGGTCAAGTCCCTCCACGACTTGAGCACATAATCCACATTGACACTTATGTGCAAGTTCGAGGAAGTACTGTATTGGTGGAGGTGTTGTTTTTCAGATGAGATGTTAAACCAAGGCCTATTTGCCTGCTCAGGTATCATAAAGATCCCACAGAACTATACAGAGAAGAGCAGTAGAGTTACCCTGATGTCCTGGCCAACATTTCCCCTCAGATAACACCACCAAAAATTGTTTAATTGGTTATTCATCTTACTGCTGTTTGTGGGACCTTGCTGTATGCAATTTGGTTGCTTCATTTTCCTACAAAACAACAGTGACTTCAGAAGTAATTTATTGGCATTGGCTTTGGAATGTGAATGATGTTATACAAATGCAAGTATCATCTTCCTTACTTAAAATCTTTGATACTTTCAAATTGAGACTGATAACATCAGTAATTTTAAGAGGGTTTTTGAACAGGCATTTGGCAAGAAAGCCAAGTGAGAGATGTAGGTATTAAACTTTGTATTCTGTTTTTGACCTCAGGGTATCCAGATGGCCTTCATAGCGAGAGGATTCAAGTACAGGAGCAGGGATGTCTTGCTGCAATTATACAGGGCCTTAGTGAGGCCACACCTGGAATACTGTGTGCAGTTTTGGTCTCCTTATCTGAGGAAGGATGTTCTTGCTATAGAGGGAGTGCAACGAAGGTTTACCAGACTGATTCCTGGGATGGTGGGACTGACGTATGAGGAGAGATTGAGTCGGTTAGGATTATATTAGCTGGAGTTCAGAAGAGTGAGGGGGGATCTCATAGAAACCTATAAAATTCTAACAGGACTTGACAGGGTAGATGCAGGAAGGATGTTCCCGATGGTGGGGGAGTCCAGAACGAGGGGTCATAGTCTCAGGATACGGAGTAAACCTTTCAGGACTGAGATGAGGAGAAATATCTTCACCCAGAGAGTGGTGACCCTGTGGAATTTGCTACCACAGAAAGCAGTTGAGGCCAAAACATTGTATGTTTTCAAGAAGGAGTTAGATATAGCTCTTGGGTCTAAGGGATGTCTCAGATCGGCTGCAGAACATTCTAAAGGGGGAGGGTGAACAGCCAGTTGTCATTGTGCACATAGGCACTAATGATATAGGTAAAAAACGGGATGAGGTCCTACAAGCAGAGTTTAGGGAGTTAGGAGCCAAGTTAAAAAGTAGGACCTCAGAGGTAGTAATCTCAGGATTACTACCAGTGCCACGTGATAGTCAGAGTAAAAATGAAAGAATAGTCAGGATGAATGCGTGGCTTGAGAGATGGTGCAGGAAGGAGGGGTTCAGATTTTTGGGACATTGGGACCGGTTCTGGGGGAGGTGGGACTATTACAAATTGGACGGTCTACACCTGGGCCGGACTGGAACCAATGTCCTTGGAGGTGCTTTTGCTAACGCTGTTGGGGAGGGTTGAAACTAATGTGGCAGGGGGATGGGAACCAATTGAGGTCAGTTGACAGTGAGGAGGTAGTAACAAAAGCCTGTAAGAAACTAGATAATGAAGTCAGTGTGACTAAGGGGAAGAGCAGGCAGGGAGCAGATGATGAATATAAAGGGACTGGTGGTCTGAGGTGCATTTGCTTTAATGCAAGAAGTGTAGTTGGTAAGGCAGATGAACTTAGGGCTTGGATTAGTACCTGGGAGTATGATGTTATTGCTATTACTGAGACTTGGTTGAGGGAAGGGCATGATTGGCAACTAAATATCCCAGGATATCGATGCTTCAGGCGGGATAGAGAGGGAGGTAAAAGGGGTGGAGGAGTTGCATTACTGGTCAAAGAGGATATCACAGCTGTGCTGAAGGAGGGCACTATGGAGGACTCGAGCAGTGAGGCAATATGGACAGAACTCAGAAATAGGAAGGGTGCGGTAACAATATTGGGGCTGTACTACAGGCCTCCCAACAGCGAGCGTGAGATAGAGGTACAAATATGTAAACAGATTATGGAAAGATGTAGGAGCAACAGGGTGGTGGTGATAGGAGATTTTAATTTTCCCAACATTGACTGGGATTCGCTTAATGTTAGAGGTCCAGATGGAGCAGAATTTGTAAGGAGCATCCAGGAGGGTTTTCTAGAGCAGTATGTAAATAGTCCAACTCGGGAAGGGGCCATACTGGACCTGGTGTTGGGGAATGAGCCCGGCCAGGTTGTTGAAGTTTCAGTAGGGGACTACTTTGGGAATAGTGATCACAATTCCGTAAGCTTTAAAATACTCATGGACAAAGACGAGAGTGGTCCTAAAGGAAGAGTGCTAAATTGGGGGAAGGCCAACTATACCAAAATTCGGCAGGAGCTGGGAAATGTAGATTGGGAGCAGCTGTTTGAAGGTAAATCCACATGTGATATGTGGGAGGCTTTTAAAGAGAGGTTGATTAGCGTGCAGGAGAGACATGTTCCTGTGAAAATGAGGGATAGAAATGGCAAGATTAGGGAACCATGGATGACAGGTGAAATTGTGAGACTAGCTAAGAGGAAAAAGGAAGCATACATAAGGTCTAGGCGGCTGATGAAAGACGAAGCTTTGAAAGAATATCGGGAATGTAGGACCAATCTGAAACGAGGAATTAAGAGGGCTAAAAGGGGTCATGAAATATCTTTAGCAAACAGGGTTAAGGAAAATCCCAAAGCCTTTTATTCATATATAAGGAGAAAGAGGGTAACTAGAGAAAGGATTGGCCCACTAAAGGACAAAGGAGGAATGTTATGCTTGGACTCAGAGAAAATGGGTGAGATTCTAAACAAGTACTTTGCATCGGTATTCACCGAGGAGAGGGACATGACGGATGTTGAGGTTAGGAACAGATGTTTGATTACTCTAGGTCAAGTCGGCATAAGGAGGGAGGAAGTGTTGGGTATTCTAAAGGGCATTAAGGTGGACAAGTCCCCAGGTCCGGATGGGATCTATCCCAGGTTACTGAGGGAAGCGAGAGAGGAAATAGCTGGGGCCTTAACAGATATCTTTGCAGCATCCTTAAACACGGGTGAGGTCCCGGAGGACTGGAGAATTGCTAATGTTGTCCCCTTGTTTAAGAAGGGTAGCAGGGATAATCCAGGAAATTATAGACCGGTGAGCCTGACGTCAGTGGTAGGGAAGCTGCTGGAGAAGATACTGAGGGATAGGATCTATTCCCATTTGGAAGAAAATGGGCTCATCAGTGATAGGCAACATGGTTTTGTGCAGGGAAGGTCATGTCTAACCAACTTAATAGAATTCTTTGAGGAAGTGACAAAGTTGATTGATGACGGAAGGGCTGTCGATGTCATATACATGGACTTCAGTAAGGCGTTTGATAAGGTTCCCCATGGCAGGCTGATGGAGAAAGTGAAGGCGCTTGGGGTCCAAGGTGTACTAGCTAGATGGATAAAGAACTGGCTGGGCAACAGGAGACAGAGAGTAGCAGTAGAAGGGAGTTTCTCAAAATGGAGACGTGTGACCAGTGGTGTTCCACAGGGATCCGTGCTGGGACCACTGTTGTTTGTGATATACATTAATGATTTGGAGGAAAGTATAGGTGGACTAAATAGCAAATTTGCAGACGACACTAAGATTGGTGGAGTAGCAGATAGTGAAGGGGACTGTCAGAGAATACAGCAGAATATAGATAGATTGGAGAGTTGGGCAGAGAAATGGCAGATGGAGTTCAATCAGGGCAAATGCGAGGTGATGCATTTTGGAAGATCCAATTCAAGAGTGAACTATACAGTAAATGGAAAAGTCCTGGGGAAAATTGATGTCCAGAGAGATTTGGGTGTTCAGGTCCACTGTTCCCTGAAGATGGCAACGCAGGTAAATAGAGTGGTCAAGAAGGCATACGGCATGCTTTCCTTCATCGGACGGGGCATTGAGTACAAGAGTTGGCAGGTCATGTTACAGTTGTATAGGACTTTGGTTCGGCCACATTTGGAATACTGCGTACAGTTCTGGTCGCCACATTATCAAAAGGATGTGGATGCTTTGGAAAGGGTGCAGAGGAGGTTCACCAGGATGTTGCCTGGTATGGAGGGCGCTAGCTATGAAGAGAGGTTGAGTAGATTAGGATTATTTTCATTAGAAAGACGGAGGTTGAGGGGGGACCTGATTGAGGTGTACAAAATCATGAGAGGTATAGACAGGGTGGATAGCAAGAAGCTTTTTCCCAGAGTGGGGGTTTCAATTACTAGAGGACACGAGTTCAAAGTGAAAGGGGAAAAGTTTAGGGGGGATATGCGTGGAAAGTTCTTTACGCAGAGGGTGGTGGGCACCTGGAACGCATTGCCAGCGGAGGTGGTAGATGCGGGCACGATGGAGTCTTTTAAGATGTATCTAGACAGATACATGAATGGGCAGGAAGAAAAGAGATACAGAAGCTTAGAAAATAGGCGACATGTTTAGAGAGAGGATCTGGATCGGCGCAGGCTTGGAGGGCCGAAGGGCCTGTTCCTGTGCTGTAATTATCTTTGTTCTTTGTTCTTTGTTCTAAAGGTATCAAAGGGTATGGGGCGAAAGCGGGAACAGGTTACTGAGTTGGATGATCAGCCATGATCATAATGAATGGCGGAGCAGGCTCGAAGGGCTGAATGGCCTACTCCTGCTCCAATCTTCTATGTTTCTATGAACTTTTCCAGTCCTGTACATTCATAAGTTCCTATTTAGGAATGAAACCAGATGGACAACCTGGCATCGACCTAGGCGCTGGAAACAACAACAGCAAACTCAGCCCTGTCAACCCTGCAAAGTCCTCCTTATTAACATCTGGGGGCTTGTGCCAAAATTGGAAGAGCTGTCCCACGGACTAGTCAACCAACAACCTGACATAGTCATACTCACGGTAGCATACCTTACAGACAGTGTCCCAGACACCACCATCACCATTCCTGGATATGTCCTGTCCCAACGGCAGGACAGACCCACCAGAAGTGGCGACACAGTGGTATACAGTCGGAAGGGAGTTGCCCTGGGAGTCCTCAACATTGACTCCAAACCCCACGAAGTCTCATGGTATCAGGTCAAACGCAGGCAAGGAAACCTGCTGATTACCACCAACCGCCACCCCACCTTGGCTGATGAATCAGTGCTTCTCCATGTTGAAAAACAATTGGAAGAAGCACTGAGGGTAGCAAGGGCACAGAATGTACTCTGGGTGGGGGACTTCAATATCCGTCACCAAGAATGACTTTGTAGCACCACTACTGGTCGAGTCCTGTCCTAAAGGACATAGCTGCTAGACTGGGTCTGTGGCAGGCGGTGAGCGAACCAACAAGAGGATAAACCTACTTGACCTCGTCGTCACCAATCTACCTGTTGCAGATGCATCTGTCCATGATAGTATTGGTAGGAGCGACCACCACATAGTCCTTATGGAGACAAAGTCCTGTCTTCACATTGAGGATATCCACCATCGTGTTGTGTGGCACTACCACCGTGCTAAATGGGACAGATTTCAAACAGATCTAGAAACTCAAAACTGGGCATCCATGAGGCGCTGTGGGCCCTCAGCAGCAGCAGAATTGTATTTAACCACAATCTGTAACCTCATGACACGGAACATCTCCCACTCTACCATTACCATCAAGCCACGAGACCAACCTTGGTTCAATGAAGAGTACAGAACAGCATGCTCGGAGCAGCACCAGGCATGCCTAAAAATGAGGTGTCAGCCTGGTGAAGCTACAACACAGGATTACTTGCATGTCAAACAGCAGAAGTAGCATGCAATAGACAGGGCTAAGCGATCCCACAGCCAACTAATCAGATCTAAGCTCTGCAGTCCTGCCACATCCAGTCATGAATGGTGGTGCATAATTAAACAACTGGCTCCACAACTATCCCCATCCTCAATGATGGGGAAGCCTAGCACATCATTCAAAAGACAAGGCTGAAGTGTTTGCATCCATCTTCAGCCAGAAGTGCCAAGTGAATGATCCATTTCAGCCTCCTCCTGAGGTCCCGAGCATCACAGATGCCACTCTTCAGCCAATCCAATTCACTCCATGTGATATCAAGAAATGGCTGAAGGCACTGAGTACTGCAAAGGCTCTGGGCCCTGACAACATTCCAACAATAGTACTAAAGACATGTGCTCCAGAACTAGCCACACCCCTAGCCAAGCTGTACAGCTACACCACTGGCATCTACCCAGCAATGTGGAAAATTGCCTAAGTATGTCCTCTGCACAAAAAACAGGACAAATCCAACCCGGCCAATTACCGCCCCATCAGTCAATTCTCGATCATCAGCAAAGTGATAGAAGGGGTCATCGACAGTGCCACCAAGCGGCACTTGCACAGCAATAATCTGCTCACAGACGTTCCGTTTGGGTTCTGCCAGGGCCACTCAGCTCCTGACCTCATTACAGTCTTGGTCCAAACATGGACCAAAGAGCTGAGCTCCAGAGGTGAGGTGGGAGTGACTGCCCTTGACATCAAGACAGGGCGGCACAGTGGCGCAGTGGTTAGCACCGCAGCCTCACAGCTCCAGGGACCCGGGTTCGATTCCGGGTACTGCCTGTGTGGAGTTTGCAAGTTCTCCCTGTGTCTGCGTGGGTTTTCTCCGGGAGCTCCGGTTTCCTCCCACAAGCCAAAAGACTTGCAGGTTGATAGGTAAATTGGCCATTATAAATTGTCACTAGTATAGGTAGGTGGTAGGGAAATATAGAGACAGGTGGGGATGTTTGGTAGGAATGTAGGATTAGTATAAATGGGTGGTTGATGTTCGGCACAGACTCGGTGGGCCGAAGGGCCTGTTTCAGTGCTGTATCTCTAATGTAATCTAATCTAATCTAAGCATTTGACGGAGAATGGAATTGAGGAGCCCTAGCAAAACTGGAGCCAACGGGAATCAGGGGAAACCTGGTTGAAGTCATACCTAGCACAAAGGAAGAAAGTTGTGGTTGTTGGAGGTCAATCATCTCAGTCCCAGGACATCACTGCAGAAGTTCCTCAGGGTAGTGTCCTAGACCCAACCATCTTCAGCTGCTTCATCAATGACCTTCCCTTCATCATAAGGTCAGAAGTGGGGATGTTCACTGATGAATACACAATGTTCAGCACCATTCGCGACTCCTCGGATATTGAAGCAGTCTGTGTAGTAATGCAACAAGACCTGGACAATATGCAGGCTTGGGCTGATAAGTGGTAAGTAACTTTCACGCCACACAAATACAAGGCAATGACCATCTCAAACAAGAGAGAATCCAACCATCTCCCCTTGATGTTCAATGGCATTACCATCACTAAATCCCCCACTACCAACATCTTGGGGGTAACCATTGACCAGAAACTGAACTGGACCAGCCACATAAATGCTGTGGCTACAAGAACAGGTCAGAGGCTAGGAATTCTGCAGCGAATAACTCACCTTCTGTCTCCCCAATGCCTGTCCACCATCTACAAGGCACAAGAAGTCAGAAGCATGATGGAATACTCTCCACCTGCCTAGATGGGTGCAGCTCCAACAACACACAAGAAGCTCGACACCATCCAGGACAAAGCAGCCCGCTTGATTGTCACCCAATCCACCACCTTCAACCTTCACTCCTTTCACCACCGATGCACAGTGGCAGCAGTACCATCTACAAGATGCACTGCAGTAACTCACCAAGGCTCTTTCGACAGCACCTTACAAACCCGCGACCTTTACCACCTAGAAGGACAAGGGCAGCAGTTGCATGACAATATCACCACCTGCAAGTTCCCCTCTAAGCCACACACCATCCTGACTGGGAACTATATCGCCACTCCTTTACTGTCGCTGGGTCAAAATCCTGGAACTCCTTTCCTAACAGCACTGTGGGTGTACCTACACACCAAAGACTGCAGCAGTTCAAGAAGGAGGCTCACCACTACCTTCTCAAGGGCAATTAGGATGGGTAATAAATGCTGGCCTTGCCAGCGACGCCCACATCCCACAAACAAATTTAAGAAAAGTCAAAGTTCAAGCTGAATTTGTATTGTGGAATCTGATTTTTGTTTTTCAGTAATATAAGAGCAAAATACTGCAGATGCTGGAAATCTGAAATAAAAACAAAAAATGCTGGAAGTACTCAGCAGGTCTGGCAGCATCTGTGGAAAGAGAAACAGAGTTAACTGTTCTCAGGAAAGGTCATTGATCTGAAATGTTAAATGTTTCTCTCCTCACAGATGCTGCCACATCTGATGAGTCTTTCCAGCATCTTCTGTTTAGATTTTCAGTAATTTGTTTATTCGTCTGATTTTCTTGCTCCATGTACTATTCAAGGGCATTAAATTGAATTGTACTGCCGTTGTCCAGGCGAGGCCTGGACAACGTATGCCAGCCAAGAGCGACGTCTCAATTCATTCCATCTTCGCTGCCTTCGGAGAATACTTGGCATCAGGTGGCAGGACTATATCTCCAACACAGAAGTCCTTGAAGCGGCCAACATCCCCAGCTTATACACACTACTGAGTCAGCGGCGCTTGAGATGGCTTGGCCATGTGAGCCGCATGGAAGATGGCAGGATCCCCAAAGACACATTGTACAGCGAGCTCGCCACTGGTATCAGACCCACCGGCCGTCCATGTCTCCGTTATAAAGACGTCTGCAAACGCGACATGAAATCGTGTGACATTGATCACAAGTCGTGGGAGTCAGTTGCCAGCATTCGCCAGAGCTGGCGGGCAGCCATAAAGACAGGACTAAATTGTGGCGAGTCGAAGAGACTTAGTAGTTGGCAGGAAAAAAGACAGAGGCGAAAGGGGAGAGCCAACTGTGCAACAGCCCCAACAAACAAATTTCTCTGCAGCACCTGTGGAAGAGCCTGTCACTCCAGAATTGGCCTTTATAGCCACTCCAGGCGCTGCTTCACAAACCACTGACCACCTCCAGGCGCGTATCCATTGTCTCTCGAGATAAGGAGGCCCAAAAGAAAGAAGACTGCCGATTAACCTGGCTGGGATTAGCTGTGGGATAAGACTTGAAATCTTCTGCTCTGTATGTTTCTCCATTTAACTAGTCATCCATACTTAGCAACTGATTCAGAGGAAGAACAGTACTAACTATTTGATAGAAACTGGGATTGATATCCAGGATCAGAAAAGATACTGATTCTTGCCCAATGTAGCTAGCGCTATAAACTGAGAACCAAACATAATTTTTAACAGAAATACAGAGTGTTCTGATGAAGGGTCACCAACCTGAAATATTGGGCTGAATTTTATCAGCGCGCCGTGCTCCGCACGGGGGCGGCCGCAGCATCCTCAGCAATGGCATCCAGTGCCACCGCACAGGTGCCGGCGCCATTATTAAAGGACTTGAAGCTTGAAGCCCTTCAGTGACATTTAAATTTTTAAAGGTCCCGGTCTGTAGGAAATAAAAATAAAATTTTAATACAACTCTAATTCCCGTCTCCCACCCCCCCAATGGGTAATCTATATATATACATTGCCCTCTCCTCCCAGAAAAAAACTTTTATTTATATCCCGAACTTTCCCACCCGACATTTATTCCCTTTGACCCTCAACCCCTTCCCACCATCCCTGCAACCAATAGGGATAGTTTTCCCTGCTCTCCCCACCCCGCCCTGATAAATTTATTCCTCCCCCCTCCCCACCACCTGCTCTCCCCACCCCGCCCTGATAAATTTATTCCTCCCCCCTCCCCACCAGTGTCTCGCCTCGGAACTCCAATGGAGTTCCAAAGGCATGCGAGTTGTGGCTGGTTGGGTGACAGCAGGTAAGTTCATTAGCATGATAATGTGGCTAATTTTAATATTTTAATGAAGGCCCTGCCGCCAGGCGGCGTGGTGGCTGCACCAAGGTCTCGCCGCCAGTGGAAAAATGCGGCAGGGTCTTCTCGACATCGGGGGTCGTTGTGGCGGGCCTCTGCCTGCAGAATTTTACGGGTCCGCTGCCAAAACCCCCGACGTCGAGGGGCTGTTAAAATTCAGCCCATTAACTCTGTTTCTCTCTCCACAGATGCTGCCAGACTTGCTGAGTATTTCCAGCATTTTCGGTTTTTATATTTCCAGCATCTGCAGTATTTTGCTTTTGTAATAATCTTTAGTAAGCTACTTTACAATTCTAAAAACGGCAAGTTGTCAGCAGCAGGTGGAAGGAATTAAAACTATTTTGTTTAATTTAACTGTTATAGGAAATATTTAAGATTGAAAGTTCACCCCTGCACAGATTTCTATTCACTGTCAAAAAAATTCCATTAGAAATCTTTCTGCCACTCCTAATCAAGGAAGATGTTTGAGGTGCAAGAATAGACATGGGGTTAGAATTACATATGGCCCCTTTAGCTGGTCAGTTTCCAATGAATAGTGGAAATCATTTGTGTGGTAAGTGATGGTTAGGGATATCATAGTTGATAATGCCAGCCATTGATTCACCTCCAATTTAATACAGGTTGTAGGTTCTCATATGACTAGAAGTTCAATTTTTGAGAGAAATATTTTCCCAAACACAGGACATCGGATGTCAGGTTGACCTAAGGACTGATATTTCCTTGATTTCCTTTGGGCCCTCTTTATTTGGCTAGCTCAAAGCCACTTGCTTCAAGTTTTGTTGTGCCATCGTGAATCATCTTTTGTCAAAATCTCCTGTGACAAGCATTGTGCTTCCATGTGTCAGTTGAGATGCCACATTATTTTTAGATTGATCTTTAGGCAATCCTTATATCTTTTGAACTGACCAGCACAAGAGCATTTACCAAGCTTCATCTCACCACTGAATTCCTTCTTGGGTAGTCTAGTATCAGGCATATCAGAATTCATTTTTGGTTGCAGCTTTGTCATGCTTGGTGCACAGGTACTAATAACTGTTTCATATCTCTTACAAAACAACAAAAGTCTTGCAGTCATCAAGTGGTTGGCCTCCTTTCGGAAGATTTTCAAGTTTAGATATCCTGTTGATTTCACAGCAGTGCTACTCCCAGTGCTACACATTATGCCTTGATGAATTACATATAAGCTGCTTGTGAATATCCATTTTCACACAAATTAGAAGTAATTTAGTTGCTGACTTGTTAAAAGTCTCTCATTTCTAGTGACAGTCTCTGCTTTGCATAAGAAAAGTAACATCTTTGTGTCTCATTGTAAAATATGTAACTCCAGCTCCATTCATTTCAGTATATTTTCAATCCACATAATTGTTTTCCTGAAACAATTTCACTGTTTCCAATAATTTGTCCTTGACAATACCGTATACTTGATGTACATCATTGTATTCGCACATTTAATTCTACAATATATAAAATATTTAATTGTTGGGGATCCTATTCTCTAATTTGTTAAATAATGTTAATAGAATTTTTGGGATGATTTCCCTTGTCTACCCATTTCTTAAATGCAGCAATTTTTTTTTGCTGCATGGAGAGATGTTTCTTATTTGAAAAATATCAACTTCATTAACTCTCTCTGTTCCCTGTATTATACAAGTTGGTCGGACTATGTGGGTAGGAGGGATTATTGAAACAACATACAAATGTCAGGAAGTCCCTGTCAGTAAGTTAAATACTTGTAGTTTTCTGCCACTAAAACAAAGGCCACTGGGAATCAAAGTTCTTGGCACTGGTCTGATTATGGTCAGTTTTTTGGTTTACAGAAACACTCCACCTAGTGGTAAAGCAAGCAAATGACTGCACTACCAGCCCATGAATAGAGAGTTATTTTATATAAAATATAAAATAATAGAGTAATTTTATGTTTGATGTATACATATCTCCTAGACATTCAGTGTTTCTCGAACTGCTGTTGTCGCTGCATCCCGAGATTCACACTCAACGCCGCGCGCTGCCACATGCACAATCTCAACCTCTCGCTTCAGCAGAACTGACTCACTCTATCTCAAAGCTATCTGGTCTGCAGTTTCATTTCATCCTTCATCTCATCCAATGCTTTAACAAAAAGCTCTTTTTCTTCCTTTCAGGTGTGAAGGATTGCAAGCTTCAGCAACTCATGGGTAGCAATGCTCCTCCGGATCTTTCTTCCCCTTCACTTCCCGCTGACCGCATCCTTTCTTTTAATCTTACACCTTGCCATGTATTCACAATATGCTCTGGCCTTCCCCTCTCTGACTCTGAATCATTTGTCCTGAGCAAAGGCCTCAGCTTCATTCCCTTATGCCCCCATCTCCCTGAATTTTGAGCTCTGCATAACGCTGAGCTCTTCTTCCATTGCCTTTGCGCCCACTTCTTTGTCCAGCCTCCCCCAGTGCAGTGGACCCTCTTACCCGTCTCCAGTATTCTCCTTCCACCTGAACCCCTCCCTCTGGTTTCATACCCTCTCTTGATTTTTTCATTGAGAACTGCCAGCATGACATCAACCATCTCAATTTCTCTTCTCGCCTCACTCACTCTAACCTGTCACTGTCTGAACCTGCTGCACTTCTTTCTCTCAGGTTCAACACTAACATTGTCATCAAACCTGCTGACAAGGGTGGTGCTGTTGTTGTCAAGCGAAATGACCTCTGCCTTGCAGAGGATGAACGCCAACTCTCCAACACCTCCTCCTACTTCCCCCCTGGACCATGACCCCACCACTGAATATCAAGCCATCTTCTCCAGGACTGTCACTGACCTCATCTCTTCTACAGATCCTCCCTCTACAGCCTCCAATCTCATAGTTCCCCCAACCCCGAGCAGCCCACTTCTGCCTCCTTCCCAAGATCCACAAACAGCACTGCCCTGGTAGACCTATCATTTCAGCCTGTTCCTGCCACACTGAACTGATTTCTTCCCATCTCAACACTATTTTTTCTCCGCTTCTCCAGTCTCTTCCTACCTACATCCATGACTCTTCCGACGCTCTCCATCACTTTAACAGTTTCCAATTTCCTGGTCCTAACAGTCTCTTCTTCACAGTGGATGTCCAATCTCTCTACACCTCCATCCCCCACCAGAATGGTCTGAGGAGTCTCTGCTTCTTCCTTGAAAGGAGGCCCAACCAGTTTCCATCCACCACCACCCTTCTCTGTGCAGCTGAATTTGTTCTCATATTGAACAACTTCTCCTTTAACCCCACTCACTTCCTCCAAATAAAAGGTGTTGCTATGGGTACCCACATGGGTCCTCGCTATGCTCCCTTTTTTGTGGGATATGTTAAACATTCCTTGTTCCAGTCCTACTCAGCCCCTTCCCTCACCTCTTTTTCCTGTACATTGATGACTGTATTGGTGCCGTTTCTGCTCTCGCCCTGAACTGAAAACTTTCATCAACTTTGCTTCCAATTTTCACCCTTTTCTCACCTTCACATGGTCCATCTCTGACTCTTCCCTTCTCTTTCTTGACTTTTCTGTCTCTATTTCTTAGGGTAGGCTATTAACAAATATTCACGATAAGCCCACTCACAGCTACCTCGACTACACTTCCTCACATCCTGCTTCATGTAAGGACTCCATTCCATTCTCCCAGTTTCTCCGTCTCCGTTGCATCTGTTCTGATGATCCAAATTTCCGTATCAATGCTTCTGATACATCTACCTTTTCTCTCAACCGAGGATTCCTTCCCCCCACTGTGGTTGACAGGGTTCTCGATTGTGTCCATCCAATTTCCCGCACATCTGCTCTCACCCCTTCCCCTCCCTCTCAGAACCATGATAGGGCCCCCTTGTCCTCACCTTCCACCCATCAGCCTCCATATTCAATGGATGATTGCCATTTATGCCACCTCCAGTGAGATGCCACCACCAAACAAGTCTTCCCCTCCCCACCCCTTTCAACATTCCGAAAGGACCATTCCCTCTGTGACACCCTGATCCACTCCTCAATCATCCACAACACCCCCTCACCTTCCCCATGGCACCTTTCCATGCAATTGCAGGAGATGCAACACTTGCCCTTTTATCTCCTCTCTCCTCAGCATCCAAGGCCCCAAACACTACTTCCAGGTAAAACAGAAATTTACATGTACTTCTCTCAATTTAGTATACTGTATTTGCTGCTCACAGTGTGGTCTGCTCTACAGCAGGGGAGACCAAATGCAGATTGGGTGATCACTTTGCGGAATACCTCTGTTTAGTCCACAAACATGATCCTGAGGTTCCAGTCGCTTGCCATTTTAATTCTCCACCTTGCTCTCATGCAGACCTCTCTGTCCTTGGCCTCCTGCAGTGTACCAATGAAGCTCAAGGAACAGCACCTCATCTTTCCATTTGCCATTCTACAGCCTTCCAGACTCAAAATTGTGTTCATCAATTTCAGACTGTAATCTCTGCCCCCATTTTGTTTCCCTTTCATTTGTACGTTTTGGTTTTAGTCTCCTTTTCCCCATGTTTTTGCTTTTGGACGGCAGCTGTTCATCAGTCTGCCATTCACATCTCCTCTAGATACATCTTTTGTTTCTTTACTTTTCCCATTACTGCTCCCTTTGGATTTGCACCACCAATTCTTTTGTCATTTCATCTCTCCTGTCTTGCACCCTATCACAGACCTTCCCTTTTGTTCTTTGTCCATCTTACCCCCTTTTACTTGCTTAAAACCTATTACATTTCTAACCTTTCCCAGTTCTGATGAAAGGTCATCGACCTAAAATGCTAACTCTGTTTCTCTTTCCGCAGATGCTGCCTGACCTGCTGAGTATTCCCAGCATTTTCTATTTTTACTATATTTATATAGTACATTTAACATAGTAAAACATCCTAAAGTGCTTCATGGTTGGACACACAAACAACATTTGACAGAACAGTCTTCAATGTAATTCAGTTAATTAGTAATTGATTATGGCTCACTCTATATGACAGAATGAAATATTGTGTTACATAAACTGTACACTATTGCCCATGACAAATCATTCAAAACAGTGCTGAATTAACAGATTTCATCTGGAGTGACAAGCTGGTACAATTGGATTGAGTTTACCAACAGTGCTGTCCACAGTCAAATAGCTTGCTCACTGATGGTGAGGCTTTGGAGGGCAGCATAGGTCATGGAATTTTATCTTGGTAAGGAGTCAATACCCACCAGAGAAGAGGAGATAAAATTGGCAAAAATAAGAAATGTAAAAATAAATAATACTTTGGCCCTGAAAATCCACAATCCGTCTCCACCACTGTAACAATGGTGGAGTGGGACTTCTCCTTTACTGGCCCCATCAAAACACCTGGGGTCAGCCTACTTGAATGGGTGCCCATGCTAATGTTATCACAACTGGGGCATCTGCCAGCTGGGTAAGGAGGAAATTATAATATTGATCAGTTACTGGGGTCTAGTACTGGCAGGTCTGGCCAAAGAATCATGCAAAAATCAAGAATTGGTACTTTTCCAGGAAGGTTGCTTTGCTTACAGCAGCTGCTCACTTTGCAACATGCTGCCTTAAGGAAACTGTCCTTTCTGAATTTTGTGGGGCCCACTTGTGTCAGATTGCAAGTACTGTATCTCTGCTTCATGCAGTGGGGCACCAGTGGTAGGACTGGCAGAAATTCTGCTATATTGCATCATCGCACCAGTCTCACAGACCCCAGGAAACAATGAAACTTCAAGAATAGGGCTGAGACCAGCCTCAATTTCTGCCTCTGCTAGGCTATGCCTGCCCTAATAATTCCCCCATTCTGGCATTAACCTGAGGAAATTCAAGACTTTTCTCTAATAGAAATTAATGAGTATGACTTGATAGCTATTACAGAGACGTGGTTGCAGGGTGACCAAGACTGGGAACTCAATATTCAAGGGTATTCGACATTCCGGAAAAATAGGCAAAAAGGAAAAGGAGGTGGGGTAGCTTTGTTAATAAAGGAAGATATCAGTGTGGTGGTGAGTAGTGATGTAGGTGCAATAGATCGTGATGTGGAATCAGTTTGGGTGGAAATAAGGAATAGCAAGGGGAAGAAGTCACGGGTGGGAGTCGTCTATAGGCCCCCGAAGAGTTGCCTCACTGTAGGATAAAGTATATATTGGGAAATAACGGAGGTGTGTAAGAAGGGCGCTATAATTGTCATGGGTGATTTTAATCTGTATATTGACTGGACAAATTAGATTGGCAGAGGTAACATGGAAGACGAATTTGTAAGGTGCATCAGGGATTATTACTTAAAGCAATACGTTGCAGAACCTACCAGGGAACAGGCTATTTTAGATCTAGTAATGTATAATGAGATAGGATTATTAAGAGATATCGTAATTAAGGATCCTCTAGTGGGTAGCGAACATAACATGGTAGAATTTCAAGCAACTCAGGTCTCAAACCAGTGTCCTCAACTTAAACAAAGATAATTACCAAGGTATGAAGAAAGAGTTGTCTAAAGCGCGCTGGGAAAATAGACTAAGGGAAAGGTTCAGTGGATGAGCAGTGGCAGACATTTAAGCAGATATTGCATAACACTCAGCAAAAATTTATCCCAGTCAAAAAGAAGGACTCGATGAGAAGGATGAACCACCCGTGGTTAACAAAGGCGGTCAAGGAGAGTATCCAGTCAAAAACTAAGGCATACAAAGCAGCAAAAAATAGTGGTAGGCCAGAGAATTGGGAATTTTTTTAGGAACCAGCAGCGGATGACTAAAAAGCGAATAAAGAGGGAGAAAATTGATTATGAAATTAAATTGGCAAGAAATATAGAAACAAACATCAAGAGCTTCTATGGGTATATAAAAAGAAAGAGAGCAGCTCAAGTGAGCGTGGGACCCTTGGAGGATGCGACTGGAGAACTGATAACAGGGAACAGGGAAATGGCAGATAATTTAAACCAATATTTTGCATCAATCTTCATGGTAGAGGACACTATAAACATCCCACAGAAATCAGATAAGCAAGGAGCTAATGGGAGGAAAGATCTTGTAACAGTCTCTATCACGAGGGACAAAGTATTTGACAAACTAATGGGACTAAAGGCAGACAAGTCGCTAGGACCTGATGGCCTACATCCAAGGGTTTTAAAGAAAGTGGCTGTAGAGATAGTGGAGGCATTGGTTGAAATATTCCAGAACTCACTGGATTCCGGGAAGGTCCCAGCAGATTGGAAAACTGCTAATGTGACGCCCCTGTTCAAGAAGGGAGAGAGACAAAAAGTAGGAAACTATAGGCCAGTCAGTTTAACATTGGTCGTTGGGAAAATGCTAGAGTCCATTATTAAGGAAGAAATAGCAGGACATTTAGAAAAGCTTAACACAATCAATCAAAGTCAACATGGTTTTGTGAAAGGGAAATCATGTTTGACAAATTTGCTAGAGTTCTTTGAGGATATAACAAGCAGAGTTGATAAAGGGGAGCCGGTAGATGTAGTATATTTAGATTTGCAGAAGGCATTCGATAAAGTGCCACATTAAAAAATTATTGCACAAGATAGGAGCTCAAGGTATTGGGGATAATGTATTATCATGGATTGAGGATTGGTTAACTCACAGAAGATAGAGAGTCAGGATTAATGGGTCTGTTTCAGGTTGGAAAGACATAACTAGTGGAGTGCCACAAGGATCAGTCCTAGGGCCTCGATTATTTACTATCTATATTAATGACTTGGAGGAGGGGGCAGAGTGTAAGATATCCAAATTTGCTGATGATATAAAAAGAGCTGGGAGGGCATGTTGTGATGAGGACATAATTAATCTGCAAGGGGATAGAGGTAGTTTGAGTAAGTGGGCAAAAACGTGGCAGACAGAGTTTATTTTTATTTATTTATTTAGAGATACAGCACTGAAACAGGCCCTTCGGCCCACCGAGTCTGTGCCGACCAAGAACCACCCATTTATACCAACCCATATAATATAATCCCATATTCCCTACCTACACTAGGGGCAATTTACAATGGCCAATTTACCTATCACCTGCAAGTCTTTGGCAGTGGGAGGAAACCGGAGCACCCGGCAAAAACCCACGCGGTCACAGGGAGAACTTGCAAACTCCGCACAGGCAGTACCCAGAATTGAACCCGGGTCCCTTGAGCTGTGAGGCTGCGGTGCTAACCACTGCGCCACTGTACCACCCTAAATTTCAGAGCAGTGAGCCACGTAGCCAGCAGGATGTAGGAAAGAGTGAGATCATGCACTTTGGTAGGAAGAATCAAAAGGCAGACTATTATTTAAATGGAGAAAGACTTCAAAAAAGTGCAGCACAGAGGGATCTGGGTGTTCTTGTGCATGAAACACAAAAAGTTAGCATGCAGGTGCAGCAAGTAATTAAGAAGACAAATGGAATTTTGGCCTTTATTGCTCGGGGGTTGAAGTTTAAAAATAGGGAAGTCTTGTTAAAACTGTGCGGGTGTTGGGAAGGCTGCACCTGGAGTACTGTGTACAGTTTTGGTCCCTGTATTTAAGAGAGTATATACTGGGATTGGAGGCAGTTCAAAAGAGATTCACTAGGCTGGTTCCTGGGATGAAGGGGTTGTCTTATCAAGAACAGCTAAACAGGTTAGGCCTTTATTCATTAGAGTTTAGAAGAATGAGGGGTGTTCTTATTGAAACGTACAAGATTCTGAGGGGGTTTGACAGGGTAGATGTTCAGAAGATGTTTCCACTAGTGGGGGAATCTCGAACTAGGGGACATAGTTACAGAATAAGGGTACACTAATTTAAAACTGAGGTGCAAAGGAATTTCTTCTCTCAGAGGGTAGTGAATGTCTGGAATTCTCTACCCCAGAGAATTATGGAGGCTAGATCACTGTAAGTATTTAAAAAGGAGGTAGATAGATTTTTGAAATATCAGGGAGTTGAGGGCTATGAGGAGCTGGCACAAAAGAGAAGTTGAGGTCTGGGTCAGATCAGCCATGATCTTATTGAATGTTGGGACAGTCTTGAGGGGCCGAACGGCCTACTCCTGCTCCTATTTCTTATGTTCTTATGTTCTTTCTTTTGTATGGAGATAGTAATTTTAATCCTAGAGAACTACCTTTTCTCGAATGATTACACACTAACAACTCTTATCTTTCCTGAAGGCCCGACTCCATTTTGTGAACTTAATTTCAATCTGTCACTGTTGGAACACATTCTACTGCTGCCCATTATGGATATGTGATTGTGCCTAACCTTTAGGGTGTGCTTGCTTGCCTACTTCCATTCTTTCCAGGAATGAACAATGCCGTGGCAGATTTGGAATACAATACAAACAAAATAGGAAATCTTTGAAATAAAGCCATAGAAAATTGGGAGCAGTAACATTTTGTTTCTTCTACATATGGTTGCAGCTAAAATGTAATTTTGATACTACCATTCAAATTTACTTTTGCTTGCCCCAACTCTGATTTCACTTCACTCTGAATTAAGACTGGATTCCCTCTAGTCTGAATGCATTTAACATCTAGACATGATCACAAGGCTGCAGCCTTGAGAACCTTTTCCTTAGTTTGTAGTTTTGGTTTTCACACTACCTCTTTGTCTTCTCTCAAGCCAAAACCTTCAAAGTGTCATTTTAACATTCAGGCTTCATTACACATTTACAGTAACAGATTAAACAAAGAAATATTACCCCCCCCCCTCCCCAAAAAAAGTATGACTTGTTTTACTCCCAGTGTTTCCTTTCTGTCTTGAAGGCAATTCAGAGATCTATTCCCAAACCTAATTCCATCAAAAAAAAGAGAAAAGTAAAAGGAAAATGGTGAAAGAGATAAAAATGTGTAAATGCTGGAAAATCAGGGCATGCACATCATATAGGGATTTGGGAAAAAGCACAGGAGAGTTGGACCCATACTGCTCCAGCATCAATCCATACTCAGATATGATACATCAGAGATCGAACTGTGCACTAGATGCACCAAGCTAGGAATGTAGGTGAAACAGAAAGTCTGGTCCCTGTGTTGACTCAACATAGAAATGCCTCAAAGCAACCTAAGCCAATCCATAAACTGCCCTGACACCATAATGCAGTATACCTCCACTCCCGCAGCTTGCTTTAAGAAAGAACTTACATATAACGCTGTTCATGACCTCAGGATGTCCCAAAGTGCCTCACAGCCAATGAAGTACTTTTGAAGTATAAAGTAGAGAATGCATCAGCCAATTTGCATACAGCAAGGTCTCGTGCAATGAGATAAATGACCAGATAATCTGTTTTCTTTAGGCATGGTGGTTGAGCGATTAAATATTGGTCAGGACATGTGGTATTCTTCAGATAACGGAATGGAATCTTTTACACCTGAGAAGGTCTCGATCTAATGTCTGATCTGAACAGCAGCATCTCCATAAGTGCAGCACTCCCTTGGTATTACATTGAAGTGTCAGCCTAGATTATGTGCACAAGACTCTGGAGTGGGAATTGAACCCACAATCTTTTGACTCAGAGGTGACAGCACTTAGCCATGGCTGTTTAATTACAATGCTAATCAGCGGGAAGCAGCTTTAAAAGATACTGGTTGTACTCAATATTTTCAGTTTGCTTGGTCTGTACATCTGCCATCAGAAGTAATGACGAAAAGATCTGGAATGCAGATGTCTCTGCAACTCCAGCCTCCATATGGAAACATACTGCAAAACGAAACCACATGGTACTTTACTCAACAGCTTAGCCAGGGTTTGCTGAGACGTACCGATCGGATGGAAGTGGGTAAGAGTAACTAACAGGCTTGGGATTCAGTTGCACATCCCTGTGTTCTGGAGTTCCAACTGTTTCAGATTGACAGCAGCTTGGAGATTCAGTCACACGGTGTTCTGTTTCGGAGTTAAGCGTGCATGCAATCAAGAAGAAATATATGTTCTTCATTTTCTTTATGTAAACAAAATTTAATATAGTTTGCACCCCTTTGAAAGCTAAATATTAAACAATTCAAGTCACTAGGGCAATGCAAGGTAGAGGTTAACATCAACAAGTTAATTATGTCAAACCTGCTGAAACAAGCACAGTATGCTGAGCAGAAAACAGTTCAAATTTAGAGGAAGTTAAAGGACTTGCTACTTCTGAACACTAACGACAGTAATGCTTCAAGATAGTCGCTTCTACTCTTTTGTGCATATTCATAACCCCAGCATGACTAACATAGGTTTACTGCACGTTATATGTATTTTCCAGTTATGCTCAGTGAGTTCAGAACAGTTGATGTATGCGCTTTCCACCTGGACTGAAATCAAAGTAATAAGTGGATCTGAAGTGTTACATGTGGTCCATGTGAAAATGCCAAGTGTAGACAGGGAAAAATTTCCCAAACTGTAACCATAACAAATTCATTTTTGGATTCAGTGAACTGTTCCTCCAGGCCCTGAAAGAGAAACACAATTGTGTTGAACATCTGTTTTTCAGCAGTACTCTTGGAAATGGTGCCAGGCTAGTCTTACTGTTCTTGCCTGCCCTCATCCTTCCTGTCACCATGGCAACAGATCATAACATTGCACCACAAATCATTTTGATATAACCTTTTCTTCATGGTCTGTCCTTTTTCTTTTTCCCCAATGCAGAATCACATATCAGGATAGTTTCCAACTGGCACAAGCTGAACAGATACTATCCCTTGTGATCAACCTACGCAGCAATATTTCAAAAGTATTAGAAATGCTTTTATTGTTGAAGTTTTTTTTTTAATGCAACTGATTTCCCTTCTATTCTATCCAGTATAAAATTACTCACATTTACCCTTTTTTAAAACTTAAATTACATTTCTTGTAATTTCTTTTTACTTTTCACCTCTCCATCCCGCCACCAACACCCCCCTGCCGCCATCCCCAAGGTAACCACCTAATTACTTCATGGGAACGTAATCAGACAAAAGCTAACATCAAGCCAAAGGAAGATTTTGGGAGAGGTGACCAAATACCTAGTGTAAAAGGTAGACTAATCAGCATCTTAAAGAAGGAGAGAGAGGTGGAGAGGCTTGGGGGAGGGAATAATAGAACTTAGTGCCTATTTGGCTGAAGGCACAGCCACCAACAGTGGGGTGAAATGGGGAATCCACAAGAGTCCAGAGTTCGAGGAACACAAAATTCTCAGCGGTTGTAGGGCTGAAGGATGTTAGAAATATGAAGGGGGGAGGCCATGGAGAGATTTGAACACTGTGAGTAATTTAAAATTGAGGCTTTAGACACTTAAACAGCTAAAGAAAGAAAACACTGCTCCTTACCATCTACATTACAGAACTCCATACCCAGTTCTACCATCTACACTGCTTCAACCTGCCCTGTTCCCCATAGGATACTTTCCAGAGATTGTGAAAACTCATCCTCGAGGTGAATCTCAGTTGTAAATGTTGGTCTTATGGAGACTTTCCAATTCAGCATTCTAGCCAAGTGCAAAATGTTCCAATGCTGATACTTCCTCACCTCTTCATTTTTCTTTTTTTTTGTGTTGATTAATATGAGGGGTATAATTGCTGGGGTCTGAAATTTAGGATTCAGTTACAGCTCTTGTAGCCTTAGAATAATTGGGAGCGACAAACAATGACAAACTGTGGACTCACACTGTACCTCCATCGAGACTAATCAAAGCCTGCAGAGAGAGGAAACTTACATTCCATGTCAGCGCTGAATTCAGTCTCAGTTCAGAAATGACAAAGGACAATGCTCTAACCTATTGATCCATCCAGAACTATTTTCTCAGTTATTTTCTCTTGCCTACTCAAGTTCTCCCATAATATGGGCCATTGCTTGGCCGACCAAATTACTCGTTTTCAAGTCTTTACCAATGCCACTCTGAATTGGCTACAAAAAAGTAGCATAAGAGTTATAGAATAATAGAATGGTTACCACACAGAAGGAGGCCATTCAACCTGTTGTGTTTGTGCTGGTTCTCTGGAAGAGCATCTCACCTAGTCCTCCTGTTTTCCCTGTAGCCCTGCAAATCTTTTCACTTCAGATAATTATCCAATTCTCTTTTGAAAGCCATGATTGAATCTACCTCCACCACACTCTCAGGCAGTGCATTCCAGATCCTAAACACTCGCTGCATAAAAAAGTTTTCCCTCATGTCACCATTGCTTCTTTTGCCAATCACCTTAAATCGGTATCCTTGGGGTCTCGCCCCTTCTGCCGACAGGAACAGTTTCCCCCTATCCATGATTTTGAACACATTTATCAGATTGCCTCTTACTCTTCTCTCCTCCAAGGAGAACAGCCCCAGCTTCTCCAATCTATCCACATAACTGAAGTTCCTCATTCCTGGAACTATTCTCGTGAATCTTTTCTGCACCCTCTCTCATGGCTTCACATCCTTCCTAAAGTGCAATGCCCAGAATTAGACACAATACTCCAGTTGAGGCTGTAACAGTGTTTTTACAGGTTCAGCACAACTTCCTTACGTTTGTACTCTCTGCCCCTATAGAAAGCCCAAGATCCTGTATGCTTTATTAACCGCTTTCTCAACCTGCCTTCAATGATTTGTGTGCATATATTCCCAAGTCCCTCTGCTCCTGCTCCCTCTTTAGAATTGTACCCTTTACTTTATATTGCCTCGTCTCGGTCTTGCTACCAAAATTAATCATTTCACACTTCTCCGCATTAACTTTCATCTGCCACTTATCCGCCCATTCCACCAGCCTAAGTCCTCTTGAAATTTATCACTATCCTCCTCAGAGTTCATGATACTTTCAAGTTCTGTGTCATCTGCAATTTGTGCCTTGTACTCCAAAGTCTAGGCCATGAATATGGATCAAGAAAAGCATTATACCTAACCCAACTCCGGGGAACCCCACTTCCTCCAGTCTGAAAAAAACATTCACCACTACTCTGTTTCCTGTCGCTCAGCCAGCTTCGTATCGATGCTGCCACTGTCCCTTTAACTTTGCTGACAAGTCTGTTATGTGGCATTATATCAAATGCCTTTTGGAAGTCCATGACCCTCATTAACTCTCTGTGTTACCTCATCAAACAACTCTTTAATTTAGTTAAACATGATTTTCCCTTAACAAATCCGTACTGGTTTTCCTTAATTAATCCACATTTTTCCAAGTGACTATTAATTTTGTCCTGAATTATCATTTGCAAAAGCTCTCCCACCACCAAGGTTAAACTGACTGGCCTGTAGTTGCTGAGCTTATCCTTACACTTTTTGTTGAACAAAAGTATAACATGTGCAATTCTCCCGTCCTCTGGTGCCACCCTGTATCTAAGGAAGATTGGAATATCATGCAGGCCCCCACCTGCCTAGAATGAGGCACCTTAATTTCGCTACATGGACATTAAACTTAAAATTGTTGCTGTGAGGAAAAGAGGGCCTGGCACAAGGAATTGCCAGGCTCCTCACCGAAAAGACATTTTTTGCATACTAGCAGACAGTGTTGGAACAAATGAACCAGTCCCTGCTCCCCCAATACACAAACAGACGTGGTCAGACCAGTTTAGTCACATAACTAACTGGCTGTTGGAGTTTTTTGAATTTGAACTTGCCACAGGGAATTTGAACTCAGAAAGCTGTTTGCTCCTGGACTGAAAAGACCTCTCTCCTGTCTGCTCCCATCTCTTTCTCACGGAACTGAAGACCCATTGAAGAAACATGAACCCCAAGAGAGAGAAGTCACCTACAGTGAACCAGGTTTAAGAAGAATACTGGGTCCAAACGAAAAGCAAGAATTACCTACAAGCAAGAACTACCTACAAAAGGACTACCATGAGCTCGAAGCACAGTAACAAGAAACTGTTCTGATATTGCCTCAAATCTCTCCACTATTTCTCTTCTGCTCTTTTCTGTCTCTATTTGCACGTGCATATCGCGTATGCATGCTAGCGTGGGGCGCGACGTGTATCTGTAGGTGTTGACCGAATTAGAGTTTAAGTTTTAATAAATTTCACTTTTCTTCTTTAAACCTAAGAAAGCCTGTTTATGCTCATTTCTTTGCTTTATAATTGGAAAGTGGTGAACAAGGATTCACCAAAGGGAGCTCAAAACACAGTGTGTTTAAAAATTAAACCCTGTTACAATAAGACCAGGTGAAGGCTGAAAGAGACCCCTAGACACCTTTCTCACCTGGTCGTAACAGGAATATTATGACCAGTGCCTCTGCAATTTCCACCCTTATTTCCCGCAATATTATTGGATGCATCTGATCCAGCCCTGGTGACTTATCAACTTTATGTACAGCCAGCCTATCCAGTACCTCCTCTTTATCAATTTTTAGCCCATCTAGTGTCTTGGTAAAGACAGTTGCAAAGTACTCATTTAGTATTTCAGCCATGCCCACTGCCTTCATGCATAAATCCCCTTTTTGGTCCCTAATTGGCCCCATTCCTGCTTTCCCTTTTACTATTTATATGCCTATAAAAGACTTCCCTTTTATGTTAACTGTCTCTTCTCATACTCTTTCTTTGCTTCTCTTATTTCTTTTCTCATGCCCCCTCTGAACTTTCTATATTCAGCCTGGTTCTCAATTGAATTATCCAAGTGACGTCCGTCATAAGCATCCTTCTTCTGCTTTATCTTACTCTCTATCACTGTCGTCATCAAGGAAGCTCTGGATTTGTTTGTCCTACCTTTCCCACTCGTGGGAATATACTTTGACTGTACCTGAACCATCTCCTCTTTGAAGGCAGTCCATTATTCCATTACGGTTTTGCCTGCCAATCATTGATTCCAATTTGCTTGAGCCAGATCTGTTTTCACCCCATTGAAGTTGGCCCTTTCCCAATTAATTATTTTTACTCTGGATTGCTCCTTGTCCTTTTCCATAGCTAACCTAAACCTATTGATACTATGATCACTGTCCCCTAAATGTTCCCCTCGATACACTTGATCCATTCAGCAATGCCTCCTTCCTTGTTGGGTCAGAAACATACTGATCTAGAAAATCCTGATCCCCTCAGATCAGATTTATTCTCTGAATTTTTTCCCCTGCATTACAATAATGACTATACTTCAAAAATGGATAATTGGCTGTAACGCACTTTGGGATGGCCTAAGGTCATGAAAGGTGCTGTATAAATGCAAATTCTTTTTTTTCTCATTCCCTCGAAGCCCTTGACTCTGCTTGGTTAAAATGACACAGGTAGAACACCTTTATGAAAATCCTTCAGAATTACAGTATCTCTGCATTTTTCTACCATGTCGACAGTGCTTATACTTCCAGCTACGATGTTACCTGGTCAAGCAGCTGTAACATTAGTTTCTCCTTTTTGAACAACTTATTTCCTCCCTTCTTTCAGGTCCCATGCATCACTTGCTAGTTAATAGGCTAGATAATCTACTTCCATATTCAGCTTTATGCTAATTTTGGGTCACTTCACATTGTATTATTATGCAAGGTTCTCCCTGCCCACTCATTGCATTCAGACCATTAAATCTACCTACAATACAAAGCATAAAAGTAATGGAAACCATAAAAAAGAATTTTGAAACTCATTGGTTACATGCATCATTTGGTAAGGTACTGAGCCATACAGAACAGGAAAATACCAGGATTGACATCTGGTCAGTACTAATTAAGATGATCTCAGCCAGATTGCGGTAGGGGTGCTGCAGTTGGCCTCAACCTCCCTGGGCTTAAATGGGGGGAAAATTCCTGATCATTATCCAGTGACTCCCACTGAAAAGTGTGTATTTATGCTCATTAGGTGAGAATGGGATTGCGATCAGTTATGATGTCCATTGATATTTCAGGGCAAATTTTGCAGGGCTGCACCCTCACTGTGAAGTCTCGCTTGGCAGAAGCGCAGGTCAGAGAATCGGGCACTAATGTGAGGACACCCGATTCACAGCATTCCCAATTTTGGGGGATTATTTTTAATGATCAGAAAATTGGGAATGTCACAAATCAGGCCTTCTGACCTCCACACCTGATTTTAATCGACACTCTTGCAAAGCAAATCTCTGTCAAGTGCACAGCCTCATCAAACGCACCCTTTTGTGTCTTGTCTCACAAGAATGAAAACTTGGGCAAGGTACCGGAGAACTGCTGTTGCCATGGAACTAAAGCTCAACAGGAACTATTATCTTTGCAGGAGAAAAACAAGCAAAAATTATAAATGCCAGGGACCAGTAATTTACCAAACATAACTTACCCATATTGTGGCTAACACAATTCATTTACTTGTGTGGTGCTCATGAATTTATGGTCAATGTCAGTTGACGACAGCTTTGCAGTAACCTCCTGGTCCCTGATTTCTGATTTCTATATCTCCTTCTTGTTTGCAACCTAGATGTCAAACTTTGGTTCAGTGGGTAGCACTCTTACCTCTGAATCAGAGGTTTGCAGGTTTAAGCTCCAATGCAGATACTTGAGCACATAATTTAGGCAGACAGTTCAGTGCAGTACTGAGGGAATGCTGCTCTGTTAGAGGTGGCATCTTTCAGATGAGACATTAAACCAAGGTCCTGTCTGTCTTCTCAGGTGGACATAAAAGATCCAATGGCATTATTCCAAAAAGGAGCAGAGGCTTTCTCCTAATGTTCTGGCCAATATTTTTCCCTCTACTAACTGCTGTATTTGGTACTTTGCCATGGCAAATGGGCTGCCATGTTTCTCTACATTACAACATTGACTGCAATTCAAAAGTACATCAATGGCTGTGAAGCAGTTTGGGATGTCCTAAGGTCATGAAAGGTGTGGCAAAGCGGCAGGCATGATGCTCCTGACAGTTGTCGTTATGGACCTGCAAGTGGATCATCTGGGACACCAGTCACTCGGTTTTTGGATGTTTGATTCTGATGCATTGTTCAGTAGCATCCCACATGACTAAGCAGCTCTTAGTCTGGGGGGGGGGGGGAGATAAAATTCTGGCCTTGGTTTCACTTTGAACTGTTAAAAGATGCTGGTGTTTGGACTAGAGAGGCAGTTGGAATCTGCATATGGACCTGCCAGGAGATCAGAAGAAAAACCAGACAACTGTTATCTCTCTTTAAAGAAGCCCTGCTCTTGAAAAGCAAAAGCTTGTTTGAAGTTGTACTGTTGCCTCCTGTATTTTGGAAGATATCCTGAATGGGCTTGCAGAAACCTTGCATCTTTAAAAGGACTTTGCATCGAATATGTGTGAGCACTGACATCTTTGTTGCTGCACACTTGCTGTAAGACCTATGTGAAGCCTCCTACAGTTGAATTTCTTCATCGATGAATTGAGTGAAAAGGCTGGCTTGAGAGGAACATGTGGAAGGTGGTACTACCTGTATAGTCTTATGGAGCAGTTGCACACTTGAAACATTACATACTGCTGGTATAGGATTTGTGATTTGCAATGTCAAAAGGCATCAACAAGTGTTTGATGACTATGAAACCACTAGTAAAACAAAAGCACTTATAGCAGTATTACAGGAGCCTACTTATCAATGTTCAGGTGAAGAGCAGTTTAATAGTGACCTAGATGACATAATCATCATCCATTACCAGTAACAACCCATAGCCTGTCATAAGACTGAAAAAAAACAGAAGTCATTTACCAGTCAGCCCAAGAAAAGCATTACACCCAACATTTGCCGTAATTGGTATGCAGAGATATGTAGCATGTCAGATGGTACAAGCACCAGTGCAATGATTTCCTGAGGAGAATGGCAGCTGCACAAACATGAACTGCAGCAGCCTGTTGACCCAAATAGAATGTTTCACCTGTGGAACCTGCAGAAGAAACTTGGCTCTCTTGTTTTGCCCTTAACAGCAATTAGTGCATTCCTTAAGACTAATTCTCTTTCCAATAAGAGTTGTGTCTTAAGTACAAAGGAATTCCAGCATAAAAAACTCCTACCATATGTGAGATGCATCTATAAACGTGTTTGCGTTTGTAAGTGTGCAAGAGTATATTATGATGCATCTCGCTGGAAGGAATTTAATAGCAAAACTATAAAGCTGGGAAGGAGAGGGTCAAGTAACAATTGAAAAAAGTGGTGGTTGTAGTGATGGGGGAGGTTAAAATATAAGCTCCAAGGGAAGGGAGATCACTTAAAGGAAATGTTGGAGTTTATTTGTTCATCTCTTTAAATTGCAATATGTTTACAAATCATTAGGTCTGTTTGTTCCTGTAGAGATTTTATTTTGTGTAAAATTTCAACAAATTACTGTCCAAATGCTTTACAAGTAAGGCTGATTATTTTCCTTCAGGGATTATGGTATTGTCTGTATTCAGGATGATTGGCATCTGGTGCACAATATTATGAATTCATCTGAAGACTGTGATCTGGAATTCTAAGAAATAAAACTGTTCATAATATTAGAGAAAATGTCAGACATGCAAACAGTGAGAACAGTGAAATGTATTACAGGAATACTGATTGTATACTTCAACTCTTGTAATCCTTGAGAGCCATACAAAAGGTGGGTTACATTTGAGTAGTGTAGTACTGGACTATCTATGTAACTCCTCAATTAGAAAGCCATGATTCTTGTACTGCATTGGAGGGTGTGATATTTCAGAGTGTTATTGTGAAGGTCTTTTTGGTTTTCAGTTTTCTTCCCATGCCGGGGTTGCTGGGATGAGACTGCATGGGTGCAAGCAGCTCTCTGGTACCTCGCCCAAGTATTTTTCATATTTGAGCCTATTCAACTGCAAAGGTATCATTGCTGAGTCTAATCCTATCCTCAACCAATGTCCATACACTTGCTCACGTTCCAGCAAAGATCATTGGATTGTCATCAGATTGGGGAACCCGAGCTAATTTTTCCCTCCCTGGCTCAAGGCTCCATGACTATTTGTAGTACCCCACTGAGATCAACTATCTCAGTGGACTCCAGAAATCAAACCTGTAATTTTCCGGTGATGTAGGGCTACCACATGTTTGTCTTCAGATGCATTGTGCTACTATCATGCACCCTTCCCTCACTGAGATAATGATCGTCTTACCTTGTGTTAAGACGAAGGAGTTCTGATTGTAGACTGAAAGTTACATCCCTTCCTCTGCTGAATTCCCAATCTCAGTTCTGCTGCTGTGGGATGTGCTAACTAAAGGTGAGACACCACCCCTTGTGAGAGAGGGAAGGTGGACATGCTGTATTTACATACTTCTTAGGAACCTGCTGCATTGGCAGATGTCAGACAGCAAGTCACTTATGCACACAGTAAATGAAACCTGGAAGGGAAGAATGAGAGAGTTTGTATCCTTGTTAAACATATATATTTTTATCAGAACTATTTTCCCCTTCTTTCTTGAAGGTATTGGTTCATGCTGGCAGGGAGATGTGCGGCAATGGCAGAGTACAATTCCACAGTTGCCTGCTGCCCTTTACTAGATCATCAAGGTGGCCATTCTTCATGTATGAGCCTAGACTCTTGAGTGTTATTCAACCCTAGGATAGGCCAAGTGATTTTTTTAAATGTATATGCATTTGATCTATTTGCATGCTAGGGCTTTTAGGGTCACATGCAGGCCAAACCAGGTAGGGGTTTAGCTTCTCTTCTCTGAAAGAACTTAGTGAAACTGCTGGGTTTGTAGGACAACTTTTCCTGGTACCAGATTTATTAAATTCAATTTTATAACTTTCCACAGTGCAATTTGAATTCATAATCTCTGGGTTACTAGTCCAGGACTGTAACTAATAGACTAGAATACCCTTTGTTGCAATGCCGGTGGGATTCCTCATGAAAAATGCTGTAGATGGGAGCAAATTCCGCCATAGATGACGGCCTGGAACTCCATATACAAAATTTGAGGGACATAGATAGGGTAGGTAGGAAGAAATATTTTCCCTTAGTGGAGGTATCAATAACCAGGGAGCATAGATTTCAGGTTTAGAGGGGATTTGAGGAAAAAAGTTTTCACCCAGAGGGTGGTTGGAATCTGGAATGCACTGCCTGAAGAGGTGGTAGAGGCAGGAACCCTCACAACATTTAACAAATATTTAGATGAGCACTTGAAACACCATAGCATATAAGGCCAAGTCCTGGAAATTGGGATTAGAATAGATAGGTGCTTGATGGCTGGCACGGACACGATGAGCCAAAGGGCCTGTTTCCGTGCTGAGCCCATCTCAAGTTATGCTCAAATTGTCTGCGAATCTCGTTAAAAGACGCCTATGCGTAAAATGAGTATAGATCGGCGAAAGCAATAGGGGCGCAAGGAAAGTGGCAAACTCACACCATATATTTCTTTTTAAGCATGAAAATTGAAGTTTCAACTCATTTAACTATCATCCATCCATAATAGGCACAGCATGTTTAAGAACCTAAGTTCGGGAGTTAATGTGACATATATATTTATGCCATTAATTATATCAAAAGAAATAGAAAACAGCTCAGTGAGAATAAATTTAAAAAATAAAACATCAGAAAAATGACTTTATTTCCTGCCGTGCCTAAAAATCTGGTTGTATTTGGAAGAGTTTCTGAGCACGCGCAATAGCAGGAATACTGTAGAAAGCCAAAATTCCACTATCTTTAAACCGCGTTTTTAATTTGCGCCCGTCCTTGCATAGGTACAAACATGCACAGAATTTGCAGGATATGTCATGGGAAGTCACATGGCCTAACTGGAAGGAAAAATCAGAGGAAATCACTTTAGTTCTTAATTCAGCATCCACACAGGGGCATATTTTCAGCGGGGATTAGTGGGTTGTAATAAGAAGCTGGAACAGTGGCTAGTTGTGTACCAACTAGTGTTGCAGGTAGTAACTGGAAGTGAGACCTCACCATGTAGTTTTATTGTGCACCGTGTCACCAATAAAAAAAAATTGTTGAAAATAAACTATTTAGGTTGAGCAACCCAAATTCATTTTTTGCAATATGATTTTTCAAAATGTGAACAATAAACTATTTTTAGCATTTGCTGCAGCCTCAGGGAGATTTTTTTTTGCAGTATGATTTTGTAACTAAATGCAACCTTTCCGCTTTAACAGGGGGCGCAGTTTTTTTGGTGCTGAGTTTGTAAAATTTGAGCAGCTGATGGCAGTCGGAATATAACGAAAGGATCCAGCCGAGAGGCGAAAGATTTGTCAGATCTCAGTGAGGAATCAATGGGACCGGGTTTGTTAGAGACACACAGAAGTTATATTGTGAACTCAGCCGGTTAGTTTGTGCTTCATTCTCAGACATGGCCGAAGAGAAGAAGCTAAAGTTAAAGCGGAAGAGAGTTACCGTACAACTCAGGAAGGAGCTGAACCCCAACCCTCGGCTCACGGATATCTGCCATCTAATTACAGAAGCCGGTAATGACCCACCTAGAGAGCAGCCAGGAGCAGACAGTAAGGAGTAAGTTAGCGCGGCTTAGGCCCCGCTTAGCTTCTTATTCAAAGCTGTGTTAAAAGGCCCCAGTCCCTTCAGTGACGGGAGGACAAACCAAGCGATTACAAGTCTGCCCCAATTTAAAACAAAACTTGAATTTTGGGGAGGAAGCACCAGTGCAATTCCGAAGTGCTAAATGGTCTGTTTCTGTGTTGTACCATATTCTATGATGGTTGTGGTCTTATTGGAGCTAGATTCTGACTGAACACAAGCTTGCAGTTCAGGCGGCATAATCAAGCCCACCTCCATGTACATGAAATAAAAGGGAAAATCTGCGAACAAGATCGAGAGAGTTTTACTCTATCTTTCACTTGTGCTTTGCCTAACTCTGATAGCACTAAGTGCTTGAAATAGAAATCGTTACATACCCAATACTGACAACCTTCAATTTAGCAGTCATAGTTTAGAAGTGTTTTGGCTTAAATGCAATACTAAAGTGTTAAGGAAGACTCGTAGTTATAGAGCATTTTATTCTCTTTCAAACACCTTATAGCACTTCACATGTAATGAAATACGGTGTAAGCAAATGCAGCAACCATTTTGCATACAGCCACAAGTGGCATTGGGATGAATGACCGGTCAATCTGTTTCTTGGTAAGAAACTGGAAAATCTGCTGCTCTTCTTCAAACAAGGCCCAGGACCTATAACATCCATATGAATAACCAGAGTAGGCAGTGGGTGTTTGAGTTAACATCTCAAGGACAACAACTCTGACTATACTGTACTGGAGTGCTAGCCTTGGTTATGTTTACAAAGAAAATCTTCCCATTTATATAGCACCTTTACATCTTCAGGACACTAATCCATTTGGTTAAAGGATACTCCCTTCCTAACAACACTGTTGGTGTACCTTCACCCCAAGGACTGCAGCGGATCAAGAGGGCAGCTCACCACCACCTTCTCAAGGGCAATTAGGGATGGACAATAAATGCCCTCCTAGCCAGCAATGCCCAGATGCCACGAATGAATAAAAAAAAATTCAAGTCCCAGAGTGGGGGTTGAACCCAGTATCTTCTGATTCAGAGGTGGGAGTGCTCCTAACTGAGCCAAGCTGATGCTGTTTAGTGAGGAGCTCAATTTGTCTCTGGAAGGTTCCAAATTCCAGTTACTGCTAAATTATCTGGGGCAGTGAGAGGGGTGTTACAATTTGTCACATCTCTGCTGCATAATGGGAAGAAACATCACAGGTTCCTGCTCATAATCACTATCCAGTAACTTCCTACTAGGATGCTAGCTGTGTATGGAATCTCACTCGACTGATGTCCTATGCAGCTGGATATTTTGTCAAAGCTTAGAGATGAATAATGGCTACTTGGGCAAGGTAGCAGTTTCTTTTGGGCCTCCTTATCTCGAGAGACAATGGATACGCGCCTGGAGGTGGTCAGTGGTTTGTGAAGCAGCGCCTGGAGTGGCTATAAAGGCCAATTCTGGAGTGACAGGCTCTTCCACAGGTGCTGCAGAGAAATTTGTTTGTTGGGGCTGTTGCACAGTTGGCTCTCCCCTTGCGCCTCTGTCTTTTTTCCTGCCAACTACTAAGTCTCTTCGACTCGCCACAATTTAGCCCTGTCTTTATGGCTGCCCGCCAGCTCTGGCGAATGCTGGCAACTGACTCCCACGACTTGTGATCAATGTCACACGATTTCATGTCGCGTTTGCAGACGTCTTTATAACGGAGACATGGACGGCCGGTGGGTCTGATACCAGTGGCGAGCTCGCTGTACAATGTGTCTTTGGGGATCCTGCCATCTTCCATGCGGCTCACATGGCCAAGCCATCTCAAGCGCCGCTGACTCAGTAGTGTGTATAAGCTGGGGATGTTGGCCGCTTCAAGGACTTCTGTGTTGGAGATATAGTCCTGCCACCTGATGCCAAGTATTCTCCGAAGGCAGCGAAGATGGAATGAATTGAGACGTCGCTCTTGGCTGGCATACGTTGTCCAGGCCTCGCTGCCGTAGAGCAAGGTACTGAGGACACAGGCCTGATACACTCGGACTTTTGTGTTCCGTGTCAGTGCGCCATTTTCCCACACTCTTTTGGCCAGTCTGAACATAGCAGTGGAAGCCTTACCCATGCGCTTGTTGATTTCTGCATCTAGAGACAGGTTACTGGTGATAGTTGAGCCTAGGTAGGTGAACTCTTGAACCACTTCCAGAGCGTGGTCGCCAATATTGATGGATGGAGTATTTCTGACATCCTGCCCCATGATGTTCGTTTTCTTGAGGCTGATGGTTAGGCCAAATTCATTGCAGGCAGACGCAAACCTGTCGATGAGACTCTGCAGGCATTCTTCAGTGTGAGATGTTAAAGCAGCATCGTCAGCAAAGAGGAGTTCTCTGATGAGGACTTTCCGTACTTTGGACTTCGCTCTTAGACGGGCAAGGTTGAACAACCTGCCCCCTGATCTTGTGTGGAGGAAAATTCCTTCTTCAGAGGATTTGAACGCATGTGAAAGCAGCAGGGAGAAGAAAATCCCAAAAAGTGTGGGTGCGAGAACACAGCCCTGTTTCACACCACTCAGGATAGGAAAGGGCTCTGATGAGGAGCCACCATGTTGAATTGTGCCTTTCATATTGTCATGGAATGAGGTGATGATACTTAGTAGCTTTGGTGGACATCCGATCTTTTCTAGTAGTCTGAAGAGACCACGTCTGCTGACGAGGTCAAAGGCTTTGGTGAGATCAATGAAAGCAATGTAGAGGGGCATCTGTTGTTCACGGCATTTCTCCTGTATCTGACGAAGGGAGAACAGCATGTCAATAGTCGATCTCTCTGCACGAAAGCCACACTGTGCCTCAGGGTAGACGCGCTCGGCCAGCTTCTGGAGCCTGTTTTAGCAGTGGATGACCAGTATCACTGTGAGATGGCACTTTCAGCAGAATGGGAGAAAATTGAAGAAGTAAAAAAAACGTGGATAAGCCAAAGTGACACAATTACGACTAACACTAAACTCCTTGTACTTACAGGTCGCCACTTTCTGTTTCCACCTGGCTTAACGACGATGACTTAAATGAGACTGACCACATTTGGGCTCTTTTGATAAAAGCTGTGTTTCCGGACGTCAAAGTGTCTGATTGGAAGACTGTGTCAGTGCCAGACCTGCCATCGAACCCTGAAAAGGTACTGTTTTATTTTTAATCATTCACAGAAAATGGGTGTTGCTGGAAAGACTAAAGTTTATTTCCCATCCCCAGTTGCTCTTGAGAAGGTGGTGAGCAGCCTTCTTGACTGTAAATGAGTGGCTTGCTCAGCCATTTCAGAGGGCAGTTAAGAGTCAACCATAATTGCTGTGGGACCAGAGAGCTTAGACTGGGTAAGGAAGCAGATTTTTTTCCCTGAAGGACATTCGTGAACCATATGGATTTCTACAACAATCTGGTAACTTCATGGTCACCATTACTGATAGCTTTTTATTCCAGATTTATTTTAATTAATTAAATTTAAATACCCCCAGCTGCCTTGGCGGGATTTTGAACTCATGTCTCTGGATTATTAGTCCAGGCCTCTGGACCAGTAACATAACTACTATGTTACCGCACCCTATTATTTTTTTATTTTAGAGATACAGCACTGAAACAGGCCCTTCGGCCCATCGAGTCTGTGCCGACCAACAACCACCCATTTATACTAACCCTACAGTAATCCCATATTCCCTACCACCTACCTACACTAGGGGCAATTTACAATGGCCAATTTACCTATCACCTGCAAGTCTTTGGCTGTGGGAGGAAACCGGAGCACCTGGTGAAAACCCACGTGGTCACAGGGAGAACTTGCAAACTCCACACAGGCAGTACCCAGAATCGAACCCGGGTCCCTGGAGCTGTGAGGCTGCAGTGCTAACCATTGTACCACTGTGTATAGTGAGTACGAGAATAGGCATTCTGTTCGGTTACTTAATTTCTGCAGGGCCTCTGATTTTTGATGCTTGCCCTTGGTGTCCTGATATCACGCTTATTTGGTTGAGAGGATGCCTCAGCAACATGCTCCTTGACTTTTGTCAGAGCCATATGTAACTGGCTGTAAGAGTGCACTTAATTCTGCATTTTAATTACAAAACCTGTTTTTGGAAGGAATAGCAGAAAAAACATGTCATGCGTGAGCGTGGTTGTTTTTAAAGCTATAGCTCAATGTTTTGGTTCCTGTACTTTCTATAATGGTAGGGGAAATCCTGTACAGTCCTGAAGGTTATAGTTGCCAGACTGGGCCTGTGGCAGGTGGTGAGAGAACCAACAAGAGGGGGGAGAATCTACTTGACTTCGTCCTCGCTAGTCTGCATAATCTACATGTTGCAGATGTGTCCATCAATGACAGTATTTGGTAGGAGTGATCACTGCACAGTCCTTGTGGAGATGAAGTCCAGCCTTTACACTTAGGACACCCACTATTGTGTTGTGTGGCACTAGCACCATGCTAAATGGGATATATTCAGAACAGATCAAGGGGCTCAAAATTAGGGCATACATGAGGCGCTGTGGGCCATCAGCAACTGCAGAATTGTATTCCACTGCAGTCTGTAACCTCGTGGTCTGGCACATTCCTCACTCTACCATTACCATCAAGCCAGGGGACCAACCCTAGATTAATAAGGAGTGCAGGACAGCATGCCAGGAGCAGCGCTTGACATACCTAAAAATGAGGCGCCAACCTGGTGAAGCTACAATACAAAACTACATGCATGCTAAACAGTGGAAGCAGCATGCTGCAGACAGAGCTAAGTGATTCCGCAATCAATGGATCAGATCAAAGCCCTGCAGTCTTGTATATCCAGTCAAAATTGTGGTGGTGGCAATTAAACAACTAACAGGAAGAGGAGGCCCCATGAACATCTCCATCTTCAATGATGGCAGATCTCAGCATGTGAGTGCAAAGGACTAGGCTGAAGCATTTGCAATCATCTTCAGCCAGAAGTGTTGAGAGAATGATCCATCTTGACCTCGTCCTGAGGTCTCCAGCATTTGAGATGCCAGTCTTCAACCAATTTGATTCACTCCATGTGATATCAAGAAATGCCTGAGCACATTGAATACGGCAAAGGCTATGTGCCCTGACAACATTCTGACTGTAGTACTGAAGACCTGTGCTCCAGAACTAGCCACACCTCTAGTCAAGTTGTTCCACTACAGCTACAACACTGGCATTTACTCATCGGGGGGGGGGGGGGAGGGGGTGCGGTTACCATTGATCAGAAAAGTAACTGGACCCACCACATAAACACTGTGGCTACAAGAGCAGGTCAGAGGCTGGGAATTCTGAACCTAGTAACACACCTCCTGACTCCCCAAAGCTTGTCCACCATCTACAAGGCAGGAAGGTGATGCAATATTGCTCAATTCCCTGGACGACTGCATCTCCAACAACACTCTAAGCGCGACACTTTGCAGGACAAAGAGGCCCGCTTGATTGGCACCTCATCTACCACCTTAAACATTCATTCCCTCTACCACCAGCCGACCGTTGCAGCATTTTGTACAATCTGCAAGATGTACTGCAGCAACTCGCCAAGGTTCCTTCGACTGCACCTTCCAAACCTGTGACTTCTCCCATCTGGAAGAAAGGCAGCAGATGGGAATATCACCACCTGCAAGTTCCCCTCCAAGTCATACGCTATCCTGTCTTAGAAATATATCAGGGTTCCTTCACTGCCACTAGGTCAAAATCCTGGAACTCCTCCCTTATAGTATTGTGGGCGTACTACGCCCATGGACAACAGCAGTTCACGAATGCCACCACCTTCTCAGGAACTATTAGGGATGGGCAATAAATGCTGGCCTTGCCAGCAATGCCCATATCCCATGAACAATTGAGAGAGAGACTGAGAGTAGGGGGGGGGACGGAGAGAATGAGTGAGTAGGGGGTGATTGGTAGAGAGAGAGAGAGAGAGAGAGAATAGGGGCTGACTGGTAGAGAGAGAGCGTGGGTGTGTGGGGGGGAAGAGAGCGTGGGTGTGTGGGGGGGAAGAGAGCGTGGGTGTGTGGGGGGGAAGAGAGCGTGGGTGTGTGGGGGGGAAGAGAGCGTGGGTGTGTGGGGGGGAAGAGAGCGTGGGTGTGTGGGGGGGAAGAGAGCGTGGGTGTGTGGGGGGGAAGAGAGCGTGGGTGTGTGGGGGGGAAGAGAGCGTGGGTGTGTGGGGGGGAAGAGAGCGTGGGTGTGTGGGGGGGAAGAGAGCGTGGGTGTGTGGGGGGGAAGAGAGCGTGGGTGTGTGGGGGGGAAGAGAGCGTGGGTGTGTGGGGGGGAAGAGAGCGTGGGTGTGTGGGGGGGAAGAGAGCGTGGGTGTGTGGGGGGGGAGAGAGCGTGGGTGTGTGGGGGGGGAGAGAGCGTGGGTGTGTGGGGGGGGAGAGAGCGTGGGTGTGTGGGGGGGGAGAGAGCGTGGGTGTGTGGGGGGGGAGAGAGCGTGGGTGTGTGGGGGGGGAGAGAGCGTGGGTGTGTGGGGGGGGAGAGAGCGTGGGTGTGTGGGGGGGGAGAGAGCGTGGGTGTGTGGGGGGGGAGAGAGCGTGGGTGTGTGGGGGGGGAGAGAGCGTGGGTGTGTGGGGGGGGAGAGAGCGTGGGTGTGTGGGGGGGGAGAGAGCGTGGGTGTGTGGGGGGGGAGAGAGCGTGGGTGTGTGGGGGGGGAGAGAGCGTGGGTGTGTGGGGGGGGAGAGAGCGTGGGTGTGTGGGGGGGGAGAGAGCGTGGGTGTGTGGGGGGGGAGAGAGCGTGGGTGTGTGGGGGGGGAGAGAGCGTGGGTGTGTGGGGGGGGAGAGAGCGTGGGTGTGTGGGGGGGGAGAGAGCGTGGGTGTGTGGGGGGGGAGAGAGCGTGGGTGTGTGGGGGGGGAGAGAGCGTGGGTGTGTGGGGGGGGAGAGAGCGTGGGTGTGTGGGGGGGGAGAGAGCGTGGGTGTGTGGGGGGGGAGAGAGCGTGGGTGTGTGGGGGGGGAGAGAGCGTGGGTGTGTGGGGGGGGAGAGAGCGTGGGTGTGTGGGGGGGGAGAGAGCGTGGGTGTGTGGGGGGGGAGAGAGCGTGGGTGTGTGGGGGGGGAGAGAGCGTGGGTGTGTGGGGGGGGAGAGAGCGTGGGTGTGTGGGGGGGGAGAGAGCGTGGGTGTGTGGGGGGGGAGAGAGCGTGGGTGTGTGGGGGGGGAGAGAGCGTGGGTGTGTGGGGGGGGAGAGAGCGTGGGTGTGTGGGGGGGGAGAGAGCGTGGGTGTGTGGGGGGGGAGAGAGCGTGGGTGTGTGGGGGGGGAGAGAGCGTGGGTGTGTGGGGGGGGAGAGAGCGTGGGTGTGTGGGGGGGGAGAGAGCGTGGGTGTGTGGGGGGGGAGAGAGCGTGGGTGTGTGGGGGGGGAGAGAGC